>NC_082732.1:8334293-9075974 GCF_030144855.1 Hypanus sabinus
TCTTCCATTGGCCTAGGGCTGAATACTCCGGCGAGCTGCTGTTGCTTGCCTCTGCCCCAGTAAGGTCAATGGTCTTAAGAAGAGACAACATAACTTTGCACATAATCATTATGCTTCTTACAAAAATACTTATGCACTTTTTACAATAGCGTAGCACAACGCTTTACAGTTCCAGTAACCTGGGTTCAATTCCTGTAGTTGCCTGAGAGTTTATACATTCTCCCAGTGACCACATGGGTTTTCTCTGGGTGCTCCAGCTTTCTCCCACAGTCCAAAGACGAGGTTAATTGGTCATTGTAAACTGCCCTGTGGTTAGGCTAGGATTAAATCGGGGTTAGTGAATAGTATGACTCAAAGGGCTGGAAGTGCCTATTTCATGTAGTATGTCAATAAATAAATAATAAATAAGTTATATTATGGTGCAGTATTTTCATTACACAATAATTCTACAGAATTGCCTAAATAATATAAATGCGCCTTAAAATACAATAGTTCCTCAAGCTCTAATAAATGCTAAATGCATTATTAAACCTAAATGCCACCTGTTCAACAGAAGCACGAATAAATTTAACACCTTTCAGGATGTTAGGTAGATACTCCTGGGCATTTAGATTTTTACAATTGTGGGCTCTCATTCAAAAATAAACCTACCTCTCGAGTATTGGCATCACACACTCGGATAACATTGAGGAACGTGGGCATAACTTGAGGCAAGAACTGGACACACTTTAAACCCAAAGACTTGAAGATAAAAGTGACAGCCTGAACAACCATTGTGTGGTGGTTTGAAAGAGACGTGTCTCGCAAGATACGCATGAGGGTTACAATGGCAACAGCTGGGTAAAATTCATCCAGTGGTAAATTCCCCATATTCACCAACATTTCACTGGTGCTGTAGTCAGCTGCAATCAAAATAAAGAGTAACAGTTTAAAGAAGGAATCCCTTTTGAATATTAAAAATTGTAAAGCTGCAGGCCTGCTGGATCGAAAAGGTTTCTGATCATAGCCAACCTATGAAATAGTAACTTCTTAGTCTAGTGTGAGGTTATAACAGAATTATATAGAAAAGGGCCTTTTCTGAGGTGTTCACAACATCTTTAAAGGCAGAAAAATCGCAGTGAAGGATTGTAGAAGCATAAATATTAGCCTCTTGTCATATTAATAAACTTGTTTCCCTTTACAACCTATGCTTTAAAATGGGAAACAAAAATAGGACCATGTCTTACTAGGAATTAACTTAAATTTTATATTAAAGACCAATACTTAACAATCTAGCAAAGAAACAAAATGCTGGAAGCACTGAGTAAGTCAGGTAGGATCTGTGGAAGATGGAACAGAGTTCCAGTTAGAATTTTAAATGAGTAAGGGTCTTTGACCTGAAACATTAACTTTGTTTTACTTACAGGGCATGAAGGGCAATAGGGAAAAAGCAGGAATTTGCAGCTGAGAAAGAAAATTGATCAGCCATGATGAAATGGCGGAGCAGTCTCGATGGGACGAATGGCTTAATTCTGCTCCTGTATCAGATCAGATTCAGATTTTTCCACAAATGCTGCCTAACATATTTAGTGTTCCAGTATTTTCTGTTTTTGTTTCAGATTTCCATTTCTGTTTTGGCTACGACTCAATGACTGTGCCATTTGCCTTCTGTTGTATGGAAAAACTTATGATGTACATGTCAAAGCAAAAACTGAGCAAGGCAGTTGAACTGTAAATACTCCCTCAAGCAGCTGCAGGCAGTAAAACAATCTTAAGCAGTCACACATCAGCAATAACATGAACAGTATACCATTTTCCTTCAATATCTGATCCAAAAGGAATGTCAAGCATAGATAACAACAAAATCATCACGTACACAAGAGATTCTGCAGATGTTGGAAACCCAGAGCAGCACACACAAAATGCTGGAAGAACTCAGCTTTCAAAAAACGTGTATAAAGAGATCAAGCCGTCGGCGTTTTAGGCTGAGCCACTTCATCCAGTCGCCATATTTACAAACAATAAGAAAGGTATGGCGATTGTCAATGGTGCAGACACCACTAATCTAATTTTATTTGTTGTCCATGTTTTATATTGACATTTGAGAATAACTTAACTTCCCTTAAACTCCATAGCACTGCAAGAGAAATAAATAACCCCCTTGAAAACAGTCATAATAAATCTTATTTACAACTCCTTCTTAAACCAGCAGGTAATTACAATTACAAAACATTTTATTACAAATGCTGCATTTGCTGCTTAATCCATAAATATTGCAAAAAAGAGAAAATGCATCAGATATAATGTTTTAGTATTAATAGTCAATTTAGTTTAAAGGGGTGCTCAATATCATTAAATTTTATTACACAAGGTCACACTTGATTTCCTAAAGTGCCTATAGATGAAGAGACTAAAAGGTATAACCAACATTTGCAAAGTCAGACAAGGACAGTGTTTGTTAAACCCAGTTTTGCAGCACCACTGATATCATAAATTATATAGAACTAACATTTAATAAAGCCACAATGTTAATTTCCTTCTCTGCATCACTCTCCATGTGAAATGCTTTACCAACATTCACTATCCTACTACTTTGAATGGGTTTTACAGCCCCGTAACCAGAGATTAATCAATTCCCATGAACAATCTTTATTTATTGTTGTAGGCATAAAAACACACCCTAATGATAGCTTGCAGACACACTTGGGAAAAAAAACCAAATTTGACCTGAAAATAGCTGTTCAACTGTCCTCTAGCTATAAATAAGGCTTGGAGTTTCATAAAGTGTGTCTGGTTATAGTTATGCTTCACTGAATGAACAACACCTAGTATTGTCCAGCAATCAACCTAGCAATGTTTAAACTCAGAATGGTCTAATCATAACTCTTACCTTTCAAACAAGTCACTACACTGCCAAACAATAAGCAATTAAGTTCATTATTTCAATCAGAGGGGGTATATAATTTTTAAATAAAGTGGTTATTTAATTACAGTATGGACTGCATTTCCAGAACAACATGGTGCAGATTGCAGTTATACATTAGCAGTTGGCCCAGGTCCTAGTGCATGATGCTACTTGTTGCATAAGGACATGTTTGGGCTCAACTGAGACCTTTCATAGTAAAATAATCCGCAGCTGTTGAGGTTGATAAAATTTGGTTGTATGAATAAGACACAAGAGATCCATAACCGTCTGCAAGACAGCACTTTATATGATGATGTAAAATTCATTGTCTGGCAATGTGCATTATTCAATTCCAAACAAAACTTCCTAAGAATTTCAGCAGAAAATAGAAATACTTGTATTAAACAGAGAGGAGGGGGGGGAGGCATTCAAATTCAGTTAGTGGCACACAAAGCATATCTTGCATTATTAACAAACACAGACAGAAGACTTGAATGATTAGGATTTAACAAATGTATAACAAGGTTGTTATCATTCAAAGAATACATTCACCATAATTGTTTAAATTATTAACAAAAGAAAATCTGCAGGTGCTGGAAGTCTGAGCAACGCACACAAAATGCGGGAGGAACTCAGCAGGCCAGGCAGCATCAGTGGAAAAGAGTACAGTCGACATTTCAGGACGAGACCTTTCAGCAGGACCGGAGAAAAAGTGCTGAAGAGTAGGTTTAAAAGGTGGATAGAGGGGAGAGACAAAAACAAGGTGATAGGTGAAACTTGAAGGGGGAGGGTGCGAGTCCCAGCTATGTCTATCTGTCAACTACGTAGAACAGTCTATGTTCCAAGCCTACACTGGTGACCATACCGCACTTTTCCTATCCTACATTGACGACTGCATTGGTGCTGTTTCCTTTACCCTTGCTGAAATCGTCAACTTCATTCACTTTGCTTCCAACTTCCACCCTGCCGTCAAATTTACCTAGTTCATTTCCGACACCTCCCTCCCCTTTCTCAAACTCTCTGTCTCTATCTCTGGAGACAGCTTACCTACTTACAAACCCATGGACTCCAACCGCTAACTGAACTATATCTCCTCCCACCCTGTTACTTATAAAAACACCATCCCCTTCTCTCAATTCCTCTGTCTCCACCAGATCTGCTCTCAGGATGAAGCTTTTCATTACAGAACAGAGAAGTCCTCTTTCTTCAAAGAAAGAAGTTTCCCTTCCTTCACCATCAACACTGCCCTCAACCATATCTTTTCCATTTCATGTATGTCTTCTCTCACCCCATCTTTACACCACCCTACCAGGGATAAGGTTCCTCTTGTCCTCACCAACCACATAATGTCCAGCACATAATTCTCTGGAACTTACACCATTTCCAACAGGACCCCACCACCAAGCACGTCTTTCCCTCCCCCCAATTTCTGCTTTCTGCAGGGATCGCTCCCTATACAACTCCCCTATCTATTCATCCCTCCGCACTGATCTCCCCCCGGCACTTATCCTTGCAAGTGGAACAAGTGCTACACCTGCCCCTACGCCTTCCGCCTCACTACCATTTAGGGCCCCAAGAAGTTCTTCCACATGAGGTCCTTCATTTGTGAGTCTGTTGGGGCCATATACGGTGTCCGGTGTTCCTGCAGTGGCCTCCAGTATATTGGTGAGATCCAACGTAGATTGGGAAACCACTTTGCCGAGCACCTGAGCTCCACCTGCCTGAAAAATCAGGATCCCCCAGTGGCAATCCATTTTAATTCCACTCTCCATTCCCATTCTGATATGTCCATCCATAGCATCCTCTACTGTTGTGATGAGAGCACACTTAGGTTGGAGGAACAACACCTTATTTTCTGTCTGGGTAGCCTCCAACCTGATGGCATGAACATCAATTTCTCAAACTCCTGGTAATGCTTCCCCCTTCACCATTCCCACTCCCCTTTTCCCTCTCTCACCTTAACTCCTTGCCCTCCCATCGCTTCCCTCTGGTGCTCCACCCACCTTTTCTTTTTTCCATGGCCTTCTGTCCTCTTCTTCAACCCTGTAGCTCTTTCACCAATCAGCTTTCCAGCTCTTTACTTCACCACTCCCCCTACAGGTTTCACTTATTATCTTGTGTTTCTCTCTCCCCTTCCCCACCTTTTCAATCTCCTTCTCAGGGTTTTTTTTCCTCCAGACCTGCCGGAGTGTCTCAGCCTGAAATGATGACTGTATTTCCCATAGATGCTGCCTGGCCATCTGAGATCCTCCAGCATTCTGTGTGTGTTGTTTAAATTATAATCAGTTTCATGAAGTGACCCAGCAGAATAGGCATTTGTTCAAACATGCACAGGATATAGAATCAAAAAAGACTTAGAAAATATTAAAAGTTTCCTGAAATGATATAGTGCAGAAGCTGCAGACAACATTTCAGAATTTAAGGAAAATGCCTCTTGGAAGTCTACTTGTATATGCTGGTGTTTCGATCTTCATTTGCTTGGTGTAGATGATTTATTATGCAATTTCCATGTGTGTAGCCTTTTATAAACAAGATTAGAGCTTTACTCAACAACGCTTTTAAAATCGCTCTAGCGATGTAAGTACCAGCATCTAATCTAAAGTAACACAAAACAGTGAGGCTCAAAGTGAAGGTGAAGTTGAAAGCTGCTTTCTTTTCTCTGGCAAGACCACATCAGACACGTGGAGGATGTTTAAAGATCAATTGCACAGAGTACAGGAAAGGTATGTTCCTGTTAGGAGGAAGTACAGGGATAGAAAGATAAGTGAAGCTTGGATGACCAGTGAGGTGTTGAATTCAGTCAAGCAGAAAAAGGAAAAGTACGTAAAATTTCAGAAGTCAGGATCAAATGAAGCAGGATTCTAAACAAGCTAGAAAAGAAATAAAGAAGGCAATTAGAAATGCTAGGAAGGGCCATGAAAAGCCCTTGGCAAATAGGAATAGGACGAATCGCAAGGCATTTTATACTACATCTAGAGCAAGAGGATACGTTGGCAGAGGGTGCAGGATCAGAAGGATAACGAAGGGAACATTTGCTTGGATGTGGAGAATTTGAGTGAGGTACTTAATGAGGACTTTGCTTCAGTGTTTACTAAGGAAAAGGATATGGAGGATCAAGTGATCAGTGCTGAGTGTACAAATATGTGTAACACCCTGGGAAAGGTTTCACTGCTAATGTAATGGTCTTTCTGTAGAAGCAGGGTTTAGGTTATGGTTAGAGATAATGGGTGCTTTGGAATGTGAGCTGAGTTTTTTGTTTGGCAGGGGATGAAGAGGGAGAACACTGAAGAGAACCTGTCGTAGGATTCGAACCGCTAGGGGGCCGTGATTCAATGGAACAAGGATCTGTAGTCGACTGAGGATCAGTAAATATGCCTTTTGAAAAAGTTGAGCTCCAACTTGTGCACATTTGACTGTTTAATTATAATGGACAATTTTTTTTGTATTTTTGCTTTACTAACTCTTTAGTTAAGATTCATAAATATAATTCCTTTAATCGCATGCAGTCTGTGGTCTGTTATTTCCTGGAACTGAATTTGTAACAGGGTAACAAATTACACAACATCCAGGCAAACCAGGGTTTGGGGTGGGAGAGTTGTCTCAATCTCACGGGTTGGTTAGGAGCAGAATGTGTACTCCCTATACATAAGCAGCTAAGGAAACTAGCAGGCTTTCGTATATCACGTCATTTAGAGGTCAAGGAGGAGGAAGAGTTGGGCCTCCTAAAGAGTATTAAGGTGGATAAGTCCCCAGGGCATGATGGGATTTGCTCCCCGTTATTGAAAGAGGCAAGAAAGGAGATTCATGGAACCTCGATAAGTATCTTTGAGTCCTGTCTAGACACAGGTGAGGTGCTGGAGGATTGGGAAAGTGAGTAATATTGTACCTCTATTTAAGAAGGGAAAAGGGAAAACCCTGGGAACTACAGACAGATGAGTCTCATTTGCAGGGAAATTGCTGAAGAAAATTCTTGAGGATAGTATATGAATATTTGGAAACGCATGGCCTAATTAGGGAGAGCAGGATGGCTTTCTGCGTGGCAGGTCGTGTCTTACCAACTTGATTGAGTTTTTTTTGACAAGGTGACAAGAGAGATTGATCAAAGTAGCACAATAGATGTTGTTAACATGGATCTTAGTAAAGTGTTTGATAATCCAGAAGATTAAGATGCATGGGTGTGGTGAACTATGTGCCTGTCTGGACACGCCCCCTTCTGACTGCTCCTGTGGCTCCTCCCACAGGCCCCTGTATAAAGGCGATCGAGGTCTGATCCTCTGCCTCATTCTCCAGGATGTAGTATGATGGTCACTCACTGCTGGTCCCTTCTTCAGTCAATAAAAGCCGATATCTCGCCTTACGTCTCAGAGTGAGTTATTGATGGTGCATCAATTTTACTGACTGAAAGTTTTAAAACATGGAAACCGTTTTACATCCGGAAAGGTTGGATTTGGACCCTCAAGACCCTGAAGCAGCTCTTGCTTTTGAACTCTGGCTTGCATGCTTCCAATCATACTTGGCGGAGCTTCGTGCGACTGACCCTGCCGTTATGTACAGAATTCTCCACTCGAGGGTCACCCCAAAAGTTTATTCCATTATCCGGGACCTGCCGACCTACGAAGGGGCACTGGACGCCCTCAAAAGACAGTACCTGCGGCCGGTGAACACCGTCTACGCAAGACATCGTTTAGCTACCTGGCGACAGCGGCCTGGAGAATCGAGCGCCGAGTTTCTCCGAGCACTACAGACACTCGTCCGAGCTTGTGACTGCAAGACGCTCACGGCAGAACAACATGCGGAGCTGCTAGTATGAGACGCCTTTGTGACGGGACTGAAGTCAGTGTACGTGCGCCAGCGACTGCTGGAACACTTCGATCTTACCTTACGCTCGGCGACCGAGACGGCCAACACTCTGGAAGCTGCGCTGCACTATGCCGAAGCTGTCCAGTCGCGCGATTCCCCGCCGGTTCCGTGGACGCCTCATTCGCCGCTGCCAGTCGAGATTCCACGAGCTCCCCGAACCCGACCATGGCGGTGGCCCGTCAGAAGCCTGTGCTTTGTTATTTCTGTGGCCACAAAAAGCACCCCCGAAAACGCTGTCCAGCGCGAGAAGTGACCTGCTCCAGCTGTGGAAAGCAGGGCCATTTCGCCAAGGTCTGTAAGTCTAAACTGCGAGCGGAGTGCAGCGCTGCGGGCGAGACATGGGGGCCACCATCTTGCATGCCCGGATGTGGGCGGCCATCTTTGTCTGCGTCAGCATGCCCTGCCCCCGACCCTCCGATGCTTACCGGGTACCCCGAAGGCTCATCTCTGGCCACTGTAACTCTCGACCAAAGTGCCCCACACCAGCTTGCAAGGTCCATGATGGACATCCGGGTGGAGGGGCACAGGACTAGATGCCTGTTTTGACACGGGCAGCACTAAGAATTTTATTCACCCGGACACAGTGCAACGCTGCGGACTCGCAATATGGCCAGTAAGTCAGAAGATCCATTTGGTTTCTGGGTCGCATTCCACAGACATCCGGGCGGGTTGTGTAGCGACATTGGTGGTGCAAGGCACAGAATATCGGAACTTTGCGCTACTGGTCATGCCTAATCTGTGCGCACCTGTGCTATTGGGGCTGGACTTCCAGAGCCATCTCGAAAGTGTGACTATGGTGTATGACGGGCCCCTCCCACCACTCACTGTCCGGAATCCTCAGTTCTGTGGGACTTCATCACTATTGACCACACACACACAGCGACACACACATCCCATCCAGCACGACAGCTGCGCTACCGACACCACTTGCAGTCTCTCCACTCTCAAGGTCCCTCCCCCACCGCTGTTCGCCAACCTGACCCCGACTGTAAACCTGTGGCGACTAAAAGCAGGAGGTACAGTGCAGGGGACAGGGCCTTCATTCAGTCAGAGGTGCAGCGGCTGCTCAGGGAGGGGATCATTGAGCCAAGCACAAGCCCTTGGAGGGCCCAGTTGGTCGGATGGCGGCCCCAACCCCCCCCTCACGAACTCCTATTCTCTTTTCCCAGGAAGTCTGTCACTGGGACCGCTCTACCAGTTTGGCTGACGTCCCCGGGGCCAGTGCTGCTCCGGAAACATGTGAGGAGCAATAAAGACTCCCCTTCTGCATGCGAACCCCCAGTATGCTTACGTGGTCTTACCTGATGGGCGGGAGGACACGGTCTCCATCCACGACCTGGCACCCGCAGGTGCAGCAGACCACTACCCTGAACACTCTCCAGTAACTATGAACCCTGTACCCGAGGTGACACCGCGCTCACCAGGCCCTACATAGACTCCTCATGACACTTATATACCAGGTGCCTCGCACATGCATGAGCTGGAACCAGCACAACCTCCGTCTCCTGTGCAATCACCAATGTCGCCGGCATCGGTGCAATCACAGCCGGTGCTACGTAGATCGCAGCGACAGGTTCGACCACCTGATAGACTTGACCTGTAAGAAACTTCGCCACATGGGGACTCTTTTAAACAAAGGGGGGGTGAATGTGGTGAACTATGTGCCTGTCTGGACATGCCCCCTTCTGACTGCTCCTGTGGCTCCTCCCACAGGCCCCTGTATAAAGGCAATCGAGGTCTGATCCTCTGCCTCATTCTCCAGGATGTAGTATGATGGTCACTCACTGCTGGCTCCTTCTTCAGTCAATAAAAGCCGATATCTCGCCTTTACGTCTCAGAGTGAGTTATTGATGGTGCATCAATGGGGTCCATGGCGAATTGGCTGTTTGGATTCAGAAATGCCTTGTGCTTAGAAGACAGAGAGTAGTGATCGAAGGGACTTAATCGAACAGTAATTAGAGGTATTCCTCAGGGATCTGTGCTGGGACCTCTGCTGTTTGTGACGTATATAAATAACCTGGATAAAAATGTAGATGGGTGGATTAGAAAGTTTGCAGATCAGAGCAGATTGCTGGAGTTGTGGATTGTGTGGAAGAATACAGCTCAATATAGATCAGTTGCAGATATGGGTACAGAAATGGCAGATGAATGTGAGGTGTTGCACCTTGGTAGTACACTGTTAAGGGCAAGGCTAAAGGGTCCAAGTTCATGTCTCCTTGAAAGCGGCTACACAGGTCAATAGGGTGGTTAAGAAGGCTATGAAATGCTTGCTTTTATTAGTCAAGGCATTGAGTTCAAAGCCAGGAACTAATGTTGCAACTTCATAGAACACTGATTTGGCCACACTTGGAGTATTGCATGCAGTTCTGGCAGCTCCACTATAGGGAAGATGTTGAGGCTTTGGAGAGGGTGCAAAAGAGGTTTACCAGGAGGCTTCCTGGTTTAAAGGGTGTGTGCTGTCATGAGAGGGTAGACAAATTTGAGTTATTTTCTTTGGAGCAGTGGAGGCTATGGGAGATCTGACAAAGGTTTATAGGATTATGAGAGGCATAGAGTAGACAGGGAGTATTTTTTTTCCAGTGTAGAAATATCTAATACCAGAGGGCATGCATTGGGGTGAGAGTGAGTAGGTTCAAAGGGGATTGAAGGGTAAGTTTCTTTTAACTCAGGGAGCAGTAGATGCCTGGAATGCACTGCTTAGTATGGTGGTAGAGTCAAATAGATTAGAGGTTTTTAAGGGACGTTTAGCTAGTATGTGAATTTGAGGAAGATGGTGGGATATAGACACAGGTAGGAGGGGTTAGTTTTTTTTTGGGGGGGGGGGTAGCTTAATTTATTTTTTAGATGGCTTGGCACAACACTGTGGGCTAAAGGGCCTGTTCCTGTCCTGTACTTTCCTATGATCTTCTCCTTTAATTAAGAATTTACTGACTGCTGCTGCAAAAAGCGAATTTTCACGGCATTTATAACCTGTGCACGTACATCTATGACAACAGTAAACTTGAACTTGCGAAAGAATCTCAAAATTAGACAGAGCAAGCTGCAACTTATTTTGCCCAGAAAAACACTGACAGTACTAACATTGTCTCCGAAACATTACAACAGCATTTTACCATGATTTTTTTTAAATTAGGATTCCACAAGGGGTCAAAGTCAAAAACCTGCTGCACTGACATGTTAGTGCTATGTCAGCATTACCTTTCACAAAGATAAAGCACATACAGATCAGTGGTTTACTTGGTTCAAAAGATAACTTACAATTTCATATCAAAAATAAAAGACCAGAAACAAATAATAGCAGAGCTCATCAAAAAATTGTCAAGATATTACCAATACAGCTGATCCTTGATGCAAAACCTATTCATACCTGAATCCTGACTTGATTTAGATTCTGATAGACTGACAGCTGATGCATCACGAGATTGATCAATCATCCCAATATTAACCTTGTGTTTGTATGGATCTAACGCACCCAACAGCCCTAAGACACGGATAGCCTGAAGAAAAAAAAATCAGTTGTTAAATAATGCATTAAAGAAAATCCACACACTTAATTAGCATCTTTTAAATAAACCCATTATGCTTCACAGATTTCTTGTACAAAGTGTAGGTGTTCTTGCAGAAGTGTGTAACCTGTAGATTTCTTCACATTTAAAATTATGCAAATATATGCATAAAATAGGTTTTAAATTTCTCCTTGAATGAAGCTGGAGCAACATTTACAAATTAACTTCAAGATCTGCTTGCTCCTCTATGATCTGTCCGCAGATCATTCCAAAGATGCCTCCATTATCTATGTTGAAGGTACACAAGACCAGAAGAAAATATGAGTAGGGATAGGCCACTAGAACCCTCAAGCATGCCCCACTATTCAATATGATCAAAGCTGATCTATGCTGGTATCAAATTGTGCCAGTTCTCTATAACCATCATTTCCTATGTCTTATAAATATTTATTTACCTGTACCTTAAGTATACATTAATTGATCTGACCTCCACCATCCTTCTGGAAATACACTACCCCCAGTGAGGGAAATTAATCTGTGCACCTCAGTTTTAAGTGACTGCCTCCTTATGGTGCAGCCATGTCCCATTATTTACAAATTTCCTACCAGTGGATAGATACATCATAAAGATGCTTGACAGAAACTTATATGTTTGAATATATTGTATATGTATGTCAGACCAGGATGCCTTGATAGTCACAATGCATTAATACCTTAAAAGACTGAGCATACCCTGTTTATATCCTGATAAGAGTTACCCTTGCCTGCCTATTAACATGGGTGAAGCAGCAGACCTTGCTGTGGGTCTTGGAAATGTCTTTGGCTTGGTCTTTATTCCACATGTTGCAAGTAAAGAATGTCCAGAAAAAGATTCCTTGAACTTGTGAAATAAACTGGGAGCTTTAAGAAGTGTGAGGTACAAATCACACTTCAGCTCAACTGGGGGTCCTCTCAAAATCAAAAACCTGCAGCTGCTTGCTGTTTAGGTTTGGATATGAAGAATGGCAGCTTTGCATTGTTGTTTCTCACTAGCAGACCGCCTGGAGCTCCATTATGATGTTTATCTCCTAAGATGAAGCAACGTTTGATCTTCCCTGTGCCTTTAGGCCCCATTTTTAATACTGTAAAGAGGCAGGTCTTTACAGTTCCTTATTAATAAAATGAGAAAAAACACAGCTGCTTATATATCTCTGAATTCATTTAAACATTTTTTTAAATTTTCTAAAAAATGTTGCATGTACAAGCATAATGTATCCAATATATGATACAGAAACTGAAAAATAAATTGTTCTTTGATTGAAAATCGTTGATGTAAATTTTGTGGATACAGTGGTTGGCACTGAAAATGGGGGAGAGCAGCACTACCATTTAAGCTACTAGCCGTGTGTACTTGTTTTAAGTGGGAAGAATGTGAAGTCCTGCTCTAGTCCCCACTGTTTTCAACTGACTCAAAATACCCTCAAGCCTCCCCCCTAAAAAAATTGTTCCAATTAGTCCTAAAATGGACAAGGCAAAGATTTGCCAAAAATAAACACTGGCTATTCAGGTCTAGTTAGATTGACCACAATAATTGCTCCAACATCAACCATAACTCAGTTTAGAAAGTGGGCAAATTTGACTGATCTTTAAAAAACTAAATTTAAACTCTAATTCAAAGAAAATTGAATTCCTTTGAAAAGAGGTCACAAACAGAATTTGCTTTCAATTGTGTTTTACTCCTGGATAAATTTTGTAACTAGCTGATGACATCCAAAATTAATTATGTCTACCTTCAAGAACTACAGTTGGACAATTGGAATAAATGATACCTCAGTCAAAGTCTATGAAAGTGACACGATGATATGAAAACTAAAACATTACTTTTACTACATTATTACAGGGTGATCTAGATAATTGCAAAGAGCAGCTGCAAAAAGAAAACAAGTGCCCTGAATACTCCTTTCACTGCATTCAACTGACCTGGCTGCTAATTACAGCTATCCAAATACCATCATCAAAAGCAACAGTATGAAAAAGAAATGTCTTCATTATGCTGCAATGCCATAATGTATTTTCTTAAACTAGCTTGATCTTCAATTTTTTTTCAAATAACTGTATTAGGGATGTGTATATAGATTCACCATCCTTATCAGAATTAATATAATTTTAATCTAATAGCTCCTATTAGAAAGGATATTTTGACATTTCACACTGTGTTAATTTTACAGTTTTAGTGCAGGGGAGATTGGTGTTATGGTTAAACCAAACATCTTGGAGCCAATGGTTTCACAATGCAAAGAAGTCATCACATTGTGATTGAAGAATAACGTGAACAAATTCTTGAAAGAACTGTCAGTCATCCTTTATCCAAAAGTAGCTTATTTTCCTTTGCATTTGCTTGACATATATAACAGCCTGGAGTTTCTGTCAAATTATCCCTTTGTTTTCATCAAAATTGATCTAATATTAACCAATTCAGCACAGAAATTATGAGTTTCTTGGAACCATTTGCTAGTTTAGCTAAAAAGAAACAGCTGGCCCTGCCCGCAAAGAAGGCTATAATCAGAGGGCATATCAAGGGGGACGTGAGGGGTAAGTTTTGTACTCAAAGAGAGTGGCAGATGCCTGGTATGATGTTGGAGACAAATACATTAGAGGCTTCTAAGAAATATCTGGATAGGCACATGGATACAAGAAGATGGAGGAATATGAACATGGTGTACATTGGAGGGATTAATGTTTGGGTGTTTTTGATTCACTTTTTTAGCTGGGTTGGAACAACAAAGAGGGCCAAATGGCCTGTTCCTGTGCTGTATTCTTCGATTTCTAACCCAGGCAACTTAATGAAAATTGTAAGCTCTTGCTAAATGAAAGATTTAAAAGCTTGCAGGGAGATTTATGCCGGTTAGAAGAATGGGCTGAACATCGGCAGATGGAGTTTAATGCTGAGAAGTGTGAGGTTCTACATTTTGGCAGGAATAATCCAAATAGAACATACAGAGTAAATGGTAGGGCATTGAGGAATGCAGAGGAACAGAGAGATCTAGGAATAACTGTGCATAGTTCCCTGAAGGTGGACTCTCATGTAGATAGGGTGGTGAAGAAGGCTTTTGGAACGCTGGCCTTTATAAATCAAAGCATTGAGTACCTTGTAATGTTAAAATTGTACAAGGCATTGGTAAGGCCAAATTTAGAATATTGTGTGCAGTTCTGGTCACCGAATTATAGGAAAGATATCAATAAATTAGAGAGAGTGCAGAGACGATTTACTAGGATGTTACCTGGGTTTCAGCACTTAAGTTACAGAGAAAGGTTGAACAAGTTAGGTCTCTATTCATTGGAGCGTAGAAGGTTGAGGGGGGATTTGATCGAGGTATTTAAAATTTTGAGAGGGATAGATAGAGTTGACGTGAATAGACTGTTTCTATTGAGAGTAGGGGAGATTGAAACGAGAGGACATGATTTGAGAGTTAGGGGGCAGAAGTTTAAGGGAGACACGAGGGGGTATTTCTTTACTCAGAGAGTGATAGCTGTGTGGAATGAGCTTCCTGTAGAAGTAGTAGAGGCCAGTTCAGTTGTGTCATTTAAGGTAAAATTGGATAGGTATATGGACAGGAAAGGAGTGGAGGGTTATGGGCTGAGTGCGGGTAGGTGGGACTAGGTGAGATTAAGAGTTCGGCATGGACTAGGAGGGCCGAGATGGCCTGTTTCCGTGCTGTGATTGTTATATGGTTATACGTTATATGGTTAAATGTGTCCATTGGCCTCTTAAAATGAAAACAGAAAATATTTTGTAAGTTTTTAAATGTATTTCAATTTATTAAGAAACTGACAGCTACACTTAAATGTTACCAGTTAATTGTTCTTTACAGTTATAGTCATTTTTAGGCTTTTAAAAATCAATGTATGTGGAGGCACTCTGATTAATAAAACACAGTTTTGATCACATCTACAGATGTACTGTTGAAAGTATCCTGACTGATTGCATCATGGTCTGGTACAGCAATTCAAATGAAAAGAAACACAAGCAACTGCAGCCCAATTTATCACAGTATAATCCCTCACTGACGGTGGTAATATCAATGCTTCAAGAAGACAACATCCATTACCATTGTTCCCTAACAACTGTGTCATGCCATCTTCTCAGTTACCATCTGGCAGGAGAAACAGAAACCTGAAGGCCCAGGCCCCAGGATCCACCAGGTCCCTTCAATCATTCTGTTCTTCAGTCAACCAGTAAAAACCCTAAGTTATCTATGAGAAACCACACAGTACAAGCCCTTCTGGCCCAATCAGCCATGCTTCCAAACTACACAAGACCAATTAACCTGACCCTTTGGAATATGGGAAGAAAGTGGATCACTCGGGGGAAGCTCACATTTTCACGGGCAGGACGAACAGTCAGCAGTGAAACTGAGCCCAGGTCACTGCTGCTGCAATAGCATTGCAATAACTGCTACACTACAGTGAAGGTTGTCTGAGTGAGCTTTCATTCACTGCCCAGTTTTCCTTCCAACTTCCAAAGACTTACAGGTTAGGATTGCGGACAGGCTATTCTGGTACTGGACACGTGGCACCACTTGTGGGCTGCCCACAACAAACTTCACTGACTTCGGCTCCGTCCACACTACACCGGATAAATCCGTAACCGAAGCTCTTCTCTTCGTTTTTACCCTCCATCCACAGTAAAATGGAGTTTTCGTCCACCGAAACTGGAGCTTTTCAGAAACGCTCTCCAAAGTGTGTATTTTTGAAAACGCCAGATTGGCCAGATCAGTGTGGACGGGGTAACCAGAGACTTCTGAAAACACTGTCAGACAGCAGCGCGCTATTTCATTGTTTTCTTGAATGCAACCTTACAACTTCAGAACAGACAGCAACGAAACTGACGCCATAAGAGTTAGAAATATACTCACCAAATACTTTGACCCATAACTTACTGAATAAATAAGTATACTCACTCTGCCCTGTTTTCTGTCCTTGCTCGCATGAAGGTGGTTTACCTATTTATGCAAGTACTTCTCTGACAATAGATGTGTAGCAGCCTAATGTAACATTAGGTGCTTTATTAATGCAACAGAGTTAGTCAGTTTGTCAATGTTCGTCGTCAGCTGGGACAATCTGTCCGTGAACTCCCTGTCGGTTGCCTCTGTATGCTCCAGTACTTGTTTTTTTTTACTTTTATGTTCTCCTGCATGAAAGCCAACAGCTGTCCGTCATTTTAAGTTTTTCTAGTCTGCAACTACACAAATGCGCACTTGTACAGCAAGATTCGACACCAAACATGTTGCTTGGTTTCAGTAGATGTGTCCTGCGCATGTGCAGGAGGAGGAGATTTGCCAAAATCTCCGTTTCAATGTGGATAGAGATATTTTTTAAAACGCATAGTGTGGCTGCCTATTGTTCTTATGCGAAACCAGCGTTTTCAAAATTATCAGGTCATGTGTGGACATATCCTTAGAGTTGATGTAAAACAATGCTTTTAAACTGTATGTTTTGAGTACTTGTGACAAATAAGTTAATTGCTCTAATCTCTACGTAGCTATGTACCTGTGATGTTGCTGCAGTTAAGTTTTAATTGCAGCTGTTCATATTGTTATGCACAACAATAATTGTAAGTTTGACCTTGCAGTCAAATGCTGAAATGCCCAAAGAAAAATTCAAAGATAAACATTACATTGAAAAACAATGTTTCGTGGCATATCATAAATAAAGCAAATAGTTTTCTGAGATTTCTGAAAAACAAGTTTGAGTGCAATGCCAGTTCATTAGATAAAATTACCCTGCAACATTGCCACAAATTGTCCATTTTCCTTTTATGGTACAATCTCAAATTAGAGGATAAAAACAAGAACTATTTGAAGATGCACTTCAATTTTTCATAAAATAGATGCTATTGAACTTACTTTCAAAATTGAAACATTAAAGTGATTGAGCTAAACTTTTAGAGCATCTTAAAACCTGCAACATTAAATTAATAGCCTCAATAAACTGCATGGTAAATGCACAGAATGAACTGAACCAATATTCTGAAACAGGACAAAATATATTCTTTTGCTTTATTTCAACACTGCATTGTCACAGAGCACAATCAAGAACAATTACCTGCAAACATCCAATGATTCAGAGTAAAATACACTATTACAGTGACATGCAAAGGTTTGGGCAGCCCTGGTCAAAATTTCTGTTACTGTGAATAGTTAAGTGAGTAGAAGATGAACTGATCTCCAAAAGTCATAAAGTTAAAGAAGAAACATTCTTTTCAACATTTTAAGCAAGATTAGTCTATTATTTTTCAGTGAAAAGAAGGAAAGGAGCACCATGCAAAAGTTTGGGCACCCCAAGAGATTTGAGCTCTCAGATAATTTTTACCAAGGTCTCAGACCTTAATTAGCTTGTTGGGGCTATGGCTTGTTCACAGTCATCGTTAGGAAAGGACAGGTGATGCAAATTTCAAACATTTATAAATACCCTGACTCTTTAAACGTTGTCCCAACAATTAGCAGCCATGGGCTCCTCTAAGCAGCTGCCTAGCACTCCGAAAATTAAAATAGATGCCCACAAAGCAGGAGAAGGCTTTAAGAAGATAGCAAAGCGTTTTCGGGTAGCCATTTCCTCAGTTCGTAATATAATTAAGAAACGGCAGTCAACAGGAACGGTGGAGGTCAAGCTGAGGTCAGGAAGACCAAAAAAACTTTCCAAGAAAACTGCTCATAGGATTACTAGAAAGGCAAATCAAACCCCCCGTTTGACTGCAAATGACCTTCAGGAAAATTTAGCAGACTCTTGTTCTACTGTGCAGTGACACCTGCACAAATATGACCTTCATGGAAGAGTCATCAGAAGAAAACCTTTCCTGCATCCTCACCACACAATTCAGCATCAGAAGTTTGCAAAGGAACATCTGAACAAGCCTGATGCATTTTGGAAACAAGTGCTGTGGACTGATGAAGTTAAAATAGAACTTTTTGGCCACAATGAGCAAAGGTATGTTTGGAGAAAAAAAGGTGCAGAATTTCATGAAAAGAACACCTCTCTGACTGTTAAGCACAGGGGTGGATCGATCATGCTTTGGGCTTGTGTTGCAGCCCCAGTGGCACGGGGAACATTTCTCTGGTAGAGGGGAGAATGAATTCAATAAAATACCAGCAAATTCTGGAAACAACAATCACACTGTCTGTAAAAAAGCTGAAGATGAAAAGAGGATGGCTTCTACAACAGGATAATGATCCTAAACACACCCCAAAATCCACAATGGACTACCTCAAGAGGCGCAAGCTGAAGGTTTTGCCAAGGCCCTCACAGTCCCCTGACCTAAGCTTCATCGAAAATCTGTGGATAGACCTCAAAAGAGCAGTGCATGTAAGACGGACCAAGAATCTCAAAGAACTAGATGCCTTTTGCAAGGAAGAATGGGTGAAAATCCCCCAAACAAGAATTGAAAGACTCTTAGCTGGCTACAGAAAGCTGTGATACTTGCCAAAGGGGGTGTTACTAAGTACTGACCATGCAGGGTGCCCAAACTTTTACTTTGGGCCCTTTTCCTTTTTTATTATTTTGAAACGGTAAAAGATGGAAATAAAAAAAAGTAATCTTGCTTAAAATATTATATACATGTGTCATCTTTAACTTTATGTCTTTTGGAAATCAGGTCATCTTTTACTCGCTTAGCTATTCATAGTAACAGAAATTTTGACCGGGGTGCCCAAACATTTGCATGCCTCTGTACATAAGCTATGAAAACCATAGAAGTAATTTCAACTCTGTGCTAAGTTAGCCCTTCTTCAGCAGGCCAATGGCATAGATTCTACCTCAGCAAACAGCATAAATGTTAGAGTTGTGTACACAATGGCAAACAGCCAAGGATTCAGGTAAGCATAAGCATGAGGCTTGTCTGGTCTGCTGCCAATCTTTGTCATATATATGCATTGATAAAGAATACTTATTTTTATTAGAGAGAGAAAGGGTTGCATAATAATACAATAGTCATGATCCTATGAAATAATAAGAAAAAGAAAACAGGCAAGTAATGTCTGGTGCTGGAGTATGATCCTACAGGATCTAGTCTTCTAACATCTGTTTAAGAATTCACTAAAAACATCTAAATTTAAGCTAAGATTGCTGGCAAGGTACTGAGCCAGGGGACAAAACCAATCATGTTCCCATTAGGAGTGCACCCATATGCATTTTTCAACATGGAATAATTGGATAACTGAGAGCCGTGACTGTTGTCAAAGTCAAAGCATATTTGTTATCAAAGTATTTATGTTACCATATACTACCTTGAGATTCATTTACTTCCAGACAGTTACAGGAAAATAAACACAATAGGATTTATGAAAAACTATACATAAAACAAAGACTGACAAACAACCAATGTGCAAGGGTCAAATTGTACACATAAATTATAAGGAATGAGTTATAAGGAGCTTTTGAAAGTGAGTCTGCAGGTTGCATTTTCAGTTCAGAGTTGAACGAAGTTATCCACACTGGTTGAGGAGCTTGATGGTCATAGAATAATAACAGTTCCTGAATTAAGTGTGGTGAAACCTAAGGCTCTTATACCTCCTACCTGATGGCAGTAGTGATAAGAAAGCATGGTCTGCATGGTATGGGTCCTTGATGATGAATGCTAATTTCTCATAGCACCATTTAATGTAAATCTGCTCAATGGTGGGGAGGGCTTTGCCCGTGATGGACTAGGCTATATCCACTAATTCTTAATAGATTTTTCTGTTCCTGGGCATTGGTGTTTCCATACCAGGCTGTGATGGAGCCAGTTAGGATACTTTCCAATGTGCATCTTCAAGTTTTTGATGTCATGCCAAATCTATGCAAACTTCTAAGAAAGTAAGTGGTGCTGTCATGCTTTCTTCCTGATGGCACCTGCATGCAGGTCCCAGGACTGGTCCTTTGATATGTTAATGCTAATATGTTAATCCTCTGATATGAAATTTAAAGCTACTGACCCTTTTCCACCTCCAATCCCCTAATAAGGACTGGCTCATGGACTTCCAGTTTCTTCCTGTAGCTGATAATTAGCTCTTTTTTTCTGCTGAAATTGTGAGATTGTTGTTGCTACACCACCTTCCCCCCCACCCCCTTCTTAAACCCTCGATTTCCTGCTGCTGGTTGAGATCAAAAAATTAAGAACATCAAGCAGGAACAGGCCCTTCAGCCAATACTAACTGCATCAAAAATGATGCCACATTAAACTAATCCTTTCTGCCTACATATGATCAATATTCCTCCAAGTCATGCCAATTCATTTGTCTACCTAAAAGACTTTTAAATATCATATCTAGTTCCACCACTACTGTTGGCAGCCCATTGCAGGCACCTCTCTCTTCTCATTTAGACTTCCCCCTCTCACCTGATAGCAATGTCCTCCAGTAATTGACTCTTCTGCCAAAGGAAAAAAGATTCTGGCTGTCTACCTTATTTATGTCTGTCATAATTATATAACCTCAGCCTCTGATGTCCAGCGAAAATAGGCCAAGTTTTTCCAACCTCTCCTTATAACTCCTACTCTCTGATCCAAGAGGTATCCTTCTTGTAAAGGAGCAAGCAAAGCTATATGCAATATTCTAAATGCAGCCAATCAAAGTTTACATATTTGCATACACAATGAAATCTGCAGATGCTGAAAATTCAAGCAACACACATAAAATGCTGGTGGAACACAGTAGGCCAGGCAGCATCTATAGGGAGAAGCATTGTCGACGTTTCAGGCCAAGACCCTTCATCAGGACCCTTTGTCCTGACGAAGGGTCTTGGCCCCAAACGTCGACAGGGCTTCTCCCTATAGATGCTGCCTGGCCTGTTGTGTTCCACCAGCATTTTGTGGGTGTTGCTTACACATTTGTATCATGATTTCCTGACTTCAATACTCCTCTGCCCTAAGCAATAAAGGTGAGCAAGCCAAATGTCTTCCTTACCACTTTTCTACTTGCCTTGCCCCCTTCAGGACCCTGAAATCTCCCAAAACATCAATATTGTTAAGAGTACTGTCATTAACTGTATACTTCCCTTTTACATTTGACCTCCCGAAGTGCAATTCCTCACACTGGTTCCTCAACCAGGAACCTCATAGTTCAGCCTCATATCTGGTGTAGTATTAGGCCATCAAAGACCCAAATTTGGATGCCATCTCTGCATGGTTTCTGTATATTCTCCATGATAGTCATAACTACAAGGGCTGTAGACTCAGTTGACACTTCTAAACAAATGGTCAAAACCTATTAATTTAATCTTGCTTTTAACTAACATCTTTTTGTCTCTTATTTTTACATTTGCACCTTATCCCTTTGTAAAGCACTTTGAACTACATTATTTGTATGAAAAGTGATCTATAATTAAGTTATTATTATGGAGAGAATGTTTCCTCCCACATACCAGAGGTATGGTAGTAAGTTACTTAACTACTCTAAATTACTTATTAGTGTAGGCAAGTGACAAAAAAACAAAATTAAAAAGCACACAAGGGATAATAGTTTTCTGGGGTATAGGGAAGCGGGAAGGGGGTAAAAAAGAACTAAACAGATTGCTTTGCTTGATAGCCCTAACATCTTCATACTGTGGCACAGTAATAAGGAAGCTAATTCATGGACTATTCCAGAGCATCTGCTTTTGGAAAGGAAGTATGATGATACATCTTTGTAAACATTCAATGTCATAGATTTGCCATTGATATGATTACCTAAATTTTAAATTCAAGATTACAACTATGAATTACGTTAATTGATGCATGAAATACTGCACCATCTTCCATGAGCAGATTTTAATTAGCTCTACATGAGGGTATTTCCTGGTCTTGCCCTACATGGCTCATGTAAAACATCGAAAAGATGGTCTACAAATCTACATTTGAGATGCCAGGAATCATGTATTTGTTTGATATACAGGGTTCAGCTTAGATCTAACAAGTGATACATGTCAAAAACATTAACAAAGGTGTTTTATGTGCTACAAACATTTATTGCAAGTACACAGATATAGAAATTCATTGTTTTCACTAGCTACGGGCTTTAGCCCATTATTTTAGCCAGTAAAGCATTGGTTATCAAAAATTATGTTACTCAAGTAACCAGACTTCATATGTAAGCACAATATTTTACTGTGATTTTCATAGATTTCTGAAATGAATCAACAACATTGCTTGTATTGTACACTGAGCTAAGATTTTCTCCCAAAATATGTGGCATGTATAGTGCAGAATTTTATTTTATTATTACCAATCTGCAATGATTATGGTATGAGAATTGGGGGAGACAGAGGTACAAAGACATGGAACTTAACAAGATCATCACCATTTTCATTGATATTAGTTCCAAAATCTGGAGGAATGGGGAGAAACATATACAAACTTTGAAAAGGAGTGAAAAAAGTACTTGGGAGATAAATCCAGTCTAAGGTTGCTCTCTCTGAAATTTAAAATAACCTTAAAACAAAACATTTATTAACATCTCAGATTCTACTACTTTCTTCTGATAGAAAACACTTAGATCATTATTACTATTACATGCTTATCCTTTACCTCTCTCCGAATACCCTGGTTCTGCTCAGTCTTCAAGAAGTTTAGCAGCACTTCAAGAAGAGATGGGTACTTCCTATAAGGCTCCACCACATAGCCAGTGCAGGCAACTTGCTGTCCCAAGGTCCACAGTGCCACCTGTCCAATTCATAAAGAAATAGCAGAGGTTAATTCTAACTCCCAATACAGATTTTTGATACATAATACATATTTTCTGCTCGGTAAAGAAGCTACGCTGCATTTCTAAACAAGAGAATGCGACAGGAGCAAGGTGGCGAAGGGAGAGAAGGAGACAGAGATGCGGGGAAGCGACAAGAGTGAAAAAGAAAGAATGCAGGTAGAGAAAGTGAAAAGGAGAAAGAGAATGTAGTGAAAAGAGCTGGTTGCAAGCAAAAGATGAGGGATAGTTTCTTTATCAGATGTGCTAACTTTCTTCATATATATTAGGGTGGTCTCCATAATTAACCTAGATATAGTGAACAAAAACTGAGAGTCATATACATTCATTCTTTAGGGTTCAACTATATAGAAAAACCTGTCCCCAAATATTATTCAAAAACTAAAGGAAGCATTCTGTGGCACTCAAAAATCATACATAAAAGAGCACAAATTGACTATTTACTGACATTATTAACTGCGTAACTTAGTGAAATGTTGGCAAAAAAATTACATTTCCACCAAAAGAAAGCCAATTGAGGCAATGAGTTCATGGCACTATATCACAGATCCAGTTTATGACTGCGTTGTGGTAGCAAGATCCCCAAGGTGATGCAATACATCTGCAGATGATATATTCTATTATAGGCCTCTACTGTATAGACTTGCAAATACATGCTGCAAGGACACTTAGAACTTTTTTTTTCCCTATTAAAACCCAAAATTAAAATAATCCTTATCTCCCGTCTACATATTTGGAAATATTCAATGCCACAAGATCTAGTGTTCTGCTGAATCTCAGTAAAAAGTTGATTGTGGGCTTTATAGTTTGCCAGTTCAGAGCAGGAAAGGCAAAAAGTTATTGTAATACAAGAAGACTTATAAAAAAGAGAATGGAATGAAAGAATTCCATCACTGCTCATCCTGAATAGGCTGTTAGATGCATGATGTCGAGACAGCTACCTTTTCATTTTTCCCTGGTGCTCATGTTACAACTTAATAAAGAGGGCAGTACTGTAAAAACTCTTCTGTTATTCACAGCATTTGAATAGCTAGACAAAACTGAGGGAAAAATCTGAACCATTTCAAATTACTTTAAAAGTAAATATTTCAGATATGTAAAACAATGGCCAACTATCTCCAAACTTACCGAAATTCTAATATTTCCTCGTTTATAAATTTTAAAAGTTTGATCAAAACCACAATCAATAGCACAATACAAAACATTGGGTAGACCAACATTTGGAATAATTGTACTTAGATCTGGTGCTTCTCCTATTCAAGTTCGAAAATCTCTATTCTCACCAAGGGGGGTGGGGGGGGGGGGGGTTGGTGAACACCAAGAAAGATGAACCAAAGGAAGAAAGGGAATTCCATTTGCCGGAAGGACACCAGCATGGAGCCAATTAGAAAGGCATAATGACAACAGCAAATGGGAAAGGAGAAATTAATTTGGTCAAAAGCACAAGTCTTGCAAGTAGTATTGCCATTCATCCATTAATCTTTCATTGTAAAAATTCAGTAATTATGACTATTTAAAAAAAACACACGCTGCTTTAGAAATTTAATTGACTTATAAAATGTCATTATTTTATATATTTTTTAAAGTAGGCTTTTGAACTGTAGCAGTCCGGCAGCTAAGGCTCATTTTGGTGATAGTAGAGCTGCGAAGAGATCCTTGCCACCTGTCAACTTGATTGGCCGGCCAACCAGACATCACAAACAGTTAGTCATCAGGCTGCCAAAAATCCAAGGGCCTTGCTGAATACAAGCAAGCCAGGCAGATCTCTCCATCAATGTGCAACAGGAAGAGAGGCAACAATGTCAATTAAAGACATATCCACATAGTGGACCATAAAAGTAAGAGTTCAGCCATTTAGATTCACCCCATTAAAACAGAACGATCCATTTTCAACTTCACTTGATCAGCCAGACTACAAAAATGTAGAGTTTGCTTTGCTGAAGCATGGTGATGTCATTACAGGCTGTCCCTGAGTAACGATTCTATCTTTCCAGATACTCATATATTGATTTTAGTCCACAAGTCAAAAAATACATACAAAAAGAAAGATCACTCAATATGTTAAGACCATACACCCGCAGTATTACAATTGTTGACATCAAAACTAATTAGAAAGAACAATTGCTAAAAAGGGGCAGAATAACTCAGAAACAGCATTTCTGCTGCAATTAGAAATTTCAGTCCGGGGCAGCATTAATTAAAAAAAAACTAGGCTCTGGCAGTCTGCCAACGATTGCTACAGTTATTGTTTTCAACCCAGGCATTAGAGAAGGTTTTCTCTGATTTTCAACCTTCCAATCTTAATAATCAGTATTTCCAAAATGTCACTGTGCCTTCTTAAGCCCCAGAGAATCAAGACTACTTCTTTTAAACACATGATGATAGCAATGAACCATCTCATACAATGCCCAAGAAGGCTCTGGTGCAGATAAGAGGAAGAAAATGAAGTCTAACATTCCATCAACGTCTCGAACCGTCATGAGCCTATAGCACAGCAAGTAGGAACAAGTACTGGTAATTAAATTCAGGGTACCAAAACAATCAACTGGATGATCTCAAAACAATAGGAAGAAACAACACTGCAGGGAACCTGAAGCCATAGATTATTAACATTTCATTTGTCAGTATCAAGAGATTATGTTAGAATCCAAAATGTTTGCTGTTTCATATTACAGGATCTTAGCTACAGAGTCTGAGCCACAGAATAATAAAACAGCATGACTCTCCCCTCCTCTCCATACAGATTGTATTGGCAAATTCAGTGAAGTTTTACAGACTAACTTTACACATCTTAAAGTTAGAATTGAAAAGAATCATTTCCAAAATTTTCCATTGATTCTTCAATTGAAAATACCTTGAGTAGAAGAAAAAAAACTGTAACGGTACAGAAAATGCCCTATTATCATTATCAAGGATAATATAAAACACATCAACCTGTTGCACAGTACACCCTATCCTCATTAAATGCATCAGGCAATGCGGATTCAGTTACGTGAGGAACCTATTTCTACCAACTTCTCCTTATCCAAAGCTCAGTTATGCAAGGAACACTGCTTTCCCGCCAATACAAGTCACATGCACACACCTCACTCCCGCCAGTGTTGCATTGGTTTTGGCAACGTGTGGACGTGCGATCTTGCGCTCTTAAGCTTTTGTTGTTTTTACCTACGGTGCAGTGACTTCATGCTTGGAATATTTTACTATGCCTCCTAAGTGTCCAAAGTCAAGTCCTGGGCCATCAGCCAAGCGGCAGAGAACCGCTTTAACACTAAGGATAGATATACTTTGCTTATGTGTTCCAATGCTGAAGGAGACTGTAAGATGAAACCTCTCGTAGTCACTAAACGCTCAGGCTCTGAAGGGTTTGAGTAAGAATATGTTTCCTGTCCACTGAGCAGCTAACAAGAAAACATGGGTCACTGGTCAAATCTTTGAAGATTGGTTTGCTAATCATATTGCTGTTGAGGCTGAACGCTACTGCCGAGAACAGAATCTTGCCTTTAAAGTTCTTTTGTTGATTGACAATGTGCCAGTCCATCCTAAACATTTGGACAGCATTCATCCTAACATAACAGTGCATTTCCTACCACCTAACACAACATCGCTGATTCAACTACTCAACTAAGGTGTATTTTTTTTTACGGCAAACTATCTCTCAGATGCTGCAAGCAACGGACGATTTCGAAAATCCCGGGAGTTTACCGCAGGTGAGGGAATGGTGTAAGTCTTTCAACATCAGACATGCCATCAACAACATGAAACCTGGAAAGAGGTCAGGTATTCCACTCTCAATGGAGTGTGGAAATCAATTTGGGTGGAGTGCATCCACACCCTCAAGGGGTTTCCTGCCTTCACTGCAGCTGTCCAGGATTGCATGGCCCTGAGCTGTAAAATCGGTGGGGCAGGATTCTCAGATCTCGAGACTGCTGACGTG
Source organism: Hypanus sabinus (assembly GCF_030144855.1). Lineage (NCBI taxonomy): Eukaryota > Metazoa > Chordata > Chondrichthyes > Myliobatiformes > Dasyatidae > Hypanus > Hypanus sabinus. The sequence continues at coordinate 8,361,168 of NC_082732.1, forward strand.
GTAGAGCTCCTGGACTCTCATGATGAAGAATTAAGTGTGGATGACCTTCTGCATTTAACTCAGACTGATGGTGATAATGATGAAGAGGAAAGTGCCAAGTTGCAGGTAAAGGATTGCAGGTGAAGCAACTGGCAGAATTTTTTTTAAGGCTGCTGAACACTTGGCACAAATGGCGATGGGCACGGACCCAACTTTAGAACGGAGTCAGCATTTCAGTCGTTCCTGCAGTCAAGCCTTCTTCACTTCAAGCAAATTTATGCTGAAAAACAAAATGCTGCCAAACAAACAACCCTCACCACTTTCTTCAAACCAGTGTCATCTCCTGCTGCTGGCATTACTGAGAATTCTGTGAGTCTTCCTTCAACCCCTTTGATGGTCCTGACGACACACAACCATCCACCTCATCCATGTAAAGTTGCCCGACACCACAACAACCACTCATCTCCCAGAGCCAACACACCTGCCACTGTTGGTGAGTACTGTACATTAACCCTAGTTAACATACCCTAATATATTAACTTTCTATGATTTATTACATTGAATATTACCTTAAATTGATGAAATATAATACGAATGCTGCCTTGTGGAAGTCTTTGTGTCGTATTGGTATGAAAATGTGAATAAATTACAGATAAAACATACTTAGGAAGCCCTCCAGAACGCATCCCTGTTTTCTCCATTTAAATAATTATTCACATTATGCGCCAACTGCGAGGAACGTATCCCCTGCATATAACAAGTAGAGGGTGTACATTATTTTTGCAAATTAAAATATTCTCTCTACTGCCCATTACACCACTAGTGTTGAGGGTGGCAATGAAGGTCCTCCATCTCTGGTGGCTTCAGAGCTTTCCTCATCGTGTCAGTATCTTCTTAGTTTTCACTACTGTCATCCATGCAAGTCCCAGGTGGAGACTCAGGAACATTGTTGCACTCAGATGTAGAAGGATTGCTGTTTCCACAACAGTTTTGTTTTGCCAGTCAGGGTTGTTAGCCCTGAGCTTGGAGGACCAGTGGAGCATTCTTAGTCTGACCCTTCTATGTCCCTTAGATCTGTCCTACCAAGAGGTAAAGCATTAAGCCTTGACTCCAGCCAACATAGCTCTCTAGGTCATTGAGATATGCAAGCCTTCAATCCCTACAAGGCTGTGGTCCTCTTAAAGTACTCAGTCATGTTCATTTGAGAACCCTTTCAAGCAACCTGTTTCACTTCAATAGTCAGAACAGCATACAGTACCACTGTATAAAAAAAGTTTGATAAAATTCATTCAAGCTTAATGTGTTCTTACTGTATTTAATACACAATTACAGTAGTTTAAATGTATGCTATATTTATATATAATCAGTTGAATAACACAGAGTGTATGCATTATTAGCTACCATATATCAGGATGTATCTAATCAAATTGATGAGCATAGAGTGATGGCTGTGGTATATCTGGATTTTAGTAAGGTGTTTGGCAAATTTCCCCATGGTGGGCTCATTCACATGGTCAGAAGACATGGAATGCAGGAAAACTTGGAGGAATTGGCTTGCCCACAGAAGGCAGAGGATGGTAGTCGATGGAGTGTATTCCGTCTGGAGGTTGGTAACACCAGTAGGGTTCCTCATGGATCTGTTCTGGGACCCCTTTTCGTTGTGATCTTTATAAATGAAGTGCAAGGTTGGTTAGTAAGACTGCAGATGATACCAAGCTTGGAGGTTTCTGGTTGTTGTCGGCTACAACAGGACATTGATAGGATGCAATGCTGGTAGTGGCAGAGAGAGTTCAATGTTAAGTCATACACTTTGGAAGGTCAAACTTGAAGTGAGAACGCAAGATTAATGGCAGGATTCTGAGCAGGGTGGAGGAACTGAGGTTCATGTCCACATTGAAGTTACCACACAAGTTGATAAGAGAAGCTGTAAGAAGCCATATAGTGTGTCGACCTTCATTAGTTGAGGGACTGAGTGCAAGAGCAACAAGATAATGTTGCAGCATATGTAAATCTGCTTAGAATGCATTTGGAATATTGTGTTCAATACTGGATACCTCATTATATGAAGGATGCAGAAAGGGTGCAGAGAAGATTTACCAGAATGCTCCCTGGATTAGAAAGCATTTATTTTGAGGAGAGGTTGAGAAATTGAGCGAGCTAGGGATTTTCTGTTCAGAACGAAGAAGAATGAGAGGTGACTTGATAAAGAGGTATACAAAATTTATAGGAATATATCAGGTGGACAGCCAGAATTTTTTTTCTCAGGGCACAAATAACTAATACTAGAGAGCATAATTTTTAAATTATTGGAGGAAAGTATAGGGGGGAAGAAGTGTAAGAAGTGTAAGAAGTGTGTGCTTTTTTATATACACAGAGCAATAGGTACATGGAATGAACTGCCAGAGTGGTAGTAAATGCAGATAATATTGGGACATTTAAGGGCCCCTTAGATAAGTACATGGTTGAAATGAAATGGAGGGCTATATGAGAGGGAGGGGTTAGACTGATTACAGAGCAGGTTAAACAGTTGGCACAATATTGTGGGCAGAAGGTCCTGCACTGTGCTACATAATACTAAGTCCGATATACATAGATGAGACTTCATAGCCAATTAAATATAAATTAAATAAAGATGACTTTGGCCAAGCTTACAGTATTTGCTGCAATTATAAAATAATCTTACTACCACTTCACAATGGAAAAATTATTTCAGCACTTGAAATACTAAATACCAGATTCAAGTAACAACATTTATGAGATTCCTATCAGTTTAGCAAGAAACTTTCTTATATGTAGGCAGATGCATACATCATCCTACATATAAAAAACAAAATAAATAGTTTGCAAATTTCTAAATCCTCTAAGGAGACTGTTAGAACATACACAACATAAACTAGGAAAACTGGAAGCTACTTACCTGTCTTTTTGCAAGTGATGAAGAATCTTGAAGCATGTCCATGATGATAGGAAATAATTCATCCATCCACTTTCTCATCTCCAGCCCGCTCACCTTCAACAATACATATCAATAACTTTAGCATTTTCAGAATAAAGGGTATCAACTGGGTACAAATTTCTATTACTTGTAATTATAATGTCCCATTTTAAACTGGCAAGTCTTTATTTTATATTCAAGATATTGGTTTGCAAACAAAATTAAAATAAAACACAGCAAACTACTTTCAATAATTATAGCAACACATTTTGCAATAACAAGGGTATTAGCTAAAAGTCTTTGACTTATTTAATATCAAATATCAAATGCAACCTATTTGCCAGTAATAAACAGTAAAGAAATAAGCTGGATGATAAATATGCTGTGCCATCATGAGAAGTTTGCAAAACCTCACTGAGCAAGCTTAAACTATCCCTTTACTTCCACTGGGAACTGCTGGCCAGATCTCCTTATAACTAGATAGGGGGCCAACCTCACAGTTTCACCATTTCTCTGACTGCAGCAGTGCTCACACCAGTTGCAATGCTTCCTGTGGCACAATGAGAAAGCTATCTCAATGAAATACCCTTTTCAGCTTTGATAGCTGGCAAAATCCTGAAACCCAGCTATGTCGGCTGTCAAACATTTTCAGGATCATCTATTTATAATGACACACTGAGTCCATACTGGTTCTGCAGCCATTAAATTAAATGAAGCAATGAATAAACAGTGAACAATTAACCTACCAGCAAGCTTTTTTGGGAGGAAATCTAAGCATTCAGAAGCAGCCCAATAGGTCATGGAGAAAAAACTTGTAAAGTTTGTGTGGATGCTAAAGGTTAGGACTGCACCTGCAACCCTGGAGCTAAGAGGCAGCAGCACTGACTGCTCTGCCACCAAAATGGCCTTGTACAATGGTGTCAGTCAGTACAGACAGAGCTTTGAAATGTCTATTGCCCCCCTTCTAATCCTTCTTCCAATTATGTTAAATCCATGCCCTCTGCTTTTTGACATTCTACTTAAAGAAACATGTTACTCTACCCAACTACAGCAAGGCCCTTCAAGAACAAAGGCCCGCTTGGGAGGTTGGTCAAGCAGTTTCAGTCATTCAGCATTCAAGATGAGATAAAAAATTGGATTAGACATTGGCTTCATGGGAGAAGCCAAAAGAGTGCGAGGAGATGGTTGCGCCTCTGACTAGAGGCCCGTGTCTATTGGACTGCCACAGGGATCTGTGCTGGGTCCCTTCTTGCTTGTCATCTATATCAATTATCTGGATGAGCAAATTTGCAGATGACACCAAAACTGGAGGCATAGTGGACAGCAAGAAAAGCTATCAAAATTTGCAAAGGAGTCTGACACCATTGGAAAATTGGGCTAGTAAATAGCAGATGAAATTTAATGCAGACAAGTGTGAGGTCTTGCACCTTGGGCAGTCAAACCACAGTAGGACCAACACAGTGACTGGTAGGGCACTCGGTGTGGTGGAACAGAAGGATTTGGGAATACAAATCTCTAGAAAGTAGTGTCACACATAGGTAAAGTCATAAATAAAGCTTTTGGCACATTGGCCTTCAAAGTATTGAGTACAGGAGTAAGGGTATCACCACATGTTGAAGTTGTATAAGACATTGGTGAGACCCAATGTGGAGTGCTGTGTACATTTTTGGTCACCCATCTACAGCAAAGATGTCAATAAGATTGAAAGAGTGTGAACCAAATTTACAATGCTATTACCAGGAATTGAGGATGTTAAGTATAGGATAAGGGTGAATACGTTAGGAGTTTATTCCTAGAGTGTAGGAGAATGAGGAGAAATTTGGGAAAATTATGAGGGGTATAGATAAGGCAAATGCAAACAGGCTTTTTTCACTGAGATTGGGTGAGACTAGAACTAGAGGTCATGGGTTATGGGTGAAAGGTGAAATACTTATGAGGAACATGAAGAGGGACTTCTTCACTCAGAGGACAGTGAGCGTGTGGAATGAGCTGCCAGCAGAAGCAGTTGGATCTGGATTCTATTTTAATACTTAAGAGAAATTTGGATATTACATGGATGGGAGGGTTGCGCTGGTCCACGTTTTCAAGTCAAGTCAAGTCACTTTTATTGTCATTTCGACCATAACTGCTGGTACAGTACACAGTAAAGACGAGACACCGTTTTTCAGGACCATGTGTTACATGAAACAGTACAAAAACTACACTGAACTATGTGAAAACAACACAAAAAAAAGAAACTACACTAGACTACAGACCTACCCAGGACTGCATAAAGTGCACAAAAACAGTGCAGGCATAACAATAAATAATAGACAATAATAACAGATTTGGATGCAAATCGAGGGGACGGTCAATTAATGGACTGGAAGAGTTTCTGTGCTGTGGTGTTCCATGACTCCTCATCTCTAAATTAACAAATACGTCCCAATTACTTCTCCCACACCCCCTCTGTCCCAGAAGAAACACAACTCTAAGCCCAGATGAGGAAAGGGTTTTTCAGCCAGAGGGTGGTTGTGATCTGGGATTTATTTAAAAAGGCTGACAGAAGCAGACATCTTTATCATACTTTAAAAACACTTTGTTGTGTACTTAAAGAGCCACGTCCTGCAGGGCCACCAACCCGGTAGCTGGTAGTTGTCACTTGACACAGACACAGTGGGCACTTGGTCTCTACCTGTGCAGCTAGTTTTCTATTATTTCAACTGCATCCTCCAGCAGTATAAAGTTACCCTGTTCAACTACATCCCCTACATTTCCATTATCTGAAAGCTTTTTTTTAAATCATGCTCCCTACATTTGTCTAAATCAACATACAAAAAAGGGACCTCTTTTAAAAAGGATGGAATTGCTTTCTAGATACAAAAACATCCATTACTCCTTTACTTTCTGTAGCTTTGAATAAAAGCTGCTAATTAACATTAACAAGTGAAATAATTAGTCATTGTCATAACAATGGAATAGCACAGAAAGAGGCTGGTCAGCTCTCCACATCCATGTCTTTGTGCCCATCTACACTAATCTCATTTGCCTTTTGAAATCAATGGGGTTTCAGATCTTGGTCAAACTGGGTTTAGAGTCTAAACCCTAGGATCAGACATAAAATCCTAAGTGCAGAACTACAGATGAAAAAAAATCTGGATGGCCAACAAGCCAGAAAAGTAAAAGCCCAAGGGAGAATGGCAGAGTGGATTCAGAACTAGTGCAACAGCAGGAAATACATACAGTTTTTGACCACAGAGCTGAAACCTATGGGATTTGTTCAGAGTCTTTTGCTGATAATGGTCTATATTAATAGAATCAACTTAAGGTGGCTGATTAGAAAGTCTGTAAATGAGTGAGCTATCAGCAGTATAGATGACAATGAAGGAGAAAACTAAAGACCACAGTAAGATATCAATGCAATATGGCCTGGTCAGATAGAAAGAAAAATGACAAAATTCCATCCTTAAAACTATTTGGGAAAGGCAATATGAACAAGGTGGCATGGTACTGTGGAAAAACAGAAGTGGCAGAACATGTTTATAGATGTCAGAAGGCAACAGGACAGAGGCATAATAAATAAGGACAGGTTTCTGTGTCATGGTAGTAATCTTCATACATAAAGTCCCATTGACCTGAGACACATAATTTAAGTTTATGTTTCCTCGTTTTGTAATGTACAATGCTGCTTCTGCAAAAGGGTAATTTTCATGGTATTTATACCTTGTATTTTAATGACTTTGACAACAATAATTCTAAATTTGAACATTAAGCCCATTTCTTTCACCTTGTGCTTTTTCTGATTTAATATCAATTACATTACTTTAATACCCAATAAGAACAAGACGATTATGCTGAAACTGCACAAAATATAAGCTAGGCCATATTCAATTGCTATGTCAGGTTTTTATCTCCACAGTTCAAGGAAGGAAGAGAATGCACAAAAGATATTACAGACATTTAGAGGTTCTCAGGAATGGAAAACATTAGCTTACAGGAAGAATTTGACAAGCTGCCTTTCATTACTTTAGAACAGAAGATGCAGAAACAAGATTTAATTATATGGAAGCTGTATAAAATAGATAGTAACAACCCAAATGGCAAGTGCATAATAATCAAAGTGCATTCATCCAATGGACAGAATGATGAGAAGTGAAAAGCACTTTTCTTTCTACCCCATCCCTTAACATAATTAACTACTGAAATTGATTGATTTATTTATTATTATTATTATTTTCTATCTCTGCTAGATTATGAATTGCATTGAACTGCTGCTGCAAAGTTAACAAATTTCACATCACATGACAGTGATAATAAATCTGATTCAGTCTTGGCAACCTCCTCTGCATTCTTTTCAGAGCAATCACATCCTTCATATAGTGTGGCAATGAGAACCACATACAGTATAGCTTAACCAATGTTGTATAACATTGCCTTGACCCCTGAACGAAAGCACCCTAAATCGCATTCTCAAACTGTGTAACACACAAAAATGCTGGTGGATCGCAGCAGGCCAGGCAGCGTCTATAGGAAGAAGCACTGGCGATGTTTCGGGCGTGTTGCTTTCCAGCATCTGCAGATTTCCTTGTGTTTGCGTTCCCAAGCTGTGTTACTACTTTCAGGAAACTGTGAACTTAGACAAGATCCTCCATTTCTTTGTGGTCTACCATTTATGGTGCCCATCTTAACTTTAAAAATGCATGACCTTGAACTTGTTGAGACTAAATTCTAAGTGCCTTTGCTCAGCCGAATTTTACTTCTAATCTATATGTTATACACAAGCTATCTCACTACTCACAACACCAACAAATTTTGGCAGCCATATACTTAATGCTTATACTTCCTACATTTACATCTAAGTCAGTAGTTTATATCAAAAATAGGAAATTCCTTGGTGTTGTAATTTCAAAGGATCTGTCCTGAGCCTAGCACATTAGTGCACTGACAAAGACAGCATGGCAGTGCCTCTACTTCCCTAGACGTTTGTGAAAATTCAGCATGACATCTAAAACCTTGACAAATTTCTACAGGTGTGGTGGAGAGTATATTGACTGGTTGCATGACAGCCTGGAATGGGAAACACCAATGCCCTTGTACAGGAAAGTCCACAAAAAGTAGTGAATAAGGCCCAGTACATCAATGGTAAAGCCTTACCCATCACTGAGCACTCTATACGGGCTGTCACAGGAAAGCAGCGTCCATCAAGGACCCCACCACCCAGGTCATGCTTTCTTCTCACTGCTGCAATCAGGAAAAAGGCACAGAGCCTCAGGACCCACACCACTAGGTTCAGGAACATTTATAACCCTTCAGCCATCAGGCTCGTGAACCAAACTCATATTCAAGGACTCTTCATCTCATGTTTTTAATATTTGTTGCTGATTTATTATTATTACTTCTTCTTTTTTTGTATTGGCAGTTTGCTGTCTTTTGCACAGCGATTGTTTGTCCGTCCTGTTGGGTGCGAAGTTTCACTAATTCTTTTGTGTTTTGGATTTATTGAGTATACTTGCAAGAAAACAAATTCAGAATTGCAAATAGTGATATTTATGCACTTTGATAATACCTTTACTTTGACCTTTGAATAAGTACTGATCTCTGTGTATCCTACTGCCAAGACTTCCAATCAGAAAAAGCCCTCCCTCTCTGCCAAACTAATTTTGGATCCAATTAATCAGCTCACCTTGGATTTTACGATACTAAACTTTGTGGTCCAGCCCACTATACATATCCTTGTCAAATGTCTTACTAAGTCCAATGAGACTGCATCTACCACACTGCTGTCATCAATCTCTTTCATTTCCTCTTCAAAAATCGTAAGACAGAATTTTGCCCCACACAAAACCATTTCGTGTGGGGCAACTATCCACATAGTTCCTGTCTTTCCAGCATAAACTCCACCACTTTGTCATAAGGGTCACCAGCTGTGTAGTTACCTGACTTATCCATGCTGCCCTTCTTAAATAAAGATGTGTCACAATTACTATAGTTCTCCTTAACATGGTCTATTGAATTCAAATGAGTTCTAACAGCATTGGGTTACACATTTTGCACTTAAATATTTGATCTATAAATGCCACAACCCCTTTTACAGAGAAATAATCATAATAACTTTACCTGGGCCAGTTCTCCAATTGTAGCTAGGACACTAACAATAACTCCAGGGTTCGGATCATGATCCTTCAATTTTAAGATCAAAGCCTGAGAATAAATATGAAGTCTTTTAGAGTAAATATACAGCATTTTCTACCCAAAATGTAGAAATACGTTTGCATGAATGGTAGTTTTACTTTCTAATACTAATAACCATTGAAGGAAACTACTTTTGTTCTCACACACCTTGAGAATAGGTTCCATATATGGCCGGATAAGGCGAGGAGCATTTGAAACCAGGTGGCCTAACATTCGGGCACTTTGTTCTTTGTTTCGGCCGACTCCACTATGTTCCAGTTCAGTTAAAATCTATGAATAACAAAGAAAATACAAACAGACAAAGATAACTTACTTATAATTTTGGTGACTGATTATCATATAAGTCATCATATTTTCATTTGGAAAGCATCTGAGGCAACCTAGGATTATGAAGATTAAAATGACATCTAAGGCACAAAGAGTGCAAACAAACAACCCAAATAACGCCAAGAAGATTCTCCCACTGTTCCATAACTGAGGGTTCCATATGTGAGGATAAGTGGGGTTGAGTAAATACAAGTCTACTGAAAAGCCTCAACACTGAAAGCAAAGCTTCCGTTAACCAATGTGCCTTAAGCAAAGCAAAAATCACCGTTTTTCCATGCATAACCATAATATACAAATAATTTAGTCCCTGCAAGACTGAACACACCAAATAGGCATGTGAAAGTGATGACTGCGAACATAAATGAGAGTTTGCGTAATAGCAACTGTAAAGTACTGGTGATGATATGCTTAGAGGTGTATTGAGTGATAAATAAATTTCAATGTCAATATGAGATATCAGTATTCCAGCTGTGTTTTTGTCCCCTGTTGACAGATATGGCAACAAATTATAAATTTGGTTCATACATATTGAGTATGATCCAATGGTACAATCATAAGCAAACTGGAGGTGTGAAGATCAATCAGCAGTTCTAATAAGCCTCCTAAAACTAAACAAAAGTTTGGATAATCATGGCTATCAAGCCATGTTTGTCAGTTATTTTAATATTGAAGTACATATTAATGATGTCTTTATATTGTAGAACTTGCAAAAACAACAATCCTAATCAGATACAAGCAAATGTATGTTTTACGATGTTAGGTTACTAGAAACATAACTGAAAGTATTAAATGTTCTGTCACACGCAGATAAAACTTCACTCAGAGGATGGTGAATCTAAGGAATCCTTCCTCAGAGGAGAGTGGAAGCTCAGCCTTTAATTGTGTTAATCTCAGCCTTTAAAGTAGAGATGAATAGATTTCTGGATATTAAAGGAATCAGGGAAACTGGGATAAGACAATAAAATGTTACGGAGGTGGAGGAACAGCCATGGTCTTGAACAGCAAAGTATGTTCCTAGGACTGAAAAGACTACAGCTTCTTATATTCTGAAGATCAGCTTGCAAGCATGTTGACTTAGCAGATCAAGCCAGAGCAAGTAGTGATTTATATTAACATACAAAATGCTAGAGGAACTCAGCAAGCAAGACAGTATCGATGGAGAGGAACCAACAGTCAACATTTCAGACTGAGGCTACGTCCACACTAGACCGGATAATTTTGAAAACGTCAGTTTTGCGTAAAAACGATAGGCGTCCACACTAAGCGTTTTTGAAAATATCTCTGTCCACATTGAAACGGGTATTTCGGTGGATCTCCTCATACTGCGCATGCGCAGGACACATCTACGGAAAACAAGTGACATGTTTGGTGTTGAATCTCGCCATGAAAGAGTGGTGTGTGTTTGTCCAGTTATAGACTAGACAGCTGTTGGCTCTTGTGCAGGACTTAAAACTAAAAAAACAAATACTGGAGTGTATGGAGGCCACCGACAGAAAGTTCATGGACAGTATGACCCGGCTGATGACGAACATTTAAAAACTGATGAACTCTGTTGCATTAATAAAGCCCCTTGTTAAATGTATAAACCATGTCTGCATAAGTATTATCTTGTATTTCCATACAATGTTACATTAGGCTGTAATACATCTATTGTTAGAGAAGTACTTGCATAAATAGGTAAATCACCTTCATACAAGCAAGGACAGAAAACAGGGCAGAGTGAGTATACTTATTTATTTAGTAAGTTCTGGGTCAAAGTATTTAGTGAGTACATTTCTAACTCTTCTGGCTTCAGTCTCGTTGCCGACTGTTCTGAAATTGTTAGGTTGCATTCAAGAAAACAATGAAATAACGCGCTGTCATCACCATCTGTTCCAGCAAGTCACGACAGAATTTTTAGATTTCTCTGGTTACCCCGTCCACACTGCTCCAGCCAAGAGGTGTCTTCTAAGTTACACACCCTGGAGAGCGTTTCTGAAAATCTCCGGTTTCGGGGGACGAAAACACCATTTTAGTGTGGATGAAGGGTAATAACAAAAAGGATTTATCCAGTGTAGTGTGGACGTAGACTGAGCCCCTTTGTCAGGACCACCAAGTCACTTTGGTGCTGATGAAGGATTTTGACCTGAAACATAGATCATTTATTCCTCTCTGTCGATACTGCCAGCATTTCTGTTTGTTACTCTGGATTTCCAGCATCTACAGAATCTCTTGTCTCAGTGATTTTCATCATAGATTTGCAGTGAGCATAAGATGCAAATTCTAGGGCTGTATTGCTCAACTGTAAGTCAAAATTCTAAAGATTCTGAAATTCCAAAATAAGTACAAATAAAAATAATACTAGGAACTCTCAACAGGTTAGATAACATCTGTGAAAAATGTTTCAGGTTGATAGCCATTCCCAGCTTTTACGAAGGCTTTTTGACCTAAAAATATTTCTCTCCTCACTGATGCTGTTAAAATTGTTGAATGTTTTCAGTATTTTCTGTTCTTATTTTTTAAGAAAATAACTTGGACTTGCAGGAAGATGGCGACCGCTTAGCTGCTTCGAACTTTTGTTCCATTATTTTCGCTATCTTTGCACTAAATGCCTCCATCTTTTAAACCTTAGTTAGGAACTTTATTTGGTTTCTTTCACTTGCCTGTGAATACATCTACCTTACAATGTCTAACAAGAGTTCTAAAACCGGGAGAAAGGAAGTTGCCGCTCTGTCTTCTGAGACCCTCGCTGCGTTGGAACAGCACCGTGATGATATTTTAAAGGAATTTAGAACCGCTTTCAAATAGCTGGAAGCCAAATTGGATCGGATCAACGATAGAGTGGACGAACATGCTGAACAGTTATCTTGTATCGATTCGACTTCTGAAGATTTAGAAAGTCGTGTTCGATACTTGGAGACTCTCTGTTCCAGCCTAGAAGAAAAAAATAATAAACTCCTTTCCAAAATGGTGGATTTCGAAAATCGGAGCAGACGCTGTAACCTCCGAATTCTTGGGTTGCCAAAGGCCACCGAACAGGGATCAACCGTGAAGTATTTCGCTGAGTTTCTCTGTGAGATATTCGGGAAAGATTTGCTTCCAAACCCGCCTGAGCTCGAAAGGGCACACAGGGTCTACATTCCCCCCAGAATTTTGGGCTCCCGCCCGCGACTGGTAATTTTGTGCTTCCATCAATACCAGGTAAAACACCGTCTGATTATGGAGGCACATCGCAGAGGTACTTTTACTTTCCAAAACACAGCCATTCGCTTTGTGAAGGATTTTGCACCTCAGATCTTAAAGATGCGCACTGAGTTTAAAGGCGTAATGAAAGTGCTTTTTGATCGTGGTTTTAGACCCTCGCTTCGCAATCCTGCCGTTTTATGAATCACGCTTAGTACTGAAAAATATAAGTGGTTTAAGTCAGTGAAGGAGGCTGAGACATTTGTTGCAAGTCTTCCGGCTATCCAGCCATCTTCAGAACCCGATCAGACCTCCTAAAATGGTGGATAAGTACTTTTCGTAGTAAAATTACTTTTTCCGGACTCAGACTTCACTTGAATCACTCAATCATTATTTACTGAAACTCTAAAGGCTGTTGACAATCTCTCCCTGGATTTGGTGTGTCTTTTTTTTAAATAGACATTCTGTGTAAAATGTTTCCCTATGGACATTAAATAGTACTTGTGTAATCTATCTTATTCTTGTGTAACTGTATCTATAGAGTTCTACAATTGACTCTAACTTGTTTTGGAGGTTTGAAGTCTTTATTGAAGGCCTCCCTGTTTGTTAGTTCACAGTTTAACTGCTGATTATCTTTTTATTATATTTTTTTAATTTATTTTTTTTCCACTTTTTAAAAAATTTTTGACTTTTTTTTCCCTCTCTGTAAATGGCTGATAAGTACTCTTCCTGAATCTATAATTTTCCCCTTCCTCCCTTTTTCCTTCCTTTTTCCCCCCCTTTTTCTTCCTTTATTCTTCCATAATTTTTCGCGGGTAGGTTACTTTTGGTTTTCTTCAGATTTTCTCTGTATTAAGTTTTATATTTCTACAGAAGATGTTCCAATTTGTAGTTATGTTTTCTAGTGCATAAACTAGTTACTATTTTCTATAATATTTATATGGAACTGCTGTTAATGACACAGATCTGGAAGTTATATTTGGGTTAAATTTTTTGGTAGAGCTAGCTGCTTTTTTTGGTAGCCGTCTAGTTTTGGGTTGTGTGGGTGGGATGGGTTTTCCAGTTCCAACATCATTCACTGTATTTATTGTTTTTCTTTATTGCTCAGGACATGGTTATGCTTTGATTTTACGAATCTATGTTTATATTTCTGCTCCCAGACTGCTATTGTATTGCTTGACTTTTTATATGCCTGCTGCCTTTTATGCATTAGTAATTGATAATGGCTAGTGCACTTAAATTCGTGAGCTGGAATGTAAAGGGATTGAATCACCCTGTTAAAAGGAGGAAGGTATTCTCACATATTAAACAACTCAAAGCTGACATTGCTTTCCTTCAAGAAACTCATATTAGTTGTTTTGATAACTCCCGGCTTCTGTCAAAGTGGGCGGGTCAGCATTTTCATTCATCCTTTGCCGCTAAAGCTAGGGGAGTCTCCATTCTTATTAACTCAAATATTCCGTTTGAACTCCATAATAAAATATCTGATACAAATGGCTGTTTTATTACTGTTTCTGGTAAACTATATAACACTAAAGTTGTATTAGCAAACCTGTATGCCCCCAACTTTGATTATGTTAATTTTTTTGAACGTTTTTTTTCCTCACTACCAGACTTAAACTCATACTCTCTTATACTGGGTGGTGATTTCAACTGCTGGTTAGATCCGAATCTGGATCGATCGTCCTCTGTTACCAGATCACCTACTAAATCTGCCTTAGCTATCCAGTCGTTTCTCTCTAATTTTGGTATCTCTGATATATGGCGTTTCCTTCAACCTACTGAGAGAGACCTTCACTATACCTTCACTAGAATTGACTACTTCTTACTCGATAACCAACTTATTCCATTTGCCTACTCTTGTGAGTATCAGAGTATATTGATTTCTGACCATGCCCCAATTACTCTCTCTTTAAACTTTCCTGGTCTCCCTCAGAGGAATAAACACTGGCGGTTTGATTCAACTTTATTATCGGATGATGATTTTCTAAAATTTATTACGGATCAGATAACCTTTTATTTTAACACTAATACATCACCTGAAGTGTCATCCCAGATTGTCTGGGATGCCATGAAAGCATATCTGAGGGGGTCAAATAATCTCTTACACAGCAAATCTCAACAGAAGATCCTGTGCAGACCGAATAGACCTCATTAACCAGATTAAAGAATTGGATCAACTGTATGCTCAAACTAAGAACCCTGAACTATACAAGAAGCGTGTAGAACTCCAAACTAAATTTAATCTTCTGTCTACTCAACCTGTCGAACGCCAACTTCTCGAAAGCAAGAGTCGCTTTTACATTCATGGGGATAAGTCTGGTAAATTCCTAGCCAATCAGTTGAGGCGTTCCAAAGCCAAACAACATATTACAATGATCCGGAAGGAGAACGGAGACTTTACATCAGATCGTTTGGAAATTAATGATGCATTTAAAAATTCTTATTCTCGGCTTTATTCCTCTGAATCTTTGAATGACAATATCTCTGCTGATCAATTTTTAAATAATCTGAATATTCCTTCACTTTCACCTGATTTTAAAGCCAAACTTAATGCACCTATATCATCAGAAGAAATATCTTTTGCAATTTCTGCACTGTCCTCAGGGAAATCTCCTGGACCTGATGGGTTCCCTGTAGAATTTTATAAATCATTCTCTTCACTTCTTTCTCCTCAGTTACTTTCAGTATTATCTGACTCGTTTAATTACAGCAAAGTGCCACCCTCTTTTAATGAGGCATCTATTATTCTCCTATTAAAAAAGGGTAAAGACCCAACAGAGTGTTCCTCGTATAGGCCGATTTCTTTGCTCAATGTTGATGTAAAGATCTTAGCTAAAGTTTTGGCTCATAGATTAGAAACCGTTATTCCCTCTATTATCTCTGATGACCAATCAGGTTTCATTAAAAACCGTCTCCCTTTTTTTAACATTCGGCGTTTATTTAATATTTTATATTCACCCCCAACTGGGATTCCTGAATGTGTTATTTCCCTCGATGCGGAGAAAGCATTTGATCGTATAGAGTGGAACTACCTTTTAGCAGTCTTAGAAAAATTTGACCTCAGTCAAAGTTTCATCTCTTGGATCAAATTGCTGTACCTGTGCCCTACTGCTTCTGTTTTAACTAATTTTCAGAAATCCCAGGTATATAATCTCAAACGTGGCACCCATCAGGGATGCCCCTTAAGTCCCTTTCTCTTTGATTTGGCTATAGAACCTTTGGCAATAGCATTTCGAAATTGTCCTGAATTGACCGGGATTTGGAGAGGGAATGTTGAGCATAAAGTTTCCCTTTATGCTGATGACTTATTACTCTTTCTCTCAAATCCGTCTACATCCTTACCTCCAATGTTTTCACTTCTTGACCAGTTTAGCCAGATCTCTGGCTATAAACTTAATTTACATAAGAGTGAACTTTTCCCAATTAGTAAAGAAGCACAAGAATTAACATTTCGTGATCTCCCTTTTAAAGTAGTCCATAATCAATTTACTTATCTTGGAATTACAGTCACAAATAAGTTTAAAGATCTCTTTCGTGAAAACTTTGCTAATCTTTCATATACTATAAAACAGAGTCTGGTACAATGGTCACCTCTATCTATGTCTTTGGTAGGTCGTATTAATGTTAAAATGTATGTTCTCCCAAATTTTTATACTTATTTCAATCTATCCCAATTTTTATTCCTAAATCTTTTTTTGACTCCTTAGACCAGGGGTGGGCAAACTTTTTGACTTGTGGGCCACAAAGGGTTCTAAAATTTGACAGGGGGGCCGGACCAGGAGCAGATGGACGGAGCGTTTTGGTAATACACCTCATAAGAGAGAATAAAATATCATGGGATATGTAGAAAACATGTGCTTTAATTTCAATTGAAAATGAACAAATGCATTACAACAAAATATCTGTCCTGAAGTCCCATGTTATTTAGCTATTTATTGAAATGACTTTTAAAACACTGAAAACTAAATGAATAAAATACAGCTTTTTTAAATAGTAACAGTTATTATTTTAAAGCACTGAAAATTATGTTATCCTACAAGATATCATCATCACTCTCCTCCTGACTGTCTTTATTTCAAAAATGGTAGGAGATGCAGGTCTACTTGTCCTGCTGCTTCTTATTCAATTGTCCCCTGTGCCAAAACTCAACAACGACCAGCACAAAGACAGAACAGTGACAGCGCGCCAGTATGCGGAGTGCGTTATTTTATTTGGAGCGCATTTTTTATTTTGAGAACGTACGTGCACCTGCGCACTACTCATGTCCATCACTTAACAGAAATGACATGTAACATGTAAGGCTTATTGAAAAAAATATTTTCAAATGCATTTTTTACATAACACAACGAAGAAACTTATTTTTAATTTCAGTGGGAACAGTGTTGTTGGTCTCCCTTTTTAGCCAGCGCATCAAAGTCTGGATTTAGTTTTGTTGTGGCGATTCTCAGGACGGATCTGAGGTGTTGGTCAGTTAACTTGGTTGGCTTTGTTGATGTTCATGACGCTGAACGCCTGTTCGCACAAATAGGTCGAGCCGAACAAAGAGTAAAGAGCAAATGTGGAGTAATACGCTGCACCTCAACAAAGGTCAATGTATATAGAGTGCGTCATCTATTGGGAAAACGCCAGAATTGCGGGGAAAAAACGTTAACAAGGTTTATTAATATCAAGTTCTGCGGGCCGGATTAAAAAGCTTAACGGGCCGCATATGGCCCGCGGGCCGTAGTTTGCCCATGCCTGCCTTAGACTCTATTATTTTGTTGTATCTGTGGAGGAATAAGCGTTCTAGAATTAGTAAAATCCATCTCCAAAAACCTAAAAAAGAGGGTGGCATGGCTTTACCTAACTTTCATTTATATTATTGGGCAGCTAATATACTTTGTGCTACCTTTTGGTCTTTTTTCCATGGCCAAGCCGAGTGCCCTAATTGGGTGGCAATGGAGTTGAGCTCCACTAAAGAACTATCTATCTCTGCACTTCTTGGCTCTGCACTCCCTAGTAGTCTGTCCAGATTAATAGCTAATCCTTTTGTTAGACACACTTTGTGTATATGGGCTCAGTTTAGGAAATGCTATGGTTTCCATGGTTTTTCCGTTTCCAGCCCTGTCGTACATAATCACCTTTTTCTACCTACTACGTACGATTCAGCATTCCATGTTTGGTATAGGAAGGGCATTAGGCATTTTGTTTTTTTTTTAAATATTTATTTATTGAATTTTTGAAATTACAAAGAATAAATGTAATAGTAAAATAGTACGAAAGATAATATTAACCCTCCCCCCTTAACCCTTATCTAGAGAAAGAAACAAGAAAGGAAAAGAAAAAGATTGCCTGGATATCGGAGGATCCCCACATGCTCCATGGAGTTCAAAATAATTTTGATATTTATTTTTTACTTTCCCCAATTACTATAATTTTATCTTCAAAGGACCTATGTATTTAGTCCTATCTTTTGTAAGTGGCATTAGGCATTTTGAAGATCTTTTCATTGATAATCACTTTGCTTCTTTTCAGCAGCTCTCTGTTAAGTTCAATCTGCCCAATGCTCATTTTTTTAGATATCTCCAAATTAGACACTTTATTGCCCCTTTAATTCCTAACTTTCCTGAAATGCCTGCGAAAAATGCTATGGACTTATTTCTTTCCATTAATCCACTAGGTAAAGGTTTAATATCAATTATTCGAGATAAGTTAGCAGCCTTACAACAGGCCGCTGTGGATAAAATTAAATTGGCATGGGAGCAGGATTTAAATATCTCCTTATCTGATGAGAGTTGGGACTCGATTCTCAAATCGGTTAACTCAACCTCTCTTTGTGCTCGCCATTGCCTTTTACAGTTTAAGATTGTTCATAGAGCCCATATGTCTAAATCTAAACTATATCGATTCTACCCTAACATTAGTCCGCTTTGTGATAAATGCAAGAGGGGCGAGGCCTCTCTCATTCATATGTACTGGTTCTGTCCTAGCTTGGAGAAATTTTGGAAAGATGTCTTCACTACGTTATCGTATATTCTGAATCAGCACCTAGAACCAAACCCCTTAATTGCTTTGTTCGGTTTCTGGGGCGAGACAGATTTACGTTTGAGTCCGACCAAATGCCGAATATTATCCTTTGCCTGTCTCCTGGCTAGATGCTTGATCCTCCTTAGATGGAGAGATGTTGCCCTGCCCACCCATGCTCAATGGCTTAACAACATTATGGCCTGCTTGGACCTTGAAAAAATCCATTATTCAGTTCTTAATTCAGATTTAAAGTTCCATAAGGTCTGGGGACCTTTTATCGAGTACTTTCATAACCTTCCTCTTGACTAGGGTTTTTTTTTCTTTTTTTCGGTCCCTTGCTTTCAGCTCTTTTTTCTGGTAGTAAGCATTATTATCCTCTGTTGCTGAGTGTATTCACAGTCTGGGAGTTTGATTGTCCTGATTTATATTCTCTATATTGTGTTGTGGTTGGTCTGGAGTTTTTTTATTGTGTTGTGGGGTTGGGGGAGGATACTAAGTTTACTTGTCTTCAATTTAGGTGTTTTTTTAAAATTCTCTTTCTTTGTATCATATTGTCATTGTATGCTTAATTTTGCACTGTATTAACGTTCCTCATTCTGATTTGGGGTTTTTTAAATCTGTAAAATGTATAAAAACTAATAAAACAAGAAGAAAATAACTTGAAGGAACACATTCTTGCTTGAGATGCTGTTGCAGTAGGTTTTAGATATTATCATAGCATGAAAAGTGAGTTCTACTCATATCATTGTTTAAACAATGTATTTCCAGTTGGATAACAGAAATTATCTGATCGTTAGTTACTATTACTAAATGCCTTTCAGTTACTAACCCCAGCTCTCTTGCTTTTGACTGCTCACCCTTCCTTGTTAACTAATTTAATTATATAACTGATACACATAAATATAGTTTAATTGAAGTCAGAAAAATCAGTCTATATTCCATATAGAACTGGGGGAAAAGTACATAGCAACATAATATGGAAGAAGCCTGTAAATTCTTTCCCAGATTTTGGTAATGCAATAATTTGGTAATTTTCCAATGCTTTACAAAGTATTGGTTGTGCAGTAAAAATTTCTCCAGGAAAATGGGGGAAATAATACAGGCAACTACTGTAAAGACTCTCTTGATTCAAAATTAAAGTGTTACAATTAAAATCACAAGAGAAAAACACAACAACAGTAGACCTTCTATAGCTCAGAAAAATCTGGTTGTGCATCACAAAACATGCGGTAAATCAGTATCACTGAATCCCTATAGAACAGTTGGCTTGCTTTCTAGACAGCTAAGATTTAAAATATTACAATTTCCAGACTTAAAATTTCAACTGCTCTATATTTTCTGATAAACAGTCTAAAATCTGCAAAAAAAATTATTTTGCAGCATGTAAATAGAGCAACATTAAACAGTGTTGGTAAAGGAAGATAGTTACCAGATCAGACAGTAACAGATACACATTCAACTAATAATTTCTATGTAGTCAAACGCTAATAAAAGTTCAACTTTTATTTTTATTTACTCTATATAAACTTCTAAACAAAATGAATTGATTTAAAATACATCCAATTGTTCTGTTTGGCTTTTAGCACTAACTACTTTGAATGAAAATTCAGGAGACTTGCCCTCTGTTGGGCAAACTTCCAGACATCAGTGGTACTCGTGGAAAATAAGAATACAAAATCTGTACAAAACAAGACCAATACCCATCAAAGTTTTGGCATCTGTTCTGAATTTCCACTGAAAGGGTCACCAGACAATTTAGAAAATGATTTCATTTCCTCCAGGGGCAAGCCTAAGAGAGACCTTAACTGTGTAACTATTTAGCTTGCAACAGTGTCTTACAGTTGAATTTCAATTTACTAAAAGCCTTCCAGTCTCCAAGCTGGAGACTTTAAAGGAAATAGCATGTTCCAACTTATTTCCTTTCACAGACTAAATACCTCCACTCTGCTTTTTGCTCTCTTTTTGCATTTGACAGAGGCCCCAATATTTACAGTGCGTGCACAGGAGGCAGAATCTAGCAATGGCTGAGGTTTAACTTAACAGTAGGAAGTAATTTTGTAATTGCGTTTTTTTCTTCTGTTTCCCACCAAATTTGCAGTTAACCCAAAAGGCTGAAGGTTGTACCCAGGGATCCTTAGGGTCCATCCTCAGCTGAGACTGAAAGGCTGATGACTGCTTGTGCTAGGAATGGTGTTTGCCCAATGTGGGAGGAGGGAGAGGCCATAAATAACACATCGCTTCCTCCTGAAAGGCTGAGGAGATGTGTTCAGTTGGGTCAAGAAGTTTAGAGATGGAACAGTCTGGAATCAAGGCTGAGCACAGAGGGGAAGGCATCATGGTGGGTTTGAAATTTATTAAACTAGTGGTGTTGGGGAATGAAGCTAAGGCCTGTGCTAATGGCTAATCATTCAGCATCAGAGGGGAAGACTAGAACAGAGAGTGAAACCATATCGAGGGGTAGAGCCAGGGCCAGAGTCCAGCCAGACAACAGTGAAAGGGAAAAAGTGACTAGAATTCAAGAGCTGTTGAAGTTTGCAAACATTTGTGCCACTTGCCTTTCTTCCAACTTAGTGGTCACACACACCAACATGGTGTGCAGCTCTGCAGTAACATTTGTTCTTCACAACAGCAATCCCAAGTTTCCATACATCTAGCCACTAATTCTCCACCCCACTCTCACCCTGACATCCCTCTTATACTATTGAAATAACACTTAATGTCAGCCCACACATATTCCCCTTAAATTATTCACCCTTCCTAACATTGTACACCTCTAAAACAGGGGTTCTCAACATCAAGTCCACAAACCCCTCAAGTTAATGGTAGGGGTCCATGGTATAAAAAAGGTTGGGAACCCTGCTCGATAAGATCTCTCTTCATTCTCCTGAGCTCAAGAGAATGAAGTTCAAATCTAACCCAAGTACCCAAAAGCCGGTAAGATCCTCATAAATCTTCTCTCTAATCTTTTAAGATTATTAATATTTTATGATCTTATTGAGTCCACTGAGCCTTTATCAGAACAAGATGATTTGAGATTGAGGAGAGAGGTTATCCGCATCAACCTAACCACCTCCTTCTCCAACAACCCCCACTGGCTGATTGGTAGGAGGCAGCTACTGAGAATAAAAGGATCCTTTTCTGTTTGGCTGTCAGTGACTGGTGGTGTTCCACAGGGGTCAGTGTTGGGCCAGCTTCTTTTAATGATTTAGATTTTCAATGATTTAGATGATGGAATAGATGGCTTTGTTGTCAAGTTTGCAGATGATACAAAGATTGGTGGAGGGGCAGGTAGTTGAGGAAACAGGTGGCTGTAGAAGGACTTAGACAGATTAAGAGAATGGGCAAGACAGTGGCGAATGAAATGGAATGTTGAAAAATACATGGTCATGCACTTTGGTAGTAGAAATAAATGTGCAGACTATTTTCTAAACAGGAAGAAAATCCAAAAATCTGAGATGCAAAAGGACTTGAGGGTCCTTGTGCAGAACACCCTAAAGGTTAACTTGCAGGTAGAGCCGGTGGTGACGAAGGCAAATGCAACATTAGCATTCATTTCAAGAGGTCTAGAATACAAGAGCAGGCAATATGATGCTGAGGCTTTATAAGGCACTGGTGAAGCCTCACAGTTTGAGCTCTTCATCTAAGAAAAGATGTGCTGTCAATGGAGAGGTTCAGAGGAAGTTCACAAGGATAATTCTGGGAATGAAAGGGTTATCATACGAGGAACGTTTGATAGCTCTGGGTCTGTACTTGCTGGAACACAGAAGGAAGAGATGGGATCACATTGAAACCTTTTGAATGTTGAAAGTCCAAGACAGGGCAGATGTGGAAAAAATTATTTCCCATGGTGGGAGAGTCTAGGACACAGGGCACAGCCTCATGATAGAGGGCAGTCCATTTAAAACAAAGATACAGAGAAATTTCTTTAGCCAGAGAGTGGTGAATTTGTGGAATTTATTAAGCAGCTGTGGAGGCCAGGTCATTGGGTGTACTTAAGGCAGAGCTTGGCAGGTTCTTGATTGGTCATGGCATCAAAGGTAATGGGAAGAAGGCTGGGGAGTAGGGCTAACTAAGAGGATAAAATAAAATGATCAGCCATGATTGAATGGTGGAGCAGACTCAATGGGCCAAATGGCCTTATTCTGCTCCTATGTCTTATAGTTTTATGGTCTAAACAACAGTACTGCAATTAAAATGGAATCTGCTATTCTGCAATAGTCTAGCACCTCCACTACTAAATTATAATAATCAATTTTTCAGTAAATTCTACCCACAGACTTTTAGGAAACCACAGATGCATCCATTTGAATTATTTACCTTCTCCAAGCAGAGAGCCTTTCTTGTACCTCATTATTATTCCTATCTCTTTTACTTGGCAGCGTGGTATTCCTTGGTTTTTAAGAAAAGTGTTTACCAATTATTTTAACTATACTGTCTGCAGTTTTGAATAGATCATCTTCATTCCTCCTCTTATTCACAGAATACTTTACATTTCCTTTTATGTTAGCTGTCAGGCAAACTTCTCTACTTTGAGAAGGTGGATCATTTGTGTTTTTCCTAGGGTGGGGGTGGGGGTTAAAATTAGCTGAAAGGTTAAGGTGTGAAAAGTAAGAGCTAAATGTAAGAGAATGGGATTAGTTCAGATGGGCAACCTGATAGGCATGGATGAGTTAGGCTGAACGACCCTTTTCTGCTCTGAGTGTGTGCAGGAATCAGCAACCTACACGCCATGCACGCCCGTTCGCTACTTGATCCACTCTCTCTTTCATTGCACAGGGTTCAGGGATTGCCTGATCTTTTCCCACTACACTGTACCCACATAAGCTCCTTTTAAAGTCAATCCAATGACATATTAGTTTTACCTGTCAATCTTTGTTTTCAATTTACCTAGGCAAGATCACCTTTCATCAATTTATCTAAGATTTCAGTTTTATAAGTCTATTTGCACTTTCTCCATTATTAATCAAAATATTTTTGATGTACGACCACTCCCATGTTTCTCTACCCACAGTTGGTCAACTTCATTTTCCAAGAGCCAGAACCAGCAGCATCTTTTGGCGATGGGGCAGAAACATACTAATCAAGACAGGGCCATTTCAACTGGTTGGGAGAGAAACAAGATGTTATTAATCCCTCACAAGAATGATTTTCTGCAATGTACACAATCAAAAAAAAATTGTACAACTACTCTTTCAGCCAATTATAATTAAATAAATTTGACATATTATTCATGCTTAGTAGCCACCCAGTAAGATTTATCATTATTTTCCCCTCTCCCAAATCATCTACATCTCAAAAATCTAAAGGATGCAACTGTGTAGAATCATTGATCCCTGAACCATTCGCTCAAAATAAACACCAAAGCCACTCACATACACCACCTACTGGCAAAATATATAATCTCCTCGAGTATATTAAAATAAGCAGTAAACAAACCATGCACGTAACATCCAGGTCTGCTGGCATCTAAAAAGACGAAGAATATAAGTCTATACCAAAAACATTAATCTGTCTCTTCTCCCTTAAATGTTTCTTTCTGTTCAGTGTGGTGGTAATATAGACATTAACGAAGTAATGCATAAATGGAGAAGTGAAACCAAAATATGTGTAACTAGAGCACCAAAACACTGCAAAGCGATTTTTGTTGTTTAGGAGAAAGGGAAGGAAAGATGGAGAATGAAAATTAACTCCATAAGTGTGATGTCACACATCCTGATTTAAAACAAAGTTAACAATGCATTGAATGGAAGTCAAATCAGTGCTACATAAATGCAAAGGGATCTGCGAGTAGCGTTTGTGATATGTTAAAGGCTGCACCTTAGGTAGATGGGTTACAATGAAACTCTGGTCTTTATAACAATATAGAAAAGTTAAAAGCTAAAAGATAATGATGAGATAAATATAAAGTGCTGGACATAGCACGTCAGGAAATGTGCAAAGAGAGAAAAATTATTATTTTGTTCTCCATAGATGTAGTGTGGATTGCTGCCTCAAGTAGGTTACATCCATCATTAAGGATTCTTAGCATTGGGAGCATGACCTCTTCTCATTGCTACTATCAAGGAGGAGGTACAGAAACCTGAAGACACACACTCAACATTTTAGGAATAGCTTCTTCCCTCTGGCATAGATTTCAAAATGGTCCATGAACCTATGAATACTGCCACACTATTCTACTATTTTAGTACTTCTTGTAATTTATAATAGTTTTAAGTTTTGCACTGCATTGCTGCCACAAAAAACAATTTCATGGCATATGATAATAAACCTGATTCTGATTTCAATTTTATTTCAGTGACCTGGCACATCCTTTTTTTCCTTCAGAATAGTAATTATGCCACACTAGATCTTAAAATATCAGTTAGAGAAGCAAATATAGTATTGAACTGTGCAATATAGGGAGAACTTTGAGATTGACAGAGAGAAAACAAATTCTCCAAAGTTCCAACTGCTATGAGAAAATCAAAGTGAAATATACAAAAAGTGACAATGTCATTTATGTAACACTTACAGTATGAAAACAGGCCATCTCGGCCCTTCTATCCGTGTCGAACGCTTACTCTCACCTAGTCCCACCGACCTGCACTCAGCCCATAACCCTCCATTCCTTTCCTGTCCATATACCTAATTTTTTTTTAAATGACAAAATCAAACCTGCCTCTACCACTTCTACCAGAATCTTGTTCCACACAGCTACCACTCTCTGGGTAAAGAAGTTCCCCCTTGTGTTAACCCTAAACTTTTGCCCCTCAACTCTCAACTCATGTCCTTTTGTTTGAATCTCCCCTACTCTCAATGGAAAAATCTCCCCTACTCTCAATGGATGATACATTAAAAATGTAAACTATGGATAGAGTATATGGAAACAGCATATTTGTAATACTTTCAGGGCTGTTTAACAAGGTTAAAAACAATAATTACTTATGGAACTACTTGGTGATACAATTGTTGGAAGGACATGGAATGCACTTCATGATTTGTGGTTGAGGTAGGAATAACATATAATGGAATCACATGGGCAAAATAACAATTTGCAGATCTATTTGCTAAAATAAAGAATAAATATCATGGAGTTGATCCACCAAAAATCTTAATCCTACACTGTACTTTTTTATTTTGATGTTGGAAGGCCCGATACGAATTTCTCTGGATTTTTTTCATATCGAATTTTGAGAACTACATAGAACTTACAGCAGAGCTACTCTATTCAATACAGCTGCTTTGAGCCAGTGGTTATAATCTATATGAGCATTCTTCCCTTCTAATTATCTCCTTCTGCCGTACTTTTTAAACCCTCTAATCATTTCTCCCTTCCATTATCTTCCAGACTTCTGAAATGAGACTCACTCAGTTTAATACAGTTCCCTTTTGCATGCATATGGCATATGCACCAATGAAGATTGCTATGAAAATTTTTGGGGAAAAAGTAAAACATGTTATATCAAAAGTTTTGCCTTATTGGACATAGTACTGACAGAGATAAGTGTTCACAGTTAAGGAAATCTTTCTATCTTTCCTTTCGGTTAGTCCTGACGAAGGGTCTCAGCCCAAAACGTCAACAGCGCTTCTCCCTATAGATGCTGCCTGACCTGCTGTGTTCCACCAGCATGTTGTGTGTGTTGTTGTTTGAATTTCCAGCATCTGCAGATTTCCTCGTGTTGACAGTTAAGGCATTATATTTTTGGTTTGTACATTAAGTGGTGTACATGGTTTGAAATCCGTAGCTACTAGAAAATAATCATTTTAAAAACTCTCACCTGTATCAGCATTTTGCGAAGAAAAGGCATCACAAATGCAGGATTCATGCTGCTCAATCTACCAATCGTGCAGATGGCTAGCTCTCGAATTTCAAAGACTTCATCATTCAGTGCCACGAAAAGAGCTTGCAGATTCTCAGCTTGGGCTAAATGGGCATCAAAACGTTCATCTAATGATGCCAGCACGCAGTACCGAATATCAGGATCTGAATAAGCAAAAGGGATAAGCTGATTTTCTCCATAAATTTATAAAATATCAAAACTTAGAACAGCTGATCGAACTGTAATATGTATTCTACTCGTGTACTTGCTAGAGTATTTATGTTTTCCTAAACACATTCACATTTACATTTTAAAAACAGAACATTCCACTAGCCCAGGGATCGGCAACGTTTACCACTGAAAGAGCCAATATGGACCCATTTCCCACAGAAAAGAAAACACTGGGAGCCACAAAATGAAATAACACTGCATACAACGGGTTTTTTTTTTGCCTTTATGCTATGTATAAACAAACTATAATGTGTTGCATTTATGAAATTGATGAACTCCTGCAGAGAAAACGAAATTACATTTCTGCATGCAACAAAAACATTTTGAACTCCGAAAAAAAGATGTTGGGTTGAAGGTTACTCCTTGGATCGAAGAATTAAAAGAAAGCGCGCACTGGCGGGTGTCAGGCATTGGCAGTGGTGATGTATATTAATAGCGATAAAAAACACGTTGTAGCGGTGTGCTACACGCAGCGCTAAAATAATGACACTGCAGTCAAAGGTAACTTTATTCGAACTAAACAGCCTTGCTTTAAAGCCTCCCTCAACCCGTCCCCGTGGGCGCGGATGCTCCAAAAGACACGTACTCACAAACCCCCGTAGGCTATCTCCCTTAGTCGGAACGGTAGCTAATTGTGAGCCGGTTCGGATGTGCCAGGAAACGGTGTCTCCGCAAAGTTTTCATATTGTACAAGATCACCATAATCTTCAAATTTCGAATTACATTTCAAAAGCTAACAAACCACGGGGAGCCGCATCACAGAGATCAAAGAGCCGCATGTGGCTCTGGAGCCGCAGGTTGCCGACCTCTGCACTAGCCAAAGTAATGGAACAGTATCCAATAGTTCAATGCTTCCTATTGTTTTGGTGAGCTTTTGGAGAAAATAAATCCTCATGCAGATTTTACTTCCTATTTTTAACCAGATTCAGAAGATATAGAACATAAACACAGGCAAGTTTGCAAAACTCTTTCAATCTGAACTGTGACAAAATAGGCTACAGGCTCAAAACTTAGTAAAACTAAACTTCAGAGAGGCTTTTTCGTACTAAGATATACGGAATTCTAGGAAGTATAGCACAGATTTTTAGAAGATCTGAATCCAAGATGAGAAAATTCAAAATAAACTGTACTCTTTAGTCTAGCACTGTTTAATATAAATGCTTATTTTCCCAATGATGTTTTATTAGTTTGACAAAAGCACAGGATTTACTTTATAAATTATCCATAGGAACTACAGTTAAAAGTCCTTAGCCTTCAACAGCTGAAGTTTTCAAAAATAAAGGAACCAGGGTTAGATTTCAGTCTAAAAGGTGTTCAACAATACAGTGGATTCTGGTTAATTGGGCCATTGGTTAATCAGGGCAGCAGCTTATTTGGGACAACTCTTAAGGAACAAAACCTGATCGAGAAAATAATCAGGATTCCCTCCACTTATTTACGACATTCTGCCACTTAATTGGGGAAGGAGACTGTTGCCGAACAGTTTCTAAATAGCATCAGGCACATGCACTTGTGTGGGCGTTAGAAACTACACAGTGCTAAGAGCCAACAGTTTTTAAATAGCAACAATTGTATGCGCTTGTGTTCAAAAAGCTATGGTTTTTGTCATTGATAGCTGGTGAGAAATAAACAGGAAGACCATTCAGAACTGTTTTGCTCAGAGGTTTCAAGCATTCGTGCTTGGAGATGCCAGAAATTGCTGGGAGTGAAAATGAAATGACTTCACAAGTACATGTTACAATGAAAACGAAGATTTGAAAGATGCAATCGTCAATAGCATTGTATGACGGCAGTTCATTATCTACACTAGGCGTTTGTTCAGTTACAGTCAATCAAAAGAATGTGTATTGGTCCAATCATAACTATAAAGAACTAACGTGGTTTTATAGTACTGTAGTTGTATTGATATCATTCTGATGTGTTCCCTATTTCATTTAAATACATAATTTCTTTTGGTGTTTGTGTGCAGTGCCCTTTTCCTCCAAACAGTGGCGTGCATTTCTGCCAAAAAGTTCAACTTTTGTCTCATCTGTTTTTTGGAGACCAGTGGTGTCCTCCATGGTGTCCATCCATGAACACAATCCTTGTTCAGTTGTTTTCTTATAGTGGACACGTGATCAGAGACTTTAGCACAAGTTCTAGAAATTTCTGCAGGTTTTCTGCTGTTACCCTTGGGTTCTTTTTCACCTCTTTCAGCATTGTACATTGTGTTCCTGATGTGATCTTTGCAGGACGCTCACTCCTACAGAGAAGAGCAACAGTACAGAGTTCCCTCCATTTGTAAACGACTTCTCTTACTGTGGACTGATGAACACTCAGGTCTTTAGAAATGCTTTTGTAGCCTTTTCCAGCTTCATGTATCTCTGCAATTCCTCTTCTAAGATCCTCTGAAAGTTGTTTTGATTGAGGAATGATGCACATAAACAGATCTTTCTTAAGAAGAGCAGGCTTTGTCAGTAACCTGACCTGATGTGTATTTTCTTAACAGGCAGGGCATCTTTACAACCCATACCTTCAATCTCATCTCATTGGTTGGAACAACTGACTCTAAATAGCCTTTGTAGAAAGCATCACCCCAGAGGTTCAGGTTTTTTTTTTACCCTAGACTGTGATTGCTTATATACTGTTAAATAATATTAAGTACTGTGATTACTCTGTATTGACAAGTAGTACAATTGTTTGTGTGTTATTAATTTAGGCAGATTGTGTTTGTCTATTATTGTGACTTAGATTAAGATCAGAGCACACTTTATGTAACTAATGCAGAAAAAAAGGTAATTGCAAAGGGTTCACAAACTTTTTCTTGCAATAGTACGTCCCAATGTGCCCTGATTAAATGGAATCCGCTGTATTTCACTCTTTAAACATGACCTTATCCCTACTAAATTCAGAAAAATTACCTGGATCTGTAATTCCTACAACAAGGAGTTTACTAAGTACATCTGCCACGACTTGAACAGCTGTCTGACTGACAACATGGCCATGACCACTGATAAGATGAACTGATGGAGTAAGTAGTCTTGAACAAGTTCTAGCTGCTTCCATTCGAATCTCTTTGTGCTCACTGTTAAGGAAGTGGTCTGCACAGTGTCTGACAAACTGGGTAAGAGAGTGGCCTGCATAAAAGCAAAAATGATTCTGTAATTAGAAATGTGAACAGTAATAATATTTGGAAATTCAGATTTTTGTACCTAAAATACAATATGGAGATCACAAGATATATCAGTAAATATTGTTTAAAACGATCCAAGTGAACATGGACCAGATAGATTAATTATATCTTAGTACTTAGCTTGAGTTTCTATAATATCCCCATGTAGTTTAAAAACTTTTGAAATCATGTTCTATTTTAGATATCAATAAATGGTACAGAAGATAATAAATACTATTGTCCACAAAACTATTTTAAACTTGAACTGTCACACAATACTGTGCCCTGCTCTAATCTGGATCCATCAGCCCACTGGAGAGATACTGAGACAATTATTTTAAAAATAATTTCCCCAAGATAAAATCATCCATAAACAAATGACAAAGCAAAGGAGGAGATATTAAATATGGTGAATGAAACTAATTTACATTAGCCTTTACATCCCACTCCTTCTCAAAATCCAGTCCCAGTGAGCCCTTTCTGCTGAAAAGGTATTTTACTAGCTTGTCATTCAATTTAGTCTACAAAACCATCTCCTCTACAATGTGCAAATCAAACACTGGGTAGTAATTCTCAGTACAAGTCATGTGTCACAACCATGTCATTGTAACTTTCTGATCTATGACTTTGACCTCTTCATCCTCAACCATAAACTCTAAAGTCAACTAGAAACCTTTTGGATTAATTAGTTTGAAAGCATTTACATATCAACATAAACATCAATAATTTCAGATTAAACACAATTGTCAGAACAACATATAATAACTCCAATAATGTAGACTACTGCTCCTCTGGACCAATACTTCCCTTTTATTTTCCCCTCGGATAGTTACCATCTTTCTTTACTTTGTACTCTTCTTCTGTCATTTAAACAATCCTCCTTTTCATCCTTCCCTCTTACCTCCCCGGTCTATAGATACACAAGACTGAATCATGTTGCTATATGCCAAGAACCAGTGTATATCAGACATGATGTAGGATTAGTTCCCATGTTCATTTTTTGTCATTTGTAGACATCTTAATTATCTTTTTTTTCAATAGATATACTTTTAACCCTATATACTAGTTTCAATAGTTTTATATCTGAACATTAGCTCATAAAAATTGTCTTCTAGCTTTGATATGAACTGAAGCTCAACCTCAACTTTCCCTCCTTTCAAAAGCTGTTGAGGCATTTCAAGGACAGGCCTGAGCAGTACACCATCCAGATCCAAATTGTACTTCACCAGGGTGAAAATGTTAACTAGACTGGCTCCCTGCACTTAGGCCACATAAGTAGGGATTGAAATGGCATTTCAGGAGGGGCAGATTTAGCCTAATCCTATCTTTTGTTAAAACTTTTGTTTTAAACCACAGAAACTGTGCTCCTGCAGACTAAAAGGAGGAACTATAAAGGTTAATCTCACTTCCCAGCTCTTGAAACACAGTGAAGTTCATGAACTTTCAGTTGTTCAGAGACCTTTCAAATGTGGTGAGTGCTTTTGCCTCATCCAGTTTTCCACACCCACTTTTGAAACTTGGGTGCCCTGTTCTGGTGCAAAGCCATTGATCTTAAAAGTTACACCAGTTGGCCTCTCCACATGCTGTTAGGGCTGCTTCAGTTTTATTATTTTAAAATGCAATCACATACTTTGATTTACATTTCTTATGACCTCCTAAATTGAGGACATCTTACCCTCAAATTCAAAGGTGCCCAAGGTACGAAGTGCAAGAGTTATGCATCCAACATCATTTGCTTCAGGGATATTCATCAAGCTGGGGGATGCAAGCTGTTGAGCTAAACTTTTGGGCATGCCTGGGTGTCGAAGAGGTTTATGCATCAGCACCAGTGACAACATCTTCAGTAAGCCATCCTGAATATCCTTTTTAAGTGCTGGTATGTGTCGACATAGATCGTGCAGTACAGCTGTCAAAGCAGGACTTTAAAGAAGAAACAGCGATATTATTGGAAAGAGATTCAACACTGTAAATGAATAAATGAGTGCTACTAAAGGCCAATAAAGCTAGAAAATGCTGGAAGCAAACATGAAAGGTTTTCTCTTCCCGCAGATGCTGCCTGACCTGTTGATGTTTCCAGCATTTGAAGTTTTTATTCCAGATTCCCAGCATATGTGTGATTTTGATTTACAGTTGTTAAATGCAACACAACTCGAGGCACACAGCCAATTTGTATATTACGAGCTATCCAATACCTGACTCCTTGAGTATTGGAATTTGTTCCTTCTTTTAAAATGATCATTACAAAATTACCTACAAAGACTTGTCAAATACTGTCTTTGGATTTGCCACCACTCTGCCCCTCCCACACACCCCTTGCATATCTTTAATCCCTAGAGGTGTCTAGGTAAAATACTATAATCACCTGAAATAAACAGGTATTACCTGGATCTCAACAGCCTAATATAAAATTTGCATTCAAATGGCGAACAGAAAATTTGGAAAATATAAAATCTTGTCTAGAACTCTTCATCACAGTCCTGATGAAGGGTCTCGGCCCATAACATCAACTGTTTACTCTGTTACACAGATGCTGTCTGGCCTGCTGAGTTCCTCCAGCACTTTGAGCATGTTGCTTTAGATTTCCAGCATCTGCAGATTTTCTTGTGTTTGTGAAAATATAAAATCTCCTGTCCATACTGGACGATAAACTATTTTACATTAATTTTGCTGTACTGGATTCAACACAATTGTATATTTAAATTGATCATTAGTGAATGCTTTACTACATTTATCAAGGCATGGAAGTTCAAATCTAAAACTGCTCCATTCTGCAAAACAAATGACACTGTACAATAATAGCATGAAAGCAAATAACATTTAATTAAATTAGCCCTATGATACAGAATGAAACTATATGTTCAGTGATTAAGCTTTTACCTTATTTTTGCTGGCACTTTTAATACCACCCAGCATTTAAAAAAGTCGAAAAGGCCAAAAGTCACAATTAAATTAGAAGCATTCCACAAAATGAACAGTTACAGTACAAATGGTTCATTACCTGAGCCCAACAGCAAGCATCTGCTCTAGTAGTTCCTTAATATCTTGCTGGATAGTTGGTCCAATAGCTCTAGCTAACATACATATACAAGTAAACACAGTTGCATCCACTTGAACAGGCTTTTGCCGTCTAGAAAACAAGAACATAAAGGAAGGTAGATGCATGCTACTTTAAATTATTTTATAACACATTTTTAAGCCAACTTAATTAAAGACATGACACAGGCACCCAGCTGACCGTTCATGGGTTCAATCTGATCTCTATATTTCAATGATCTCTAATACATTTACAGTATATTTCTAAGAATCTTGAAATACGCCATTTATCCTCTAGGTTTTCAATATATTTAATATCTAAACAAAACTATCTATAAAAATGTTGCTATTGATCAGCGGAAAATAGAAATGAAAAACAGACTCGTCTCCATGAAGAAATTCAACTTCTCTGTTGATTCCTCTGGCCCATATAACTTAAAGGAGAGCAAGAACATGTTGAATGGTATGGTATGTTTGAGACCCTTCCTAAGTACTGGAAGCACAAATGACCCAGCCACCTTTCCCATTGGTTTATTTATTGAGATACAGAGTGCAGTAGGCCCTTCCAGCTCTAAGAGCTGTGCTGCCCAGCAACCTTAGCCTAATTACAGAACAATTGTCTTTGGACCACAGAAGGAAACAATGCGGTCACAGGAAGAACGTACAAGCAGTGGAATTAAATCCAGGTCACTGGTAAAGCGTTGTGCTAGCCACTATCCTACCATGCCACCTCTGACTGCCACGTCTGTGGAAACCTCTCCTGTTGTCAGATTGACCTAATTACCAACTTCAGACTGAACTGGAATGGAAATAAGTTATTTGTGATCCCAATGAACTGATTAAAAATAGGAAAATTAAAAGAACACCCACAAATGTGTTGCTCATGTGAACCTATTGGTGCAAGTTTCTATTTACTTCACAACCAGATAATATTTAACGCCTGAATGAACATTTTAAGCAAAATACTTCACAGTGCTTATTAATTTGTTGTGCTATTACTTGTGAGCAAAATCCTTCGGTGGGAGGGCTGCTTTTAAAATGTCCAGGATTCTTGGCATATATGGATCAAGGTCTGTTTTTACAGCCACTACCAGTAGACCCAGGGCTTGGAATGCAGCAGCACGTTCTTTTTCTCTTTTCAGACAGGCCAACAGATGGTTCATGGATTCATACAGATGCTGTTCTGTAAAATTCAGAATATACATTTATCAGTAATAAATATACAACCAGCACTACATGGAATAGGAAAAGATCTGGCACGTGAGATCTTGAGGCCCAAATCCATACACCCTGAAAGAGGCAATGCATGTTGTTATAGTAGTAAACAAGGCTATGGTATGCTGGGCATCATTGGTGGAGACATGGGGTATGAAGAGTCAGCAAATTAGGAGGCAGTTGCATAAAACCTTGGGTGGACCCCACTTGGGGTATTACAGAGTCCTGATCCTCCCATTTCAGAAGGGTGTGGTTGTTTTGGAGAAGGTTCAGAAGAAATTAGCAGGATGCTGCCTGGATTAAAGGATATTAACTACAAGGAAAGGTTGGACAAATTTTCACCGTTTTCACTAGAGTGTCAGAGCCTGAAGGGAAGTCTGATGGATGGAGGTTTTGAAAATGATGAGGGGCATGCATAGTGTAGACCATAGGTGTCAAACTCAAGGCCCGCAGGCCATATCCGGCCTAGCGTACAATTATATCCGGCCCATGAGATCACTTTAGATAGATCTATTACTTTAATTATTAATGGCCTGGCGATATGAAGCCTATGATTGTAAGTTAATACCAATCATAAAAATAATGCTTGCTCAGCAGTCTTCTTCATAAGAAACGGAATTTGTGAAGTGAAACACTTTGTTGTTATAGCAGAGACTGAGACACGAGAACAGGCTGAAAAAAATGGAGGCGATGAAAGCTGCGTTCGCACGCGCCCGACTGATCCGGCCCGCATGAAGCTGCATTTTGCCCAATCCGGCCCGTGACCTAAAATGAGTTTGACACCCCTGGTGTAGACAGTTAGAATTTTTTCTCCAGAATAGAAATGTTGAGTAGTAGGGTGAAAGTTTAAAATTATGCAGAAAATGGATCATGTACCATAAACAAATACAATCCTAATTGGTCTCATTTCCCTACTTTCAACTGGATGCATTTTAATCAGTGAATCAATTCCCTTTTGAAAGTAGCAACTGTTTCTATTTCCATCACCCTTTCAGATAAGGCATCCCCAAATAGAGAAGAAAAACTTCTAATTTCCCCCATGACTTCTTTTGAAAATTACTTTAAATCCATGTACTCTTGACCAACTTAACATGAAAAATGAGGTTGAAAAATTACCTGAGGTTTCCATACCTTTTCGCTCACCCGTGAACAAAAGGGGTTTAAAAGCAGCAAGACGGGGAATCAAGTTTAAAATTGCCATTTGAATCAGTGGATTCTTGCTGCTGCGATACTTCAGCACCCAATGAATTACCTTTAAAAGATCATGCAACATGTAAAAAACCTGGATTTCAACACCATCTCTTATGCTACTATTGCTGCATGTGAAATCAGGGCAAGATGCAAAATCTAACAAACATTGGGAAAAGAAACTTTCTCTTGGACTAGATACAGTTGGGCTTGGTTGTAAGGTTCCAGAAAGAAAAAAAGAATTAACTCGCTAGCCTGGGTTTACTAAAGCACACAAAAAATAAGCAAAATTTCTGAAAAATGTTACAGGTCATCTATATTCCTAGTCAAACATCTGAAGATCTCAATTTTTAATCAGAGACACAAGTTGAATTCCAATGATTGCCAAGAAATTTATATTCATGTTATACATCTATAATGACAATGAATAAATCATCAGTTTGGAATTTAAAACAAATACATCTGGTCGACTGAAATGTAAACAGAAAATGCTGAAAACACTCAGCTTAGAAAAGAACAATAAACTGCAACTAAAATTTTACCACTAAAATTATTTCACAATCTTTGTTCCAAGATTTTGTTTTTATTTAAGGATTTCCTTGATATTTTCAGAAGATACCCTTGACCAATGTGGCTTATATGGGACTCCAGACCTATTGATGCAAGTGTTACAATCTCAGCTGGGCTAAAATAAACATGCACTCAGCTTAGAAGCAATTAAAAAAGATCAATGATGACCAGCTTTGCCAATAAGTCCATGCCAAACAATTAGATTTTAAAACTTCAATTCATGAAGATATTTCTTTCAATTACTTCTGCCTCCTACAGTCTTTAAAGTAGTTTTGATTTAATGTTATTTACAAGTCTCACTACTCTCAAGTAGGAAACTATTTCCTACATCATTGAACACCTTTATAGATTTCTTCTAATTTTTGAGTGCTATCACCACAACCTTTCACCAAGTACTAGGTTCTCAGTAGGTAATGTAAATGCTCTTTTATAATATTGTAAATGTATGAATTTGTAGTTAGACTAGACCACATGGCCCATCCAACCTGCACTGTTATTCATAAAATCATGGTTGATCTTACCATAACCTTAAGTCTCTACTCCTGTCTACAAGGTAATCTTTTGCCCTTTTGCTAAATCTTTCTACCTCTGCCCTGACAATATTCAAAAATACTGCTTTACCACAGTTTAAGAGTTCCAAAAGATCATAACATGTGGAGGTAAAAATATCACCTCATCTCTGTTAAGTGGGTGGCATCTCTTTTTAATGGATGGCATACAGAAGTTGCAATATCCAATTTTGATTACTTAATTCTATCAGAATTTGGCAAATATGACTTCTATGCACATTTTTTCCCTACAAAATTTACAGACTTCTAATTTACATACATTGAAAACCAATTATTTAAAAAAAACAGAACTCAAGTAAATTATCTTTCAAAAAGTGACTAATACAAAAGTCATTCACACTCAACCTCAAAAGTTACATTAAATGTTATGACCTAGATGATGGTGAGAGCTGACTGAATAGCAAACTTCAAATCAAAATCAGAGACCAGTACAGCACAGGAGCAGGTTCTTCAGCCCACATTACCTCTGACAAATTAAACTAAGCTCTTTTTCCCTGCACATGATCTATATTCTCCTATTTCCTATGTATTCACGTGTCTAAATGTTTCTTAGCTCCCATTGATTCATCACTGCTTTCAACACTATCCCTGGCAGCATGTTCCAAGCAACCCACCATTCTTCAAAAAAAAATTGCCTCACATTTCCTCCCACCTTGAATGAACATTCTCTACTATTTGACATTACTGTCCTGAGAAAAACATTCTGATTGTCTACATTATCAATGCCTCTTAGAATTTTATAAATTACAAATCAGGTCTCCATTCAGCCTCACACACTCCAGACAACACAACCCAAATTTGTCATAACTTTCCTTTTAGCTCATACCCTCGAATTCACACAGTGTCCTAGTAAGCCTCTTCAATATACTGCTCAAAGCCTCATACATGCTTTTTCTAATCAGACAACAAATCCTCCGCCTGCAACTAGATCCTCAACTTCCTGACCATCAGATCGCTATCAGTAAGGATAAGCAACAACAGATCTGCCGTGATTATTCTCCTGGTGTTTCACAAGCTTGCATCCTCTGCCTCCTACTCTACTCCCTGTACATTCATGACTACGTGGCTAGATTATACTTTAACTCTATGGATAAGTTAACAGATAATTTCATGGTATTGACTTGGCAAATCAAAGTACAAAAGGAGATAGAGAGCTAGAGCATCAATGATAACAATCTTTCCCTCAATGTCAGCAAAACAAAACAGCTGGTCATTGACTTTACGAAGGCCGACAGTGTACATGTCTTTAGCAACAATTGCGGTAGTGGAGAGTTGAGAGCTTCAGGTTCTTAGGAATGAATATTATCAATAGTCTGTTCTGGTTCAATCATGGTGATGCCACAGCCAAGCAAACCTCTTCTTCCTAAGTATGCTAAAGAAATAAAATTGCCAATAACACAGAATAAAAGTTAGCAATTACCTGCTCAATCCGTGCTTCCATGTGCTCGCGACAATATCTACTTTCCACCAAAGTTGGTTTGGCTGGAGCAGGAGTGGCGCCAAATACTGAAATGCTCTGGGGTGTATTATATCCAAGAAGACCCAGAAGTGCATTTGATTGCTGGGGCTGTGCAGACTGGAAACTTGTGAAGGATGTAATATGTCTGGGTTTTGCTCCAAATCCCATCAACTCCTTGCAGTATTTATCATGTACTAATTGTTGCTGAGTGATATCTTCCATTTCCTCACGCAGGCGCTTTGATAAAAGAAAATTTAAAAATAACAATTATAGATCAAATCTGTAAGAAGCAACATTTTCAACATTAACATGAAGGCGGCCTGTTCTTAGCCCAAACTTGATTTCTCTTATACTAGCAGACTTTCAATCCCTTACTTGTGAAATGACATTTAAATATCCATATGATTAATCAATTAATGTCTTTTATTTATTTTCTTCTATTACTTGGAGAGCAAACACTTAACACAGGAAAGGATGTTCACTTGACCACAGATCCTTCTGATATGTATTTAATAGTGAAGGCTTAAAATTCATTGTTAAAGAGATGCCTGACAAATACTGTCTGCACTTCACTTGGAGGGGCAAGTGGGGGAGGACTGGAGATCAGTTTCAAAATTGAAAAGGATCCTGCGATTAGGCCTTAGGTATCCCAAAACCCATATAAGCACAAGAAATGCGAAGAACATGACAAGTCAAGCCTAGAATTAATTTCACAATTCTTGGAAATTCACATAGGGCAGTTGATTTCAGATAATGCTTCCAGATTTAGAAGACTCAATGCATTTTATGCTTGCTTCAAAGTGGAAAATAAGACTACACCTATGAGGATCCCTACAGCACCCAGTGACCCTGTGATCTCTGTCTCGGAGGCTGATGTCAGGCTGTCTTTCAGGAGGGTGAAACCTCGCAAGGCAGCAGGTCATGATGAAGACCCGATAGGGCCCTGAAAACCTGTACCAACCAACTGCTTGGGGTGTCCAGAGACATTTTCAATTTCTCATTACTATAGTCAGAAGTTCCCACCTGCTTCAAAAGAACAACAATTACACAAGTGCCCAAGAAGAGCAGTGTGAGCAGACTCAAGTCTACAGTGATGAAGATGGTTGGTCATGGCTAGAATCACTTCCTGCCTCAGCAAGGACCTAGACTCACTGCAATTTGCCTATCACCACAGTAAGTCTATACCTGACACAATCTCACTGGTTCTTCACGCAGCCTTGAATCACCTGGACAATACAAACACTTATGTCAGTCACGATGCTGCTTACTGACTACACCTCAGCATTTAACACCATCAATCCAACAGTCCTGATCAAAAACCACCAGAACCTGAGCATCTGTAACTCCCTCTGCAACTGGATCCTTGACTTCCAAACAAGAAAACCACATTCTGTGCAGACCAGTAATAACTGCACCTCGCTGACAAACAACATGGGCGCACCTCAGGGCTGTGTGCCGAGTCCACCGCTCTACTTTGTCTACACCCATGATTGTGTGGTTAGGCACAGCTACAAATTTGCTGATGATACAACCACTATTATCGGCAGAATCTCAGATGGTGATGAGAGGGGATATAGGAGCAAGATATAGTAGCTAGTTGAGTGGTGTTGCAGCAACAACCTTGAACTCAATTTCAGTAATACCAAAGAACTGATTGTTGACTTCAAAAAGTGTAAGAAGAGAGAAAACACACCATTCCTCAGAGGGATCATAAGTGGAGAGAGTGAGCAATTTTAAGTTCCTGTGTGTTAGATTGTCTGAGGACCTAACCTAGTCACAACGTATTGATGCAGCTATAAAGAAAGCAAGACAGCAGCTATATTTCACCAGGAGGTTTTGGAGATTTGCTTTGCCACCCAAAACAATCGCAAATTTCTACTGATGTGCCATGAAGAGCATTCTATAGGGGGGAGGGGAACTGTTATCTGGATCGAAGTAAGCTGCAGAGAGTTGAAAACTTAGTCAGCTCCATCATGGAGTGGTGCCTCAAAAAGGTGGTGTCCATCATTAAGGATCCCACCACCTCTTCTCATTGTTACCCAGGAAGGAGACACAGAAGCCTAAAGGAACAGACACACTCAGTGATTCAGCAACAGCTTCTTCCCCCACCATCCAATTTGTAAATAGACATTGAACTCATGAACACTATCTCACTACTTTTTTTAGTTACACTACTTATTTAACTTGCATGAGGACCTAAATGAGGGGCAGGGTGTCTTAAAGAGGTGCCTGTTTGAGGTGGCACATGTTCAGTGCAGGCCCAATGGAAGAGTTCATTCTGGTGAATAGGCTTCTAGAAAATGGTTAGTTATTGACCAAGTTGCTGCGCAGTCATTGTAACTTAGTATGATGAACATCTTTGTAGACAATCGTGATTGTGAAGAAGGATGTGAATTCCTGTGTTTTGTTTTTGTGTAACTGTTCTGGCTCATGGTAACAACTCCCCTGCATTCCAAAGAATGCACTATCCCTTTTCTATAGAGTAAGGCTTCATTTTGTTGTGAGTAGGGAAGAGGGAGAGAGGATGTGGTAAGGTGAGGTGTATTATTTCAGACTTATATTTTAGATTTGTAGTTCTGAAGGTGTGATGTTTACATTTTCTCTTTTATCTTTTTTGTTACTTTGTCATTTTTTGCACTGTAAATATTTTTGCACTTTTTCTAAAAGTTTTTCCACCTTTGCATTGAATGTGCTATTGCGGTCTAATTTTCAATGTTCACGCTTTTATAAGGGCATGTGACCCTCACCAGAACCCTTGGTGTGGCATATATATTTACCTTTTCTTTCCCCCTATATTATCATGTATTGCATTGTACTGTTCCCTCAAAGTTAACAAATTTTATGGCATATGCCAGTGATGTTAATTCTGATTCTGAACTAGATTTAAATAAGTTAATCATATGGACCATCTGTGCTGGTGGCGTATCACTATCTTCAAAACAAGAGGTCCCAGGTTCGAATCCGACCAGCTCCTTGCACGCCTTCCATCTATGCTGGGTTGAGTGTCGAGCTCACAACTCAGCCTCATAACACTACTCATCACAGCCAAACGCTGAAGAAACAGCAAGGTTACTGCCCGATCTGCCAACGAAGTGTGGGGAGGAATTTTAAACATCTCTCCGAAGCTGGATACTGGAATAAAAGTAACAAAAATGGTAGGAGTGCTGCAGGCTGAATTTACATCCTTTCATTTTACTCTGACCTTTTCATGACTCTCTTGATCTTAAGGAGTGGTTAGAATTTTAATCAGTATGGTGAATTTTAAATTATGAGCTAATTAATACATTGCCATCAGAGGACTAAACTGAATGACAGCTTGTGGAACTTGCTGCATGGCGAGGTCACATTACCGTAGGAACATTCTATTAGCTGGAACACAGACAGAGACAAAGCAGCTCTGTTATGAACATCCAGGCATACAAAAGATTAAGTTATTGGCCTCAGCCTGGCTTTTATAGTATTCTGGATAAAAGCAAATATTATAAAGTTACAGTATGAACAAAAATAAGCAAGAGCATGATCAGAGGGTATACTGGTACATGTCTACTATTGAAGAATTATGTGAAACAGTTAAGACAGCCATAAGAATGTTGATCCTGGAATCTGGAGCAACAAAGAATTTGCTGGAAGAACACAGCAAGGTGAGCAGAAAAGAATTGCTAATATTTTGGGTCAAAACCTCACATTCAAACTAGAGTGCAGCAGCGATGTGGCCAGCATGACGAGAGGGGGAAACAAAGAGACAGCATCTAAGGTGATTGGTGAACTGAAGCACGGTGAAAGGTGACAGGCAGGTTACATCAGGTATGGGAGAGGAATGGATCAGAGACAGTGGTAGGACAGATTCTCCTACTGCTTGCAAATTTCTAAAGATGTACCATGGAGAGCATTCCAACTGGTTGCATCACTGTCTTCGATATGTGGGGGGGAGAGAGGGAGGGGGCACATGCACAGGATCAAAATAAGCTGCAGAAAGTTGTAGATTCAGTCAGCTCCATCATGGGGACTAGACTCACTAGCATCCAGAACCCCTTCGAGGAGTGATGCCTCAAAAAGGCTGCATCCGTCATTAACAACCCCGATCACCCAGCACATGCCCTCTTCTCATTGCTACCATCAGGAAGATGAGACAGGAGCCCGAAGAAACAGCTTCTTCCTCTCTGCCAAATGGACAATGAACCCATGAACACTACCTCACTACTTATTCTACACTACTCATTTAACATTTATATATATATATATATATATATATATGTGTGTGTGTGTGTGTGTGTGTGTGTGTGTGTGTGTGTGTGTGTATATATACACACACACACACACACACACACACAGAGACAATAATTAAGTTTTTTATTATTACATATTGTAATATATTGCTGCTGCTTAACAACAAATTTCACGACAAATGGCAATGATATTAAATCTGCGATAGTGGCAAAGAAGGGAAATTAAAATAGGTGAGCAAGGTGGGGATTAAAGGGTAGTGAGGACTGGGACAGCTGCTGAAGTGGGTTAATAAGGAACAAAGCACTATCAGTCCTGGAATTTGAAAAGGAGGTGATAATAGAAATCATTAAAATGGCAGATGGAAGCAGGTAATGGGAGGTTGGGGTGCACTGTGTGGGTAGTTGGCACACTGAATGTGGAAAAGGTGGGGATTGGGGTAGTGTCTACCTGAACGGAGGGTTAGCAAGAGAGAATACTGAAAGTCAATGTCCATGCCAT
Source organism: Hypanus sabinus (assembly GCF_030144855.1). NCBI lineage: Eukaryota > Metazoa > Chordata > Chondrichthyes > Myliobatiformes > Dasyatidae > Hypanus > Hypanus sabinus. Next base: position 8,403,691 of record NC_082732.1, read on the forward strand.
TGGGTTGTAGATTCCCAGAGGGAAAATGAGGTATTATGTCCTTCCTCTAATTTGCACTGGATCTCACCCTCGCTGTGAAGAAAGCCAAGATGGACAGGTCATTATGGGAATACAAAGGGAAGTTAAAATGGCATGCAATTGGGATATTGGGATGCCCATTGTGGACAGAGTGCAGGTGCCCTACCCAATAGTCTCACCGTTGTAAAGGAGGTAAAATAATTACATTAGTGATGATAGGGACCCTTTACCATCCCTATAGAACACAGGAGTTAAACTGCTGTGCCAAGAACAAGTTGGACTGTTAAAGCTTTCGGGGGGAGGCTCCATGCTCTCGAGTTTGAAAAGAATGTCATAAAGAAATCTACTTCTATGAGCTGCAAAATCTGAACTGCCCTATTGCACATTATCCACGTGTTATTTGTCTATGTGATTACATTCTGATACTTGCTGTTGCTTTTGCCTTTTTTGAATCTGTAAAATGCACTATTCTGTACCTAGCTGAGCAATATGTATAAAACAGAGAGAGAGAAAAATGGGAAAAGAAACAAAATAGTTCTTTGAAAAGAAGCATCTTAAATTACCTAAAACCTTCCCAACTATTTGTATCTGCTCAGGTAAAGAATCAAATGAATAATTGAAGTGTGAGGAGAAAAATAGACCTTGCTCTGAATCAGAAATTTTAGACATAAAATTAAAATTGTTTGTGGAATAATGAAATAAAACTTATGGCCACTAGCTGATACTTAATAACTGCCATTAATATTGCATGACATTCAATTTCAAAAAGCAGCTCTACAGTATGGCAAGCATTAGCAATGTGATATATGAGCAATGTTGCGAATATTCATTCTCTGGCCATTCCCTTTTCCCTCTTCTACCTTCTGGGAAAAAACACAGGCCCAGTCATCCAGACAAAAAAACAGCTTCTTCCCCACCACAATGTAACAAGGAATTAATCATTTCTTGCACATCCCCTTCCAGGGGGTTGCCACATTCTCAAACCCCTAATCAAATATCAACTTCATTTGCCATGTACGTATTGGGAATTTGCTGTGGTGTGTTGATCAGGGCACAACATGCAGCAAAAAAAATAACAATGGTAAGGAATGATCAATAATATATTTTTTTAAAAAGCTAATAAAATTAAAGATTAGACAACAGATGTAGAGTAGAATGTGCATAAAAAATAAACGCTAGCAGGTACTTACGATGCAAACAATTTTATAAAAGGTGAATTATCTACAGTCCAGTGCAATGACTGGGGGACACAGGCCCAGTCAACCAGACAAAAGAACAGCTTCTTCCTCACCACAATGTAACAAGGAATTAATCATTTCTTGCACATCTCCAACTATCAGATCACATTAAATGCCTGGGGGAAGAAAATTGTAAAATGGCATAAAGTTTTCATTTTAATCACCTTCTAGCACTTTGAAAAGGCAGTTTGCAGGGTGGGTAGCGTCTGCAATGACTTTTTCTGCCTGTTTCTTTGTCCTGGGAACATATAAGTCCTCAGTGACGGCACTAGGCTGGGACTATGCAGCCTGGGAGAAGGGGTTCTTCAGCAAAGTAAGGGGAGTGTCTTCTTTTTGCAATTGTTAATGGAGTGAAGGCCTTTCCAGGCTGAAGAACAATCATCAGCAGAAAACTGGTTTTCCAGTTTGTTGAATATTGGTCATCTTACCCTTTGTTATTCCGTTATCATCAGCTGTTGGTCAAGATGGCACTGGTGAACCACAGCAATGTTCGCCAGGCTACATATATACTTCTAACTATTCTTTGAATTACTCTCACTGCAATCTGCAGTAAGGAATTTCCCTTTAAGTAACATAATTTTGAACCAACTTAATGAACTACAGATTTCATGATCCTTCCCCCTGCCAGTTGATTGCTGAATGGACAATAAACGTATCAACACTCTCTCACAACTTTTTTTGCACAACTTATTTAACATATATATTCATACTGTAATTCAGTTTTTTTTCTCTATTATGTATTGCATTGTAGTACTGCCACAAAGTTAACAAATTTCATGACATACGAGGGGTGATTGATAAGTTCGGGGCCTAAGGTAGGAGGAGATGAGTTATACAGCTCTGGTTACATGCAAGTGCAGTTCAACTCTTTGAGTGATTATGCAGGAAGTTTGAAGTTAATAACTTTTGTGGTATTTCAGTTTCAGATAATTGAAAATTGCAAGTAAGCACTGTCTGAGAAAATGGACAACATCAGCCTTCGTGCAGTCATCCACTACCTCAGTCTCAAGGGCTTATCACCCAAGGAGGTCCACAAGGACATGGTGGCAACACTAGGGGACTGTGAAAAATAAATGTGCTAGGTTTTCTAAAATTGACTCCTTCTACCTTAAGCCACAAACCTATCAATCATCCCTCGTATGCCAGTGATATTAAACACGATGCTGATTCTGACTCTGCGTGTGCATGTATGACATCTTTAAACGGACAAAGGTACATCATCATGGCCGAAGCATGGTAACCTGCCTCCAGAAACACTTACATCCACAGTGATGAAGCATATCGACTTTGCCTGAGGAGTGATTTGGATTTGCTCCAATTTACCTACCAGCGCAACAGGCCCACAGCAGATGGCACCCATTGGCTCTTTCCTCAACAATGGAACAATATGGACATCAAAGTTGCATACTGTACATCAGGATGCTCTTTATCGACTACAGCTCAGTATTCAATTTTATCATCCCCTCAAAACAAAGAAAAGCATTTCGGGATGTATACTGAATTCTCTGACATGAAATTCTGCCTTTGAACCTTTGAAATGATCAATAAGCTTCAGGACCTTGGCCTCAATACCTCCTATGCCACTGGATCCTCGATTTCCTCACTTGCAAACCCCAATCAGTTTGGATTGGCAACATCTCCTACACAATCTCCATTAGCACAGGTGCATCACAAGGCTGTGTGCTTAGGCTGCTGTACTACTCACTTTATACTTATAACTGCACACACAAAATGCTGGTAGAACACAGCAGGCTAGGCAGTATCTGTAGGGAGAAGCGCTGTCGATGTTTCGGGCTGAGACCCTTCCTCGGGACTAACTTTTCCTTTTCCTTTTGGTTAGTCCTGACGAAGGTTCTCGGCCCGAAACGTCGACAGCGCTTCTCCCTATAGATGCTGCCTAGCCTGCTGTGTTCTACCAGCATTTTGTGTGTGTTGTTTGAATTTCCAGCATCTGCAGATTTCCTCGTGTTTGATACTTATAACTGGGTGGCTAAGCATAGCTCCATTGCTGATGGCACCACTGTTGTAGGCTGAATCACTGGGGGTGACAAATCAACAGATTGGAAAATCTGGCTGAGTGGTGTCACAACAACCTCTTACTCAATCTCAGCAAGACCAGGGAACTGATTATTGCTTTCAGGTGGAGGAAACCAGAGGTCCATGAGCCACTCCACATTGCAGGATCAAAGGTGGAGAATGTCAGCAACTTTATATTATTTTGGAGGACCTGTCTTAGAAACTGCATCTATAGTAAGTGCAATTACGAAGTTAGCACGGCTGTGTCTCTACTTTCTTAAGTTTATGAAGATTCGGCATGACATCTAAAACTTTGACAAAACTTCTATGGACATTTAGAGAATATATTGACTGGTTACAGCTTGGTATGGAATCTTCAATGCCCTTGAACAGGAAATTCTACAAAAAAAAAGTGGATATGGCCCAGTCCATAATGGATAAAGCCCTCCCCTGACTGAGCTCAGAACTTTGATGGAGCAAAGTAGCATCCATCATCAGGGACCCCTATCACCCAAGTCATGCTCTCTTCTTGCTGCTGCCATCAGGAAGAAGGTACAGGAGCCTCAGGACTCACACCATCAGGTTCAGGATCAGTTATTACCACTCAACCATCAGGATCTTGAACCAAAGGGGATAACTTCACTCCAACATCACTTGCCCCATCATTGAAATATTCCCAAAACCTGTGGACTCACTTTCAAGGATTCTTCATCTCAGTTTCTCAATATTTATTGCTATTTATTATTATTAATTCTTTCCTTTTGTATTTGCACCACGTTGTCTTTTGAACACTGGTTGAATGCCTAGTTGGTGCAGTCTTTATTGATTCTATTTTGGTTATTATTCTATTCTAGATTTATTGAGTATATTTGCAAGGAAATGAATGTCAGAGTTGTATATAGTGACATACGAGGCTTGATTGATAAGTTCCTGGCCTAAGGTAGAAGGAGTCGATTTTAGAAAGCCAAGCACATTTCTTTTTCAACATAGTCCCCTCCTACATTTACACACTTAGTCCAGCAGTCGTGGAGCATACAGGTCCTTTCTCTGTAGAAGTGGCCCACAGCAGGGGTGATTGATAAGTTTGTGGCCTAAGGTTGAAGGAGATGAATTATACAGCTCTCGTTACATACATGTGCAGTTCAACTCTGAGTGAAAATGCAGGAAGTTAATAACTCATTTCCTTCTACCTTAGGCCACAAACTTATCAATCGCCCTGCTGTGGGCTACTCCTGGAGGTCCAAGACATCGACTTCTACAAAGAAGGGATTCGTATGCTCCACGACCACTGGATAAGTGTGTAAATGTAGGAAAAATGAATCTGCTGGGTTTTCTAAAATTGACTCCTTCTACCTTAGGCCACAAACTTATCAATCACCTCTCATATATGTACTTTGATAATAGACTTACTTTGAACCTTGAATCACTATTACATATGTTCAAGATTCTAGTTTATCATGTGTATATTGAAACATTGTTTACAGTAACAACCAACAGTCCTGAGGATGTGTTGGGAGTAGCCTGCAAGTATTCGCCACACCTTCTGACATCAACATAGCTTGCCCGCGATACTCGCAGAAGAACACAGAACACAAGAAACAAATCAACAGCAGCAAAACAGGCCCCATTTCTCCCTCCCCGACACAAGCCTCCAGCAGACTTGGGCCTACAGACACTAGACTTCAGCTTCCCCAGTGGACTCACAAGGACCCACAGACCCAGCTCCAGTTCGACTCTTGTGTTTCAATCCTCAGTATCAACCACAGGATCTGTCAATCACCAAACTGTAGGCCTCGAATGCTGGACTCACCAATGACTGGAACCCGATCACTGGGCTTGAACTCTGGTCTGACCAAATCGTGAACCTAAGAGATCCTGCCTGCATGGAACTCTGACTCCAATACCTGCCAGCAACTCACTGATCTGGGAGGATCCTCATCCACTTTCTGGCAGCCTGACAACAGACTACAGTTGTCCCAAGTCTGCATTGCTGGTCACTGAATGCGGAGTGGAGACCTAGACTCTGGCCTGAGCTCTAATTTCTCCACCTCCCTATCGCTAAACCCTAACCTAACCCCAAACTCCCTAATATCCTCACAAACTTAAAAATCAGTTTAAAAAAAACAAAAAAAATCTAAGCTATGACTCAATGAAGGTTGCAGCTCTGTGCCATCTTAAGATTTGTGCTACTTCAGCTTGTATGACCATCTTTGCACCATTTCATGGTGTTTGATTGGTATTTATTATTACAATGTATACTGTTGGCTATATAAGCTTCACATGAGCAAAGACTGTATTTGCATCATAATATATATGACAACAAACTTATCTGACCTGGTGCAATCCAATATTTTTGACTATTTTGAAATAATTGGAAAAATCCAATAATTTTTTCCAAAATAAGTAGTTAGTACTTGAATACATTGGTGCAAAGACTAACAGAGCTAACAGTGGTTTTGTCTATAGAAAAATGACTCTAAGTATATGCACATAAAAACATTTCAGAGCAGCTATCCTTGAATCCTTTAAATTCCTCAATGTTATTATTTGGAGGATCTGTCCTGTGCCTAGCACACAAGTGCAATTACAAAGAAAGCATGGCAGTGCCTCTATATCCTCAGGAGTTTGCGAGGATTCAGCATGACATCTAAAACATTGACAAACCTCTATAGATGCGTAATGGAGAAAGTATTGACTGGCTGCATCACAGCCTGGTACGGAAATTCCAATGCCCTCGAATGGAAAATCCTGCAAAAAGTAGTGGATACAGCCTAGTCCATCACGGGTAAAGCCCACCCCACCATTGAGCACATTGACACAAAGTGTTGCCGCAGGACAGCAGCATCCATCACTGGGAATCATTACCACCCAGGTCACGCTCTTTTCTCTCACTCTGCCATCAGGAAGAACTCACAGGAGCCTCAGGTCTGGCCTTACCAGTCATGCGTTGATTCTATTATGGTTATCATTCCATTATGGGATAATTTAGTATGCCCACAAGAAAATGAATCTCAGGCTTGTAGATAACGTGTGTTTCTGCCCGTTATGCCACTGGCGTTTAGAGCAGCAAAGAAGGTCCTTCATGTCTGGTAGTGTTCAGAGCTTCCTTCATCATATACGTACTTTTGACTTTTCTGTACTTTGATAATAAATTTACTTTGCACATTAATGTAGACAAATTTCTAGTAGAGTCTATGTCATGGCCACATAATGTAAATACTTGTGGATTATTGCAATAACTCGTATAAATAAATCTTGAACCTACCTCACCCTCCATGCTGCTTATACGAATCAATTCATTTAGAATAAGCAAAGCACCGTGTATACGGTCATCACGATTCAACCCTTTCTCTTTAGCCAGAGTCTCATCAAATCCTTTCTCAGCCTCGTCAAAGGTTTGCTGGATATAAAACATTAATTTTTTTTTAATCGAAGTGTTTTCAGATTTTAAAAAAGGAACATCAATAGAGTAAGTATGAACATTCACTTCATGACCCAAGCAAAATTAATCGAATATTGAAAAGCATTGAAACAACTAATGCGGGAAAGTTGAAGCCACACTTCATCAAAGAATGCAGCACATAAAATGCATATCTTCATCAACTGAATGAAGATTTCCAAAACCATCCACAACCTAGAACTTTGGGTCAAATTTAACATATGCATGTTAGCTAACGTGTCTTAATTCAATCACCAAAGTTACTGTCTTTGTGATGTATAATTTTTATCTATTCACTGGAAAAGCTCACTGAGCCTTTAACATTGGGTTACAATAAGGAAAGATTCTTTAATCTCACCACTTACCTTGTACCACTGGGGTCTTTGCATTTCTTTGGTCTCTCTTTGAGTGGTGAGAATCAGACAAGCTCGTAAAGCAGCAACAGCGCCTTCCCTTATGGCCTGTTTAGAATCCCAGACTGCATAGAATATATTGTCAAAGAAAGCCTGCACTTGTTGAAAGAAGAAAGTAGGTGCACTGACTGCCAATTCACGCAAAATCAGAACCTATAATGAAAAATGTAGAGATTGCCAGTTACTTATACAAAGCTTAACGTGTAGCCTTAACAAATGGAGAACTGGTATGGTCATTCTTTTCAAGAACCATATTGGTAAGCAGATTTGCTTTAAACTAAAGTTGTTTTTCCTCAAGACAAATTGTGTTAAATTAATTTATTAGGCACTTCACAAAATAAGGTGCGTTTCTTTGCATGAAGAATGAATATATCACAAAAAAAATTGTGATACAATCTAGAAACAGCAGGATATTTGCAACATGTTGATCACAATATTGCAAAAATGTATTGTGTATCTGAGGAAAATAGGTTTATGTGCCTTTGAATTTTATCCCGTTACTGCAGTAAACCCATACCACACAATTCTATTGTCTTCTTTGGATCTCTCAAAATTCCAATGATCAATAAAAAGCACTAATTATCACTCTTTGTATAGAGTATACATAAAATACTGGAGAAACTCAGCAAGTTTGGAGGGAAACAGACAATTAATATTTTGGGTCACAGCATGGCCCATGGAGCTCCTTCAGCATTTAGTCTTGCTCTAGATTCCAGCATTTGTTGTCCCTTATAGCTCTCTGTATTTTTCCAGTAAGTGGATGAATCATACATAAAATCCAAGTTGCATTCAGGGACCTATGCAGAACTAGTTGGTGAAGTGGCTAAAACACCACTGTTTAACTGCAATGATAAGGGTGGAGAGGGGAAGGACGGAGGAGACAGGGAGAGCACAAGATTGAATACTAAAAAAACAAAATGTGAAGCTTTCTGGAGCTAGCTTTCTATCAATCACATTGGCCTGTTTTATGTGATCAGATCATTTCAACACTACGTATATTCACGGCCAAAAGATTTATCAATACAGTCTGCCCTCCTTATCCACGGGAGATTGGTTCTGAGACACCCTGCGGATACCAAAAAACACAGATGCTCAAGTCCCTTATTTAACCTGCCTTACTACGGTTGTCTTTAGGACCCAGTGGAACCCCGGACATTATTTAACATGTCTCAGTGTGGTGGACATTAGGACCCGGCGCAGCTCTGAATCCAGTGTTTCTGCTCATGAAAATAATCACGATTATGATTGAAAATAAGGTGGAAGTAACAAAGCGATTGGAAAGAGGTGAAACGCCATCAGTCATTGGAAAAGCGTTAGGCTACAGTCGGTCAACGATTGGAACAATTTTAATGGAGCATGTGAAAGGCTCTGCCCCGATGAAAGCTACAATTATTACTAAGCAATGCAGTGGTTTAATTATTGAAATACGTATGTGTTTCTTATGTGTTTTATTTGCATAGAAAGGTAAAATATGTACTATATACTAAGAAAGACATTTAACTAACTGACGCTAAATAATACCGGATGTACCTGTTCTGACTTCAAAACCGACTTAAAGTCAGACTCAGGAATGGAACTCATTCATAACCTGGGGACTGCCTGTACCTTTAAGTCATTTCTAAATTACTTACAATTCCTAATACAATGTAAATAGTTGTTATACTGTATTGTTTAGGAAATAATGACAAGAAAAAAATAGTCTGTACATGCTCAAACAACAACGAGTGTTGGAGAGAGAACTTCCGGGTTTTCCCAATCCGCGGTTGGTTGAATCCGCGCATGCGGAACCCGCGGACAAGGAGGGCCGACTGTATGAACTGGCAAAACCCAACAGTGGAAAAAAAATACAGGAGCCTGAATTAATAAACTGTATCTCAGTGTAAACCAGTACCTTCACGAGAAAAGTGGGAAGTGTGGAGCTAAAATAAATTTTCCAGCAATAAAATTTTGTTTCATAAGTGAGGCCAATGAGCATTCCTACATAATTGTAGGAAAATGACGAACTCAACTCCCAATCAAAAGTTGAGAGTTTAAACAATATACCAGACTTAATATACTGCTTACTGCTCGACTTTTTTTTTAAAGTGCCATCTTTTTAGTGATTTAATGTATTGAAATTTGCTTGGTCTGATGTCTTAAGTGATTTTCTTAAATATTGACCTTAATAACTGTTTGCTTAAATTTTTAAAAAATCACTGATATATAAACAGAGCACTGAAAATATTCAGGAAGTTGCTAATCACCTAAGGGCCATTGACCTGAAATGTTAACTCAGTTATACCACAGATCTGTTCAGTATTTCCAACAGTTTGCTTTTAATCCTTAGTAAGATTATGCAAACCTAACCCATCTGCTCCATCATTAATGTAGGAAATGGATAGTTGACACATTGGGTTGAGAGCCTTCTTCTAGACAGGATGAAGGGTCTTGACCCAAAACGTCAGCTGTCCACATCCCTCCACAGATGCCGTCTGACGTTTTGTGTTCTTCACACATTTTGTTTGTTGCTCTATATTACTACACACTGAAAATCTCCTAATTCCCAATCTGTGGTCCAACAACCCCGTTCTGAATTTATAGTACAGATCTTAACTAATCAGCTAATTTTAGATCTTAATCAGAATTAGTTAAGCTAATCTAGTCTATATCTAATTAGCCACTGCTGCAATCTCACTCAACAAAGTCTTAAATTTACAAAAATTTGGGTTTGTAGGCAATTATTGGCAAGTGACTGAGGGAGAGTCTGTACTTAAAATAACAGCTCTGCTCGGAGGAACGTAACCAAGGGGCAATTTGTATGGTCTGGATTTTCTGTGGTCCGAGACTGTCAAGTCTCAAGAGAACCAAATTAGAGTTTAACCTGCAATTAATTGTATATAAATTAGATGCCTCTGACAAAATATGAACCCTTTTTTGGAAAGAGGAAGTAAATGATTTGTTTGATTTTTTTAAAAATCAGCTTTCAGCCTCCCCCAAACCAACATAATGAAACCATTTAAGACAATTGAAAAGAACAGCACTTTAGACAATGAACTTAAATGGAAATCATTTGTTCTCAACAACCTCGTGGTAATGGATTTTACAAAGTAATCATACCAACTTTTTATAAAATGTCAAGAACAATGGATTAGTGGATATGCTGATTTAATTAAAAGCTTGAGGAAATATATTGTGTACAGTTCTGGTCACCGAATTATAGGAAAGATATCAATAAATTAGAGAGAGTGCAGAGACGATTTACTAGGATGTTACCTGGGTTTCAGCACTTAAGTTACAGAGAAAGGTTGAACAAGTTAGGTTTCTATTCATTGGAGCATAGAAGGTTGAGGGGGGATTTGATCGAGGTATTTAAAATTTTGAGAGGGATAGATAGAGTTGACGTAAATAAGCTGTTTCCATTGAGAGTAGGGGAGATTGAAACGAGAGGACATGATTTGAGAGTTAGGGGGCAGAAGTTTAAGGGAAACACGAGGGGGTATTTCTTTACTCAGAGAGTGATAGCTGTGTGGAATGAGCTTCCTGTAGAAGTAGTAGAGGCCAGTTCAGTTGTGTCATTTAAGTTAAAATTGGATAGGTATATGGACAGCAAAGGAGTGGAGGGTTATGGGCTGAGTACGGGTAGGTGGGACTAAGTGAGATAAAGAGTTCGGCACGGACTAGGAGGGCCGAGATGGCCTGTTTCCATGCTGTGATTGTTATATGGTTATATATGCACACTTCTAGCTTGATATTAAGTACTGGCAATAAAACTGGTGAGTTTTAACTGGATGAACGCTTGGGCTCTTATAAATCACAAGGCTGTAAAAGAGCAATATAATTTGATTTCACAATTAGTAAAATCCCCTGTACTTAAACCTGTTGTATGCTTTTGGAATACACCAGATAGAGGCAACCTTCTTCCTTGAATAGAAATGAAAAAACATGAAAGGGTCAGCTTCCCTTGATGTATTCCTGAAACAAGCTAAAAAAACAGATCAAGTGTCTCCAAAACAAGTTTGTAATAGAATGCACAAAAATTAATACAACTTGCAAAGCCCAGATTTCACATGACAAACTGACTGCTAGAAGGCAGAGAGTAGGATAGGACCCTGACGAAGGGTCTCGGCCCGAAACGTCAACAGCGCTTCTCCCTATCAATGCTGCCTGGCCTGCTGTGTTCTACCAGCATTTTGTGTGTGTGTTGTTGTTTTAACTTGCAGGGTGAATGTTTCAATTAGTAGCAGAGTCTAGAATCCATGGTACAGCTTAGTGTAAAGAGAATTCCTTTAGAACTGAGATGAGAGGGATTTCTTCAGCCAGAGGCTGGTGAATCTGTGGAATTCTGTGCCAAAAACCATAATAGGGGAGTATTTAAGGCACAGACTAATAGGTTTTGACTGGTTAGAGGATTAAAGTTTATGGCGAGAATGGAGTTGAGGAAAAAACAGCCATGATTGAATGACACAGCAGACTTGATGGTCTGGATGGTCTCATTTTAATCCATTTCTTATGTTCTAAGTGACTATAATCTCTCACCCACAATGAGAAGCAAGATTAAATGTTTGTAACAATTTCATTCTTCTTGTAACTTGGGAGGCTCATCCAAAAGGTTAAGACGCATGGGCTCAGTGGTGAATTGGCCAGAACTAGCTTTCCCACAGAAGTCAGAGATTTGAAGGGATTTACTCTAGCTAGAGGAGTCTGCGATTGGTGGTGTTTGGCAGCAATCTGTACTGGGACTTCTGCTGTTTGTGTCTATAAATCACCCTGGATGAAAATGTAAATGGATGGGTTTGTAAGTTTGCAGATGTCACGAAGATTGATGGTGTTGCAGGCAGAATATTCTTTGTTGACAAAGAATATAGCCGAGATTTTGATCATTTGCAGATACGGACAGAGCAATGGCACATGGAGTTTATCCTGGCCAAATGTGAAGTACTGCACCTTGGTAGGTCAAAGGTCATTGTTAAGGGTGGGACCCTTAACAATGTTGATCTTGGGGTCCAAGTTCATAGCTCCCTGAAAATGGCTGGAAATGGTTGATAGGGTGGTTAAGAAGGCACATCCATGAGAACAAACAGAGATTTATAAGACTGTGCGAGGCATAGATAGAGTAGACAGACAGTATCTTTTTCCCAGGGTTAAAGTGTCTAAGACCAGAAGGCATGAATTTAAGGTGAGAGGGGTAATATTAAAGGAAATGAGAGAGGCCTTTTTTTTTACACACAGGGAGTAGTGGGTGCCTGGAAGGAATGATGATAGAGGCAGAAAGATTGGGGACTTTTAAGAGATGTTTAGATAGGCACATGAATTTGTTCAAAATGGAAAGACATGAACATTGTGGTGGCATAAGGGATTAGTTTAGTTGATCACTTGATTACTAATTTATTTGGTTTGGCATAACATTGTGGGCCAAAGGGCCCATTCCTGTGCTGTACTGTCCTATGTTCCATATTCTAACTTTAAAATAAGTAAACCCAGTTTAAGACAGCAATTACCGCAGCATGACGCCTTCCTTCATTACGGTCTGCTCCAAGCCATTCAAGTGCACGTTTCACTTCAAACTCCACATATTCTGCCGTAAAGGTGTCACCAGCCATAGAAAGGCGGCCCACAGCTTTTGAAGCCATTTCCATAACAACTGTGTCACTAGATGGGAGTAGATTCCGTAGGTAATTGGCAAACCGTGTAATTCGGGTTGCATTTCCTCCTTCAACTCCAATGAGACTTACTGCATTTGATTAAGAAACAATTTTATACATCAGATAACAGAAAAGACTGATTTTCACATTAATCTATCAAAGAAAAGTCAGCAAAATAATGTAGCCATCTGCTACAACCAAAACCAAATATCCCATCAGTTTAGTAAGAATATTTGAAATATTACCCTTCAAGTTATATTTTCTATGATTATCTTTTCAAAAACAAAAAATCTTGTATCTATATATTTCTTATCTCAACCAATTTAAGCCTTTTGACAGCAGCTCAAGATGAGAGTAAATACACAAACTAAAACTCTGAATATCTAATTTCCAATTATTCAGAAATCCTAATTCAGCATCCAGTTCACCAGGAGATCTTTGCCAAGTCTCCATTCAGGTCACTGAGTGAGGCTTCAGCTCCCAAGCTCACTTTCAAATCACGAAGGACCCAGGCTCCCAAACTCCCCTTACACTAACTAGGACTTTGGGTTCAAGCTCCCTTTAAACCAAGGGTTCCCAGCTGGGGTCCACAGATCCCTTGCTTAATGGTATTGGTCCATTGCATAAGGTTGAGAACCCCTGCAAACAGAGAAAAGCCCTAATTCCCATTTCCCTTTACAATGAGAAATAACCCAGTTCCCAAGGTTCTTTTCAGTGACAGATGCCTTCATTCTCAATTTCTCTTTAAGTTTATTAGTTCTCTTCAATAACATCTAAAAATAAATTAAGTGCGTTAGTCTATTGGTAGGATTAAAACCCAAATACCAAAGCATATTATATTATCAGAATGTTAATACACATGTGCTTTTCAGGGTAAACGGAAAGACTGTGCCACAAACTGATGTCCCTGGGAGTTATTAACGTAAAATTGATTCTATATAATACTAAAGAGAGCATTTATCATCTCAAAATAAGATATCCTAGAGTCTGTTACAATAAAATATAATACCCTTTGCAGATATTAAACATGGCCAGAGATATTGCAAAACAGTTTTTAAATTTCCATTTTTACTAAACCAACCATACCAATTGCCAAGATGCCGCCTTTCCTCTCATTCACATCGGAACTGGAAACCAGTTCGAAAATGTGATGGTTCAGTTCGTCATAGAAAGAAGTGACTTCCTCCTGGTTGACCTATATAGATACATTAGAACTTTTTTTAAAGCTAGTCAAAATGATATGAGTACACAAAGTCTTAAATCCCAATATAATTAATCACAAGATACCAGATGATGCAAGGAATTTATGGCGAACCAGCTCAATATTTAATTACTTACTCATGAGATGTGGTTCCTTAAGGTTGACATAACCGGGGGTGGTAGTGGGAGTAAGATCTCACTCTCTATTAAATGCTCCCAGTGGTATGCATCTCAAATTGGCTCTGACAACCAAGTCCAGCTTCTGACCTTTACATGTGGCTTGGCTACTAAGCCCAGCAGATCTGTTTCTACTGACAAGGAGCAAAGACACACTACTGGCACCATAAAACCAGTAGCTTCAGGCAGATGGGACTCATCAGCTGTACAGAGCTGGAGTCTTTAAGGCAATCTTACGCCAAGTTCAACTATGACTGGCAACTCCTGTGATGCCAATGGTGCCAATCTGCTGTTTCTTTGGATTCAGCTACATGAAGAGGGGAAGCCTGCTGCATGGGGAAAAGCTTGCTCTCCATACTATAATGACCTAGACTGGCCTGCATATAATGTAGTCAGCTGGGACACAATATCTATGGTCAACCCTGACCAATGGAGGGTCTCAGCTCATGAGATGTGATAATGGAAGATAAGAAGAAACAAAAAGGCTGGTCACTTGCAAAAAAAAACACATCAGCATTGGTAATCATAAAATCTCTCATTAGAACAACAGTGATCCTATACATCTCCATTTAAAACAACTTTATTCTTGTTCATAAATGCATTTATCTGGGTGGGGGGGGGGGACTGCTCTGCCTGATTTTGCTGTTAGTTTTACATGGAATTAATGGCAATTCACAGCACATCTTGGGAACATTCAGGACAACATTGTGAATGGCAAGACTACTGGCTTCCCTGGTGACTTCATGGCTGCTGGATTCCTCACAGAATCCTATAACAGACCAGAACTGCTACGAATCTGTTCTCTGATCCTGCACATTAAACCTAAAGCATGATCTATCCACAAGCCCACTGAGGATCATGTGTATCAAAATAGAGATGGGAAATAACTATCTCAGCGTTTTTAATTATTTAAAAGGGCTACGCAGATGTTTGTGAGAAACAATTAGAACAAAACGAATTTTAGAATAATTTAATATACACCAATCAGCATATAAATTTTTGAGAGACATATATAGGTAGATAGTCCTTCTCCCCATGATGAAAATGTCAAATATCAGGGAGAATGCTTTTAGGCAAAAGGGGTGAGGTTTAAAGGAGATTTGCAAGGCAAGTCCACAGAGTGGTAGGCGCCTGGAATGTACTGACATGGCACATGGGAGTTGGATAAAGGTATACAAAATTATGAGGGCCTTGAATAGGGCAAATTGTAGGAAACTTTGCCCCCCTAACAGAGGTATCTACCATTAAAGAGTATATGTTTAGGATATAGGGGGTACAAGATTTAAAGGAATCTGAAGAAAACGTTTATTTTTTCCCCACTGAGAGGGTGCTTGGAAACTGGAATGCACTTCCTGAGTGAGAAGTAAAGGCAGATATTCACACATTTAAGAAGAATGTAGATCAGCATTTGATTCAGCAAGACATAAAAGATTACAGACCAAATGCTAATGAACAGAATTAGTTAGATAAGGAGTTGCTGAGCATGGACAGAATCAGCTTCTGTACCACTGATGAATATGAAACTTTTTTAGATCCAAGAGCCCCAGCTATGACAGATAGCACATTTGGGTTGGAGTTTGCCTGTTTAGTTTCCAGTGAGGTATTATGGACAGGGCTTGCCTTGTCCTATTCATGTCACCAAGTACACTGCTCAGAGCCTTGTCACTGTATCTCAGGACTTCCTTGGACAGTATGACCTTCCAGTACTGCACAACGTAATCCACAGAAAATGGAAACATAGCTGATAAGAACAGGCCAGGAAAGCCTATGAAAATAGCACACTCCAAATTCAGAAGCACTGTTGCACCTAGTAAGAGTTACTGCCTCATAGCTCCAGCTGTTTATTCCCGACCTTAGATGCGGTCTGTGTGGAATTTGCACATTCTCCCTGTGACCATGCAGGCTTCTTCTGGGGATTACAGGTTCCAGCCAAATTCCAAAGAAATGCAAATTGAGAGGTTAATTACTACTATACACAACTGCTATTGATTAGATGAGGGGGAACACCTGGGAAATTTTGATAAAAACACAGGGAAAATAAAATGAGATCAGTGTAAGATTAGTCTTTGGACTTGAGTAAAACAATATGCTTCTATGCTTTATAACCCTAAACTTCAAATCAGCATGGTTAGTAACTAAATGTGATTATACAATCAGTTAAAGAAATTACACAACTTCAAATACTTGCAAATATTTTGACCAGTCTCTTTTTAAATAATTAAGTGTACCTCACGAAGTTCTGTGGTAACATAGTGTTGCAGGTCTTTCGCAGCTTTAGCTCTGGTCTCCTCACTCCGACTCTTCAACCCATTGACAAATTGCTGAAGGACTGATGCTGTTCCTGACATGGCGTAGTCTAATTCACTGCAGATTCTGCAGATTCTTCAGAGCAAAATAAATAAATAAATGCTAGTGCTTGAAAACAACACAATATTATTCTAAACACCAGGTACACTGCAAATGCTGTGGTCAAATCAACACATACAAACACGCTGGATGAACTCAGCAGATTGGGCCGCATCCGCTGACTGCTCGTTTCAACAGATGCTGCCCGACCTGCTGAGTTCATCCAGCTTGTTTGTACAATATTCCTCTATTTGGATTGAGATTGGTATGGCAGAAAAGAGCATCAGAACCAAACCTTAGTGTAATGTATATTACATAAATGTTTCAGTTTTCACTTGTAAAAGCACAATATGTGCAAAGACCCCAAATGTACATTCTATTTAAAATCATTGTAAAGTGGTATCAAAATTATATGAAAAGGGCACTTGAAACAACACATTTTTATTCTGTACAATATTAAGTCACTATAAGGCACTGCAATACTTGGTGTAAACCAAGTCACATTCTTCTTTAATGTTTGACCACACATTGCCTCTGTAAGAAATAATAAATACAAGAAGGTCTGCAGATGCTGGAAATCCAAAGCAACACAGATACATATACACACACACAAACAATGCTGGAGGAACTCAATAGGTCAGGCAGCATCTACAGAAATGAATAAACAATGTTTCAGACCCTAAACTCTTCAAGACTCCTGTTGTCCCTTAAAAGAATGTAGCAGCAACACTGGGACACAATTTCCAAGTTCATCTGCAGTTGCTGCTCACACACATGTAATCACCATGTGCAGGTGGAAGCTTCCTTGCATAAAGCATTCTAGCATGTCCTATCATGCGATAGGCCCAACAAGCTCTACCCACATTCATGCTCAAACAAACTTGACTACATGCCAAACCACACACTTAGTCAGCCATCACAACATGTTTTAAAATATCCCTGATATACAGAAACATTCAAAAACTAAGAATAATCTTTACTTTCTTTAACGGTATATAATTACAGCTAAACATCTCAGTAAATAATTATTTTAAAAAAGATGTACATCATCTTATGCTTACCAAAGTCCATTGTGCCTGTTCCTTCACCAGAATTTACCCAACACAACTTCAGCAGACACTCCATGAGGAGTCTGATATCAAAGTATAAACAGCAAACTTTAGCCACTCAAGAAGTTCAATGTTTCATGGAAACCTTGATGCTGATATTTATATATGCAAATACAGATAGTTCCATGAGGACAGCTGTCATTTCCGTAAGACCATAAGCTATATGAGCAGAATTAGGCCATTCAGCCCATCGAGTCTGCTCCGCCATTCAGTCATCGGCTGATCCAATTCTTCCAGTCTTCCCCACTCCCCTGCCTTCTCCCCATACCCTTTGATGTCCTGGCTAATCAACAACATATCTACCTCTGCCTTAAATGCACCCAATGACTTGGCCTCCACAGCTGCTCGTAGCAACAAATTCCACAGATTTACCACCTTTGACTAAAGTAATTTCCTAGGAAAATTCAGGCCAATAACACAGCAAATGCCCTGCTCAAGATTGAAAGAAATTGCTGAGAGTTGTGGACATAGCTCAATCCGTCATGAAAAGTTGCCTCTCCTCCACTGCCTGTACAGTTCTCACCTTGAGAAAGCAATCAATAGAATCAAAGTCCTCCAAGAGAACCACAACCTTACATTAATTTAAGGCTTGCGTGCCTCAGTGACCCAGAGAACTACATCGGCTGGATTCAGGGCTTTATGCTTTGGCTCTTGGTAAGGTTACCCATGCCAAACAGGTCAAAGGATTGAGGCCAAATTAAGACTGGTCCACTAGTCCTCCAAGTTCAGGAGTTCAGCCTCCTGACTGGTAAAATAAAACTGTTACAGAATCAGCAATAGAAAATCCTTCTACATCTGAGTGGCCAAGCACAGACTTTGCTGCTCTAAACATTAGTAATGTAACGGCATAGTCCCATTCACCCTTCTTATTCTTTCTTCTCCCCACTTCCTTAGGGATGAAAATACAAAAGCAATGAGAGCACAAAACAAAACTCAAAGACACTTTCAACCCACTGTTATAACACATTCAAATAGACCTGTTTTATGACAAGATGGACCTTTGAACTAGCGCTCTATCTTATCATGTCCCTTCTACCTTATAGGCTATCTACACTGCATCACGCACCAGGACATGATGACCAAGGTTACAATATACACCTAACTACTTCGAACTACCAAACATAAAACACTTTTCAATTATGAATTTCCAATTCCCTCTGATAATTTTTTTAAACTCTTCTCCAGGCCTCTCAGTATATATTCCTGGGAAGAGATACCCCAACCTAGCGAGTCAAAGCCTGATCTCCTCTTTCTAAACTAAACCTTCTACAATGGTCATGGGAAAGAGAAATTAAATGCCCATGCCCGTGACACCACTAGCTAATTTATTAACACCTTATTACTTCATATCTTTAATTGTTTGAAGAATTGTCAATTCCTAAAGCAGAGATGATTACCTTACTTTTCTTTAATAAGCTTGTAAAGTTATTCCAAGCTTTTCCCTATCTATAATCCCAATGCACTGATGTACAAGGATGGCAGAATTGTGCTTATAATATTCAAGTATTCAAAAGTTAAGAAACAAAAAACAAAATGATTCCAAGCACACCGAACAACAACCTAATAATACAGCACACACAAAATGCTAAAGGAATTCAAGCCAGTCAGGCAGATCTTAAGGCGGGTAATAAACAGTAAACATATTGGACTGAAAAGGGGGCAGAAGTCAGAATAAGGTGGCGGAGGGTGTGGTTGGAGCGCAGACTGGCAAATGAAGGACCCCTCACCTGATCACCTGCCTTCCTCTCCTCCCCGCCCAACTTCTTTTTCTGACCTCTGCCCACTTCCTTTCCAGCCCCGATGAAGGATCTTCAGGGGTCATCATCGACTGTTTATTCCCCTCCATACTGCTTGCTAAGATCCTCGAGCATTTTCTGTGTATTGTTTTAGATTTCCAGCATCTGTAAAACCTCATTTGTTTATAAAAGGAACACAAGTTCTCTTCTTCTTCTAACTCAGTCCTATGTACATACGATTAGGGTCTGCACCTTTTAATGATAATATTATACAAACTCCTGTAATATTGAACACTATTAAACAGCCAACACAAACCTGCAGACTCTTTGTTGCATAAACGAAACTGAATAGTTGTCTTTAAATTCGAGGATGTTGTGGCACTTTACAAACGGTATCAAAGCCTTTCATAATACAATGTTCACCAATACATTCCCTACCCTCACTAGACTAAAATGAATTGCTACATTTATTGGTATTTCTGGTGTATTTTTGCATATCACAGAAACGGAATAAAAAATATTTCCTTGACAGCTCAGCTATTCCATTATCCCCATTATAATCCATCATGTTCCAAGGAAAACCATGTTAGGGATCATTCACACAACATGCTGGAATAATTCCATATCAGGAAGCATCTATGTTTTGGGCTGACACCCTTCAGTAATGGGAAAAAAAAATGGTGCAGAAGCCAGAACAAGAAGGTGGGGAGAGGGAGAGGGGTACAAGCTGGCAGGTGATAGGTGAGACCGGGTGAGGAATAAGGTGGGTATGTAGGGGGAGGGGAGAATGAAGTAAGAAGCTGGGAGGTGACAGGTGGAGAAGGTGAAGGGCTAAAAGTAGGACAGAGTGGAGCATGGGAAACAGGGAAGGATGATGGGTGCCAGAGGGAAGTGATGGGCAGCTGAGAAGTGGTGAGAGGAGAATCAGAAAGCAGAATGGAAAAAGAGAAAAGAGAGAGGGGAAGAATGATCATATCATCAGGATGGAGGCTACTCATGCAGAATGAAGGTGCTACTCCTCCAAACTGAGCATGGTCTCATCATAGCAGTAGTCTACAGAGCAACATGTTGGAATGGGAACTAATTGTCAAACTGAAATGGGTAGCCATCAGGAATTCCTGCCTTTTGCAGCCAAGGTATTCGACAAATCAATTCCACAATCTACGCCAGTTCTCAACGACGTTGAGGGGGCTTCATCGGATACAACAGATGATCCCTTGCAGATGGTGTTGCTTCACCTGGAAGGACAATTTGGGGCCTTGAACAGTGGTCAGGGAAGAGGTGTAGGGGCAGGTGTAGCACTTGTCATGCTTGCCGGGGAGGGATGAGTAAACAAGGGAGTCACATAGAGAGTGATCCCCACTAAACATGGAGAGTTGTGGGGGAAGAGAAAAATGTGCTTACTGGTTAGGTCATTGTAGATGGTAAAAGTTACAAAGAACGATGTAAGAGATATGGAAGCTAGTGGGTTGTGGGTAAGGGCAAAGGGAAACCTGTGCCTGGTGTTAGTGGGAGGATGGGGTGAGGGCAGCAGATACTAGAGAAATTGACGACATGCAGGTGAGGGAAGCATCAATGGTAATGAAAGGGAAATCCCATTCTTTGTAGAACATCTGACAAGTTTTAGAATGGAAAGCCTCATATTGATAACAAATGCGGTAGAGACAAGGAACTGAGAAAAGGGAATAGCATCCCAGTACCCAAAGGCCTTGAATGACTACCATCGAATGGGCCTGAACTCACACATCAGACCATATAGAGGATGGTGCTGGCTCACCTCCAACCCCTAGTCAGATCCCCTGCAGTTTGCCTACCAGGAGCACATTGGAGTCAACAATGTTGCTCTCTACCTACTCAACAAAGCCTACTCCTATTTAGATAAGCAGGGCAACAATGTGAGAATCATGATTTCTCAAGTATCCTCTGTACCATGTAGCTCCCATTACTGGGGGAAAGCTCCATTCAATATAGGTTGGCACTTTCACTGTATCCTGGATAACGGACTACCTGACTGGCAGACCACAGTTTGTGCAGCTTCAGAGCTGTGTGTCAGACATGGCTACAAGGGACTGTTTAGGCCCCTTCCTGTTTACCCTGTATACCTCAGACAGATACAACATTGAGTCATGTCATCTACAAAAATTCTCTGATGACTTAGCAATAGTTGGGTACATAGAGGGAGGATGGGAAGATGAATACCGGGCCCTGGTGAACAACTTTGTCAATTGGAGCAAGCTGAATCATTTGCAGCTCAACATCAATAAGACAAAGAAGACTGTCGTGGACTTTATGAAGACTAAGTCTGCACTTCTCCCTGTTACCATGGTGAGGAGATACAAGTACCTGAGGATGCACCTGGATGACAGACTTGACTGGAGCACCAGAGATTGTTACCATATGGGCCAGAGTCGCCTACACTTCCTGAGGAGACTGAGGTCCTTTGGAGTAGACTGCAGGCTCAATAAACTGATTAGAATGGCTGACTCTGTTATAGGAGTCAAACTGGACAAACCGGAGGCTGTGGTGGAACAAAGGACCCTATTAAAAAATCCTGGCAATTCTAGACCATGTTTCTCACCCTCTGCATGCCACCTTGACTGAACAGAGGAGCACTTTTAGTACAGACTAAGGCAACTGTGTTGCTCCAAAGAGCGCTACATGGGATCATTCTTATCCTCGGACATTAGGCTCTAAAATGAGTCAACCTACAGCCGAGGAAGTGATGACCTCTTCCTGTTTGACTGCATGAAGTAACCTATTTTTTATTCTTTCTTACTTCTCTTTTAATATTTGCATATTTGTATATCTGAGCATGTATAATGTTACTGTGACACTGTCATTTCCTCTGGGATCAATGAAGTATCGATCTGTCTACCTACCTATTACAATTGACAGTGTGGGAAGAGGTATCAAGATAGCTGTGAAATTTGCAAAAGCTATCTGTAGATAATCTGTCTCCGGTGGCAGAGACAGGAGATCAAGAAAGAGGAGAGAGGTGTTAGAGATGAACCAAATTTGAGGATTGAAGTTGGAGGCAAAGATGATGATGAGCTCAGCATGGGGTGCAGGAAGCAGCACCAATGCAGTTGTTATTGTAGCACTGAAAGTGTTGTGGAGCATTACTAGTTAAGCTCAGAACATGGACTGTTCTAAGTAACTGACCAAAACACAGCATAGCTGTAGCTCTGGAGTCTGGAGAAAATGAGAGAAGTCGAAAGAAAAATTGTTGAGAGTGAGAACCATGTCTGCCAGATGAGAGGATGTCGGTGGAGGGGAACTGGTAAGATTGCTGTACTGGGAGAAGCAGAGAGCTTTAAAGCCTTCCTGATGGGAGGTAATAGTATATAGTCGCACAATATCCATAGTGAAAATGCTGAGACAAGGGCCATTTGGGCCATAAAGTCATTTTGGGCCAAGACCCATCGGCAGGACCTGATGCAGGCTGTTGGCTTGAAACGTCAACTGTACATCTTTCCTGGCCTGCTGGGTTGCTCCAGCATTTTGTGCGTGTTGCCTGGATTTCCAGAATCTACAGATTTTCTCTTATTTGTGATTGGTGCACTTATACTACTCTCTCCCCTTTCAAATACTTGAGAAAGTACCTAAAATTTGTTATCATATACCTTGATAGCTTTCTCATGTATTTACAGCCACAATGAATTTTAGGCTATCCTTCAATGAACCAACCTATATAGCAAAAATATGAAAAACAGAACTAGGAGTTGATTATGTATGTCTATCCTGTCAGTCAGAAGCTTATGCCCAGTCCTTTACTTCAGCACCACTTTCTTGTATTAACCTAATATCAATCAATTCAAATTATTCAAATGTATCAGATTTGATCCATTTATTTTCATATACACCATGGCACAGCGAAATTTCTTGTTTAAGTTCACAGGGTAAACAGTATACACCATATTAATAATTACTACAATAAGAGAGAAACACAAAATCAGCAGAATGGTGCAAAGATAACAGCTGAATCTGAAGTAGATGCAAAATAAGAGTGAAACTTGACAATAAAGGAATAAACAAGAGAAGTAGTCAAGTTAATCATCATTTAACTATACAGTCGGCCCTCCTTATCCGCGGGGGATTGGTTCCAAGACCACTCCCCCCCAAACCCTGGAAACCAAAAAACCAGGATGCTCAAGTCCCTTATTTAACCTGCCACACTGCGGTGGTCTTTCGGACCCAGCGGAACCCCAGACTTTATTTAACACGTCTCAGTGTGGTGGACATTAGGACCCAGCGATGCAGCTCTGAATCAGCAGTGTTTCTCTTCATGAAAATAATCACGATTGAAAATAAGGTGGAAGTAATAAAGCGATCGAAAAGACGTGAAAAGCCATTGGTCATTGGAAAAGCGTTAGGCTACAGTCGGTCAATGATTGGAACAATTTTAATGGAGCATGTGAAAGGCTCTGCCCCAATGAAAGCTACAATTATTAATAAACAATGCAGTGGTTTAATTATTGAAATAGATGTTTCTTAAGTGTTTTATATGCATTAAAAATTAAAATATGTACTATATACTAAGAAAAACACTTGACTAACTGACGCTAAATAATACCGGACGTACCTGTTCTGACTTCAAATCCATCTTAAAGACGGACTCTGGAACAGAACTCATTCATAACCAGGGGACTGCCTGTACTTTTAAGTCATTTCTAGATTACTTATAATACCTAATACAATGTAAACGCTATGTAAATAGTTGTTATACTGCATTGTTCAGGGAATAATGACAAGGAAAAAATAGTCTGTACATGCTCAAACGAGTGTTGGAAAGAGAACTTCTGGGTTTTCCCAATCCGCGGATAAGGAGGGCCGACTGTATACACGTATATAACATATATAACCATATAACATAAACAGAAACAAGACAATGTCTCTTCAAACGAGGGTGTAATATACAGTAGTATACATAACACCCATAACACACAATAACAAGGTGAAGATAACTTAAATAAGACACTAAAGTGCATTAATACCGTAGATTCCGGACTACAGAATGCACCTGATTAAAAGCCGCACGCTCTAATTTTAGAAAGAAAATCAATTTTGTACTTGTACAAGCCGCACCGTATTTTAAGCCGCAGGTGTCCCACGTTGTAATATGAGATATTTACACCGAAAAATATTACACGTGAGGATTTTTTAACTTTCAATTAAATCCGTATGGTAACAAACAAATACATATTGCAAATGCTTTTTTTCGAACAGTGCCTGTAACACAGCTACTTTTAAATATACATACGTATCGGTAACACACAAATTACGTTGCGTATACTTTTTTACTGAACAGTGCACGAACAACATTCCAATATCTCCTAATGACTGGTAAAAAAATATATGTACTGCAGCCTACCAGGAAAAGTTATTGATCGCCTTCTTCATCTTCCTCCTGCGCACTAAAACCATCAAAGTCCTTCAGTGTCCGAATTGAATAAAACCTCAGGATCTCGTCATTCACTTCAGTCTCTTCGTTGTCGCTCTCACTTGAGCGCACATGGTCCTCTTCATCACGCAGCAGTCCAGCCTTTCGAAACCCGCTGGTGATGGTGGATGTTGTGACACGGCTCCACGCATTTAGGATCCACTGGCAGACTTGAGTTAAAGATGCTCTTCGCATGCGTCCTGTTTTGGTAAAGGATTTCTCGCCGCTCGTCATCCAAGCCTCCCACTCAACGCGCAGCGCCACTTTAAATGCCCGGTTCACGCTGATGTCCAGTGGCTGCAAATACTTCATGGTGCCCCCAGGAATCACAGCTGGAATTGAGTTTGTACTCTTGATGGCAACTTTCACTGAATTTTCATTGTCAGCTGCTTAAAACATCACCATCGGCGGAAGCTTTAGTCCGGATGCTGTGCAGCTCAGAACACAAGTAAAATGCGTTCTCTCATGGCCACTTGTTTTCAGTGTGATGGACGAGTCACCTTTTTTATTAACAGTCCGAGTGAGAGGCAGATCAAACATCAAAGGTACTTCATCCATATTTATGATATCATCTGGCCCGATGGAATTCTCCGCTATCTTTGTTTGAGTGAATGTGCGGAAGTTAGCAAGCTTTTCCTTGTGGTCAGGAGGGAGCTGCTGACACAGAGTCGTGCGTACCCTGACGGACAGGGCTTTTCGTCTCATAAATCTAAAACACCACAATGGCCCACCTCTAAAATCTTCGATTTTCATTTTGGTGGCGATTGCTTTAGCCTTCGGTCTGATCTGCACGGTGGAAACACCGTGGCCGCCTGCTCTCTGTGTGTTAACCCAGTCTTCAAGAAAGTTTTCAAGTTCGGGCCATCTGCTATGATTACCTCTGAAAGCTTTTGTCGTCTTTTTGCATTGACTCAGTTCTTCATGCTGGCGTCTCCACCGTCTCACCATCGATTCATTTATGCCAAGATTATGTGCAGCAGCTCGATTTCCTTCTTCAACCGCCAGATTGATCGTCTTTAACTTAAAAGCTGCATCATATGCTTTTCTTCCAGTGTTTTCCATGTTGATGAGGGTGAGTACAAATGACTGATTTACAATAATTTAATTGTGAATGTGCGCTTGATTTATCGTACAATTTCATTGGACCTCTGTGAACTACTCATCAATTTTATTGGTCTACTGTTACGAGGCAAAATGTTTTTGGCAGCATGAAAAAAAAACATGCATTAGCCGCACCGTAGTATAGGCCGCAGTGTTGAAAGCGTGGGAAAAAAGTAGCGGCTTATAGTCCGGAATTTACGGTACTAAATATTGTAAGGTATGGAACAGATTAACCAATTTGAATACGATGCAACAGGGAGTTCAGAAACCTAATGGCCTGGGGGAGGAAACTGTTTCTCATTCTAACCCTTTCTCTTTTTATGCATCTTTGTCTAATGCCTGATGGTAGAATTGAGAGTTCAAGAACATGGTAGAACCACCTGGACGGGGATCTGACAGAGACAATTGTTTCAGAAATCTGACAGCAGTGGGAAGTCTGACTGTCCAGGTTTTCAAGTTCTTGTATCTTCTTTCAAAAAGTAGAAGGAAGGAAAGGGAATAGTTAACATGGCAGGCAGCCCTGACAAGTATTTTCAACCTTCCTGAAGCAATGCACAAAGGATAGGAGGAAGAGACAAGCTTGTGACAGACTGGGCAGTATTTAACACTCTCTACACATTCCTTTGGTACAGAAGACAGTAGTTGCCATGATAGGCTTCCAGTCTGAAATAAAACTAGTCAGGGTATTTCTATATATGTGTTCTAGAAAGTTCAAGAGAATCTTCATGGACATGCCAGATATCTCAGGATTTCCATAAAAATATGCTAATATACTTTCTTGATCACCTCATCAGATGGTGATATGAAGTTGTTGACCATTTTTACAGCAGCTCCATTGAGGATAGCACCCGCACGCCTAGATCCTAGGTTAACAAATCAGCTCTTTCATCTTGCTCGTGTTAAAGGTTATGTTATTATTCTGATATCACGACACGAGATTTGTGATCTCTTTCCTGTGTTCCATCCTATCATTGTTGCTAATCAAGCTGATAACAGAATCAGCAAACCTATGGATTGAGTTGACACTGTACCTGGCCACGTAGCCATGGGAGCAAAGCAGGGCACCACACACACAACCCTCTATTATGAATACGCACAGCAACAAAACTTCACTTTCTCATGGTGAAGAAAGTTTCACTCATCTCATTCGCAAATGGCTGAAGACCTTATTCTGATATCCGCTAACAGACACCCCAGCAAGGGGAAACATCATCCCTGCAAATACCCTATTAAGCACTACAGCAATTTTGTATTTTTCCAATTATATCACTTTCTAAATTCCAGGGATTATGTGTTCAAACAGCTTAAACTCATAGAATATTTTCCACTAAATTGTGATTGGTATCTGAGCAAATTGAATGACTAGGGCTACAGATGAGGATTTAACCTAAATAATATGTAGAGGGTTTTGTTGAAGGGCAGCTTAAATTAATGAGAAAGGACAATACAACAACACAGGGCACTGAATTGGGTAATGATAACCAAAGTGTGTTAGGATAGGACAGGCTTAAGACGCGAGCTTTATTAGAGTCACAGTAGAGATAAATGCTAAAAAGGTTAAACTAATGGATCTTTATGTGATCATTTTTTTCCCAGTCACTAAACTCGTTTCATATTTCAAATTAGTCTCATCAGGCACCTTATCTCAGATGCCACATCTGATTAAAGCAGGAGTCAAAAATAAACAAACAAAATATTTTGGTTCAAAGCTATAACTTGCCTTTGTCTCATGAGGTCCCTTAATCACCAAAGTCCATTTTCCATTGAGAACAGTCACTGCATGTTGTAGGGTCAACAACTTCAAATTCGTCAGTGTTATCATTTCACCGGTCCTCTTCTGTGCCAAGCACGCAAGTGCAATTATGAAGACAGCACAGCAGTTCCTCTACTTCCTTAGGCATTTGTGAAGATTCAGCATAAAACTTTGTCACAGGAGCCTCAGGACTTGCACCACCAGGTTCAGGAACAGTTATTATCCCTCAACTACCAGGCTCTTGAACTAAAGGGGATAACATCACTTGCCCCCTCATTGAAATGTCCCCACCACCTAGGAACATTACAAAGACTCATCATCCCATGTGCTTGATATTTATTATTGTTCTTTTTTTTTGTATTTGCAGTTG
Source organism: Hypanus sabinus (assembly GCF_030144855.1). Classification (NCBI taxonomy): domain Eukaryota; kingdom Metazoa; phylum Chordata; class Chondrichthyes; order Myliobatiformes; family Dasyatidae; genus Hypanus; species Hypanus sabinus. The sequence continues at coordinate 8,431,668 of NC_082732.1, forward strand.
TTGTCTTTTGTACACTGGTTGAACATCCAAATTGGTGCAGTCTTTCTTTAATTCTATTAGGGTTTATTATTCTATTATGGATTTATTGAGTATGCCCACAAAAAACAAATATCAGGGTTATATATGGTGATATGTATGCAATTTGATAATAAACACTTTGAATTTTGAACTCATTTAAAAACAAACAGTGCTAAATTTAGTCGAACCTACATTCTTACATTCCCAGTTACAGGTGTCCCCCACCTTCTGAACATTTGCTTTACGCCATTTCAGCTTACGAACTGTTTCATAGGAATGCTCTACCTTCGGATAGCGGGGGAACCCGTACAACCGTCAGCTCACAATAACCTACAGTTAACCAGCTCCACCTGGTTACATAATTAACTGCAAAATCAGCTGTCTATTTTTTGTCTGAAGTGCTTTTAATTACTTATTCACTACTAAGGATGAAAGCCACAAGGTTGAGAACATCTAACAGTAACATTCAACAAAATATTAAAAATTACAACCTCTTTGCTCCCCAAAATGATATAACAGACTCACCAGACTTGTTGGTGACTTTTATTAGCTTCTTCTTCCAATCTCATACAACTTTGTTAGCTGGCCACAAATTTATCACATTACCCTTAAGTTATATTTCAATGAAACATGGTTTCTGAAAATTATGAAATATTTGCAGTCCGACACTTTATTTATCCAAACACAGCAGCACATCTATCTAGAAGATAACATAAAATATACTCCATCGTCTGCCCCCTGAACATTGTCTACGCTCACCTGGACAAGCCAGCGAGCACTGTGAGGGTCATGTTTTTTGACTTCTCCAGTGCGTTCAACACCATCAACACCCTGCTCTGCTGGGTGAGAAGCTGACAGTGATGCAGGTGGATGCTTCCCTGGTGTCATGGATTATTGATTACCTGACTGGCAGACTACAGTACATGCGCTTGCAACACTGTGTGTCAGACAGAGTGGTCAGCAGCACTGGGGCTCCACAGGGGACTGTCCTGTCTCCCTTTCACTTCACCATCTACACCTCAGACTTCAACTACTGCACAGAGTCTTGCCATCTTCAGAAGTTTTCTGATGACTCTGCCATAATTGGATGCATCAGCAAGGGAAATGAGGCAGAGTACAGGGCTCTGGTGGGAAACTTTGTCACATGGTGCGAGCAGAATCATTTGCAGCTTAATGTGAAAAAGACTAAGGAGCTGGTGGTGGACCTGAGGAGGGCTAAGGCACCGGTGACCCCTGTTTCCATCCAAAGGGTCAGTGTGGACATGGTGAAGAATTACAAATACCTGGGGATACGAACTGACAATAAACTGGACTGGTCAAAGAACACCGAGGCTGTCTACAAGAAGGGTCAAACCTGAGGAGACTGAGGTCCCTTAATATCTGCTGGATGATGCTGAGGATGTTCTACGAGTCTGTGGTGGCCAGTGCTGTCATGTTTGCTGTTGTGTGCTGGGGCAGCAGGCTGAGGGTAGCAGACACCAACAGACTCAACAAACTCATTCGTAAGGCCAGTGATGTTGCGTGGTGGAACTGGACTCTCTGTTGGTGGTGCCTGAAAAGAGAATGCTATCCAAGTTGCATGCCATCTTGGACAATGTCTCCCATCCACTCCATAATGTACAGGTTAGACACAGGAGTACATTCAGCCAGAGACTCATTCCACCGAGATGCAACACAGGAATGTCAAAGGAAGTCATTCCTGCCTGTGGCCATCAAACTTTACAACTCCTCCCTCGGAGTGTCAGACACCCTGAGCCTATAGACTGGTCCTGGACTAATTTCCACTTGGAATAATTTGCTTATTATTTAATTATTTATGGTTTTATATTGCTATATTTCTACACTGTTCTTGGTTGGTGCGACTGTAACGAAACCCAATTTCCCGCGGGATCAATGAAGTATGTCTGTCTGTCTGTTACAAGAGGCTCCTTTTTTCTCTCTCCAAAATACATTTAGAAGTTTGGTTTTGAATCACAGTCATTTTCTTTTCAGAATACTAGCTTATTCATGGCAAAACATGATAAATGAGGTTGGATTTTATCAATGGACTCTTAAAAATTGATTTAATAATACAAGATTAACTATGATACTCCATATATATTTGACATTTTAAAATACGAGTTTGTGGACTGAGGGAAAAGATGTACTGAAATGTCTATAGTTCAGAAAGGGCATCCTCACATTTTCATTGATTCAAAGACCTATTTGCATATCGTTTCTGCCAACTGTCCATCCAGAGTAATGACTGCAAGGTTCTATTGATACATTCCCCACAAGAAATCAATTATTATGATGTGTCAATACTCATGCCACAATGTGTTTAACGTAGTCAAGTCTTACCCAAGTGCAAGATTTGGTAAAAACATTGTGCAGGTAGAAATGGCATTCCACCATTATGACCTAGTAGAGACAAATAATGTTAAAAGCTTCATGTTATGATGGTGGCAACTTTAAGAATTTCTAGGTTAAGGTGGCCTGCTGCCCATGTCCTTCAAAGTGATGGACACTGCAGATTTATAAAATGCCCCTGAGCTTTGGTGCGTTGTTGAAGCAGCCTTAGTGTGGGTAGTATTTAGTTACACCAAGCAAAATCCTCAGCCCATAGTGGTAGGGTGTGATATGCAGCCACAGATTTTAAATTTACTTTCGTCTCTTAAATGGGCATGGCATCCCACAGATTACATCTTTACCCTCAGAAATATATTTTTCTGTTGAGTAATATCCTTGTACCCAGTGTAATGCTGGACTCAAAGGCTTAGGAAAATGCTGAAGGGCAATTGCTAAAAGCTGAAGTCTTAGCTTTCAAAAACCTTCAGAAATTACTACTATTTTGCTCAGAAATTTCTGAAACCCCATGCAGAAAATGTGTAAAGTTCAACCAGCAGCATAGATGTTGGAAGTGCCATGGAAAACATGTAGCTCAAATGCTTAATAGTCGGATTGAGTGGTTCTCCAATCTTGGCAATTCACTTGCAAATGTTTCATCTCAAAACGAGGAGACATCATCAGTGTGCTGTTAATTTGTAGTGTATCTTCCTAATGCTTGGCCTTTATATACTTATCAGCTGGTTGGTCATCATTATGGAAACTCAGTTGTGAGGTCAGGAGAGCACTCGTTGCCAATTGGTTGTGTGGCAAACTCTGTGTACTGTGGTGTGGAATTTTTGCCTGCATTGGCTTACACTGTAAATAAAATTGGAGTCTACGTGTCTGTTTACAGAATTGTTCACAGAAAACCATGCTTCTAGGAATTCTTTTGCAGGCTGCATGTTTACTTGTACTGTGACTTTCACTAATGTCCAGTCGAATTTATACCCCTCTCGATCTTTGTGGGTAGAGACCAGGAAGAGTTGGTTATGCTGCTTTACAGCAGTTGATGGTCATTGATCCTTGTGGGTAGTTTTCATCCAGTTCTGTTGTGCACAGATGATGCCTTCTCATATGGTGACGAAATGTTTGCAAATGAACTGCCAAGGTTCATTAATTCACGGTTCATTCATGACACATCTCTCCCCTTTCTCAACCTCTGTCTTCATCATCACATCATCTCAAATTTTCTTTTCCTGCTTTCCTTATTCACATTTAAACTTGAATATTGATGTTTGTGCTAATGGCTGTTTACAGTATTGTCTTGTAAATTGTTGGTTGCTATTGTGTTTTCTGTTATGGGATTGTCCTGTGTTTTACTCTTGGTACAGAACCAAAATCAATTCTGGTATGTTTCACATACTGGCAATAAAGTAATTCTGACAATAAACTGCATATCAAAATCTTATGTAAATCTACCAATTCCCACGGCTACCTGGACCAAACCTCTTTCCAACCTGTCCGCTGTAAGAATGCTATTCCCTTTTCTCAGTTCCTTCATCATCTCTATATCTGTTTCCAGGATGAGGCTTTCCTTTCCAGAACTTCAGAGATGTCCTCCTTCGTCAAATAACATGCTTTCCCTTTCTCCAACATTGATACTGTCATCACCCGCATCTACGTTCACCCCATCCTCCACCGCCTTAATAGGGATAGAGTTCCTCACCCTCACCTACCACCCCATGAGCCTCCGCATCCAGCACATCATTCTACACAACCTCTACACTTCAACTGGATCCCACCACCTCACGTTTGCACTATTTATTTGTCAGTCATTATTTGTCTTGCATTGTACTGCTGCCACAAAACAACAAATTTCACAACATACCAATGAAAATAAATCTGATGCTAATTCAGATTCCCACAATTTTAAAGCACAATTTGATACATACAGTACAAAAAGCATACATCAACATACATTCTTACCTAAATTGAGAGTGCAAGTTACTCATTGTTCCTGTGTACATGCTTGATTTCACTATTTTCTATTGATGATTACAAACAGGCAATGAAACAAATGTCAGGGTTCTGATGTTTGTCACAACTAGTAAGTAAATGCCTATTCCAACCACATTCCATCTATTTAAGCGCAAGCTTCTTTTGTAGCTCCTCCCCTATTAGATTATATTACCAATTCAAAAGAAGCCTTAACACGGTACATTCCATGTACAAACGATATTACTGATAATGTTTAGGTGGTTAAAGTTTTACACTGAGACAATTAATGTGAAGATACATCTCTGGTTGAATGGAGCCTTGGAGTATTGACAGATCACTTAATATAGTTAACAGATTAGTAGCGCGGTTTTCTGCTACTACAGTTGGCATTTAGACAACAAAACACAGTCAAAATTAAATTCTAAGCCTGAATGTTATGTTTGGCTATTTTAGCCTATTGGCAGTGCAGCTCCCAACTAACTCATCATCTTAATTCAACAACTGTGCCAAGAATCAAAGCAGAATACAATTGTCAACTACTTACTCCACAAATTGCATAATCCAATAGCTCAACCCAGTACAGACCTGTTGGTAAATGTGCCTGATAATCAGAGATGTTTACAAACAACAGTTAACTTTTTAACAGAATTGTGTTCACAATATATCTCTTTGTAATTGACCCTACTGCTCAGACATTTACAGCACTCAGGGGTGAAGGAGAAACCACAAGCAGTCGCATCTGATCTCTGGCTGACAGCAACCTTCTGCACTGTCTTCCACAGGTACAGTAGACTAAAATATATTGATCAGACACAGCAAGCAAAGTGGGAGGTGGGGCATACTGGAAGGGGAAGGGATGTGAAAAAATAGATTGCTCTCAGTGGGGAAGTAAATGAGGTATCATTTTCAGCTGTTCAATGAATACTTTACATCCACCTGAACATGTATTTACAGTGTTCTTTTCTATGTTCATATTTAACAACTAAGCTGAAGTAAATAGCCCCATAATGCAGTATAATCAGCACCGCACATCACTCCAGATTAATAAGGCTACATCCACACTAGACCAGACAATTTTGAAAACGCCGGTTTCGCGTAAAACAGGCATCCACACTGTACATTTTTAAAAATACCTCTGTCCACATTGAAACAGAGATTTTGGCGCATCTCCTCCTACTGGGCATGCGCCGGACACATCTACCAAAAACAAGCGATGTGTTTGGTGTCGAATCTCGCCGTAAAAGTGCGCGTTTGTGTAGTTACAGACTAAAAAAACTTAAAATGACGGACAGCTGTTGGCTCTCGCGCAGGAGAACGTAAAAGTATAAAAAACAAATACTGGAGTGTACGGAGACATCCGACAGGGAGTTCACGGACAGGTTGACCTGGCTGACGACAAACATTGAAAAACTATCTCTATTGCATTAATAAAGCACCTTGTTAAATGTATGAATGTTTTAATGTCTGCATCAGTGTAATCTTGTATTTCCATACAATGTTACATTAGGCTGTTACACATCTATTGTCAGAGAAGTACTTGTATAAATGGGTAAACCACCTTCATACCAGCAAGGACAGAAAACAGGGCAAAGTGAGTATACTTATTTATTCAACCAACACAAAATGCTGGTGGAACACAGCAGGCCAGGCAGCATCTATAAGGAGAAGCACTGTCGACGTTTCAGGCCGAGACCCTTCATCAGGATGGATGAAGGCCGAGACCCTTCATAAATTCATGTCAATGCAAAGCAGTTTACAGCCAATAAATTCTGTTTTGAAGTATACAGTCCTTGGTATTTTAAGAAATGCAGGACTTCCGGTAAGATGGCGATTGTTTAGTCGCTCCAAACTTTTGCTCTGTTATACTTCCTATCTTTGTACTACATGTCTCCCTTTTTAAACCTTAGTTTGTTATTTTATTAGTTCTCTTTTACCTGCCTGCGAATACATCTATCTCATAATGGCACACTGGTGATAGAAAATGGAGGGCTATGTAGGAGGAAAGGCAACAGACACAACTTGCTGGAGGAACTCAGCAGGTCAGGCAGCATCTATGAACTAAAATCGGGAAAAAGGAAAGTTCCACGGCTCTGTCGGCTGAGATTCTCGCTATTTTGGAACAACATCGACAAGATACTTTAATGGATATTAAAACTGAATTTAGAACTTCTATCAACCAGCTGGATTCAAAATTGGATCAGATTAATGCCAGAGTGGATGACCATGCTGAACATTTATCTCGCATCGACCTAACTTCTGAAGATTTAGAACACCGTGTTTAACATCTCGAAACTTTCTGCTCCAAACTAGCGGAGAAGAACAGTAAACTTACTTCCAAAATGGTGGATCTTGAAAATCGGAGCAGACGTTGCAATCTACGAATTCTCGGTTTGCCGGAGGCCACCGAAAAGGGCTCTTCCGTTGAATTTTTCTCTTCTTTTCTCTGTGAGATTTTCAGGAAAGAATTTCTTCCAACTCCACCTGAGCTAGAAAGGGCTCACAGGATTTTTGTTCCTTGCGCAATTTTGGGTTCCTGTCCATGGCCAATTATTTTATGCTTTCATCGATACCAGGTGAAAAACCGTTTGATTATGGAGGCACGCCGCAGAGGTACTTTTACTTTTCAAAACACGAATATTTGTTTTGTGGAAGATTATGCCCCCCAGGTTCTGAAGATGCGTGCTGAGTTTAAAGGTGTATTGAAAGTGCTTTTTAATCGTGGATTCAGACCTTCTCTTCGAAATCCAGCCGATCTTTGAATTGCGCTTACTACTGGAGAATATAAGTGGTTTAAATTAGTGAAGGAGGCTGAGTTGTTTGTTGGAAATCTTCCAGCCATCTTGTCTTCTTCGGAACCGGTCTGACCTTCTAAAATGGCTGATAAGTACTTTTCCAAGTAAAGTTCTTTTTTTCGAACTCAGACTTTACTTGAATAATTTAGACATTAACTATTGAGATTCTAAGGGCTCTAGTTAATCTCTCCCTGGACTTGGTGCGTTTTTCCTAAATAGATGATTTAAGTTTAATGTTTTCCTGCGGACTTTTAGATTTTACCTGTGTAATTTATTTTACTTCTGTTTAACTTTATCTATAGAGAACTACAATTGATCTTAATTTGTTTTGGAGGCTTAAGAGTTTTTTTATTGAAGGCCTCCCTGTTGGTTGATTTATAGTATAAGATTTGCTTTTTTCCTGTAAACGGCTGATAAGTACTCTCTTTAAATTTATAATTTCCCCCTAGGTTAGTTTTCCTTTCTGATTTTTTTTTTGTTTTAAGTTTTATACCTTTTCTGATGAAGTTGTTCCTATTTGTAATTTTGCTCTCAAGTGCATAAATTAGCTATTATTTGCTATATTATATATACGGAACCTTTGTTAACGATACAGAACTGGAAGTCAATTTTGGGTTAATTTTTTTTTAGAGCTAGCTGCTTTTTTGGGTAGCCGTCTAGTTTTGGGTTGCGAGGGTGGGATGGATTCTCCAGTTCCAACACTACTCACTGTTTTTTTTTTGTTTTCCCTTGCTATTCAGGGCATGTGTCTGTCCTGATTCTACAGATTCATGTTTACATTTTTGCTCCCAGACTGTTATTGTACTGTTTGATTTTTTTAATATGCCTGCTACCTTCTATGCACTAACAATTGATAATGGTTAATACACTTAAATTTGTGAGCTGGAATGCAAAGGGATTGAATCATCCTGTTAAAAGAAGGAAGGTCTTCTCTCATATTAAACAACTCAAAGCTGACATTGCTTTCCTTCAAGAAACTCATATTCGTAGTTTTGATCATTCTCGGCTTTTGTCAAAGTGGGTGGGTCAGCATTTTCATTCATCCTTTGCCGCCAAAGCTAGGGAGGGTTTCCATCCTTATTAATTCAAATATTCCTTTTGAACTCCATAATAAGATATCTGATACAAATGGCCGTTTTATTATCGTTTCTGGTAAATTATATAATACTGAAGTTGTACTAGCAAACCTGTATGCTCCCAATTTTGATGATGTTAATTTTTTTGAACGTTTTTTCTCCTCACTACCAGATTTAAATTCATATTCTCTTAAACTGGGTGGCGACTTTAATTGTTGGTTAGATCCTAATTTGGATCGATCGTCCTCTGTTACTAGATCACCTACTAAATCTGCTTTAGCTATTCACTCTTTTTGTTAATCCTCTTGTCAGACACAATTTGCGAATATGCTCAGTTTAGGAAATTTTCTGTTTTTTCTGGTTTTTCCCTTTCTAGTCCTATCTTACATAATCACCTTTTTTTACCTACTATGTATGACTCAACATTCTATGATTGGTATAGGAAGGGCATTAGACATTTTGAAGATCTTTTTATCAATAATCGCTTCGCATCTTTTCAACAGCTCTCTGCTAAGTTCAATCTGCCTAATGCCCATTTTTTTAGATATCTCCAAATTAGACATTTTATTAATCCTTTAATTCCTAACTTCCCTGAAATGCCCGAGAAAAATGTTACGGATTTCTTTCTTTCTATTAATCCACTGGGTAAAGGTTTAATATCATTTATTTCTGATAAATTAGCATTCTTATGGCGTGTCCCTGAGGATAAAATTAGAATGGCTTGGGAGCATGATTTAAATATCTCTTTATCTGATGAGATTTGGGACTCGATTCTCAAATCGGTTAATTCAACCTCTCTTTGTGCTGGCCATTGCCTTTTACAGTTTAAGATTGTTCATAGAGCCCATATGTCTAAATCTAAATTATCTCGATTTTACCCTAATATTAGTCCTCTTTGTGATAAATGCAAAAGGGGCGAGGCTTCTCTTATTCATATGTATTGGTCTTGTCTTAGTTTAGAGAAATTTTGGAAAGATGTTTTCATAACTTTATCCTGTATTCTGGATCACCACTTAGAACCTAACCCTTTAATTGCTCTGTTTGGTTTTTTGGGTGAGACAGATATACGTTTGAGTTCGACTAAGTGTTGAATATTATCTATTGCTTCTCTCCTGGCTAGACGTCTAATCCTCCTTAGATGGAGAGATGTTGCTCCGTCCATGCATGCTCAATGGCTTAATGATATTATGTCCTGTTTAGACCTTGAAAAAATTCATTATTCAATTCTTAATTCGGATATAAAGTTTCATAAGGTCTGGGGACCTTTTATTGAGTACTTTCATAATTTTCCTCTTAATTATGATTTTTTTTCAGTCCCTTACTTTCAGCTCTTTTTTTTGGTAGTAGGCATTATTATCTTCTGTTTTCAAGTGTATTTACAGTTTTTGGGGGTTTGAATGTCCTGATTTATATTCTCTATATTGTGTTGTGGTTGGTCTGGAGTTTTTTTTGTTGTGGGGTTGGGGAGGATACTAACTTTACATGACTTCAATTTGGGTGCTTCCTCAATTATCTTTTTTGTATTACATTATTATTGTATGTTTATTTTTGCACTGTATTAATTTTTCATTTTGGTTTGGGTTTTTTTTATTTGTAGTGTTGTAGAAAATGCATTTAAAAAAATTTTAAAAAAGAAATGCAGCAGCAATTCTGGATGTTAGTTCCTTTTAAAAGAATGATTTTGATGCAAAGAGGTATTTAAGTTCATTTAAGGTATCTAAGTAGCTGGGTCAACAATTTAATGTCTCAGTAATAAGGTGGTACCTCTAATACTGAACCATCTTCAGCACAGCAGTATAGGCAACTGAGAAAAAGTATGTTTAAAAGATCAAAACTTTAAACCTGGCAGAAAAGTCATGGTCAGCCAGGCTGTGATGATTCTTGTCTTCACTTGCCTCTGAAACACTACTTAAAGGAAGGACTTGACAAGTGCTGGAAAGATACCATTAACATTGGATTATTCCAGAGTTATAACATTATGGATAACATAATAATGAATTTATTAACAAGAGACCCAATCTTCAGGAAATAAAACCTATACAGTTTCACTTCAACTGATACCCAAAAGCCAGCAACACAAATCCCTGGGTGTGGGGCATTCCCAGTCTTTCCCATTTAAACCACATAGAGGAAAACAATAGATGATTATTCATGTTAATTGATCATTGAAAACTCCAGAATGAAATCAGGAAAGTATTAACTCTTCATCTCCTATATTAGCACTTCGTTATCCCTTCCACTTATCACACATTTTAGGACAGGGGCATTTTATCACTTAAAATTCTGACTAGTTGTATATTCATGGCTCCATCCTTAACACTGTAACAAAAGGGGTATACTTGGATGTCTAGAGTTTTTCCTCAGAAGCTTTTTAAACAGATACCAGTTTTGAAAATTCAAAAGGGCTATACTAGTTAGCATTTAATTCTGCAAAATTATGTGACTACATTCAAAATGTTAAAGTTGACTCTAGCAACTTAAACTGGAGTTAATCATTTATTTTTTATCCTTGTGTTTAAAAAGTCCAACATATATGCAGAGTGTGCACACTAGATCAGGAACCAGGCACTAACCGAGTCAGGGGCTTCTTATCCCATCTGCAAAAAAAACTCTGTGGTTCCCGTGGCAGAATTACAGCTCAGTGTTCAAATCCACCTCCCCGTGGGTTGTGTAGGTTTTCCCTGGGTGGTCCAGTTTTCTCCTCCAGTCCAAAGATCCACCAGGTAGGTTAAACAGTCAGTGTCAGGGGTTAAACTGTGCCCCGATTAGGCGAGATTGCTGAGTGGCATGGCTTTAAGGGCCAATTCTGTGCTGTGTCTCAACAAATAAGTATAAATAAATGGTACTAACAATTCACCAATTCAGACACAAGAATTGTTCCACAAATGACACTGACTTGGGATTGCAAAATGATGTTCTACACCACGTCTTTAACAAATATCCAAAAGCTCTTCACACTAAATTTGATACTGACCAAGACATCCGGATATTACACAAGTAAGTGAACACAGAAATAGGCATGGCCAACACTTCCTACCTGCAAGAGACCAACCTACCCTGAAACAGGCTCCAATCAGATTTTAGGGATCGCTTTAGATTATGTTTTTGTTTTTTTGAAGTACTTCTTCAAAATAATTGATAACAACATACCCAATATCTTTGTTAATTCACCTGTGTTGCAATGTAAATACTGAATGGATAGATAGTTAAATGAATCTTTTAAGGGCACATTTTTGTCTGGGCAAAGTTGATTCATTTGAAGTTAAAAAAAAAAGATACTCATCAAATAAAGCAGTACCTATAAAAAGAGGACTAGAAAGTAAGGAAACGTGCATTTCTAAGTAGCAGAGAAGGCTGGGTGGAGAAACAAGGGGCTCACCTGTGATGATTTGTATAAGTGACATAATTGCTTTCAGTGCCATTTAAGTCTGTTGGAGGAAATGAACAACAATGCTTGGAAACAGACAAACCAATCACAACAGTTGCTGAAAAAATGAAATGAAGAATGGATCGGCTCTGGAGAGTTATAGCTATAACAAAAACATGGCTGAGAGAGGAAGACTGGTGGCTCAATTGTCCAAGGTACAGATGCTACACGGGTGACAGTAGTATGGGTAAGCAAGGAGGGAATGTTGCCTTTTTGACAAGCGGAAATGTTACAACTTACGAGATGATTCTTGGAGGTTGTCCTGTGAGGCCTTAAAATTTGAAAAAAGGGGCGGGTCGGTCTAACAGCACTGTATTATACCCCCTCCAATATATCCTCAGTGGGAATTTGAGGAGTTGTGTAGAGAAATTACTCATAGTTGTAATAATAACGTATTCATAGAACCAGAGAACATTACAGCACAGAAACAGGCCTTTTGGCCCCTCTTAGCTGTGCCAAACCATTTTTCTGCCTAGTCCCAATGACCTGAACGTGGGCCATATCCCTCCAAACCCACAGAACCACAGAACATCACAGCACAGAAACAGGCCTTTTGGTGAGACTTTACTTTCATGTGAGACTTTAATTTTCACAGTATTAACTGAGCCACCCAAAGCAGTAAGGGTGGAATTTGTGAAATGTGTCCAGGAAAGCTTTCTGAGTCAGTAGAGAAAAAAGTAGAGCAAGCAACTGAAGTGGGAATTAGCTCTTTGATTCTAGTGACCATAATTTTAACAGTTTAAGACGGTGATGGAAAAGGATAGGACACATCCACAGGGTTGGGTCCTAAACCAGAGCAGGACAAATTCTGGCATAACTAAGGCAAATCCAGCAAAGATAAATTGAACAAGCCTATCTGTAAGAGGGGAAAAGATAAATGTCAAAATGCAAGACTTCTGAAAGAGTGATAATGAGTCTAGGGGTAACATGGTGCTGTTAAGGTGAAAGGGTAATCTGACAAGGTTACCTACTTGCTTGATTTGAGTTTTTTGACAAGGTGATGAGTGAGGTTGATGAGGGTAGAGCAATGAATGTTGTCTACATGGATTTTAATAAGGTGTTTGACAAACTCCCTCATGGAAGGCTAATCCAGAAGATTAGGCCACATGGGGTCCATGGCAAATTGGCTATTTGGATTCAGAACTGGCCTGCGCACAGAAAACAGAGAGTAGTGGTCAAATGGACCTATTTGAGCTGGAGCTCTGTAATTAGTGATGTTCCACAGTGACCTGTGCTGGGACCTCTGCCGTTTATGATGAATATAAATGACCTGGAGGAAAATGCAGATGGGTGGGTTAGTAAATTTACAGATGATAACACGATCGGTGTTGTGCATGGTGTAGAAGACTGGCAAATAATACGGTGCGATATAGATCAGTTGTAGATCTATTGGGCACAGAAAAGGCAGATGAATGTGAGGATTGCACCTTGGTAGGGCAATGCAAGGAGTCAGTACACTGTTACAGACAAGATGCTTAACAGTATTGTTGAGCAGAGAGATCTTGGCATCCCAAGTTCACAGCTCCATGAAAGAGGATACACAGGTCAATAGAGTGGTTAAAAAGGCTTATGGAATGCTTGGCTCTTACTGAGGTTATGTTGCAACTTTACAAAACTCTGGTGAGGCCACATCTGGAATATTGCATATAGTTCTGGTCGCCCCAATATAAGAAGGATGTTGAAGCTTTGGATAGGGTGTAGAAGAGGTTTACTAAGATGCTGCCTGGTTTGGAGTGCATGTGCTATCACAAGAGACTGGACAAACTTTGTTTGTTTTCTTTGGAGCAGCAGAGGCTGACTGAAGATCTGATAGAGGTTTATAAAATTATGAGAGGCACAGATAGAGTAGACAGGGAATATCTTTTTCTCAGGGTTAAAATGTCTAATACCAGTGGTCATGCTTTGAAGGTGAGGGGGGGGGTAGGTTCTAGGGGGATGCAAGAGGCAAGATTTTACTCAGAGAGTTGTTGATGTCTGGAATGTGCTGCCTGGTGTGGTGGTAGAGGTAAATACATCCGTTTTTAAGAGATGTTTAGGTAGGCACATGAATATGAGGAAGATGGAAGGATATGGACACTGTGTAGGTAGGAAGGATTGGTGCTGTGCAGTCGCCAACAGGATTCAGGGAGGCAGAGGCAGCATGCGGAAACCTCACGGCAAGAAGGGGCGAGCCCACGTTTAACTACATTTTGCTGATTAAAGCTTCCATTGTTCACCGACTGAAGCGATGAGGGAGGTTGAAACATAGAGGTGAATGCGGAAGGTGAACGCTGACTGCCTGCCTTTTTATTACTATTCTGAGCTGTACCTCAATCGAAAAAGAAACTTGGGGGCCAACTTTTTTCCATGCAGAGGGTGGTGCATATATGGAATGAACTGCCAGAGGAAGTGATTGAGACAGGTACAATATAATCATGTACTTATCCTCTTTGATAAGTACATAGAGAGGTGGAGCTGACAGGGAGAAAGGCCAAATGCACAAAATTGGGACTAGATGGCTGGGCACCCCAATCAGCATGGATTGACTGGGTCAAAAGGCCTGCATCCCCGCTAAATTGCTCCAGAACTCTAACAGAAAAGGTGGAAATACTCAATAAATCCAGTAGTATCTGTTAAGAGATTAAAGCTGACTGTTGTCACAGGTGGATGTACAGTTTCAGCACCAAGAGGAAAGGCAAATGATCTGAATTTCTTGAACTGAATAAAGTGAATAATGAACCCAAGGAATGTAACACGTCTTGATGGAAGATGACCTGCTGTTTCTCAGCTTACAGTGGGTTTTACTGAAATAGTATAGAGGCCAAACATGGAGCAATTAGAATGGGAACAGAATGAACAAATCTCCAAATCTCAGCCTTTCAGGTTAAATTGAAATGCTTTGCCAAGAAGGGCGGCACAGTAGCCTAGCAGTCAGTGCAATCATTTTACAGTTCCAGTGATCACCCATCAGCATTTGCTTCTTACTGCAAAGAGTCTGTACATACTCCCGATAATCGTCTGGATTTCCTCCGGGTGCTCTGGTTTTCAGTTAGCGTTAGTATGTCGTGGACACCAGAAGCATGGCAACACTTGCAGGCTGGTCCCACAATCAAGATGTGGCAAATAAAACAATTTCTTTAAATTACAAACAAGGGAAAATCTGCAGATGCTAAAAATCCGAGCAACAGACACAAAATGCTGGAGGAACTCATCAGGTCAGGTGGCATCTAGGAAAACAGTAGTGTACAGACAACGTTTTGAGCAAAAACCCTTCGGCAGTACTGGAGAAAAAATGCTGAGGAGTAGGTTTAAAAGGTGGGGGGAAGGGAAGAGAGAAACAATGTAATAGGTGAAAGAAACTGAAGGCTATAAAAGAAAAGGGGGGAGGAACACGCGAGGGAGATGATGAGTGTACAAGGAGATAAGGTGAGAGAGACAGAAAGGGATGGGGAATGGTGAAGGTAGGGGGCATCACTGTAAGTTTGAGAAATCGATGTTCATGCCATCAGGTCGGAGGCTACGCTCCATCTGCCAGAAAAAGCCGGATCTCCCGGTAGTCGCCCATTTTAATTACACTTCCCATTCCGATGTCTTTACTGTCATGCTGAGGCCACACTTAGGGTGGAGAAACGACTCCTTGTATTCCGTTTGGGTAGCCTCCAACCTGATGGCATGAACATCAACTTCTCCGACTTCTGGTAGTGTGCCTCCCCCCACTTCACCACTCCCCATTCCCTTTTCCCTCTCTCACCTTATCTCCTTGCCCGCCCATCCTGGTGCTCCACTGCCCTTTCCCTTCTTCCATGGTCTTCTGTCTTTTTCACCAGTTTCCTTCCAGCTCTTTACTTCATCCCTCCCCCTTCAGGTTTCACCTATCACCTTGAGTTTCTCTCGCCCCTCCCCCCATCATTTTAATCTACTCCTCAGCTTTTTTTCCACTCCTGCCAAAGGGTTTCGGACTGAAACGTCGGCTGTACTCTTTTCCATAGATGCTGCCTGACCTACTGAGTTCCTCCAGCATTTTCTGCATCTCTTCAATTTGAACAACAAGCAGTTCAATTGCTGGGTCAGCTGTAACAATTGGTTGGCTCCCTGGAAGGTGGGAAGGAATTAGGTTAAAAAAAATGTTTAGCTCTTCTGATTGCATAGAAAAGTATATGGGAGTGATGGAAAGAAATAAAAGATTTGAGTCAGGAAGTTACAGGAATGAACACTTTATAACACTGAATGGGGAGGGAAAGATGTATCTGGTGGTAGAGGCACACTGTACATAGAGGAAACTTAAAAGGATAACTGGTTGAAGGTGAAGGCTGGTGAGCTGGAAAGTGAGGACAAAAGCAATTCTATCTTCATTCTCGGGGAGGGTCTGTGGTGGGTAGAGGAAATCGGAGATGATAAAAGGTTGAGATGTCTCGCAGCTCTAATAGACGTGAAGACACAGTTAACAGATTCATATTTCATATTGAATGGAAAGTATAGTCATTAGGACAAACACGGTAGGGAGAGAGAGAGACTAGGAGAGTGAAATGGAGTCTACACAAAAAGGAATGTGAATGGAGATGAACTCAAAGTTATGTACAGTAACTAAATACTGAATACATATTATTTTTTTCTTTAGAATGCGTTTCTTGCCAGTAACTAGTTGCACTGGGATGAATTATAAAGAATTATTAATCTCCAATTATATTAAACTCTGCAAGATGAATCAGAATTTAAATATTTTCACCCAATCATCAGTTAAGTGACAGAAATTGTGCATTTGTCATTAATACTTACTCTCCTATCGTTTTCTAACAACCAGGCAGCGAAATCCTCACTTCAAAACATTGATTTGCTGCACCACTTCCCAAAAGCCGCCATGTTGAAAGTAAGAAAAATGACGCGCCGGCCCTGCCTACCTTGAATGGCACTTGGCTCATCCAATCACAGGATTACTTTCATATTGCCGTTGTTTGGACGCAGAGAAATAAACCACTCCTGAGACAAAGAAGGTTGCGCATGCGCTCGGCGCCAGGGGGAATTCCACTGAGCGGGCTCCCTGAGACATTGCCTGCGTCCCCTGTTGCCCATGGTATGCGCATGCGTGGCGTGCCACGGTCGTGACCTTTGAGTGATGGTGGCGCGTTACCAGGTGAGGCTCGGTGCGTGGTACTCGGCAGTCGGAGCACGGCGAACCCGGAGTGAGGATGAAGCAGAATGGAGCGGTCAATGCTATCGATGAGGACGTCGATGTCAGAGGCCCGGGCATACCCACTGAGGCGCCGCTGGGTCGGAGGCACAAGTGTGCAGCCTATGTTCTGGCGCTGCGGCCCTGGAGCTTCAGCGCCTCGCTCACGCCCGTGGCTCTCGGCACGGCTCTGGCCTACAAAACCCTGGGCGAGTTGGACCTAGCCATCTGCCTGCTGGCCGCCCTGGCCGTGCTGGCAGTGCACGGCGCCGGCAACCTGGTGAACACCTACTATGATTTCAGTCGTGGCATCGATCACAAGAAGAGCGATGATCGCACGCTGGTGGATCGGATCCTGGAGCCGCAGGATGTGGTGCGGTTCGGAGCCTTTCTCTACACCCTGGGCTGCCTCTGTGCCACCTCCCTTTATTTCTTGAGCAAGCTCAAACTAGAACACCTGGCGCTTATCTTCTTCGGGGGTCTGTCTAGTTCGTTTCTGTACACTGGAGGTATGTAAGAGAATTTGCGGAGTTAGTCGTTCCAGATTCTAATTCTACTGATGCCAGAAATCCGAAATAAAAACAGAAAAAGCTGGGTAATTAAGCACGTCAGGCAGTATGGGGAAACCCTTTTATCAGAATCTATAACTGTTTCTTTGGAAACCCGAGCAGTGCCTCTGGAAAGTGAAACTTAACGCTTCAGGTCCAGGGCGTTTCCTCATAGCAGAAGGGTATTCTGATGAACGATATTCCACCTGAAAATAACAGTTTTCTTTACGTGGACTGAGCTTTTCAGCATTTTCTGTTTTTATTTTAATTTAAGTGCTTCCTAGTTTCAGTGGCAATTATTCATATTTTACTTTAAACCGTTTTATTACTTCCATTGGCCACCTAAAGCATTCCAGACCTTCAGAATCAACATCAGTTTATTCGAAAATAAAACAAGAACCCTGAAATGAAAGCAGGAAAGTACTGGTGAGGGAAACGGTTTTTGAATTTAATCTTATTTCATAAGAATTATATTTGATACTACTTACTAACTTAAGCAGTTATAGAGAAGCTGAACTAATTTTGCAGTTGCTGAATGACCGTATACCTGACACAAATTAGAAAGGTGTCACCTTTTATTTGGTCGTTTTTAAACCTCAAAGCTCCATTAAGCCCTTACAGAGAAATGACGGTAATCTGGCATATGATTGCTTGGAAATCCAGGTTGATGTCTGGCTCTCTCTTTAGCCTACATTGTAAGCAGGTGTTAAGCATATCAGCTGGTTTTGAGGCTGGATGCAGTGTCCATTCTGTGGGCTGGCAGCATGGCTACAGCCTGAGTTCAGTTGGAACACAGGTTTGCAGCTGGAGTAGGGTCTGTATCACTTGTGTACAAGCTACTCTTTCAAAACGACTATGGTGACTGGAAGGCATGTAACACGCGGGGGAGAAAAGTGAAATAAAAGAATTTTAGTATTACAGAAATAACATACCCAAAATCTAGGGAAGATGTTGCTCCAGTAACTGCCAAAGCCCCAAGAATGCCGTATTTTTCAGGTTTTATTGTAATTAATCTTAATTTTTTAATACATTATGGTCTTGGTACTGTACAGAACTGGTAGTGTCTCTTCCTCCGCTTTAGAGACCCGAATTCAAACAAGGAAATCAACTGATGCTGAAAATCCAAGCAGCACACTCAGAATGCTGGAAGAACTCAGCGGGCCAGGCAACGTTCATGGAAAATAGTAAGCAGTCGATGTTCTGGGCCAAGATCCTTCATTAGGGCTCTCCAGTCTGATGAAAGATCCTGGCCAAAATGTTGACTATTCCAGATAATCATCTTGAATGTTACAATGAAGATGAAGATTTGTAGAATACAATCATAGACAGCATTGTAACAAGGCATTGTTAGCTACACTAGGTAGCTGCACTGACTTTGTTCATTTACAGTAAATAATTTTTTGGAACTAATATACGGTTTTATAGTACTGTAGTAGTATTGATAGCATTCTAATTTATAATGAGTTTTATTTAAATATATAATTTGTTACTCGAGCAGTAATTTCTTTTGTCATACCTTAACTATTTATGTGAAATTTCAGTTAATTGAGACAGCCACTTAATTGGGCCAAAATGTACTGGTCCCAATTGTGTCCCAATTAACTGGAATCCACTGTATGTTATTGGCTCAATAAACTTTGACAGCCCTAGAAAGTAATTGAATCGTTGGGAGAGCTAAGCCAATTTTGGGGTTAGAAATGAGTAGCATTTAGAAAAAAAAATCTGGATGCATATAAAGTGTAGTAACATTAAGATGGTGATTAGTGGCCACATTTTTAGACAAGTGTAGTCCCATAGCATTGTGATAACGGTGGATGTCGTTGATCCTAATGTAAATAAGTATGAGAACATTCTTGATCATTGTGCACTCTTGATCAGTATAACCTCATAAATCAATTAGATGCTTTTTTGGTCGCTCCCACTTATTGTAGCATACAACATTCCTTGGACATACAAAGAAACATTAATATTACTAAAAGGGATGCGCCCAAATCCAAAAAAAAGTCATGACGAAGAGTCTCAGCTCGAAACATCGACAGTGTTTCTTCCTATAGATGCTGCCTGGCCTGCTGCGTTCCACCAGCATTTTGTGTGTGTTCCTTCTACCGGACATAGATTGGCATTTTAATGGTTCTTAAGACAAAATAAGAATCCAGCTGCTATTAATAAACTTTCTACAGACACTTACAGTGTTTACTCTGTACTGACATTGCAAACATTACTCACTGGCATACAGAAACCACTTGCTAAGGGTTCAGTAGAGTTAATTTGTCATTTTGAAATATAACACAGTATGTAATAGGATACTTAGTTGAAGGAATCATTCTGACAACCCAGTAGAGTTGTCGAGTGAGGTGGAGGACCTGGGTATCCATAACATGTTTATGGATTTTTCTTTCCTTAAGGATATCGCACCCCCCCCCCCCCCCCGCATTGCTTACTATATTTATTTGTATACGCTTCTGTTTATGCACACTCCAGTGAGTACTCCTCTTCCTCTCTTTTTTTATTCCCCATTTTTCATACAAGTTGAACTGTGGCATGTCGATCTGTTGGGTAAACAGTTTTTGTTGATTTGCAGATCATGGTCTCTCTTTAGATGCTTTGCTATTGCTTAGTGGACGCTGGTGCTTTTTTTTGCTGAAATGGGTTGGGAGGTGGTTGATGCTGTTTGCACAAGGGAGGGGGGCTTTGGGGTTCTAACATTTTTCTGTTCATTCTTGGGATTCTGTTGTTGATGTCTGCAAAGACTAAATCTTCCACATTGTGTACTGTATACATTCTCTAATAATGGAACCAGTGAAGTGAATATTAGATATCTTGAGTATGACAGCTGCTCTTTCCCTATGGTTTTGATTGCATACTTCATTTGCTTGCTATTTGCAGCAGCTCTTGTATCTGGGGTAAAGGTGCAGCAGTGTCATTGAGGGCTATTGCTCAGCTAAGATGAGCAGGTTAACATTCTTGGGCATTTAGTTACTGAGAAAATTTCAGGGAAGAGAGGAAATGAGTGAGTGCCTCATCAGCTATGGGAGAGAGTAGTTAAAACTGAAGACAAAGAAAGACATCTCAATCACTAGTGTGGAAAGGCTTGTCATTAGAATAGATACAAGAAAAATGAAAAACAAAATGGGGAAAATGGAATGGAATCCTTGCATAAGCAGGTAGAGTGTATGGAAGGCTTGTGAGTTTGGTATAATTTGCCTTGTCAAGGGTGTAAGTCCTGAATCCTATAACTGTTTCGGAAGAATGCTTAATGCTCTTACTGTGTACTGTAATATTTAAGTCAATAAAATGGTCAATAAAGCCAGCAGTTTGATCTTTAAATGCTCATACTGATGTGTTACTTGTTTCATTTGAAATGTACTAATTCTTTCCTTCATCAATAGGTATTGGATTTAAATACTTCGCTCTGGGTGATATCATCATTCTGATCACCTTTGGACCACTAGCTGTGATGTTTGCCTACGCTGTTCAAGTGGGTTACTTGGCCATTTCACCACTGCTTTATGCAATTCCTTTAGCGCTTAATACAGAAGCAATCTTGCACAGTAACAATACCAGAGACATGGAGTCCGATAAGCAAGCAGGGATAGTTACCTTTGCCATTATTATTGGACCAACATTATCTTATATAGTGTTTAATATACTGATATTTATACCCTATGTAATATTTTGTATTTTAGCAACTCATTATACAATCAGCCTCACGCTGCCACTTTTGACTGTGCCTTTGGCATTTTCACTTGAGCGGCAGTTTCGAAGCCAAAATTATGCCAAAATTCCCCAGATGACTGCAAAGTTGAATCTTTTGCTGGGATTATTCTATGTATTTGGTATTTTGTTGTCTCCACCTGGAACCTTGCCAAACTAAAACACGCGGACATATTTCTGATGGCGGTGCACAAACTGAAGATGGTTATATTTCGGTTTGATTTTGCATGTCTGAGGTTTGACAGGTAGTGCTCCAGTGGAGCATCTGTTTCATGTTTTTTTAATCTACGCTTTTTCTATCACCTGGAAATAAATGAAAAATTGGGAATGAATTCTCAATAAAGCGGATTAGAACAATGATTTTGGGATCGGAAAAATAAAGTGGCTTAGTTTTGTTTAAATTTTAACAACAGGTACAGTTACTTGCAAAGAGCAAACACGAGGAAATCTGCAGATGCTGGAAATTCAAAGAACAACAGACACAAAATGCTGGTGGAACACAGCAGGCCAGGCAGCTTCGATAGGGAGAAGCGCTGTCGACATTTCGGGCCGAGTCCTGCCGAAGGGTCTCGGCCCGAAACGTTGACAGCGCTTCTCCCTATCGATGCTGCTTGGCCTGCTGTGTTCCACCAGCATTTTGTGTGTGTTGTCAGTTACTTGTAAAGTAATGTTAGCAGTATGGTTGTATTTCAATTTGATACACTAATGGTTCTTAATTTAAAAAAAAATTTGCCTAATCTTTTGTACGGAAACTAAGCAAAACTTGCTTCAATCTGTGAAAAGAATGCCGAATGCAATATCCAATTTCCAAATCTAAGCCTTTAAAAGACATTTGTAACTTGAGAATGTCTTTTATTCCCAAGACATTAAGGGGGAAAACCAAAATTTTCCATTTTTGCTTTAATATTGAGACCAGTACCTATTGGTCCCTTCATAAATGCCAGCATGCTCAAATGGTACAAATTACACAATTAGCGTCTAGCAGAGCTAGAATGTGAATGTATCGAACTTGTCTAAACATGCATATAAAATGGGAGCTAGGAGGTAATTTTAAACAAGTAATCTCCAATTTAGTGTGATCTGAATTCCTTGATTGCAATTGTATTCCAGTGTTAGATTTTATGATAAATTGTGGAGCCCGATTAACAAGGATCATTAACCGTTTTAGTTTAAGCTGAAGGCTTTACTTAATTTTGACGATGTGCTCCATAAACTCATATTATCAAAGTAGCTGGATTTGGAGAATAAATGTTCTGAAAGGGTGCAATATTTAATAATTTGCAATTGTTTAGTTTTTTTTGTTCATTATACACCATTGGTTGTGCAATTTGGTTAATAAATCAACTCTGGCAACAGTTCAGTCATTCTCCTATGGTGTTTTCTGCCACTGTTTAAATAGTGGATGACTCACACTAGCTTTTGAAGTAAAACTATGAATCAAACTTGTTAAAAGTCCCACAACATAAGTACCTTTTCTCTCATCAGCCAACTTAAAAATTCTAGTAATTATGAATACCTCAGCTTTCCAAGGAAATCCACATAGTTAGAGTTAGAGTTAGTTGATTTTCAGTAACTCTTTTATTTTGGAATTCCATTCCTGCCCAGCCCATTTTCTTGTCTTAGTCATTATTTAGAAAACCTTCGACTCACAATGCCATGCAAAACATGTACTTTAGAAATTGTGTAGGGTTACCCATAGCCCTCTATTTTTCTAAGCTCCATGTAGTTATCCAAGAGTCTCTTAGAAGACCTATTGTAACCACCTCCATGACCGTTGCTGGCAGCCCATTCCACGCACTCACCTCTCCCTGTGTTTTTTCTTTTAAAAAAAATCTTGCCCCGATATCTTTACCTACTTCCAAGCACCTTAAAACTGTGCCCTCTCATGTTGGCCATTTCAGACCTGGGAAAAAGCCTCTGACTATCCACATGATTAATGCCTCTCATCTCTATTAGGTTACCTTTCATCCTCTGTCGCTCCAAGGAGAAAAGGCCAAGTTCACTCAACCTGTTTTCATAAGGCATGCTCCCCAATCCAGGCAACACCTTCTCTGCACCCTTTCTATAGTTTCCACATCCTTCCTGTAGTGAGGTGACCAGAACTGAGAACAGTACTCCAGGTGGGGTCTGACCAGGGTCCTATATAGCTGTATATCTCTCTTTAAACGATTTTTGAGTGATTTCCAAAATTATTTCCATGAGAACCTCTATAAATTAATATAATTTCAACAAGAAACTGAATTTTTATTGAGATTGGAATTACGGGTTCAGAAATTGTGGCAATGTTGTTTATTTCAGCACTTTCTGAAAATGTCTTAATGACCATTTTCTGTCATTTAATGGTATTCTGGAAATTCACACAGGTGCTTCATGGCTGAAGTTGTGCTCTTGCCTCTGACAAAAAATGGTCATCAGACCCACATCATACCCATGCAGTGCCCCATCTCCAAGTGAAGTTTGTCTCATTTGTGCTGGGAATGACCGTATTCAAGGTAACTGGGTCAAACTGAATTGGAACCACATGAATAAAATGCTGGAGAAACTCAGCAAGTTAGGCAGCATTTATGGGAGAGAATAAACAGTCGATGTTGCGGGCTGAGACTTGTCATTGGGTTCCTTCAGTATTTTGTGTGTTGCTCATGATTTCCAGCATCTGCAAAATCTATTTATGGAATCACTAACAAACAAAAGAAATCTGCGGATGCTGAAAGTCCAACACACAAAATCCTGGAAGAACTCAGCAGGCCAGACAACTGCCGAAGGGTCTTGGCACGAAATGTCATTTGTACTCTTCCATGGATCCTGCCTGCTTTCCTCCACCATTTTGTGTGTGTGTTGTATGGAATCACCAAGGCAAATCCCATACTGCTGTCCCATTTTCACTCTAACACCCTGACTCTTTGATATTCTGAGGTACATAATCATCTGATAGCAAGTTTCGTGGTCACTTTTAAATTTCGGCCTTTGACCCACATCCTTTACCTGGCCTCAGTCATACTTAAAGCTGTGGGTCTTTACATTATGGAATGCATGTTAGCAAATATTTGGCCACCAGTACCTGAAATTATCCTTAATGAGCGGGTGTAACCACACACTAACTGGCTATCATTTTTATCTGGTATTATGACATTCAAAAGGGAACTAGGTTTTTTTCATCCACAAACCTTTTGAATTAAAGGCATTTACCAACAATAAGTTATAAAAATAATTCAAATTAACTTTTATATTCCTTTTGTATTCAGAAATTATCTGTACCAAATTTTCTTCAAAGGGTATGCTTGGGTTCCTTTAGAAATCACACTGTCAGAACTGTAATATTTCAATAGAGGAAAATTTATTTTGATATGTAGCACTTAACAAATTTTACTCCCACGTGATGTAAACACATACACAAAAATATCATCTTTACTCACAATTTTCTCTTAGTGTGCATGCCAAGCTTTTTATTCATCAACCATGTCTATTTAAATATAGGTCAGACTGGGACACGATAGCAGTTCCTTCTCTGAAAGTAATTTTCCAGTGACAAAGTTAGCATGAAATCGTACACAGTACGTCAATGCTGAACACTACATTATCCCAGCATTACTGTCTAATTATTACCCCAGTCTTGATTAGTTTACATTTCAGACACCTTGCAGGACAGGCAGGATCTCTTTTGAATCAAAAGGATCCCCAATTTGAAGTGTTAGGGTATTGTTAAGGAAGTGTATTTCCAACAAATGTTGTTTGTTTTCTTTAAATCTCCAATTTTTTTTGATTCATGGAATATTTCTCCTGTTCAATGCCTCATTAGATAGTGAAATGATTAGATCAAGGTCTTTAGATGTGTATCCCTTGGTAGAGTAGGCCACATGACTGAGGGGGATGTTGCCTTCTATGTACTAAGATAAAAATGTTTCTAATTTAGGCCTGTAGCTGTCTAGTTTTAGGTAATTAATTTTCAAGTAGAGATTTGTGCTCAACCAGGCCCTGCTGTCTTTTAAAGCACATGCAGATTATGCAATTTTGGCTAGCTTTGTAGAAATTCTTGTTTCATTTTGTTTACAGTAGCTTATTGAGACATGACATGCCATTGGATGAAGTAGAATGTGAATAATTTGTAGTTTTAATACTGTTGTAATAAAAAATTTAAGAACCAGCAGTTAAGAATTTCTAATATTGAAAGGTACCTGATCTTGATAGAGCTCATGAATGTGAAAAATATTTGAAGGATTCTCAATTCAACAATTTTTAACAGACAAGTTGCAAATATGGATGCTAATCCAATACCCATTTGTAGAGGCACAAACCATGCAAGGATATCAGTTAATGTAAATATAAATGAACTTCTGTGGATTGTGGGAGAAACGCATTAATATTGTAAAGAATACAAAGATAAGAGAATATAATGCAACATTTATTTTAGGGGGTCAGAATTTTAAATCTTATATTGGGCAAGGTGGGTTAGGATTTCAAACTTTAAATTCAAGGCATTTGTAGAGACCCAATGAATATAGGTGTCATGAAATGAACTGATTTAAATGTACTTGTATGATGTGAGATTCACTTTCAGTAGTGAAATTACAGGGCATGCATGCCAAAAATTGATAAGACCATAATATATGGGAGCAGAAGTAGGCCATTTGGCCCATTGAGTCTGCTCCACCATTCAGTCATGGGCTAATCCACTTAATCCAGTCATCCCCACCTCCCCACCTTCTCCCCATACCCCTTGATGCCTTGGCTAATCATGAACCTATTGATCTATCTGTGCCTTAAGTGCACTCAATGACTTGGCCTCCACAGTTGCTTGTAGCAACAAATTCCACAGATTTACCACCCAGTGACTTAAAGACTGATGACTATCTAATTTTTTTCTTAAATTCATTTTATGGTGTATTATACCCTAATGATGTATTTTTTTAAAAATCAAGTGTGAGGTTTCCAGGGCAGCCTTGTCAATTTCTCTAAGTAATGTCCTGTACAGTTTTCAATATGCACAACCTTAGTTCTTTTGCAAGAATTTGCAACTGTCTGCATAAAGAGCATAAACAATATTTTAGTTCTGCTGGAAAAATGAATGCTGTGTCTGGAGGAATAGTGTCCTATGGAATTGAGGGTGTATGAACCTGGGCAAGATCAGCACCTACAAAAAATATCTGTGCGGAACCTGCAGAAACTTTCCAGTGATTCAGCCAGGCACACCTAGAAGAATGTTGCAAGGATGGTCTTGTATTTTTTTTGCAACTTAGGTTCAATGGTCCAAATTGCCACTTTTTATGCTGGTTCTCAGCAATTACCTGTTAATTTCCTGTAGCTTGTCCTCTCCCATCAACTCCACTGTGGTTTTCCTGCCACTTTAGCAAAGGGTACTTTCTAACAGCCAATTAACCTACCAACCAGTACGCCTTGGTAATGTGAGAGAAAAGTGGAGTACCCAGGCGACACCATGAGGTTATAAGGAGAATGCAAGCTCCACACTGCATCAAAACCAGGTCACTAACGCTTCTTACTGTGGTACTGTCCTCCACTGTGTCTCTGTGAAAACTAATACTACATGAGTTTGCTCCATGAATTTCTTCACTTTGGAAGAAACATACAAAGTTGGAATAGAAACATGCGAAGTTGGAAGTTCCCTGTGGGCTTAGGAGAAAGTAGGTGAAGCTTTCTTTAAGTATGGATTTGGAAAGCTTCCTTAATATGGCAGTAAGAAGTTACCAGAGATCAGCTGCAGAAGCTCGGAATGATCCTGAGGCTGGGAAGCTGAGCGTGACTAGGGCCTGGTCTTCAGGAGTAAATGCACACCTGACGTAGATGGGAACCTTGGAGTACACGGATCTAATTAAATACAAAAATTGCACATTGATATTGTCCTCTTGGGTTCCGGGCAAATCAGATCAATAAATAAGGAAGGGATTGTTTTTCAGGGTTGGGTTTAGGAAGTACAGAATTTCATTGGAAAGGTATATTGGACTATTACACCATTGTTGATATCATTTGGTGCAGTTTTTAGAATTTTTTTTAGATAGTTGGGCATCAAATTTTCCTATAAGAATAGTGGAAATCTGTATAACAATGCATTGTGAAGTTAGGCCTATTTTCAACTACTTATCAGTTTTGTAGAGGTATTTTATGGCCAGTGTGATGAGTTGCATTTACCCAGATATGGAGATATAATAAACCTTTTCTGAAGTACCAGAACTAATTTTAATTGGAAGAAAGTGCTGAAGCAACTTAATTTTATTTCTGCTGAACTTGAATATTAACAAAAATATTTTTATTATACTTGCACTTTTTCCCTATCCCCATTTACTATCAAAATTTGGCTGGATATATTGCTATATTATACATGTTTGTTTAGTACATAAATAACTAGAATAATTTTTCTTTGGTAGAAATCCATTGAATTTATACTTTTTTATATAAAGCAAATTTTATATTAACTATAGCATGGTTTTGTATGTTTAAAATAACAATGAGCTTTGTTTATGGTTCTCTATTAATACATGTATGATGGAACAAATGATATACAGCAATTTTGTATAGGGTTTTCATAATATCAGCGAAGTTGTATATTTATAGTAAATCTTTGATTATTTATTCTAATAAATTTTGTCTTGGATTTACTGTTCCTTGTTTCAAAGGATTGTGTTTTTTTTATTTGCTTCATTACCATCTCAAAGCGCCTTCAGAACTTATCTACAATTTTCGGTTTACCAATGACGGATAATAATCGTTTATCTGCTTCATCTCAACGAATGATTGCATTTGTTACATTAATGGCTAGAAGATCTATTTTATTGAATTGGAAAGAAATTAATCCTCCAACTGTATTTCAGTGGTTTTCTCAAACTATTTCTTGTTTGGGTTTAGAAAAAATTAGAAGTGTGGTTTTTGAACCTTCAGTTAAATTTGAAGAAACTTGGAGACCTTTTATTCAACATTTTCACATGAGTTGAATTGTCTTTTCCTAAACCTTACTTATATTATCCTTAATCAATTGGATGGAGGTTTGGAGTTATTGGCACTACTGTATATGTATTCAATGGCCTATGTTGGTTAGTGCTTTTTTTTTTTGCTTTTTTTTCCTCTTTTTTTGGGGTTTTTTCTTTTTTTTGCTTTTTACTTCTTTGTTCATTATTGTTCTGGGTTTGAGAGGTTATATATTTTTATTATTACATATCTGAATGTCTATTTATACTATTAATTATGTACCCTCAAACATTTTGTATTCGTTTCATTTATGTTTGTTTAAAACTAATAAAAAGATTTAAAAAGAAAGAAAAGAACTTATCTCAGAACATCATCTAATGGACTATTTCTCTATTCCAGACCAGAGAAAGCCTGAGTATTCACTTTTGTTCAAAACATTAATTTCTTTTTAATTTGCATATGGGATCCTCAGAATCTGGGAAGAACAAATACTATGTGCATTATTTCATACATGATATATTTTTTGGGGGCTCGGCATATTTTATGGGATGAATTGTAAATTGACTAGTTTAATCTTGGGTACAACATGGGTGTGTTATGCAAGAATATTTAATAATCTGCTCAGACTGATTACTTTCCACATTTTAATGAGTTATCAAGAATGATCTCGTCAAAGTTGCATGATGCAATTGTCGCTCTTTATTTATATTTCATGAACATATTTCCATGAATTTATCTGAATCATACTTCCATATGTATATTTTGAGGAATGTCAGTATACTCACAAAGATTATTACTTTCTACCCCTTCTAATTTTATTTAAAAAAACTGTACTTGACTCTAAATAGCTATGTGAGTAAATATCAGTAAATGTTAAGTCTTTGAGCAACAAAATCAGGAAGGTCCCAGAGTCTATCTCAAACCTGTAATGAATTATCTGAACTCTGGAGTGAAAGTAGGGCACCATAACAATTTGTCTTCATACTCTGGAAAGAAGGCTTGACTTCTGAATCAGAGTCACAAGATGTTGCAAAATCTGAACAAAGAAACAAATTGGTGGGGAAACTTAGCAGATGTGTCACTACCTGTTGAGGAAAAGGGATGTTGGCTGTTTCATTCAGGGCCCTGCACTAAGAGTTGCACAGGTCTCAGCTTAGAAGTGCCAGCTATCTCTTTACCTCCATAAAAGCTGCTTTATCTCTTCCCTTTACACCACTCCCCTTCCTCAACTTCCACCTAACCCTTAAATTCACTTGGTCCATTTCTGACACCACTGAGTTGGTAGTGGTGGTGTGTGCTGCATTGCAAGGTGGATATTGCTGAGCTTCTGATTCCGTGTCGCTGTAGTGTGTTTGCTGACATTGCAGTGTGTAATTTACACTGGACAAATCATTCCACCAAATCATTTGCAGCTGGGTGGTATGGTGCAGATGTAATATATCTTAATTCCATTCATTTTCAGGAATGACAAACTTGTTCTACCACAAGCTGATCCATTGTCACATACAGTCGGCCCTCCTTATCCGTGGGGATTGGTTCCCGGAACCCCTCCCCCCCGTGCGGATTCCAAAATTCTCGGATGCTCAAGTCCCTTATTTAACCTGTCTTAGTGCGGTGCACTTTAGGACCTGGCGCAGCTCTGAATTCGCAATGCTTCTGTTCACAAAAATAATCACAATCACGATTGAAAATAAATAAGGTGGAAGTAATCGGAAGCGATTGGAAAGAAGTGAAACACCATCGGTCATTGGAAAAGCGTTAGGCTACAGTCGGTCAACAATCGGAACAATTTTAATGGAGCATGTGAAAGGCCCTGCCCCGATGAAAGCTACAATTATTACTAAGAAACGCAATGGTTTAATTATTGAAATACACATGTTTCTTAAGTGTTTTATATGCATAGAAAGGTAAAATATATACTATATACTAAGGAAAACATTTTACTGACACTAAATAATACCGTATATACCTGTTCGGACTTCAAATCCAACTTAAAAGATGGACTCAGGAACAGAACTCATTCATAACCTGGGGACTGCATGTACTTTAAAATCATCTCTAGATTACTTATAATACCTAATACCATGTAAATGCTATGTAAATAGTTGTTATACTGCATTGTTTAGGGAATAATGACAAGAAAAAATAGTCTGAACATGTTCAAACAAGTGTTGGAGAGAGAACTAACGGGTTTCCCCGATCCGTGGTTGGTTGAATCTGCGCATGCGGAACCCGTGGATAAGGAGGGCTGACTGTACTAATAGTTCTAGGAGAGGTTTCTCAACTCATCAACAGTGTGTGAGGCTGAGTGGAGGCTATTGGGGATGCTCCTAGCCACTGTAGCTGCGTCCACTACTTTAAAAAAAATTGTGCCCCTGAATGGTCCGGCAAAATCCAGATGAATCCTCTGCCAGAGCAATGCAGGGCATTCCGGGGACGGAGAGGCACTGCTCTTGGCACGTTGACTTGTTGGCATCCCACGTGGTGCCTGACAAGCTGCTTGATCTGCTGATCTATCCCAGGTCTCAAACCAATGCTTTCATTTTTAACCAATCCTAAATGACTGGCATGTTCCTCCTCCAACACTTTAGCTCTCAGCCTGGATGGTATAATAACTCTCAATCCCCACTTTAAGCAACCCCTATCAAGAGCAAGTTCATCCTGGCACTGGTAAAATTGGAGTTTCTGCTACACATTCCAGCCATTTTTGTAGCCACGTAGACCTGAGACAGCACATGGGTTTTTTTTCTGCTTTCCTTCTGGATCATCTCTGCTGTAATAGGGAGACTTTTGACTTGCATTGGGGAGTATACTTCAAGAGGAATGTCTTTCAGTAAATTTTTCTGGTGTTTCTTTCCCAAAGGCAAACGGGATAATCCAGCAGCATTTCCAAGATTAGATATTGTCTTGTAATTGTGTCCTCCAAGAAACAGAGCCTATCTCTGCATTTGTGCAGCCATTAGTGGAACACCCCTCTGTGGATTGGAAATGGACACTAGTGGTTGATGATCAGTAACAAGAGTAAACTCTCTCCGTGGTTAAACATTTTACTCCTGTGACCAGACTCAATGCCTCTCGGTCAATCTGTGCATAATTTTTCCCTACAGTGGTAAGGGAATGTGATGCAAAGTTAATTTCTGTCACTTATAACCTGTGACACGTCTATCAGGTAAGATTACTTGGATAACGTGTGAGTATGGTGTCTGACATCATCATATCCTTTTCCTTTTTGAAAGCCACCACACCCTGCTTTTTGTTGTTCAAATGAGTGGAGCATGTAGAAACCTGTTCCTAGTAGCTGACAAATCCTAAAAGAGACCACAACTGTGATGCATCCTTTGCCTTGGGGCATCCACCACTCCTTGAATTTTCTAAGCATACTTAAGTAATTTTGTGCATCAGTGGTTGACCACAAATGTACTGCTTGTGGTAGAGCTCACTGGAGGATCAGCTATTCTGGACTGCGGTTGTGCAACAAACCAGAATTGATTAAAGAGTTTAAGGCAAAGAAATCCTTACGAGACAGTGATCATAATCTGATAGAATTCTCCCTGCAATTTGAGAAGAAGCTGAAATCAGTCGTATCAGTATTACAATGGAGTAATTACAGAGAATTACAGAGGCATCAGAGAGCAGCTGGCCAAAATTGATTGGAAGGGAACACTGTTAGGGATGATAATGTGATGCAACAATGGCTGGAGTTGCTGTGAGCAATCTTGACAGTGCAGGATAGACAAATTCGAGGGAAAAAGTATTCTAAAGGAAGGATGATGCAACTGTGGCTGACAAGTCAATATAAAAGCCAAAGAGGGTATAAAATAGAGCAAAAATTAGTAGAAAGATAGAGAATTGGGAAGCTTTTAAAAACCAACAGAAGGCAACAACAACAGTCATAAAGAAGGTAAAGATGGAATATGAAGGTAATATCTAGTCAATAAAGAGGATATCAAAAGTTTTTTCATTACATAAAGTGTAAAAGAGAGGTGAGGGGGGATATTCGACTGCTGGGGAGATCATATTGGGGGACAAGGAAATGTTAGACAAACTAATTAAGTATTTTGTATCAGTCTTGTGGAAGACACTAGCAGTATGCCAGAAGTTCAAAAGTGTCAGGGGACATAAGTAGGTGTTACTAGGGAGAAGGTTCTTGAGAACCTGAAAGGTCTGAAGATAGAAAAGTCACTTGGACCAGATGATGTGCACCCCAGTGTTCTGAAGGAGGTGGCTGAAGAGTGGGGGCATTGGTAATGATCTTTCAAGAATAGGTGATTCAGCCATGGCTCCAGAAGGCTGAAAAATTGTAAATGTCATTCCACTCTTTAAGAAGGGAGAGAGGTAGAACAAAGGAAATTACAGGCTAGTTAGCCTGATTTTTTTTAAATAATTTATTTTTTTACTGAAGTTCATCAAACAAACATTTCCATAAGATTTATTTCAGACATTGTTCATATATATCATAAAATCTCCACAAAGTATTTATCTGGGGTATACACTTATAGAAAAGAGTGGAAAGAAAAAAACAAGCAAAAGGAAAGAATTATGTACAAGTAGGGAGTGATTTTTTTTTACAACAGGTTCATTGATTTGTGAGAATAAAATTAGGCCTATGAGGCATTATGTAGTTAAACCATTTTTCCCAGTATGAATCAAATTGTTCCAGCTTATGATTAACAGATGCTGTTATCTTCTCTATTTTGTAAATGTCCATTGTAATTTCCATCCATGTATTTAAAGTTGGGCTCTCCTGTGATAACCATTTCCTAGTAAAAGTCTTTTTACCAGCCACCAACAGTATATTCATTAAATATTTATCTCTTTTCAAACATTCTTGAGGTATATATCCAAAATATATGGTCTTACTCTCTAAGGGTATTTCACATTTAAAGATGTCTTGTAGGGCATTGTGTATCCCCCTCCAATAGTTTTTGATAACAGGGCAGTCCCAAAAAATATGATAATGATTTGCATTTTGATTTCCACAATTTCTCCAGCAAACAGGGTGGTTACTATCATAATGGGATTTCTGAGAGGGTGTAATAAAATATCTTTGAAGTTTTTCCCATCCAAACTCCCTCCATTTCTGTGAATTGGTTCACTTCCATTGATATCTCCACATTGTTGTCCATTCTTCCTCAGATTCCTCTCCTTCCTTCTCCCATTTTGTTTTAACGTATGAAGTCGAATGTGTGTGTGTCAAATACCGATAAAAATCTTGTTTTTCTAATAAGTGTTTCTCTTTAAGCATTTCAAAACTGAACAATGTTCCTTCTTTCATTATGTTGCAAAGAACTGTTATTCCTTTAGCTGTCCAGTCCTTAAATCTAGCATCCAATTTATTTGGTGTAAAATCAGAGTCATATGAACACCATTTAAGAATTGCAATATCTCCCTCTAGATTGTATTCTTTTATAGTGGTTTTCCATTTTTTAAGAGTCAATTTCACCCATGGGTTATCAATAGTATTTATGTATCTTTGCAGTTTGTTATCAGCCAAAATTGCTTGTATGAGGATGGGAAGTACCTGCTCCTCAATGTTTTTCCATTGAGCATCATATGATGGGTTGCACCAACATATCACAGCTCTCAACTGTGCTACAAAATAATAATCTCTAAGAGAAGGCAAGCCCCATCCCCCCTTTTCCTTTGCTAATTGCAAAGTTTTGAGATGAACTCTAGGCCTTTTACCCTGCCAAATATACCTTGATAACATCTTGTTCCATTCATTGAATTGATTTTGATTAATCTGTATTGGTAGGGTCTGAAAGAGATATAACAGTCTGGGCAGCATATTCATTTTAATAGACTCAATCCTTGAACTGAGACCAAAATCCTGAGATCCTTTCATCAGCAGATCAATTCTTGTCAACCACCTCTGGAGCCTCTCCAATGCCAACATATCTTTCCTTAGATAATATGGCCCAAAACTGCTCACAATAGTCCAAACAGGGTCTGACCAACACTTTATAAAGCCTCAGTATTACATCCTTGCTTTTATATACTATTCAGTCAAAGTGAATGCTAATATTGCATGTGCCTTCTTTACTACTAATTCAATCTGCAAGTTAGTCTTTAGGGGATCCTGCACTAGGACCCCCAAGTCCCTTTGCACCTCTGATTTCTGAATTCTCACCCTGTTTATGAAAATAATTTATGCCTTTATTCCTTGTGCCAGTATTTCCCTATACTGTACTCTATCTCCCACTTCTTTGCCTAGTCACACAGCCTATCCAAGTCCTTCTGCAGGGTCCCTGATTCCTCTGTACTATCTGCCCCTCCACTTACCTCCGTATCATCCACAGTTGTAAATGTGACCAACCTGCATTGTGCTTCTGAACCTGAGTCACTAATATAAATCTGAAAGGACAGTGCTTTTCAAAGAATCATTACTCTCTTTGAGATATGTGTTAAAGACTGTTAACTGAATCATCTGTATTTCTGTGAATTTGGGTTTGAGCACAGAAATAAGGAAGTTGCTGTCAACGGTTCATTGTAGCCTGGCAGGATGTACTCTGTGCCTAAACAAAGGAGTACGTACAATCTTTCACTAAGTGCCCAGACAGCCTTGTCGAAAAATTGTGAAAGAGTTTCCTGTGGTTATCATTTTTAAAATGATTCTTCATTTTATCATTCTTCATTTTTAATATGTTTATTTCATTGTTTTAATTAATATTTTACATATATCTAAATATCCTAGAAATTTCTGGACATATTTAAAGGCTGAGGATCTGACTCTGTCTATATATTATTGAATATGAGCAGTGACATTTCCAGCAGCCAGATAAATAATTTTTATGCCTGCTCAATATAATTCTGTCCAAGGTTGCACCCAAGAAAAACCTGTCCTAATTACTGATGCTTGATGAAATCAAGTGAACTTTTTCTTTAATCGTGGTTA
Source organism: Hypanus sabinus (assembly GCF_030144855.1). Classification (NCBI taxonomy): domain Eukaryota; kingdom Metazoa; phylum Chordata; class Chondrichthyes; order Myliobatiformes; family Dasyatidae; genus Hypanus; species Hypanus sabinus. The sequence goes on from NC_082732.1 coordinate 8,466,504, forward strand.
GATCCAAGCATTCTTGCTCATTTATGTCTATAAAATGCAGGTCATTAAGCTGCTACATTCCACTGGACACCACAACTGATTTGAAGTGTGTCTTAGACACAGGTGGTTACAAGTACCAGGAGGTTGATAAATTTTATGATTCGTCCTCGACAGTGAAACTGTGAATTTTGGAATGATGAAACAGTGTGATTCTATTTAAAATGAAAATCTAACCTGTATTTTTCTTTTACTTGTAGTTTATGGCAATATGGAATTGAATGTAGGAAATTGAAGTAAGAATAGGACATTTGGCCCCTTGTAACTGTTCAGCCATTCAATTAGGTCATTGCTCCTTTACCTCAGTGTCAGTTTCTGTGACTAACCCTGCATCCCTTGACTCATTCTGAAAATCCATTGATACATTTTATTTTCTATGGTAGAGAATTCTGAACATTCAGTACTATCTAGGGGAAGTGATTTCTTTATTTCCCTGTCCCAAATAATATGGGGGATGCAATGAACAGGATCAAGAAAAGCTGCAGAGAGTTGTAATCTCAGCCAGTTCCATCATGGGCTCTAGCCTCCCCACCATTGAGGACCTCTTCAAAAAGTGATGCCTCATGAAGGTGGCATCCATCATAAGAATATAAGAAATAGGAGCAGGAGTAGGCCATCTGGCCATTGAGCCTGCCCAAACATTCAATAAGATCATGGCTGATCTGTCTGTAAATTCAGCTCCATCTATCTGCCTTTTCTCCGTAACCCTTAATTCCCTTACTATGTGAAAACCTATCTAACTGTTTCTTAAATATATTAGTGAAGAAGCAGAGAATTCCACAGATTCACCACTCTCTGTGAAAAAGTTTCTCCTTATCTCCGTCCTAAATCTTCTCACCCAAATCTTGAAGCAATGTCCTCTAGTTCTAGTCTCACCTACCAATGGAAACAACCTTCTGGTTCGGGTGACCTCATCATTGAGGATGACAGCTTAAGTCACAAGCTCCTCTGGAAAAACAAGTATTAAACCCTGTTATCTCATCCAATATATTTTTCGAAAAATATTTGAACTGAAAAGAGGGGCAAGAATGGGGAGAAGAAATGGAAATAAAAAAAGCAACTCTGCGGAGCCAGCATCCGAGAGGAGTGCAGCGAGCGGCTCTCCGACCTAACCGCGTACGAGCGAGGCAGCTGCTGGGCCTCGTTCAGACGAAGCAGTGAATATCTTCGAAATCCTGAAAGAAATAATGGAGGTCCAGAAAGACATAAAGCAGCAGCTCTGTGATATTAAGGCAGAGCTCGCCAGCGTTAATCAAAAAATCGCGGTGGCAGAGACCGAATTGAGAAGGTGGAAGATCACGTTCAAAACGTGGAACAGATACTGAGCAAGACTATAAAAATAATACATCACCAAGAAGGTAAACTGCTTGACCTGGAGGGAAGATCACGGCGGAAAAATATCAGAATCTACAACGTTCCCAAAGGAGCGGAGTGCTTGTCTATGACGGAGTTTGTTGGAAAGTTACTGTGGGATGTGCTGGATCATCCCTCGGTTATGGAGCTTGAAGTCGAGAGAGCCCACCGCGCGTTCGTTCCGAAACCTACTGAGGATAGAAAGCCACACTCAATTATAATTAAATTCCTGTGGTACAGCACCAAGGCACAGATTCTACAAAGGGCCTGGGGTAAGAAGAGAGTGTTTTACAACGATAAATTCATATATTTCGACCAAGATTACCCCCCCCCCCCCGCAGTCCTGCAGAAACGCAAAAAATACTCTGAAGTAAAGTGAGTACCGAAGCAAATCAAGATTAGATTTCAAACTCTGTACCCTGCTAATCTTCGAGTGTTTTATGACAACAGGACACGGTTGTACCAGGCAGTGGAAGAGGCGACTACAGACATGAAAGCCAGAGGGTTGCCCGTTAGTGTCACCAAAACAAGGGAAAGCCTGACTGAGGAATTATCCAATTCCGCTTGGGAAATAGTGCGAGAATCGAGAAGGCAGGAGACGGGAGGAGGCCAAGAGAAATATATCAGGAAGAAACTGGGAGTTTCCCAAAGCCAGTCTTCACCCCCTTCAGAAGAGCCATAAGGTTTGGCTAACTTTCAAAATGTTGAGAAGCTAAATGGATGCAAAAGTAGATGGTGATATACCTATCTCAAGAAATACTTATTATAATGTGGATTTTATATTACTTAGTTGTTATTCTTTATTCCCTCACTTACTCCTTTTTCTCCACCAAAATGAGTATATATATGTGTGTGTTATATGTGTGTGTGTGTGTGTGTGTGTGTGTTATATGTGTGTGTGTGTGTTTATGTGTATATATAGTACACAGGGAAATCTTTTCTGTGTAATGGAATTGTTTTTCTGACTTTTATGAATGCTGCATTGGGGGCCCTCAACTCACAAGTAGGAGGGGTTATCCCCCACAGCCAGACATTTCCTCCAGCTCAACGCAGGGTCATCTACTAGAGACCTCAGCCCTGGAATCACACGATTGTTGCCATTTTTGTTGTTATTTGCGTTTCTTGGTTCTTATTTGTTCAGGGAGTAGATCGATTAAGTTTTATTCTAATGTCAATGGTACATTGACAGATAAATACAGATAGCTAAGGACAAGGTAAAATTCATTTCTTTTAATGACAATGGGCTATTAAATCCAATCAAACATAAGAGAATTTTATCCAATTTGGAACAATTTGATTCATACTGGGAAAAATGGTTTAACTACATAATGCCTCATAGGCCTGATTTTATTCTCTCAGATCAATGAATCTGTTGTAAAAGAAAAAGATCACTCCCTACTTGTACATAGTTCTTTCCTTTTGCTTGTTTTTTCTTTCCACTCTTTTCTGTATGTGTATACCCCAGATAAATACTTTGTGGAGATTTGTGATATATATGATTATATGATATATATGTACAATGTCTGAAATACATCTTATGGAAATGGTTGTTTGATGATGAACTTCAATAAAAAATAAATTACAAAAAGGAAACAACTTTCTGACTTCTATCGTATCTCACCCTTTCACAATTCTGTATGTTTCTAAGTTCCCTTGTCAATCTACTGAACTCCAGAGAGTACAGACCCTGTACTGTAGTTAGGATCCTCACCACCCAGGTCATGACCTCTTCTAGTTACTACCATCAAGGAAGAGGTACAGAAATCTGAAGGCACACGCTCAACATTTTAAGAACAGTTTTTTCCCCTCCACTCTCAAATTTCCAAATTGTCCATGAATATTACCTCATTATTTGTTTGCTTTTGGTATGATTGTGTGTTTACATCAACACAGAATGGTGTAAGAACTCTGTGCTGGTTTCCAGACACTGCTCATCGCTAGCGGAGTTTGTGGCTGTTAGATGCAGACCATTTTATTTACCACGGGAATTCACCACTGTCCTTATATTCGGTGTTTACATTCCCCCCAGCGCTAATGCTAAGGAGGTGCTCTGTGAACTGTATGGGGCTATTAGCGAACTGCAGAACGCACACCCTGATGGACTGTTTATTGTCACTGGAAATTTTAACCATGCAAACCTTAAGTCAGTGCTCCCCAAATTCCATCAGTATGTGGACTTTGCAATGAGGGGAGTACGCGTTAGACCCGGTTTATACAAACATCCTAATGCGTACCAGGCAGAGCCCCGCCCCCACCTCGGTTATGCTATGCTAATCCCAGCATACAGACCGCTCATCAGGCGCTCCAGACCAGTTCAGAAGCAGGTGAAAACCTGGCCAGCAGGAGCCATCTCTACTCTTCAAGACTGCTTTGAGCACACTGATTGGCATATGTTCAGGGAGGCTGCAACCGATCGCGACTCTACCAACTTAGAGGAGTACACCGCATCAGTGACCAGCTACATCAGCAAGTGCATTGCTGATGTTACTCTGTCCAAGACCATCATTATATGCGCTAACCAGAAGCCATGGATGACCGCGGAGGTGCGTGAACTGCTGAGGACCCGTAACTCCGACTTCAGAGCAGGTGACAAGGCAGCCCTAACAACAGCAAGCCAGGCCACCAGAGGGGAAAAGCATGCACACACCCAGTGAATCCATAGCCACTTCTAGGACAGCGGTGACATGCGGCGCATGTGGAAGGGCATCCAGGACATCACCAATTACAGGACAACATCACCTGACTGTGCGGGTGATGCCTCCCTCCCAGATGCGCTGAATAACTTCTACGCCTGTTTTTAGGTGGAAAACAACGTGGAGGCGAGGAAATCCCCCCCCCCCCTCCACAAATGACCAGGTGCTGTGTCTCACTGTGGCGGATATGAGAAGAACCTGTACAGGGTCAACCCACAGAAGGCTGCTGGACCAGACAACATCCCTGGTAGAGTGCTCAGAGGATGTGCAGACCAGCTAGCAGATGTTCTCACTGACAGCTTCAACATCTCCCTGAGCAGCACCACCGTTCCACCGTGCTTCAAGGCCGCCACCATTGTCCCCATGTCGAAGAAGTCTTCAGTGTCTTGCCTAAATGACTACCGTCCCGTTGCACTCACATCCAACATCATGAAATGTTTCGGGAGGCTTGTCATGAGGCAGATCAAGACCCTGCTGCCCCCCTCACTGGACCCCCTGCAGTTTGCGTACCATCCCAACTGCTCAACAGATGACGCCATTGCCACCACCCTCCACCTGGACAAAAAAGACACATACATTCGAATGCTGTTCATAGACTTCAGTTCAGCATTCAACACAATCATCCCTCAGAAACTGATTGGAAAGCTAAGCCTACTGGGCTGAACACCTCCCTCTGCAACTGGATCCTAGACTTCCTGACTGGGAGACCTCAGTCAGTCTGGATCGGGAGCAGCATCTCCAACACCATCACAATGAGCATGTGTCCCCCCATGGTTGTGTGCTCAGTCCACTGCTGTTCACTCTGCTGACCCACGACTGTGCTGCAACACACAGCTCGAACCACATCATCAAGTTCGCCGATGACATGACTGTGGTGGTTCTCATCAGCAAGAACGACAAGTCAGCTTACAGAGAGGAGGTTCAGCGGCTAACGGACTGGTGCAGAGCCAACAACCTGTCTCTTAATGTGAACAAAACAAAAGAGATGGTTGTTGACTTCAGGAGGGCACGGAGTGACCACTCCCTGCTGAGCATCGACGGCTCCTCGGTAGAGATTGTAAACAGTACCAAATTTCTTGGTGTTCACCTGACGGAGAATCTCACCTGGTCCTTCAACACCAGCTCCATAGCAAAGGAAGCCCAGCAGCATCTCTACTTTTTGCGAAGGCTGAGGAAAGTCCATCTCCCACCCCCCCATCCACATCACATTCTACAGGGGTTGTATTGAGAGCATCCTGAGCAGCTGCATCACTGCCTGGTTGGGAAATTGCACCATCTCAGATCGCAAGACCCTGCAGCAGATAGTGCAGTCAGCTGAGAAGATCATCGGGGTCTCTCTTCCTGCCATCACAGACATTTACACTACACGCTGCATCCACAAAGGAAACAGCATTATGAAGGATTCCATGCACTCCTCACACCATCTCTTCTCCCTCCTGCCATCTGGGAAAAGGCTCCAAAGCATTCGGGCTCTCAACAGTTTCTTCCCTCAAGCCATCAGACTCCTCAATACCTGAAGCCTGGACTGATACCTTGCCCTACTGTCCTGTTTATTATTTATTGTAATGCCTGCACTGTTTTGGTGCACTTTATGCAGTCCAGTGTAGGTCTGTAGTCTAGTGTAGCTTTCTCTGTGTTTTTTTTAATTACGTAGTTCAGTCTAGTTTTTTATACTGTGTCATGTAACACCATGGTCCTGAAAAACATTGTGTCATATTTACTATGCACTGTACCAGCAGTTATGGTTGAAATGACAATAAAAGTTGACTTGACTTGACTTGACTTGACTTGATTGATTTATTTTTTATGTACTTCATATTGGAACATAGTAATTTGTTTATGTGTTACTGTACTGCTGCTGAAAGCAACAAATTTCACAACACTAGCAAGAGAAAATCTGTAGATGCTGGAAATCCAAGACACACACAAAATGCTGGAGGAAATCAACAGGTAGGCAGCATCTGTGGAAAGAATATAATTGACATTTCGGACCAAGACTTCTTCATGAGGTCCTGTTGAAGAGTCTCAGCCCAAAACGTTGGCTGTGCTCTTTTCCACAGATGCTGCCTGGCCTGCTGAGCTCCCCAGCATTTTGTATGTGTAACTTAAATTTCACAACACACTGTAGATCAGTAATAATAAACCTGATTTTGATTGTGATTTGACACCTTAGTTTAATTTTGTAATGCTGAGGTAACACTGCCAGGTGTGTAACATCATCTCCGCATCTACCCTGTCAAGTCTGTATGAATTTGGCCAGTTTAAGTGCCATTTTTTAAAATTCTAAACTCAAAATCATAGACCCAGTCTGCGTAACCTTTCCACATACGACAAACTCTCTAGTTAGGAATCTACCTGCTAAGATACAGTGGTTATAGTTGCATTTGCCCCCAGTAACCAAGATTGAAATGCCTGCTTGTTAAAGGAGTGGGGTAAATGAATGAGTCTATGACTCAGTTAGTGAATTCTACACCAGTATTTTAACTGCATGCTATGAGGATTCATAAAAGGTGTACTATTTCTAATTTTTGTTACCCTTCAGTGAGATTAGCACAGAAAAATCGAATGTTAAGGATACCAAATGTCCATACAGGTAGAAATGCGGCTAATGGCGTCTACTTAATTATTTCAATATACATGGAATTCAATAAAATAAATATATATAACCTCACGTTAACTTTGTGAGCTTTTTATTGAAGTGAGACACCCGCTGTCCTTTTAGATTTAAGAGTGCAATTATCTCATTCTAACCTTTAAATTACACAATTCCACAACCCCACAGCAGCTGGTGAACAGCAGTAGATTGATTTTACTGTTACCCCGCTGTCAGCACAGTTATCCAACTTACATATGGACTAGCTTGTCCATGGGCTGTTTCTTCTTCCATGGCAATTAGAAGCAAATGAAGAGCTGCAGAATTATGCCCTTAAATTAGAAGCAGAGAAGGCTATTTGACCCTCAGCTTGCTCTGTACTCCAATAAGATCTTGGCTGGGGTCATTAGAGCACTGCAGCACAGAAGCAGGCCCTTTGGCCCATCTGGTACATGCCAAACTTCTGTCCTATTGATCTATACCTGGGCCATAGTCTTCTTTAACCCTCCAATCCATGTACTTATCCAAACTTTTCTAAAAACGTGCCATTGGACTTGCATCCACCATCTTCACTGGCAGTTTGTTCCACATGCTCACCGCCCTCTGACTCAGTTTCACCTTGCACCTTAACCTATGACCTCAAGTTCTAGTTTCACCCAACCTCAGTGCTGGGATTTACCTTATCTACAGCCCTCATTATTTTGTATATCTCTATCAAATCTGCCATCATTCTCCTACATTCCAGGAAAAAAGTCCCTAATATGTTCAACCTTTACCTATAACTCAGTTTATCAAGTCCCGGCAACATCCTTGTAAATTTTCTCTGTATTCTTTCAATCTTATTGATATCTTTCCAGTAGGTAGATGACCGGAACTCCACACACTATGCCAAATTTTGCCTCAATTGCATCTTATACATCCTTAACATAGCATCCCAACTCATGTACTCAGTACTTTGATTTATGAAGGTCAATATGCCAAAAGCCCTCCTTATGACCCTATCTACCTGTGGATCAAGAAAATATGGATGTGCATTTCCAGATTCAATGAGTTCCTCTACACACACTTCTGGCACCTACTCTGTCTCATTCCCTAATAGCAGGTCCATTATGGGACCTCTATACACTGACTAAGGAATCTTTTCTGAACACATTTGACAAACTCTATCCTGTTGAATCCTTTTACAGTCGGTATGTGGAAATTTAAAATCACCTACTATCACAACCTTTTGTTTCTTGTAAAGGTCTGCAATCTCTCTACAAATTTGTTCCTCTAAATCCCATAGACTATTGGGTGATCTATAATATAATCCTACCTATATAGCCTCAGTGGCCGGCTAGTGACATAGTGGCATCAGCACCGGACTTCGGAGTGAAGACTCCCAAGTTCGAATCCAGCCGGCTCCCTTGCACGCTTTCCATCTCTGCTGGGTTGAGCGTCGAGCTAGCAACTTGTCCTCATAAAAACAGGAAGGCCTGCTAAAAAAAAATTATCATGACAGCGTCCCGATGACTCCACTCGGAGTTAAGGGCTTTCTTCTTCCTCTTATACAGACTCAGTAGTCAAGTTTTCCAGTCTGTCCTGTCTGAACACTACTGTGACATTTTCCCTGACTAGTAATGCCACCCTTCCTCCTTTAGTACCTCCCCTTGTATCATGTCTAAAGCAATGGAAACCTAGAACACTGAGCTGTCAGTCCTGCCCTTCGTGCAACTAAGTCTCACTAATAGCTACGATGTCATAATTCCTTGTGCTGATCCATACTGACCTCATCTGCCTTACCTACTCTACTCCTTCATTGAAATAGATGCAACTCAGAATATTATTCCCACCATGCTCAACCTTTTGAATCCTGTCTTTGTATGTTGGCTTAACTTCATGTTTCCCTGCGACCTCTCCACTATCTGCCTCATCTATCTTTGCACTCTGGTTCCCATTCCCTTGAAATTCTAGTTTAAGCCACATCCCCACCCCTGGAGTACCACTAGCAAAACTTCCTGCAAGGATATTGGTCCCCCTCTGGTTCAAGGTGCAAAGCAGCTCATCTGTACAAGACCCAGCTTCCTGGGAAGATAACCCAACTATCCAATAATCTGCAACCCTCCTTCCTGCACCATTTCTTTAGCCAGATTTTGTACTGTATTATCTTCCTATTTCTGGCCTCATTAACATATGACATGAGTAGCAATTCTGAAATCTTAGCCCTGGAGGTTCTGTCTTTTAAATTAACATCTAGCTTCTTGGATGCACTTTACATCACCTCATTACATTTCTGCCTATGTTATTTGTGCTGCCGTGGGCCATGACCTCTGGCTGCTCCCCCTCCTCCTTAAGAATGCTGTGCACTCAATCCAAGATATCCCTCGACCCTGGCGACTGGGAGGCTTCGTACCATGCGGGAAATTCGTTCTTGTCCACAAAATCTCCTACCTGATGAATGCTCTATCACTACTGCTTACCTTGTTTCCACCCTTCCCTTCTGAGTCACAGAGGCAGATTCAGTGTCAAAGACCCCACTGCTGTAGCTATCCTCTGCTAGGTCGTTCCCCTGCCCACCCCAACAGTAGCCAAAACGGTGTAACTGTTATTGAAGGGGATGGCCACAGGGGTACTTGTGAAGGCTTCAATGTTCCTTTGCTGCGTCAAGATTATGTTGTGCTTCATATGAGACAGTGAAAGAGGTCACACACGAGGAGGTCAGAGAGAGAGAGTGGATGGTGCATATATTTCACTAAACTGGTAGAATTACAAGTGAATCTCTGGAAACAATGTTCTTGGGTGGCAAGAAATAGGTGATAAGAGGGGCAGGTGCAGCACATCCTGTACTTGTAAGGGGAACGAGAAGGTGGATGATGATAGTGAAGATGGAAGAGTGAGCGAGAGTTGAGTGGAGGAAGCAATCCTGATTTACAAAAGCAGATGGTTACATCACCTACAACAGGTTGTGGGGAATCTGAGGCTGTCTGCCTTAAAGACTGTTTGAGGAAGGGGGCGTTTTAACCACAGGACCTACACATCCAGTCATGCATGGTGGAGAACACTGGAGAAGTGAGGGCTCTACAAAGTAATGACAGTGGAGCCCAGTGCAGCAGCACAAAGGAAAGCTGAGACATTGGCAAGAATCTTCAGCTAGAAGTCCTCATGATCCATCTCAAGTTCATGTTCAGTTTATTGTCATTCAACTGTATTCATGTATACTGCCAAACATACCTACGTTCTTCCAGATCAAGGTGCACAACACAGTACACGTAACTCACACCCAAACACATAACGTTGAATTGGCACAAATAAGGTAACAAATCATAAAGTGCATTTACGACCTAAGTTAATGAGTAAATGGTATAACACTATTGGTGCTTCATACATGATGAGACCTGGGTGGTGGCTGGGAGTTCAATAGTCTTACAGCCAGAGGGAAGGAGCTCTTTCTCATCCTAACAGTTTTTGTCCTGATGCTACGGTACTTCCTGCCAGATGGTCGGGGGTCAAAGAGCTTGCTGGATGGATGGGAGGGATCACTGAAAATGCTAAAGGCCCTGAGTACACAGCACTCCTGATGGGTGAAAGAGAGACCCCGATTATCCTCTCACCAGTCTTCGCAATCCTTTCTAGAGACTTGCATTCAGATGCTTTACAATTGCCATACCAGACTGTGATCAGGACACTCTCACAGGTGCTCCTGTAAAAATTAGTTAGAATGGTGGGGTGTATCCTCACTTGCCTCAATCTCCTCAGGAAATGGAGAAGCTGCTGTGCTTTCTTGACCAAAGAGGTGGTGTTGAGGAACCAGTGGTCCCAACTTGATAGATGCCAGTCTCCAGCCTATTTGATTCACTCCACTTGATTATCAATAAACTGCTAAAGGCATTAGATATGGCAAATGCTATGGGTTAAACACATTTGAACCATCTAAGTGCACTGGCAATTTGATGATCTCCTGAAAGACTTGGTGAACTTGATTCTCAGGAATTCAAGACCTGGAAACAAACAAATGTCTACCATCACAAGAAAGGAAGTCACCGTGGGGTCTGAAGTGATGGGGAACACAACTGCTTCCGAGCACCCTCTTGGCCAATGTGTATTCATTGGACAGCAAGGTAGAAGCCTTCATAGCAGAAGGAAATGAGGATTGTTGTGTTCTCTGTTTCTCTGAGCTGTGGCTCTCCCCCCACCCCCACACACTCCTGATACAGTACTGCAGACTACGGGGTTCTCAATCCACTGGATAGAATGGACAATGACATCAGGAAAGGGCAGAGGAGAGGGCAGTGCTTATTCATGATAAACTCATCATGCCACTCAGATGTAGCAATGTTATCTCATTCTTGGTCTCCTGACCTGGAACTGACTGTTCTACCTAACAAGAGAGTTCTCAATTGTGATGCTGACTGCAGTTTGCACACTTCCAAAGACAAACACTCGATGTACTGAGTGCATGATTAACAAACCATCCTGGTGCCTTTCACGTCCTTGCTGCGGATTTCAATCAGGCAAGCTAAGGCCTAGGTCAATGGCGATTAGGGCTGATGATCAAGGAAATTGCAAGTGGTCAGGTATGAGCTCCAGAAAGACATCTCCCATTCAGAGTGGCAGATCTGGACTAAACTTGAATCACAGAATTCATGACAGCTGAGGCAGCGTTTGAATGACATTATCTTCTACAAAGCAAAACCAAAGACATAAATGAAAACAAAGTTTAACTCCCACATTAATCCCTTCTGTACTGCTTTGACAGACAGAACATGCAGGCACCTTCACAAACTCCCACAGACCCCAACAACCCTGTGCTCTGAGGCCAACGTGGGAGCATCCTTTAGTAGGGTGTACCTATAGAAAGCATCTCCCAAATGGTGTAAAAAACACAAAATGCTGGCAGAATTCAGCAGGCCAGACAGCATCTATGGGAGGAGGTAGTGACGTTACTTCATTCCTGATGAAGGGTTTCGGCCTGAAAGTTGGCTCTGGAACGTCTGGACAATGAAGTTGCATACATTATTACAGCTCAGCGTTAAACACTGTCATCCTCTCAAAATTAAGTTCCAAGACCTAAGACTTACAATCGGATCCTCAATTTCCTCACTTGCAGACACCAGTTAGCACAGATTGACAACATCTTGCTGTCCCATTCTTACAGAGTTTTCCAAAGAAGTTACCAAGAAAGTTGATGAAGGCAAGTCAGTGGATATAGTCTACATGACTACGAGGTCCTGCATGAGAGGTTGGTCAAGAAGGATCAGTTTCTTGGCATTCAGCATGAAGTAGTAGATTGGTTTCTAAATTGGCTCTGCAGGAGAGGCCAGAGAGTGATATTAGATGGTTGCCTCTCTCACTGGAGGCCTGTGACAGGTTGTGCTGTGACCATTGGTGTCTGTCTACACTATGATCTGGATGATAATGTAGTTAACTGATTCAGAATATTTGTGGATGACACCTCAATTAGGAACGTAGTGGACAGTGACGAAGGCTATCAAGCCTTGCAGTGTGATTTGAACCATCTGGAAAAATCAGCTGAAAAATGGTAGATGGAATTTAATGCAGACAAGTGAGAGGTGTTACACTTTGGGACGAGGGTCCAGCACAGTGACCAGCAGGGCACTGAGGAGTGCGGTAGAACAGAGGGTTCTGAGAAGACAGATCCCTAGTTTCTTGAAAGTGGTGTCATAAGAAGATTGGCACCTTACTGATTACAGGCGTTGGGATGTTATGTTGAAGCCTGGCAAGGCTTGATTTTGAATATTGCGTGCTGTTCCACTCACCTACTTTCAGGAAAGATATCAATAAGGTTGTCAGCGTTGGGCAGTTTTAACCATCCGTTGCAGAGCCCTCCTGTCTGTTGCAGTGCATTTTCTGTACCAGGCAGTGATGCAGCATGTTAGGATGCTCTCATGTGCCCATCTGTAGAAGCCCATGAGTATTGATGTGTATCGACCAGTTCTCCTCAGTCTCCACAGCAAGCTTAGGCATTGGTAAGTTTTTTTGTCTGCAGAAGACATGTTCTGGGACCATGAAAATTTGTGCAAGATAATACACTCCCAGGAGTTTGAAACCACTCACAGTCTCCTCTCCTGTGCTGCTGATGTGAAGAGGAGTGTGAGTGCTCTGCATTTTAACCATCTCCTTTGTTTTGTTAACATTGACAGAGAGGTTATTTGCCAGGTACAATGGTGTCACTCAACATCAGAAAAACCAAAGAGCAGATTATCAGCTACAGCCAGTCCTCCTTAGGGGCTTCCTTGGTGTTACCATTTTAGAGGGTTTGACCTGGACCAGCATGTAAGTGCAAACACGAGGAAATCTGCAGATGCTGGAAATTCAAACAACAACACACACAAAATGCTGGTGGATCCTGACGAAGGGTCTCGGCCCGATACGTCGACAGCGCTTCTCCCAATAGATGCTGCCTGGCCTTCTGTGTTCCACCAGCATTTTGTGTGTGTTGTTGTTCCAGCATGTAAGTGCCGTCTCAAGGAAGGGACTGTTATGTTTGCTAACTCCGAAAGATGGGAACTAATTGAAAGCAAAACAAGAGAGTCAGGAGATAAGACGAGTACTTCATTTTCATTTTAAGAAAGGCATGCACACATCATGTGGCAGATTCATGACGCATGCCATCCATGTATTTTTGCATATAACCTGTAATTAATTATTTAAACAAAGAAGAAAGTTTATTCAAGCAATATGATTACAATATTACTCAAGTGCTATTGAAATATTAAATACACAACACTCCTTCTTGCTTAGCTATAAACTCCAACTCAATAGAGAATTCATTTCAGCTATATATACAGTATACTATATAATACAATTATGTGGAGACATCCACAGCATAGTAAATTTTAAATTGTCCCATACAGCCCTGAGGATAATTCACTATGGAAGCTTTCATTATGTTGGTCCTCCTTTTTTTTACCATATACAAGCCCAATGTGACTTGTTGGGTGTTGTATTTCACTGTAGGAATGTCACTGTTAGGAATCATCTTTTCTCCAGTGTGACTTCTTTGTTGGATATCTGCAGGTTTCAGTTTAGCATTGATTAACTACCATTCAAACTTATTTTGTGGAATGACTGAAATAGCAGAGCCAGAGACCAGTTCCATTTTAATTAATTTGCCATTCACTTCTGCTGTAAGCCATATTGCTTCCTATTGTTAGTTTTCACGTTGTAAACCTCAAGTGTACTCAGTCCTGCATCACTCTCATCATTATCAGAACAGAATGTAGATTAATGCTCTTTCTGAAACTGCAACTTGTCTTTTTACCTTTTTCTCTTCTCTGTGCAGTCCATTTATTTCTGTCCCCAGCATGCTCTTTGCTTGTGTATTACTTAGCTGGTCTTTCTGCAAGTTTCACTTTTAAATTGGCATGAACCACTGCCATGCTGGTGACACTACTTGTCTGGCCAGACGACCTTCCATTTAGACATTGCAATCTTGTTCGTGCTCTCCTTCATTCCTGTCTGAAACTCAATTGCGTCTGTCTGCTGTTTCCATTGACACAACTATTTCAACTGCCCTTTAAAATATAAGTTGTGTTTCAATTACATGCCATTTTGAATGCTTTCTTGTGAGATTCCACAAACTGAATGATCTATCATTACATCATTAAGCCCATTACCAAACTGACAATGCTCAGACAATCTCTTCAATTCAGTCACATACGTTGAAATGGATTCTCCTTCCTTTTGATTCTACATATGGAACATAAAGCATTCTGCCATCAAAAACAAGAGAAAATCGGCGTAGGTTGGAAATCCAAGCAACACACACAGAATTCTAAAGGAACTCAGCAGGGCAGGCAACATCTATAGAAAAGAGTACAGTCAATGTTTTGGACCAAGACCCTTCTGCAATCAACAATTGTTTTGGTTCTAAGTCTTCCTGCATTACTTTCACCATATCAGCAAAGCTAATCTTTTCTGGTTTGGTTGGAGCAGTTAAACTTTTAACAAACTGTATGTGTTTAAATCCAATGCACTCAGCGAATTTGGCACTTGTTGCTCATTGGCTATTCCATTTGCTTTAAAATACTGCTCAATCTGTTCAGTATATTAAATCCATTTATCTGTTGTGTAATCAAACAAGTCAGTTTTTCCAATGTAGTCAGCCATTCCTGGTTTTTTTAATGAACCTGAGAGTTGTTCAATTTTCTGACATTTTTTAACTCAGCTTTGCTGTGCTGTGTTTTTTCCTCACTCACCTTCCCTTGCTGCGCTTTAAAAAAAATTCAAACATGTCACTGCACTTCAACAGATCGTTAGCTGCCTTGGGTTCATTTTAAAAATACCTCAATATCTTGGTTATGTTATAAACCTGACGATTTATCTTGGCGTAACCACAGATAATATCATAATATAATATTCGAAAGCATATTTCTTGCAATACTTTGCTATAGGCGTGTCTGGTTGAGTAAAGCGGTCATCCCTGACTTAGTCAGATAGCTTTTCTCATATTAGCTCATATTTTTCTCTTTATCCTTAACCCTTCATTAACTCTTCATCATGTCAAAAAGAAGGAAATGGAATGATGACTATGTGTGCTTTGGTTTCACTTGCACAACAGGAAATGATGGCTTGCAAAAACCCCAGTGCATTCTTTATAGCGTTGTGTTTTCCAACTCAAATCTGAAGCCATCCAAGCTTCAAGAGCACTTCAGGAACAAGCATGGCGGAGCTGATGTTGTAGGACATGATGGTGGGTCATTGAAAATCAAAAGCACTTGTTTTGATTCACAAGGAACTCCTCCAAAATTAGGTTTTGTTTCTGTTGAAAAACCATTACTTCTTGCTTCATACCAAGTGGCATATAAAATGGCCAAATCCAAGAAACCCCATACAATTGCGAAAGATCTCATCAAGCCATGTGCAGTGGAAATTACAACAACTATCCTGGACAAAGAAGCAAGAAAAAATTTGAACAGGTGCCCCTATCAAATAATGTCATCCACAACTGAATCAGTGATTTGAGTGAATATATTTTGGACCAAGTCATCTCAGATGTCAGAGCTAGTCCTCTTAAATCTCTATTCAGTTGGATGAGTCAACTGATGTCTCCAGTTGTAGTCAACTCGTCACATTAGTGAGGTATGTCAATGATGGTCCTGTTTTGTAAAGATCTGCAAACAAACACAACTGCAAAGGATGTGATACAGCTGGTGAAAGACTTCTTTGCCAGACATGATTTAGATATCAAAGTCATTGGTTCTGTGTGCACTGACGGGGCACCTGCAATGCTTGGAAATAAATCTGGTTTTTCTGCATTGATGAAAAAGGAGATTCCAGACTTGCAAGTTACCCATTGTTTTCTTCATCGGCATGCTTTGGCATCAAAAACATTGCCTCCAAATTTGAAGAAAGTCCTTGATACTTGTGTGAAGATCATCAACTGGATCGGGGGCGTGCTTTGGACCATCGCATCTTCAAATCATTTTGTGAGGATCTGGGAAGTGAGCATTCGGTTTTGCTTTTCCACACAGAAGTCAGTTGGTTGTCATGAGGACAAGCTTTAATCCATTTCTTTGAACTGCAGGATGAAATCAAAGTTTTTCTGGAGGAGCGTGAATGTGATCTGGTTGGGGCATTGGAATCACAGGAATTCACCCAAATGCTGGCTTACTTAGCTGACGTTTTCACTCGTATGAATGACCTGAGTGTTTCTCTTCAAGGAAAAAGGATAAACATATTAAAGGCTTGTGAAAAGTTGAATGCCTTTGAAGAAAAGTTACGTCTTTGGCATTGAAGGATGGAAAGAGGCAGTCTCTCAAATTTTCCTTCACTGGAAGAGATGGTTGATGATGCTGGATCCATAACTCCTACTGTGCGTGAAGAAATTGTGGCTCATTTGGAAATGCTGTCAGAATCATTTGATGGTTATTTTGCTGCTGGAGACCTGAAGATTTCAGAAGAATGGATCATGAATTCATATTCCTACAATTTGGAGAAAATGTCAGATGATGATGAGCTGAAGGAAGATCTTATTGATGTGCGGAAAAATCGAGCTCTTGAAGTGCAATTTGAAAGCAAGACTTTGGAGGAGTTTTGGTGTGCAACACTGGATATGTTCCCAAGACTTGGTGGAAAAGCACTTCGTGTCCACATTCCATTTGCAACAACATACTTGTGTGAATCTGGATTCAGTTCTCTTTTGTCAATCAAGACAAAATCCAGGAATCGCCTGAATCCACAGGCAGACCTGTGGGTCACAGTCAGCAAGAAAGTTCCACATTTTGACAAAATCATGAATGAGAAGCAGGAGTAAAGAAATAATTGAATTTTATGTTCACAATTGGGATTGATTTTACAATTTTTTCTGAATAAATTAGAATCTAATTGCTCAATTTATATTTGCATTTTATGCACTGAGTTAAAACCTTATTTTTTTTAGTTCAATTTGTTCACCCACAGTATTGTATGTGGTTCAATTTGTGGTTCAAAAATTAGAAATTAGACTTCTTCATCTTCAAATGTGATATTACTTTTGTAGGGGGTGCAAACATTAATCAAACATTTCCTAGGGGTGAGGGGCATAGAAAAGGTTGGGAACAACTAATTTAAATGAACGAGAACTAAGAACATGTACTGGGATCCCCACCTTCCAGGCAGTGTTCTCTTCTCACTGCTGCCATCAGGACAGGAGCATCAAGACTCACACCACAGCTTCAGGAACAGTTATTACACTGTTAGCAATCAGCCTCTTTAACCAAAGGGGATGACTTCACTCAAATTCACTTGCCCCATCATTGAAATGATCCTACAACCAATGGACTCACTTTCAAGGACTCTTCATCTCATGTTCTTGATATTTATTGTTTATATATTTATTTATTCTTTCTTTTTGTATTTGCAGAGCTTGTTGCTTCTTGCACACTGGTTGTGGTGGGGTCTTTCATTGAATCTACTTATGGTTATTATTCTATGAATTTATTATGAAAATGAATCTCCATGTCGCATATGGTTGACATATATATACTTTGATAATAAATTTACTTTGAAATGTGAAGAAGGCTTAATCAAACAATGTACTTGCAATATCACTCAACTACTACTGAAATATTAAATACACAACAGACACTGCAGTGCCTCAACTTTCTTAGAGTTTTGCCTAGATTCAGCATGTCATCCAATTAGTGGACAAACTTTTACAGAAACACAGCGGATGCATCACCCCTGGTATGGAAATGCCAATGTCCAGGAATGGAAAAGTCTACAGAAAGTGATGGATACATCATAGTCCATCACAGACAAAGCCCTCCGCACCACTGAGCACATCTACAAGGAACCCAAAGAAGCATTATCCATCATCACGGACCCCCGTGATCCAGGCCATGTTCTTTTCTCACAATAGCGATTGGGTAGAAGACACAGGATCCTTAGATCCAACGTTATCAGATTCAGGAACAGTTATGAGACTACGACCATCAGGCTCTTGAACTGGCATGGATAACTTCACTCATCTGAATTCTCAACTCATTCACTTCCAGGGATTCTGGAAATTTATGTTCTTTGTATTATTTATCCATCTATTTATTTATTTATTATTTCAATGTGCACAATCTGTCTTCTTTTTCTTTCTGTTGCTTGTCAGTCTTTCTGTATTTTTTAATATAAAATCTATAGTACTTTTTTAGTTTCCTGTAAATGCAGGCAAGAAAATAATCTCAAGGTAGTATATAGTTACATAAACATATTTCGATAATAAATTTTCTTTGACGTTGACTTGACTTTGATATTAGGACAGTAGATTTGTGCTCCAGAACTTGCTGCACCACTGGCCAAGCTGTTCCTGTACAGTTACAATGCTGGTATCAACATGACAATGTGGCATTTTCCCAGATATGTCCTGTCCACAGGAAGAAAGACAAATTCAACCCAGCCTACTACACTCCATTACTCTAACCTCAATCCTCAGCAAAACATTGACGTGATTATCAGCATGCTTCTCAAGAGGCACCTGCTTTGCAAAGACCTGCTCACTGAAGCTCAGTCTGGGTCCTGCCTAAGTCACTCACCTGCCAATGTCTCTACAGCTTAGGTTCAAATGTGCAGAATTCCAGAGATGAATTGAAAGACATCAAGAAAAAGTTGATTCAATATAAAGTCAAGGAGCCATGGCCAAACTGGTATCAATGGAATTGGGGGAAATCACTGTACTGGTATGAATCATAATCAGAAAAAAAAAATGACTGTGTTGGTTGGTGATCATGACATCTAAGCAGAAGTTTCTTAGGGTGGTGTCCTAGATTCAGCTGCTTCATAAATGCTGGTTCTTTATCCTAGGTCAGATGTAGGGATGTTCACAGTGTTCAGCACCATTCACGACTCTTCAGATAAAGAAGCAGTCCACCATAAAAAGCTGCAAGACCTGAGCAAACTCCAATCCAGTGTAAGGGAATGACGATATCCGGAAAGAGGAAATCTAACTATCATCCCCTGTCATTCAGTGGCATTACCATCACTGACTCACCCACTATCAATATCTTGCAGGTTATAAACACCACTGGAGTGTTCACAATGTGGCTACAAGACCAGGTCAGAGACTAGGAATCCCTGGTCAGCTGTCACGGACTTTATCTGGAAATGCACAGAGGACTCGTGTCTCGCAAGACGATCCGGGTATTCCCTAACCGGAAACCTTGGATGAATTATGAGGTCCAATCCCTTTTGAAGGCTAGAGCTGCGGCTTTTAGGTCTGGGGATACCAGTCGCTACATGGAATCCAACCGTGAACTCCGGAAAGCCATTAAGGGCGCCAACAGGCAATATTGAGCCAAGTTGGAAGCCCAGGCTGACCAGAGGGATGCCAGTAGGGTCTAAATGAGATCACTGGGTGCAAAGAAAAGGCTGGAAACAGCAATAACTGTAGTGCTTCTCTTCCTGACAAACTTAACGTATTCTACGCAAGATTCGAATAGAAGAGGAGTGTTCATCCTCCTCCGTATGAACCGGACCTGGTGGCATCGAGATTCATCGTCACCGAGGAAGACGTTAGAAGAGTCTTCCTGAAGATAAATCCAAGGAAGGCGACGGGCCCAGATGGCATCCCGGGACGGGTTCTCCGGGCCTGTGCAAGCGAGCTAGCTGGAGTGTTTGCTGACATCTTTAACTGCTCCCTGCTTCAGTCTAAGATCTCCTCTTGTTTTAAGAAGGCAATGATAATCCTGGTGCCGAAGAAAAGCAAGGAGGCATGCCTGAGTGACTACCGACCTGTTGCTCTGACATCAATTGCTATGAAGTGCTTTGAGCGATTGGTTATGGCACACATCAACCATAACCTACCGGTCAACCTCGACGCTTTGCAATTTGCCTACCGGAGCAACAGGTCAACGGCAGAAGCCATCTCTCTGGCACTACATTCCTCCTTAGAACACTTGGAGAATAAAGACGCATATGTAAGGCTCCTTTTCATGGACTACAGCTCTGCCTTTAATACCATTATTCCAAATAAACTGATTCCTAAGCTCCTGAACCTGGGTCTTAACACTCAGATCTGCAGCTGGATCTTCAACTTCCTCACAGACAGGACCCAGGCTGTGAAAATAGGGGACAAGCTCTCCTCTATAATCACTCTGAGCACTAGTGCCCCACAAGTCTGTGTACTCAGCCCCCTGCTGTACTCACTGTACAACCATGATTGTGTAGCCAAGTTTCCATTGAACTCAATATATGTTTGCTGATGACACCACGATTGTAGGCCGTATCTTGGGTAATGATGAGTCTGAGTACAGAGAGGAAATTAAGAACCTGATGGCATGGTGCGAAGACAATAACCTATCCCTCAACGTCAGCAAGTCAAAAGAATTGGTTGTTGACTTCAGAACGAGTAGTGGACTGCATGACCCCATCTACATCGGTGGTGCGCAGGTGGAACAGGTCAAAAGCTTTAAGTTCCTCGGGGTGAATATCACAAATGACCTGACTTGGTCTAACCAAGCAGAGTCCACTGCCAAGAAGGCCCACCAGCGCCTTTTCTTCCTGAGAAAGCTGAAGAAATTTGGCCTGTCCCCTAAAACCCTCACTAATTTTTATAGATGCAGCGTAGAAAGCATTCTTCTAGGATGCATCACAACCTGGTATGGAAGTTGTCCTGTCCAAGACCGGAAGAAGCTGCAGAAGATCGTGAACATAGCCCAGGACATCACACAAACTAATCTTCCATCCTTGGACTCACTTCACACCGCACACTGTCAGAGCAGTGCTGCCAGGATAATCAAGGACACAACCCACCCAGCCAACACACTGTTTGTCCCTCTTCCCTCTGGGAGAAGATTCAGGAGCTTGAAGATTTGTACGGCCAGATTTGGGAACAGCTTCTTTCCAACTGTGATAAGACTGCTGAATGGATCCTGACCCAGATCTGGGTTGTACCCTCCAAATATCCAGACCTGACTTGTACTACCTTACTTTCCCTTTTCTATTTTCTAATTATGATTTATAATTTAAATTTTTATTATATTTACTTTGATTTGTATTTCAGGGAGCATGAAGTGCAGAATCAAATATTGCTGTGATGATTGTACACTCTAATATCAATTGTTTGGTGACAATAAAGTAAAGTAAAGATTGCCTGGAAGAGTGCAGCTTCAATAACACTCAGGAAATTTTCCACCTTACAGGACCTTGTGACCCACTTAATACACACCTCATCTACAACCATTCCCTCAGCACCACCAATGCACAGCGGTTTGTACCATCTGTAAGATCTACTACAGCAAGACTTCTTAGATAGCACCCTCCAGTCATGGTATCTACCAGCTAGAAGGTCAAGTTCAGCAGAAGCAAGAGGAACACCACCACTTGGAAGTTGTCCTTTGAGCCACACACCATCCTGATCTTGAAATACATCACTGTTCCTTTAGTGTCACTGTGTCAATCTGGAACAACCACCTCAACAGCACACTCACACGATGAGAATTGCAACAATTCAAGATGGCGGCTCATCACAACCTTCTCAAGGGTAATCGGGTGGGTAATTCAGTGCTGGATCACATCCCTTGAATGAATATTGAAAAGATATCGTTTGGAATTTTGTGACAAGAACAGTGAACCATCAATCAAGTTGGAGACAAAGGTGCAAGAGAAAAGATCATGTTTGGAGCGGGCAGTGGAGTGAGAGGCAGCACGGTGAACGGGTTTAGGCAGGTACGGGACAAGGTAAGGTAGGTTTACCTGTGTTATTTGTGAAAAGGGGGATAGGTGTTCGAGGCCGGTTTTTTGTGCTCGGTGTCAGATGTGGGAGGTCCTGTAGTATCCCGGCCTCCTGGATGTCCACATCTGCACCAGTTGTGCTTTGTTGCAGCTCCAAAGGGACCAAGTTAGGAACTGGAGGTGATCTTCACCTGGTCAGGGAGAGCGAGGAGGTGATAGAGAGGAGTTATAGGCAGGTGGTCAAATCGGGGCCACGGGAGACAGACAAGTGGGTCACAGTCAGGAGGGGGAACGGGAAGAGTCAGGTTCTAGAGAGTACCCTTGTGGCTGTACCCCTTGACAATAAATACTCCTGTTTGAGTACTGTTGGGGGGGGACAGCCTACCAGGGGGAAGTGACAGTGGCCGTGCCTCTGGTACAGAGTTTGGCCCTGTGGCTCAGAAGTGTAGGGAAAGGAAGAGGAAGGCAGTAGTGATAGGGGACTCTCTAGTTAGGAGGTCAGACAGGTGATTCTGTTGATGTAGGAAAGAAACTTGGATGGTAGTTTGCCTCCCAGGTGCCAGGGTCTGGGGTGTTTCAGATCGTGTCCACGATATCCTGCAGTGTGAGGGAGAACAGCCAGAGGTCGTGGTACATATTGGTACCAATGACATAGGCAGGAAAAGGGAAGAGGTCCTGAAAAAAGACTACAGGGAGTTAGGAAGGAAGTTGAGAAGCAGGACTTCAAAGGTAGTAATCTCGGGATTACTGCCTGTGCCATGCGACAGTGAGTATAAGAATAGAATGAGGTGGAGGATAAATATTTGCTGAATGAGGGATTGGAGCAGGGGGCAAGGATTCAGATTTCTGGATCATTGGGACCTCTTTTAGGGCAGGTGTGAGCTGTACAAAAAGGGCGGGTTGCACTTGAATCCCAGGGGACCAATATCCTGGCAGGGAGGTTTGCTAAGGCTACTGGGGAGAGTTTAAACTAGAATTGCTGGGGGTGGCAATCAAACTGAAGAAACTGGGGAAGAGGAGGTTGGCTCACAAATAGAGAAAACTTGGAGACAGTGTGTGAGGGAGGATAGGCAGGTGATAGAGAAGGGACGTGCTCAGACTGAAGGCATGAGATGTGTCTATTTTAATGCAAGGAGAGTTGTGAACAAAGTGGATGAGCTTAGAGCGTGGATCAGTACTGGGAGATATGATGTGGTGGCCATTACAGAGACTTAGATGGCTCGGGGACAGGAATGGTTACTTCAAGTGCCGGGTTTTAGATGTTTTAGAAAGGATAAGGAGGGAGGCAAAAGAGGTGGGGGTGAGGCACTGTTGATCAGAGATAGTGTCACAGCTGCAGAAAAGGTGGACGCCATGGAGGGATTGTCTATGGAGTCTCTGTGGGTGGAGGTTAGGAACAGGATGGGGTCAATAACTCTACTGGGTGTTTTTTTATAGGCTCTCAATAGTAACAGAGAGCAGATGGGGAAACAGAGCAGATGGGGAAACAGTTTTTTTATAGGCTCTCAATAGTAACAGAGAGCAGATGGGGAAACAGATCCTGGAAAAGTGTAATAATAACAGAGTTGTGATGGGAGATTTTAATTTCCCAAATATCAATTGGCATCTCCCTAGAGCAAGGGGTTTAGATGGGGTAAAGCTTGTTAGGCGTGTTCAGGAAGGTTTCTTGACACGATATGTAGGTAAGCCTACAAGAGGAGAGGCTGCACTTGATTTGGTACTGGGAAATGAACCTGGTCAGGTGTCTGATCTCTCAGTGGGAGAGCATTTTGGAGATAGTGATCATAATTCTATTCCCTTTGCAATAGCATTGGAGAGAGTTAGGAACAGATAAATTAGAAAAGCGTTTAATCGGAGTAAGGGGAATTATGAGTCTATCAGGCAGGAAATTGGAAGCTTAAATTGGAAACAGATGTTCTCAGGGAAAAGTACAGAAGAAATGTGGCAAATGTTCAGGGGATATTTGTGTGGAATTCTGCATAGGTGCATTCCACTGAGACAGGGAAGTTATGGTAGGGTACTGGAACCGTGGTGTACATAGGCTGCAATAAATGTAGTCAGGAAGAAAAGAAAAACTTAGAAAAGGTTCAGAGAGCTAGGTAATGTTGGAGATCTAGAAGATTATAAGGCTAATAGGAAGGAGCTTAAGAAGTAAATTAGGAGAGCCAGAAGGGGCCATGAGAAGGCCTTAGCAGGCAGGATTAAGGAAAACCCCAAGGCATTCTACAAGTATGTGAAGAGCACGAGGATAAGACGTGAAAGAATAGGACCTATCAAGTGTGACAGTGGGAAAGTGTGTATGGAACAGGAGGAAATAGCAGAGGTACTTAATGAATACTTTGCGTCAGTATTCACTATGGAAAAGGATCTTGGTGATTGAAGTGATGACTTGCAGCAGACTGAAAAACCTGAGCATGTAGATATTAGGAAAGGGAGGTTCTAGAGCTTTTGGAAAGCATCGAGTTGGATAAGTCATTGGGACCGGATGAGATGCTGTGGGAGGCGAGGGAGGAGATTGCTGAGCCTCTGGCGATGACCTTTGTATCATCAATGGAGATGAACCTCCGGGAGAGGTTCTGGAGGATTGGAGGGTGGTGGATGTTGTTCCTTTATTCAAGAAAGGGAGTAGAGATAGCCCAGGAAATTATAGACCAGTGAAGTCTTACTTCAGTGTTTGGTAAGTTGATGGAGAAGATCCTGAGAGGCTGAATTTATGAATATTTGGAGAGGTATAATTTGATTAGGAATAGTCAGCATGGCTTTGTCAAGGGCAGGTCATGCTTACGAGCCTGATTGAATTTTTTGAGGATGCGACTAAACACATTGATGAAGGAAGAGCAGTAGATGCAGTGTACATGGATTTCAGCAAGGCATTTGATAAGATACCCCATGTGAGGCTTATTGAGAAAGTAAGGAGGCATGGAATCCAAGGGGACATTGCTTTGTGAATCCAGAACTGGCTTGCCCACAGAAGGCAAAGAGGGGTTGTAGACAGGTCATATTCTGCATGGTGGTCAGTCACCAGTGGAGTGCCTCAGGGATCTGTTCTGGGACCCTTACTCTTCATGATTCTTATAAATGACCTGGAAGAGGAAGTAAAGGGATGGGTTAATAAATTTGCTGATGACAGAAAGGTTGGAGGTGAAGTGGATAGTGCGGAGGGCTGTCAGAGATTACAGTGGGACATTGATAGAATACAAAACTGGGCTGAGAAGTGGCAGATGGAGTTCAACCAAGTTAAGTGTGAAGTGGTTCATTTTGGTAGGTCCAATATGATGGCAGAACATAATATTAATGGTAAGACTCTTGGCAGTGTTGAGGATCAGAGGGATCTTGGGGTCCGAGTCCATAGGACACTCAAAGCGCAGGTTGACTCTGTGGTTAAGAAGGCATATGGTGTATTGGCCTTCATCAATCGTGGAATTGAATTTAGGAGCCAAGAGTTAATGTTGCAGCTATATAGGACCCTGGTCAGACCCCACTTTGAGTACTGTGTGCAATTCTGGTTGGCTCACTACAGGAAGGATGTGGAAACCATAGAATGGGTGCAGAGGAGATCTACAAAGATGTTGCCTGGATTGGGGAGCATTCCTTATGAGAATAGGTTGAGTGAACTCGGCCTTTACTCCTTGAAGTGAGGGAGGATGAGAGATGACCTGAGAGAGGTGTACAAGATGATGAGAGGCTTTGATCGTGTGGATAGTCAGAGGCTTTTTCCTAGGGCTGAAATGGTTGCCACAAAAGGACACAAGTTTAAGGTGCTAGGGAGTAGGTACAGAGGAGATGTCAGAGGAGAGGTTTTTTACTCAAGAGAGTGGGGAATGGGCTGCCAGCAACGGTGGTGGAGGTGGATACAATAGGGTCTTTTAAGAGAATTTTGGATAGGTACATGGAGCGTAGAAAAATAGAGGGCTATGGGTAAGCCTTACGAGTAAATTCTAAGGTAGGGACATGTTCAGCACAACTTTGTGGGCCGAAGGGCCTGTATTGTGCTGTAGGTTTCCTATGTTTGTATACCTGGCCAAAATATTTAAACAATTACTTTAACTGGCTGTTACTTACAAAAGCACATTCTAAGCAACCTGAATTATGATTTTCGCAATTAAAATGTTAATCTGTTTGTGTTTCCAGCAGTGCATAGCAGCACATTATGTAATAGAGTGACAATTTCCCATTTGCCATTGACCTGCGGTGATATTTCAAAAATATGTTGGGGACAAGCGATCAGCGGTTCAGGGACCTTGCTGTCTTCAGATCAAAACCTACAGGTATTCCATCTCCAAGGGAAGATAAAGGACTCACCATCTTATCACACAAGAAGGAAATATGACTTTAAAATTCGCAGGTGACAATTGTGGATTTTTAGTTTGCCTTGTGATTGTGAATTATGCGAGCAAATGCACAGAGCTTGAAGGGAGCTTGTTTCTGTTTCCTTATCCTATTTCTTACAAGTCATTTTTCTCAGATTGACTGTGAGCAGAATGAAACATTGGTACCGGATTAAAGTTTATGGTAAGTCCACAATTTACAAATGCTTGATATATAGATTTTTGCCATGATGCAATTAACTCTTTGGGGTAATGTGTCGGATTTACAAAGTTATTTATCACTGTTAAGGGAAACATGCCATTTTTCCCGCATAGAAAGGCACTGTGGATAATGCATTTTTGATTTATGAAATTTCACTTGACTGGTTGGATAGATGAAGCGCCTGGTTGCACGTTTGCTTGCAGCTGGTGTTTCTTGCCATGCTTCTGTATTGCAGTTCCCAGACTGCAAAATCTTGCACTGTGAGGAAACAAGCTCAGCCCTCCTTATCAGCTGATGTATACTGTCCTGAATTTGTCATATTTTGTTATTATGATTTCATCAGATTTACTTTATCTATTCCCAATTATTCTACCTATTGACTTAGAAAAAATTCTTCTGAACATTGAACTATGTGAATCAAAGACATTCTACTTTGTTGTTCTTTCACTTTAGTACTACATTACATATTCAGTTCTTGCCTCATAAGGATTTCTAGAGATTTTATCCCTTAAGACTGAAAATCCCTGTTTTGGAAAGTATGGGAATATTTAGAAGATTACAATGTTCCTTGGTACAAAGCCTTCTGACTCCTCAATTCTTGTTTCATTTAGATGCATCTGGGAAAAGCATCTATTTTGGTGGTATAGGACCTCATTTAATTTGGGCTGCTTAAGATATGGGTAGGAGCAAGCCATTTCATAATCTCCAAGTCTATGCCTGATAAGATCCAAGCATACACTGAAGCAGAAGATCTGTTCGTCCATATTGTTCCCATATTTTATCTCCACTTTTTGCATTTTCTTTTAACAAATTATTCATTTTCTGTCTCCACATCTGACCATAACTGCTCTCATTTCAATTAATATTGGAACCTCTCATGGCACAAATTCCTTCCAAACAGCCTCTTGATTTGATTGATTCTGTTCAACGCAGTTAAAGAAAAATTATGCCACAGAAATCTTTATTTCTTTCCAGTGTTTGTCCCTTGGCCATTACTAATATTTTTATATCATGATAAATGGGAAGTCAAGTTCTAATGAATTTTAGGTAATGCATGGGTTCTAATATCTGAGCTCTTTTCAATGTTTAATTAATTTTCAAGTTATAAACCAGTTGTGTTAACAGCAGTTCCCCAGGTAACTTGTATCTTTAGCAGTATCCTGTTCACATCGGTGCCAGTGTGATGAATCGAGTATCCAATATCAACTTCTTTTACTCTGCCTTCTATTTTGTACAAGATTGATTACTTGACAGATGAGTAATTTGTCTGATGTCCCAGTGGAAGGCCATTGGAAATGTTCATCACTGAGAACAGATTTAGATGCAGCCCAATCGAAATTTAACCCAACCTTTCCATTAAACATGTTATTGCATTGACAAATACTTTCACGTAAAAAGAGTGAAGAATAAATGAAAAGGAAGGATTGTGGTACGACAAAACATGTTCAACCATATCAATCATTACATACTTTATCTCCCTTCAAGGATCATAAGTACTTACCTGGATTCTAAAGCATTTGTCAACAAGCAAACACTTGTTTTGAGATGGATGAAATGCAAGCTGGGTCAGACACCACATTTTTGCACTTCAACAAACAGATCAAAGCAAGTGCTGGGAAATGGAGATTATATGGAAAATGGTTTGCAGTTATAAATGTTTTAATTTGAACTAACACTGCAAGTGCAATCCCTTCACTGTTACTGTATATGTGCGTGTATACTTTTTAAATTCATTCATTTACGGGATGTGGGCGTTGCCAGCTAAGCCAGCATTTATTGCCCATTCCTAGCTGCCCTTGAGAAGGTGGTGATGAGCTGCTTTCTTGAACTGCTGCAGTCCCTGGGGTGTAGGTACACCCACAGGGCTGTTAGGGAGGGAATTCCATGAGCTTGACCCAATGACAGTGACGGAACAGTGATATGTTTCCAAGTCAGGATGGTGAGTGACTTGGAGGGGAATTTTCAAGTGGTGGCGTTCCCAGATATCTGCTGTTCTCGTCCTTCTAGGCGGTAGTGGTCATGGGTCTGGAAGGTGCTGCCTTAGGAACTTCAATGTGTTGTTGCAGTGCATCTTGTAGATAGTACACACTGCTGCAAACGTTCATTGATGGTGGGGGGATTGGATACTTGTGGGAGGGGTACCAATCAAATGGGCTGCCTTGTACTGGATGGTGTCGAGCTTCTTGAGTGTTGATGGAGCTGCACTCATCCAGGCGAGTGGTGAGTATTCCATTGTATTCCTGACCTGAGCATTGTAGACAGTGGACAGGCTTTGGGGAGACAGGAGGTTAGTTACAGGCCACAGGATTCCTAGCCTTTAACCTGCTCTGGTAGCCATGGTGTTTATATGGCTAGAACAGTTCAGTTTCCTGTCAATGATAACCCCCCCAGGATGTTGATACTACGGGATTCAGTGATGTTGATGGCACTGAATGTGAAGGGATGATGGTATTTTTATATATGCTGTTTTGCCCATATTTAATGTCCCATTGAAATGCAGAATAGACTAAGACATTTTTTTTCCTTTTCTCCAATATCAATTACATATGGATAGGTATTTGAATATTTATTTATTTATTGAGATCCAGTGCAGAATAGGCCCTTCCAGTCCTTCGAGTCGTCCCACCCAGCAATCCTGTGATTTAACCCTAGCCTAAGCATGGGACAATTTACAATGTCCAATTAACAAATTGGGATGTCTTTGACACAGTATGTCTTTGGACTGTGGGAGGAAACCGGGGCACCCAGAGGAAACCTTTGTGGTCCTGGGAAGAACATACAAACCCTTTACAGGCAGTGGCAGGCATTAAACCCAGGTTGCTGGTACTGTAAAGCATTGTGTAGAAAAGGTGTAGAGGGATACATGCCTAATGCAAGCAAATGGTGTTAGTGGAGATGGACATCATAATTAGCATTGACAAAGTGGACTATATAGTCCCATTTCTACAATGTAGAAATCAACTACTTTTTTTTTGGTTCAGCATATTTTGTAATTGCTCCAATCTAAATTGATATTTCTTATATTCTGACTTTGCTATCTCTGAACCTTATGTTAACCTTCATTTAGCCTGTTTCATTGGCTATTGACTTCAGGAAGACGTGTGTGCACACACTGTAGTTTACATCAATGGCACTGAGGACGAGTGAGTAGCAAGCTTCAAATTTGTAGGAGTTAACATCACCAGGAGCTTGCTCTGGCACAACTGCACAGAAACCATAGTCAAGAAAATCGTCAGCCTCTCTACTTCCTCAGACCTTCACCAGCTTCTGCAGATACACTGTAGAAAGTATCCTGTCTGGATACATCACAGTTTGGTATGGCAATTACTCTGAGATCCCAAGAGACTGTAGAGAGTTGTAGACACAGTTCAGCATATCGTGGAAAAACACCTCACCACCATGGACTCTATCAACACTGCTTACTTCCTTGATAAAGAGGTCAACATAATCAAATATTGCACCCATTCCAGACATTCCCTCTTTATCGTCTCCTCTCTCCTGTCAACTCCCATCAGGCAGAAGATATAGAAGCCTGAAAGCACTTATCATCTGTATCAAGGGTAGCTTCTACAATAAGATGGACTACTGACTTCACGGTCTATCATGTTATCATGCTTTGCCTTACTGTTTGCCTGCAATGCATTCTCTCTGTAACAGCAGACACAAGGAAAGCTGCAGATACTGGAAATTCAAACAAAACACACAAAATGCTGGAACACTTAGAATTTTCCATTCCCTCCCCCCAAAAAAAAATCACCTCTGTATCAGAAAGGATTTGGAAAATTATACCCAGACCCCTACAGTTTCCCACCTTTTCTCTCTCAGAAACTTTGGAGCATTATATTTGGATCAAAAGATATTTCACTTTAAGTGCTGTTTTAGTAGGTTATCTTTAGCAGTTTTTAGTAAATCCCACTCATCTTTCTTTGCTGAGACCCTAGCTCCATCTTCTTCCTTGACGCCTAATATAAATCCACACCCTCTCCTTCCATTGGATCTCCTTCCTGATCTCCAATTGTCCTTCTCTTTCCTCTTACATCTGACTTCCTGCTTGCCTACCAAAAGGATATTTATGGATATTTTTATGCTTGCTGTGAGACTTTCCGCAAATTCTTTCTTTGTCTCACTTATATCCAATTTTGCTTTCCATTTGGACTTTCTGTTACCAATCCAGTTGTCATCTGGATCACCAACCTGGCATCTATCATATGGCCTATGTCTTTTAATCTGTATCTCTCTCTTCTTTGTAGATTTATTCAGAGACTTTCAGCTTTTGTTCCCCTGTTCTTCTTCTTAACGGGGATGGATCAAGACTATTTCTTCCTTCATTGTACAATTAGTTTTTGTTTAGCAAACTTTGATTGCAGATTACTTAGGTCAATCTGTTCTCATCTGTGTAATACTGGCAGTGGTGCCAATGTAATACTTACTATGCATGAAAAGTGAGTAATGAGCTGTCTCTAAACTTCTGTCATACTTCAGGTTAAGGTGTTCCCACAGGATTGCTGAGGAGAGAGTTCCAGCCTTTAGAGCAGAAATGGTGTAAGATTAGTGATACATGCCCCCTAAACTGGATGCTGTGCAACTTAAAGAGGAACCTGGAGGTGGTGGTATTCCAATGCACTCACTGGCCTTATCCTCATCAGAGTTTGGCAATTGTGGAAGTACTGTTGGCACAACCCTTCACACCATTACTCAAGTAGTTGCATCCGTCATTAAGTCCACTCACTATTCAGAATGTGCTCTCTTCTCGTTGAATTGAATTGACTTTATTACTTACACCATTCATGTACCTGAGGAGTAAAAATCTTTATGCTATGTCTCTGTTCAAATGTACAATATGCAATTATAGTAATTTACAATAAATATTATGGACAACAGGATAGTTGATATAACATAGAAATACAGTTGTGTCAGCATGAATTAAGCAATCTGACAGCCTGGTGGAAGAAGCTGTCCTGGAGCCTGTTGGTCCTGGCTTTTATGCTGCGGTACTGTTTCCTGAAAGGTAGCAGTTGGAATAGATTGTGGTTGGGGTGACTTGGACCCCAATGATCCTTTGGGCCCTTTTTTCACACCTGTCTTTGTAAATATCCTGAATAGTGGGAAGTTCGCAACTACAGATGCACTGGGCTGTCCGCACCACTCTCTGCAGAGTCCTGCAACTGAGGGAAGTACAGTTCCCATACCAGGCAGTGATGCAGCCAGTCAGGATGCTCCCAATTGTGCCCCTGTAGAAAGTTCTTAGAATCTTCTTCAACTTCCAAACTTCTTCAACTGTCTGGGGTGAAAGAGGCACTGTTATGTCTTTTTCACCACACAGCCGGTATGTACAGACCACGTAAAGTCCTCAGTGATATTTATGCTGAAGAACTTAAAGCTGTTCACCCTCTCAACCCCAGATCCATTGATGTCAATAGGGGTTAGCCTGTCTCCATTCCTCCTGTAATCCATAACCAGCTCCTCTGTTTTTCCGACATAGAGGGAGAAGGTGTTTTCTTGACACCACTGTGTCAGGGTGATGACTTCTCTGTAAACTGCCTCATTATTATTTGAGATTAGGCCAATCAGTGTAGTATCATCAGCAAATTTAATTAGCAGTTTGGAACTGTGGGTGGTGAAACAGTCATGGGTATACAGAGAGTAAACGAGGGGGCTTAGTACACAGCCCTGAGGGGCACCTGTGTTGAGGGTTGGAGGGGCAGAGTTGAGGCCCACTCTTACCACTTGCTGGTGATCTGACAGGAAGTCCAGGATCCAACTACACAAGGCAGGGTGAAGGCCAAGGTCTCTGAGCTTCTTGTAAAACCTTGGTTTTGAATGCTGAACTGTAGCCCAAGAACAGCATTCTTACTAAGCATCCTTCTTCTCCAGATGTATAAGGATGGTGTGTGCGGCTGTGGTCATTGCATCATGTTGATTGGTTGCATCAGTAGGCAAATTGTAGGAGGTCCAGTTTGGGTGGTAGCAAGCTGCAGATGTAATCATTGACCAGCCTCTCAAAGCATTTGCTTATTAGTCAGGTGAGCGCAACAGGACGCCAGTCGTTCAGACATGTTACCTTGGTCTTTTTAGGTATAGGGACAATGGTGGATGTTTTGAAGCAGGAGGGTACTCTGCACTGGGAGAGGGAGAGATTAGAAATGTCATTAAACACACCTGCCAGTTGTGCTGCACACATCCTGCATACCCACCCTGGGATGCCAGCCTTGCGACCGTCCACTCATTGGAAACACGGCGTAAAAAAGCCATGCGCTTTTCTCATTACTGTCCTTGGGAAGGGGCTGCAGGAACCCAAAGGTACACACTCAACATTTTAGAAACAACCTCTTCCCCTCCAACATTTGATCTCTGAATGGTTCATCAACATATGAATGCTGTTCAAGCATTTCTCTTTTTCATTATGTATTTATTTATTATTATTGTAATTTTCTTACGTCCTGCACTATACTGTGGCCACAAAACAACAAAGCTCATGATGAATGTCATTGGAAATAAAGCTGATTTTTATTCTGATTCTGGATGGTCTAAATGAGCAACCGCTGCACAATTTGTAGATGGTACACACTGAAGTCACGCTGGTCCACTGGTGGAAGGAATAAATGTGTTGGATGGAGTACCAGTCAAAGTGGTGCTTTGTCCTGGATGGTATCAAACTTCTTGAGGGTTGTTGCATCTGCACACAGCCCATCAAGTGGTTTGTGTCTTGGTGATTGGATTCTCACTAACCATAGGAAGCATGAGCATGCATGAGTATGGCAACTGCTCTGCCCAAGAACGCAAGAATCTGCAGATTTATCAGCACACTGCGGAAGACTGTCTTCCCTCCCACTATGTTTCTCGCTGCCTTGGTAAAACAACCCAGATAATCAGGGGTACAACCCACCCTGGACGTTCTCTCATCTTCCCTTCCCATTGAGCAGAAGATACAAAGGACTGAAAGCACATGCCACCAACTCAAGGACAGCTAGCTTTACAACCACTGTTATAAAACAATTGCATGGTCTCCACAATCCACCTCATTAGAAC
Organism: Hypanus sabinus; assembly: GCF_030144855.1. Taxonomy (NCBI): domain Eukaryota; kingdom Metazoa; phylum Chordata; class Chondrichthyes; order Myliobatiformes; family Dasyatidae; genus Hypanus; species Hypanus sabinus. Next base: position 8,499,879 of record NC_082732.1, read on the forward strand.
TTTCCACCTTATTGTCTGCCTGTTCTGCACTTTGACTATAACTGTAACACTTTATTCTGTGTCCTTTTATTTATTTTCCCTTGTTATACCTCAATACATTGTTGCAATGAAATGATCAACACTGGCAGCTTAGTCACAACAATAAACCAATTTACCAATTTATTAATTTACATTCTTTTCCATTGATATACTGGGACTGTTATATCTTACATGCTCCTGCACCAATGTTTGTTCAACTCTGCCTGGTTTGCTTCCAAGTAACAAGGCCAGCAATGCCATGTTCTTCACTGGGCCAGAAGCACATGAATCAAGAATGTTCTCTACAACATACTTCAGAATCTCCTCCCAGTCTTGGACTCATGGATGCCACCACAGTTATGTCTACTTGAAGTCTTATCCCTAACAAATCTCTTGGCATCCTTTCTCCTCTCTCCCTATACACTTAAGCTATGCAAAATGCTATGACCTTGACCACATTCTCAAGGAGCAATGTTGCCCTTATCGAGGTTGGCTCAAGAGAAAGTTTCCCTCAAGTCCTTCAAAACCACCCGCCTGCTGCTTTGTCAGCCCTCTGACATCCATTTCCCTTGTGGCTATGCTTTTTGTTGAGTTGCTGGATGACCGCCCAGGAACATGCAGTTTGAGAACACCCAGCAACGCAGGTGGGCTGCACTGTCACCGGCTCTAACTTGAAAACTCCAAAACTCAGAGCTCAAGCTCCTCTATCTGATAGCACTTCCCATTCCTGAGGTTGTCCAATTCATAGGAAGAAACATGAACTTTCCACAGGGTGAATAATGTGCACACCATTAATCTGAATTGTCCTGCCATGTTTTTAAATGTTAAATTAATGCAACTATCAAAAGTATACTTAAATCTTCATTAATATATTACTTACTGTTTTAGCTACCCTGAACAGAGTTTTTTAAATTCTCTTACATTCTGGTCACAGCACATATTTGACCAATGCTTTCCTTTACTCAATTCTGCTTCCTGTGTTTTCTTTCAAATTCTTTCTGACTCCACTGCTCTCCTTGAGTTAAATCTGGTCGTAAAATATCCTCAAATTCTATGCAAAAGGTCTACGTGACTTTTCATTGGATTTCTAAATCAAGAAGTTTTCCACAGCAAACATGCTATCTCTAAATAATTAGATGAGAATTGGAAGAGAATTGCAGAACTATATTTAGTGGTTTGAAACAGGATTAAGAAGTAAGTTAAAAATGTGCTTTCGCTTCCTGCTGTGAGTTCTGTGAGAAGGCCTGATAGGAACCAGCACCAGGAAAGGGGTAGCAGCAGAGGTTCTCCGACATTGGTCGATGCCTTTCCTGATTTTCCATGCACCTATCATCTTGCTCCATTCAACTTCTGTGCTAACCAACAATGCTGCAGGTGTGCTCAGTCCCATTGTCTGAATTTATTTTCTCATTTATAGGTTGGGGCTGTCAGTGACAAAGTCAATGTTTATTGACTGTCTAAGACTAGTAATTGTTATCTTATTGTCAAAAGTACTGTGAAAAGCTTTATCTGAATGCCATCCAGAGAGATGATTCCATACATAAGCATCTTGAAGTAGTACTGTCATGGTTCCAGTTGGCTGTTCCCCTTCAACAGTCCTTTCTCCCTGATTACGCCCTAATTTCAGTCATTAGATTTCCAATTGCTGCTAGTTTACTCAATTGCAGTACACCTGGTTTTCATCAGAGACTGTGAGATAAGTACAATGGCATCACTATCACAGGTTACTGCTTTGTTGGTATATTCTTGTGTGATACTTCGTTCCCTTGTCCGATTAGAACCATTAGTTCTAAGTTCAGCTCGAGCTTCAAGATAGTTCCTGTAAATCCTGTCTCCTTGTCAAGATTCCTCCGGTTTGCTGTTCTAAGTTCACGTCTGTGCCAGCATCCCCAATTCAGTTGACGTGCCGGTGTCCTGCACTTGAGTTCTCCTCGGTCACCCCGTGCAACGTACAAATGGAAAAAATGCAGAATACAGTGCTGAGAAAGTGCAGCACAGATAGATAAATAATGTGCAAAAGCCATGATGAGGCAGACCGAGAGATCAAGAGTTTATCTTTACTATCTAAGAAGCCTGTTTAAGACCCTTATAACAGTGATAAAAAGCTGATTTTGAGCCTGGTGGTACATGTTCTCAAGAACTTACTTGTGGCTGCATCACAGATAAACAGCAGTCACAAAAAAAGCATAAATTATACAAGAAAGACTAGACTTAAAAAATAAAACCTATTGTGGTGCAAAGTGGTAAAACTGATCACTGTGGTAGAATTAGGCCATTTGCCCCATCGAGCCTGCTCCACCATTTGATCATGGCTGATTTATTTTCACCCCATTCTCCTGCCTTTTCCCCATAACCTCTAACACCCGAACTAATCAAGAATATCTCAACCTCTGCTTTAAATATACCCAATGGCTTGGCCTCATCGGTCGTCTGTAGCATTGAATTCCACAGATTTACCACCCTAGAGCCGAATAAATTCCACCTCAGCCAGTGAGTATAGGCCCAGGGCAATCAAAGGCTTCTCATACATTAACCCTTTCATACCCAAACTCATTCTTGTAAATTTCCACTGGTCCCCTCCAATGTCAAGCACTTTCATCCTCAGATATGGGGCCCAAATCTGCTCCCAATACTTAAAATGTGATCTGACCAATGCCTTGCTTTTATATTTCATTCCACTTGAAATGAATGCTGACATTACATTGGCCTTCCTTACTGGCGACTCAGCCTGCAAATTAACCTTTAGGGAATCTTGTACTAGACTCCCAAAACCCTTTGTACCTCCAATATCTGAATTCACTTCCTGCTTAGAGAACAGTGTACATCAATATTATCATCAACCAAAGTACATGGCCATACACTTCCCTACACTGTATTTGACTTTTTGCCCATTCTCCTAATCAGTCCAAGTCTTTCTGGAGATTTCCCATGTCCTCAATACTACCTGCCCCCCCACCTATACTTGTATCATCCACAAAACTGGCTACAAAACCGTAAATTCCATCATTCAGAACATTGGCAGATAACGTGAAAAATAGCAGACCCAACACCAGCCATGGTGAAACACCACTAGTCACAAAACACAGGGTGAATTCTCTCTCATTATGATCACTGCCTCCTAAGGGTTTCTTTATCTTTCGCTCCCTAATCAAATCTGGTCATTACACCACACCCAGCCCAAGTTGTCATTTCCCTAGTAGACTAAACCACAAGCTGCTCCAAAAAGAAATCTGGTAGGCATTCTACAAATTCTTTCTCTTGGGATCCAGCTCTAATCTGAACCACATGTACTAAGGTACAGTGAAAAACTTGGTTACGCATGCCATCCTTAGAGATCATTTCATTACATCAGTGCATTGAGGTAGTACAATGAAAAATAAAGTGTTACTGTTACAGAGAGCACACACAAAATGCTGGTGGAACACAACAGGCCAGGCAGCATCTATAAGGAGAAGCACTGTCTAAGTGCTCCACCCTTATTCCAGAAAAAGAATTCAAGAATGCAGAATCATCTATTTTATCTTGGTCATGGAGATAGTTACGGATAGAATTATGAATCAAAAAGAAAAAGAATGAAAATGCTGAGGATGTTTTGCAGGTCATGCAGCATTTGGGTCAAGAGAAAATGAATTAGTATTTCAGATTGATGACATTTACCTTAGTTTTTCTCATCATTGAGGTTGCCTAAAATACTGAATATCTTCAGTATTTTTCTGTTTTTATTACAGCTTTGGTAATCACTTGGATAAGTGTGAGCTGTTTAGAGAAAACCGATGTGAATTTGTCAAAAGCAAATTCATGTGTTCTTTTCATATTCATTTTATGATCTGGACGTTACTGCTCATTCATAACTGTCCTGAGAAGTTGTGGGCGAACTACCTTCTGGAATTGCATCAGTTCCTCTGGTGACAGTCCTCCAGTAGTTCTGTTGGGAAGGGAATACAAGGATTCCAAGTGCAAAAATTGCCATGGCCCTGGCAGAGTTATTTAAAATATCCTTAACTACAGATAACATGCTGGAGGACTAGCAGATAGCTAATGTTGTTTTGTTGTTTAAGAAAGGCTGTAAGAACAAGGTGAGAAGTTGCAAGCAAGTGAACCTGATGCCAATAATGAGTAAATTATAGGAAGGCATTCTAAGAGACTATATATATATATAGATATGTGTGTGTGTGTATATATATAGATATGTATTTGGATGGACAGGATCTGAATAGGAATAGACAACATGGTGTTGTGCATAGTAAGTTGTGCCTAACTAATCTTGTTGAATTTTTCAAGGAGCTTATCAGGAAAGATGATGAAAGAAAGGCAGTGGATGTTGTCTACATAATACTTTAGCAAGGTCTTTGACAAAGTCCTGCATGGGAGGCTGGTCAGGAGGGTCAATGAAGTAGTAAATTGGACTCATCAAAGTGGTAAACTGGATCAGCAGATCTGCAGAAATGGATGGATATCAAAGTTTGCAGTGGGATCTGGACCAGTGGAAAAATGGCAGATGGAATTTAATACAGACAAGTGTGAGATGTTACACTCTGGGAAGACAAGCTAGGGTAGGGCTTATACAGTGAGAGGTAGAACAGAGAAATCTGGAAATACAGATCCCTAATTCCTTGAAAGTGGTGTCACAGTTAGATAGGGGCATAAGGAGAGATTTTGACCTATTGCCTTTCATAAATCAGAGTATTCGGTCAAGGAGTTTGGGATGTTATGTTGAAGTTGTATAAGACATTGGTGAGATCTAATTTGGAATATCATGTGCAGTTCTGGTCACCAACCTACAGCAAAGGTAAATAATATTGAAAGAGTAAAGGGAGCTTACGAGTATGTGCTGTGATTTGAGGACCTGAATCATAGGGAGAGTTTTGAATAGGTTTGCACTTTATTACCTATAGGGTAGGAGAAAGAAGGATGATTTGACAGATGTATACACAATTATGAGGGGTATAGGTAGGGTGAATGCAAGCGAGCTTTTTCCACTGAGGCTGGGTGAGACTAGAAAAAGAGGCCACATAGGTTAAGGGTGAAAGGTGTTGCATGTATCTGGTGCCTTTGTCCTCCCTGGGGACAGAGGTCACATGTAATGGAGCAGGCTGGGTGCATTTTGTCAATGGAACACTCTGCAGAAACTGTAGTAGAGGAATGTATGTTTAGAGTTGTTAATTGGATGCCATTCATGCAGGCTGTTTTTTTTAGACAGCGTTGACTTTCCTGGTAGATTTTGGAGCTGCACTCATCCAACCAAGTGAAGGTTAATCATTTTAATCCAAAATTGTGCTTCATGTAGGGCCCAGGAGCTGACTGACTCACTGCAAGTTATTCGACTTCTGACCTGCATGTATGGCCACAGTATTTACATCTCCGTTGCAGTTGAGTTGCTGCTCAGTGTGGTGGCCTTTATGATATTGAAGGTGGAAATTTGATCATCTATTGAATAACAAATCATGGATATTGCTAGCTGTTTACCCGCCTATGCCTGAATTATTGTTTAGGTTTTGCTATCTGCATGCGTGACCACTTCATCTGCTGTGCAGTTATGAATGAAACCACACATTATGCAATCATGTGGGAAGATCTGCATTTAAGTCCTTATGATGGAAGGAAGACCTTGATGAAACAAATGAGAAAGACTAAAGGAAAGGCAATGGTCTGAGAAGTGATGTCCTGGGGCACAGAAGGTTGACTTCCAACAACTATAACCACCTCCATCATCTGGGTGTCATTTGATCTTTGTTCTATGACAATGAAATGTAAAAACCAGTATAAAAATCAGTTGAGGTTTCGTTAATGGTCTGTGATGTCTGTACTAAATTAATATGCAGATCTCACACCAGAGCTACAGAGTTGAGGCAAAATAAGATCCAAGGCCTGATCTGGCACTGAAACTGAGGCTGTGGACCAGCTCTGGGGTTTGTGTCTATGGACTCACCTTTGTTCTGAATGCTATTTATTTACTTTTATTATTTGTGCGATTTGATTTTCAGTGCACATGGGGTGTTTCTTTTCATGAGTTCTTTATTTTGTGGCTGCCTGTAAGGAGACAGATCTCAAGGTTGCATAATGTAGACACACTTCAAAAATAAATGTACTGTACTTTGAACTTCGAACTCTGTTCAGGATGCTTGAAATCTTGAATAACAACCTAAAAGTGTTGGGAATATTTATTCAGTCAGTGTTGTCATTAACCTGGAATGTTAATTTACTTTCTCACTCCATAGATAGGGCTTGACATGATATTTAATATTTTGTGTCAGGTTTTCAGCATCCACAATGTTTATTTATTACAAGCTAAGCTCATGATCTCATCTCATTAATATTGAGGAAATTTAGTACGTGCAATGTCCAACAAGTTCACGTAAGTGGTAAACTTGGGATGTGATGAAAATAAATACATTCCTAAAAGCAACAAACCAGTATGTTGGGATGCACATGCAGAAAGCTGTGGGTGTTGATTTGCATTGTGAACAAAGAGAGTTCAAGGCAGCCCTTTTAGCCACCTTCCTAATTTCTATTTGCAACGGCTTTTCCTATTTCACATTCTTGCACCACCAGAACTTACTCCAGCACTTTTCTTCTTGCCTCATAAAGTGTGCAGAATGAATGAAAACTTCTTAAGTCCACAACATGAGAGCATTATTCAATAATCTAGTGTCAATATACCTGAAAGAAATTTGGCTCAGTAGCTTCAGATCCTTTGGTTCCCAAAGGACAAATTAAATAACCAAACATTGATTCCTGTTTGTGTCTATTTATCACGTACCAATATGTCATAGAATCTCACAGCACAGAGACAGCCTGTTTGGCCCATCACATGAATGCTAACCATTGGGCACCCATCCTAATTCCATCTTCCAACACTTGGCTCTCATCAAGGAGTGCCCATCTAAACACTTCTTAAATGCTGTCAGCAACTCTGTTTCCTCCACTTCCTCAGGCAAGGTGTCCTTACCACTCTCCAGCTGATAAAAAAGGGTCCCCTCAGTTTTCTATTGATTCCCTTAGCCCCTACCCCAAATCTCCAATCTCAATTTCTATCTATCTCTGATATGAGGGAAATTTCCTGCAGTCTACTCTATCTATACCTTTCATAATTTTAGTTACCTCAATCACATCTCCTCTTAACCTCCTCCAGTCTGGGAAAAATAGACCATGCCTCTTCAAAGTTCGAAGTTCAAATAAATTTATTTTTGGATCACATACATGTCACCGCTTACAAATCTAAGATTATTTTTCTGCAGTTATACTTAGCAAATCTATAGAACAGTAACTGCAAACTGTAAACAAACTGTGCAAATACAGATATAAATAAATAGTAATAAATAATGACCATGAAATAACAAGATCAAAGAGTCCTTAAATGAGTGAAGTTATTCCCTTTTGTTCAAGAGCCTGATGGTTGAGTGGTAGTAACTGTTCTTGAACCTGGTGGTGTGAGTCCTGAGGCATCTGTACCTTCTACTTGATGGCAGCAATGAGAAAAGAGCATGGCCTGGGTGGTAAGGATCTCTGATGTTGAATGCTGCTTTTCTATGGCAACATTTCATGTAGATGTGCTCAATGGTTGGGAAGGTTTTACCTGTGATGCACTGGGCTGAATCCATTACATTTTGTAGGATTTTCTACTCAAAGGCATTGGTGTTCCCATAACAGGCCGTAATGCAGTCAGTCAGCACACTTTCCACCACACATCTATACAAGTTTGTCAATATTTTTGATGACATGCTGAACCTCTGCGGACTCCTGAAGAAGTAAAGGTACTGTCAGGCTTTCTTCACAATAGTATTTATTTGATGGGTCCAGGACAGGCCCTCTGAGACAGGGACACCCTGGAATTTAAAGTTACTGACCCTCTCCAACTCTGATCCTCTTATGATTAGTGGCTTATGGGCCTCTGTTTTCCTCTCCCGAGGTCTGCAATCAGCTCCTTAGTCTTAATGACACTGAGTGAGAGGTTGTTGTTATTGTGCCATTCAGCCAAGTTGTCAATCTCACTGCTGTATGCTGATTCATCACTCCTCATAACTGAAACCCTCCATCCCAGGCAACATCCTGGTGTGACTCCTCTCCGCACCCTCCAGCACTATCCTATCCTTCCTACAGTCTGTAACCAGAACTGCAAGCAGTACTCCAGCTGAGGCCTGACCAATGTCATATAACGTTGGAGCATAACTTCCCCACTCTTGTACTCATTGCCCTGACTAATAAAAGCCACTATCCTATATATCTTTTTAACCATGTTATATACCACCATTTCCACCTTCAACTGTTATGGTCGGGTCCGAAGTCTGCATTCCAGTTCTTGATCTGGTCTGCGGACTCCGGACTCCGGGTCCTTCGATCGTCCCTCGTTTCACCTTGAACTCAAATACTCACATCTGAGGACCATCTTAGCTTGGTTGGGCTCAAGGAGGTACAGCTGATGCCTATTGGTTGGCTGTGAATATAAGGGACTCTGGGATTGAGTATAGTTGGGCAGTATCCTGTCTGTCCCAGCTTGGAGTAACTCTGTTAATGATGAGTTCTGTGAGTGAGATATGGACTGGGCTGCTCTGTAGGCTGTCTGAGTCCTCTGGCCACAGTGAGTCTTGAAGTCACCCTGGACCGAGCTCCCTTCCTATCCCTTGCCTCCACTGGGTAAGCCAGGCTGGATTGCCATTACCTGGTGGAGGGCTCTGCCCCTTCCTATCTCTTGCCTCTGTTGGGTAAGCCAGGCTGGATTGCCATTACCTGGTGGAGGGCTCTGCCCCTTCCTATCCCTTGCCTCCATTGGATAAGCTGGGCCAGATTGCCATTACCTGGCAGAGGGCTCTGCCCCTTCCTATCTCTTGCCTCTGTTGGGTAAGCCAGGCCAGATTGCCATTACCCGGTGGAGGGCTCTGCCCCTTCCTATCCCTTGCCTCTGTTGGGTAAGCCAGGCCAGATTGCCATTACCCGGTGGAGGGCTCTGCCCCTTCCTATCCCTTGCCTCTGTTGGGTAAGCCAGGCCAGATTGCCATTACCTGGTGGAGGGCTCTGCCCCTTCCTATCCCTTGCCTCTGTTGGGTAAGCCAGGCCAGATTACCATTACCCGGTGGAGGGCTCTGCCCCTTCCTATCCCTTGCCTCCATTGGATAAGCTGGGCCAGATTGCCATTGCCTGGCAGAGGGCTCTGCCCCTTCCTATCTCTTGCCTCTGTTGGGTAAACCAGGCTGGATTGCTGTTGCCCTGTGGGGGACTCTGCCCCTTCCTATCCCTTGCCTCTGATGGGTTGTGCCCTGTGACCTGCCCAGGCCCCTGTGTCCTGTCTGGGAGATCTGGGTCCTGCCCAGGAGTTCTGAGGCCTGCCCAGGGGGTTATCCTCCCAGCATTCATAATCCTGACCCCAGCCTTGAGACCCCAAGATCTCTCTGAACCCTGAGATCATTCTGAACATCATGGTCTTCATGAATGCCATGGTCTCCACGCTTTGTCCTATAGCTTGTCCTGTCCTGCCCCTAGTACTTCAGTGCCTGCGTCCTGCATTTGGGTCCAGTCTCCTGTCCCTTTATGACAATGGTCATACACTGTTCCTCAGTACTCTCTCAGACTTTACCAATCATGGTGCACTGTATGTTGTAGTCTCAGTACAGAATGTATCACCTTATATTTGTCTGGATTATATGGTTTGGGAGATCTAGCCTACACGGGCTCTATACATTTATACTTCTCAGTTGACTGTGTTGGTGGCTGGAGACTGTGGAACAGGCTCAGCTTAGCATTACTTCCTACTTACTCTTTGAAACCTAAATCTATTAGGACAAGAATTCTGAAATCTACAAATGTTAGTCAATAGGCTTTGATGATAAACAGACCAACTAATTCTAACTCTACATTGGACAATCCATATTGATGTCAGACCTAGGCAGTTAATCGGGTGAGAAACCATCTGCTGAGAGCAGTACAGTGAGTCTTGCAACATGTGTGCTGATATTCCAGATGCAGGGTCTCAGCCTGTTCATCTCCCTCGCAGATGCTGCCTTTGCATTTTGCTCCAGATTCCAGCAGCTGCACTTTCTTATGTCAGCTGGTAGGGTACAGAATCAGGGTAAGAGGTCACTCATTTCAGTGTGAGAAGAGAAGGAATTTCTTCTCTCAGAGGTGTGCAAATGTAGATCATTATGGATGCTTAAAGCTGAGAGGTTAGTGTGCATCTTCTGGCAATTGACATGTTGATGCAGCTGGTATGAAGTATTTTGTTGTCAAGCAAATAACCAGACTATTAAACATGAAAGGTTTGTTTTGCATATTGAGCTAGCAGGCTTGGCAGCACAAACCTTAAACAGACAATAAATTATAATTTCTCTTGAAGATAGTATCATTCTTTGCGGTAATGTCCCTGCCATATGATTCAACATAGGACATTGTAGATGAAAGAAAGGTCTTGGGTCCCGTTAAGATTGCAACCCACTTTTAAATCACTATTTTCAGATGCTTTTTAATAATATAATAATTTTTTGAGTGAATTTAGTAGTTTAAAATGAGCATGGGAACCAGTGAACCAGATGAAAGGTCTCGGCCCAAAGTGTCGACTGTTTACTCTTTTCCATAACGGCTGTCTGGCCGAGTACCTTCAGCATTTTTTGTGTGTTGCTTGGACTCCCAGCATCTGTAGATTTTCTCTTGTTTGAGTGATGGTAGGTGAGACTCGATGGGGGAAAGAGAGGGGATGATGTGAGAAACTGGCAAGTGAGAGTTTAGTTGATCTGGTAACAAACATAGTGTGGGATTAAACCTATTTACACTCAGCAACTCACAGTGAATAATTTGAGTTTCAATGTTGCCTTTGTCTATTCTGTCTAAGTACAGTAATTTGGGATTATCTAAATGTGGCATTTGAGAGGATTCATGGAGGTCATTCACATGATTAAATCTTTGACTAGAATTTGATTCTCAATCCTATGTTCAAGTTAATTTCACATAGACTATGCAAGTTGGCACTGATTTAACATCATAGTTCTTTATCATTCAAGGCTTTTTAAAGTAGTATTTTCCTCAGCAGGATCATTTGTTTTGATTCCAGGAGATAATCTTACATTTATAACAGGATCAACATCATTATAGCATATTACACAATCCCTGGTTAATGCTTCAAATGTGTACAGAGAGAACCCACCAGTGCAATAGACAATGGCAGGGAACTCCTTCGAACTGCTCCTACATCCATTTCCCCCAATTTATGCAATAAAGCAAAAACAACTGTAAGCAAACCCTTGGCCAATGTTATAAGAAGCATGAACAACTGTTATGTTAAGTCGTTTTGGGACATTGAGTACAAGATTGAAGCATATAAATGCATGAGTCATTCAGTGAGTTTAACATTGCTGAGAGTACCAATCAGTATTCTCCTGCTTTCCATAACAACTACTTATCAACAACTCAGAGTGAATGAATAGCAAACAAAATCAGAGAAAGCTAGAAATATTCAGCACATCAAGTCCCGTCAATTGGGAAGGCAAAACTAAATTAACAAAGTCTATTTTATCGTTACACCTGTTCGTTTTCTTACAATGTGCTGAATTATGTGAATGTGAGGCTTGATGAGCTGAGGATTTCTTTCTGCTTGTAATTTTCATTCCATTACAATTCATGTAGTAGGCCTAAATTGAATGAGTCACAAGGCTGTGTGCTTAGCCCCCTGCTTTAATCACTTTTTACTTAATGACTGTGTGGCTAAACACAATGCCATATTGAAATTTGCTGACCGACACCTCTGGCATTGGTCAAATCAAAGATGGTGATGAATCAGCGTATCGGAGGGAGATTGAACATCAATCTGAGTGTTGCCACAACAACAAACAGCATGGTCAAGGAGCTGATTATTAACTTCAGGGAGAGGAAACCAGAGGTCCATGAGCCAGTCCTCATTGGGGTATCAGAGTTGGAGAGAGTCAACAACTTTAAATTCCTTGGCTTTATCATTTCAGAGGTTCTGTCCTGGGCCCCGCACATAAGTGACATTACAAAGAAAGCATAGCAGCACTTCTGCTTAGAAGTTTGTGCAGATTTGGCGTGTCATCTAAAACATTGACAAACCTCTATAGATACATGGTGGAGAGTATACTGACTAGTTGCATCACAACCTGGTATGGAAACACCAACATCTTCATGATGGATGCCCAGTCCCTATACACTCCATCCCCCATCAGCAGAGCCCTAAAGCTTTCTGCTTCTTTTTGGACAACAGACCCAGCCAGTTCCCTTCCACCAGCACTCTCCTCTGTCTGGTGGAACTGTTCCTCACCGTCAATGATTTCTCCTCTGGCTGCTCCCACTTCCTTCAAATTCAAGTTGTGGCCATGGGCACTTGCATGTGCCCCAGCTATGCCTGCTTTTTTTGTCGGCTACGTGGGACGGCCTATGTTCCAAGCCTACACCAGTATCACTCCCCATCTCTTCCGATGCTATGTTGATAACTGTATCAGTGCTATTTCCCGTACACATGCTGAGCTCATCAACTTTGCCTCCAAATTCTACCCTGCCCACCTCAAATTTACCTGGTCCATTTCTGACACCTCGCCCCTTCCTTGCTCTCTCTAGCTACTGTCTATCTGCTGATACCTTATACAAACCCACTCATTCTCATACCTACCTGGTCTATACCTTTTCCCACCCTGTCACTTGTAAAAATGTCATCCCCTGTCTCAGACAGACAGACATTCTTTATTGATCCTGAGGGAAATTGTGCCCTTCCAACTTGAGTTTAGCATCACAGCCATGGACTGACAAGTCCGAATGGGAATGAGAAGTGGAATGGAAAAGGTTGGCTACCAGGAGATCCTGCTTTTTCTGGCACTGCGTCTGCTCTTAGGATGAGGCTTTTCATTCCAGAATTAATCAGATGTCCTCCTTCTTCAAAGAAAGGGACTTTCCTTCCTCCACCATCAACGCTGTCATCATCCGCATATCTTCCATCTCACACACATCTGCCCTCACCTCATCTTTCCACTGCTACACCACGGATAGGTTTCCTCTTGTCCTCCACTTCACTAGCCTATGCCTCCAGAACATTATTCTCCATAACTTCCGTCAACTCCAATGGGATCTCACCACCATGTACTTCTGTTCCTGCCTTTTTGCTTTCCACAGGATTACTCACTACATGACTCCCTTGCTCACTTGTCCCTCCCCATTGATCTCCCTCCTGGCACTTATCCTTACAAGTGCCACACCTGCCCCTACATGTCCTACGTCACTACCATTCATGGCCCCAAACAGCCCTTCTAGGTAAGGCAACACTTCACCTGTGAGCCTGTTGGGGTCATCTACTGTATCCAATACTCTCAGAGCGGCCTCCTGTTTATCGATGAGACCTGACGTAGATTGGCACACCACTTCACCGAGTGCCAGAAAAAGCAGGATCTCCTGGTAGCCAACTTTTTCCATTCCACTTCTCATTCCCATTCTGACATGTCAGTCCATGGCCTCCTCTACTGCTGTGATGCCAAACTCAAGTTGGAGGGGCAACACCTTATAATTTGTTTGGGTAGCCTCCAAACTGATGGTATGAACATTGATTTCTCAAACTTCTGGTAATTGCTCCTCCACTCTCCTTCACCGCTCCCCATTCCTGTTTCCTCTCTCTCCTATCTCTTTACCTGGCCATTACTTCCCTCTTGTGCTCCTCCTCCTTCTCTTTCTTCCACAATTTTATATCCTCTCCTGTCAGATTCCCGCTCTTCCAACCCTTTATCCTTTACACCAGTCAACTTCTCAGCTCTTTACTTCACTCCCTCTCCCCTTGTGATTTCACCTATCACCTGCCACCTTGTGTTTCTTCCTTCCCCAACCCCAAACTTCTTGCTCTAGCTTCTTGTCTTTTTTACCAGTCCTGATGAAGGGTCTCAGCCCATAGAGTCAACTGTTTATTCATTTCTATAGATGCTGTCTGATCTGCTGAGATCCTCCAACATTTTGTGTGTTTTGCCTTGGATTTCCTGCATCTGCAGGTTTTTTCATGTTGGTGATATCACTCAAGTGATATCACTTGGGATACCAGCTCCAGATAATCCAAAATTCAGAAACTTGAGAGACTTTGAAATGCTGTGGAATATTGATTGTTCTGGTTGGCTATTTGGAAGTTTGTTTGATCGCTGAGCTTGGCAAAGTGTTTTGCAGATGTTTAGCCACCAATTGAGAAACCATCATCAGTACGCGGTTGAGAGTGTTGTCTCCTCAGAACGCCATTTCTATACTCCTCCGGGGTCAAATAGATATTGACTAGACATCGTGATCGGATTGGCTGGTTCAAAACTCTGTGAATAGTTTAGCATTAGAAAATTCTGATTGGCTAGCTTTGAGGGAAGTCCATTGGAAGTGTTTACTTCGCTAACCAGATCCCGAGATTACTGGTGATTCGTTAATTGTTGAGGTTATTGTTTCTCTTTTCTCTGTAAGGGTTCATATACCAGATCTATGTTGATTTGTTTTTTGATGGATCCTTCTGTAGAGAACCATGCTTCGGGAAAATCTCATTCTTCTCTTGTTCTTGCTTGAGTCAAGACTCTGGCTGTTGTCTAGTTGAAATGCTGTCCTTGTTCGTCTTCATGAGCTGATACTAGTGAGAGTGGGTCATGCCTTCTGCTTGCTAGCTGATGCTTGTGTAGCCTGGTCGATAGTTTTCTTCCTGTTTGATCAATGTCAAACCAGCTCTTTATTTCATCCCCTCCACCTCTCAGTTTCACTATCACCTACTACCTTGTACTTCTTCCTCTGCTCTCCAAACTCCTTACTTCTCTTACTTTCCAGAGTGATGAAGGGTCTCAGCCTGAAATGTTGACTGTTTACTCCTTTCCATCGATGCTGTGTGGCCCGCTGAGTTCCAGCAGCTGCAGTCTTTCTCGTGTTTGTGATGAAACAGAAAATGTCATTTGCAAGGCAGATGATTGGAAAACGGCATTCAACACACCTATGGACCACTACGAATAGCAGGTCATGCCTTTTAACCATATAACCATATAACAATCACAGCACGGAAACAGGCCATCTTGGCCCTCCTAGTCCGTGCCGATCCCTTAATCTCACCTAGTCCCACCTACCCGCACTCAGCCCATAACCCTCCACTCCTTTCCTGTCCATATACCTATCCAATTTTACCTTAAATGACACAAATGAACTGGCCTCTACTACTTCTACAGGAAGCTCAATCCACACAGCTATCACTCTCTGAGTAAAGAAATACCCCCTCGTGTTTCCCTTAAACTTCTACCCCCTAACTCTCAAATCATGTCCTCTAGTTTGAATCTCCCCTACTCTCAATGGAAACAGCCTGTTCACGTCAACTCTATCTATCCCTCTCAAAATTTTAAATACCTCGATCAAATCCCCCCTCAACCTTCTACGCTCCAATGAATAGAGACCTAACTTGTTCAATCTTTCTCTGTAACTTAATTGCTGAAACCCAGGTAACATCCTAGTAAATCATCTCTGCACTCTCTCTAATTTATTGATATCTTTCCTATAATTCGGTGACCAGAACTGCACACAATATTCCAAATTTGGCCTTACCAATGCCTTGTACAACTTTAGCATTACATCCCAACTTCTGTACTCAATGCTTTGATTTATAAAGGCCAGCGTTCCAAAAGCCCTCTTCACCACCCTATCTACATGAGACTCCACTTTCAGGGAACTATGCACAGTTATTCCTAGATCTCTCTGTTCCTCTGCATTCCTCAATGCCCTACCATTTACTCTGTATGTTCTATTTGGATTATTCCTGCCAAAATGTAGAACCTCACACTTCTCAGCATTAAACTCCATCTGCCAACGTTCAGCCCATTCTTCTAACCGGCATAAATCTCCCTGCAAGCTTTGAAAATCCACCTCATTATCCACAACACCTCCTACCTTAGTATCATCGGCATACTTACTAATCCAATTTACCACCCCATCATCCAGATCATTTATGTATATTACAAACAACATTGGGCCCAAAACAGATCCCTGAGGCACCCCGCTGGTCACCGGCCTCCATCCCGATAAACAATTATCCACCACTACTCTCTGGCATCTCCCATCTAGCCACTGTTGAATCCATTTTATTACTCCAGCATTAATACCTAACAACTGAACCTTCTTAACTAACCTTCCATGTGGAACTTTGTCAAAGGCTTTGCTGAAGTCCATATAGACTACATCCACTGCCTTACCCTCGTCAACATTCCTCGTAACTTCTTCAAAAAATTCAATAAGGTTTGTCAAACATGACCTTCCACGCACAAATCCATGCTGGCTACTTCTAATCAGATCCCGTCTATCCAGATAATTATAAATAGTATCTCTAAGAATACTTTCCATTAATTTACCCACCACTGATGTCAAACTGACAGGTCTATAATTGCTAGGCTTCATTCTAGAACCCTTTTTAAACAATGGAACCACATGAGCAATACGCCAATCCTCTGGCACAATCCCCGTTTCTAATGACATATTAAAGATCTCCGTCAGAGCTCCTGCTATTTCTACACAAACTTCCCTCAAGGTCCTGGGGAATATCCTGTCAGGACCCGGAGATTTATCCACTTTTAAATTTCTTAAAAGCGCCAGTACCTCCACCTCTTTAATTGTCATAGGTTCCATAACTTCCTTACTTGTTTCCTATACCTTAGACAATTCAATATCCTTCTCCTTAGTGAATACCGAAGAGAAGAAATCATTCAAAATCTCTCCCATCTCCTTCGGTTCCACACATAGCTGACCACTCTGATTCTCTAAGGGGCCAATTTTATCCCTCACTATCCTTTTGCTTTTAATATAACTGTAGAAACCTTTCGGATTTACTTTCACCTTATTTGCCAAACCAACCTCGTATCTTCTTTTAGCTTTTCTAATCTCTTTCTTAAGATTCCTTTTACATTCTTTATATTCCTCGAGCAATTCCTTTACTCCATGCTGCCTATATCTATTGTAGACATACCTCTTTTTCTGAACCAAATTTCTAATATCCCTTGAAAACCATGGTGCTCTCAAACCTTTAACCTTTCCTTTCACCCTAACAGGAACATAAAGATTCTGTACCCTCATAATTTCACTCTTAAATGACCTCCATTTCTCTATTACATCCTTCCCATAAAACAACTTGACCCAATCCACTCTCTCTAAATCCCTTCGCATCCCCTCAAAGTTAGCCTTTCTCCAATCAAAAATCTCAACTCTAGGTCCAGTCCTGTCCTTCTCCATAATTATATTGAAGCTAATGCTATTGTGATCACTGGACCCGAAGTGCTCCCCAACACATACATCTGTCAGCTGACCTATCGCATTCCCTAACAGGAGATCCAACACTGCCCCATCTCTAGTCGGTACTTCTATGTATTGTTGCAAAAAACTATCCTGCACACATTTCACAAACTCTAAACCATCCAGCCCTTTTACAGAATGAGCTTCCCAGTCTACGTGTGGAAAATTAAAATCTCCCACAATCACCACCTTGTGTTTACTACAAATATCTGCTATCTCCTTACACATTTGCTCTTCCAACTCACGCACCCCATTAGGTGGCCTATAATACACTCCTATCAGTGTTACTGCACCTTTCCCATTCTTCAATTCCACCCAAATGGTCTCCCTAGAGGAGCTCTCTAATCTATCCTTCCAAAGCACCGCCATAAGATTTTCTCGGACAAGCAATGCAACACCTCCTCCTCTGGCCCCTCCTACTCTATCACACCTGAAGCAACTAAATCCAGGAATATTTAGTTGCCAATCACACCCTTCCTGCAACCATGTTTCACTAATAGCTACAACATCATAATTCCAGGTATCAATCCACGCTTTAAGCTCATCCACCTTTCTTACAATGCTCCTAGCATTAAAATAGATACATTTAAGATACTCTCCATCTCCTCCTCTCTTTCCATCCCTAACAATGCATTCAAATTTATTATCCTTTTCTTTCTTCTCCCCTACATCCTCGGGCTGAGCGCATCCCTTCTCCATCACCAGCCTTTCCTCCCTCACACACTGTCTATTTACTTGCTCCACTGGTGAACTAACCTCCTCTCCCATAGTCTCCTCAAATAGTCTCCCGCCCCCCCCATCTTACTAGTTTAAAGTCCGCCCTGTAGCCCTAGCAAACCTCCCCGCTAGGATATTGGTCCCCCCACGACCCCACGATTTTGGGTTGGAAAATGCTCTAACGGTATTTCAAGTCATCATCTATGACATGCACTGGGAGATGCTACACCACTTCATCTTTGTCTACCTGGATGATATACTCATTTTCTTCTCCCTGTCCACTCAAGAACACATCCGGCATACCTGGCAGATTCTACAATGACTTCTCAAAAATCATCTATTAATTAAGCTCAAGAAGAGCGAGTTCCATGTATCTTCCAAGTCTCCTTCCTTGAGATTGTTATTTCTAATAGCAGCCTATAAATGAACCATGCTAAGACCCTAGGCATGTGGAATTGGTTACAACCCACCTCTGTTAAACAATTCCAGTGCTTTCTAGGCTTTGGCAATCTTTACAGGTGGTTCTTCCACAATTTCAGTTCAGTGACAGCACCGCTCACCAACCTCACCAAGACATCTACTAGACCCTTCTGCTGTACCCCAGAGCTGGAGGATTTTTTTGCGAAATTAAAACAAGGGTTCACATCCACATCAAAAACATGGTCCCAACACTGACTCCCTGAGGAATTCCACTAGTCACCAGCAGCCAATCAGGAAAGGCTCCCTTAATTCTCATTCTTTGCCTCCTGCCAATCAGCCATGCTCTATCCGTGCTGGTAAGGAACTGGCATCCATCCCCAAGGAGCGCTGTCGCAGGAAAGCATTATCTGACATTAGGGACCCCCAAAATCCAACCATACTCTCTTCTCACTGCTGCCATCAGGAAGGAGCTACAGGGGCCCAATACCCACAACTACTAGGTTCAAGAACAGTTCTTAACCCCTCAAGCATCAGAGGGGATAACTTCACTCACCTGAATACTGAATTGTTCCCAGTTTCAAGGGCTATTCATCTCATGTTCTTGATATTCATTGCTTATTTAAATATTATTATTATTATTATTTTATTTGAAACTTGTCTTTTGCACATGGGTGCTTGTCCATTTTGTTGTGTGCACTTTTTCATTGATTATGAATCGCTTCTTTGTACTAACTGTGAATGCACATAGAAAATTAATCTCAGGGTTGTATATGGTGACATAAACTGTATGTACTTTGATAATAAATTTACTTTGAAATATACAGACATAGAATTGTTATTAATTTGAAAAGGAATGTTTCTATGAAATAAGTATGTTAACTGAACTTTTCCTTGTGTTTGGAAGATTTGGAGTGAGCGTATACTCTCACCACTACACTCAGTCACCACTCTGTTAGGTTCACTTCTACACCTGATCTTTAATGCAAATATTTAAACATGTGGCAGCAACTCAAAGTATAAGAGCATGCAGACATGGTCACCAAGTTTGGTTATTGTTCAGAGCAAACATCAGAATGGGGAAGAAACGTGATCTAAGTTACTTTGACTGTGGAGTGATTGTTGGTGCCAGATAGGGTGGTTTGAGTATCTCAGAAACTGCTGATCTCCTGAGGATTTTCACACACACCGTCACTAAGGTTTATAGAGAATGGTGTGAAAAACAAAAGAGAAACATCTAGGGACTAACAGTTCTGTGAGTGAGAATGCCTTCTTAATGAGAGAAGTTAGAGGAGAATGGCCAGACTGGTTCAAGCTGACAGGAAGGTGACAGTAACTCCGATAACCACACCATGTAAGTGATGTGCAGAAGAGCATCTCTGGATGTGTAACACATTAAACTTTGAAAAGATGGGCTACAGCAACAGAAGACCACATACAAACACTCAGTGGCCACAGGAGGATTTCAGCACGATTTCTATTGGTTTGCTGATTCTGACCAGGATAAGAGGAACACACCCTACTGTTGATCTTGTGGAAACCCATTCATACCTTCTTGAGCTCAGACAAGCAGAGAGCTTGTAAGGATCATGACAGGATCTAGCAGGGAGGTTGTTATCCTTCACTGATCTAGAAACAAGGTATTTGGAAATCTCTACCCTGGAGGTGAATTCAAACATGCTTCTATTAAAGACAGAGATAATTTGATAGTAAAGAACTCAAGGGGTATAGATGTAGTGCAGGAATGTGGCAGTGAGATAAATAGCATCCGTTATATTATTGAATGATAGAGTAGAAAGATGCAAGTGTTCCTCTTATTTCTATGTTCCTATATTCTTAAGAAGCATTGGCTGGCATTCTGGTGTTGGTTTCCCAAATTCTAGCTGAATTATTCTCAGGTACAGGAACTGCAGTTGTGAACCAATGACTGTTATAATCAAGCCAACTGAGCAGCCAAGCAGATCAGAGTCTTGGTTGGCTAACAGATCAAGACATAAAAAGCTGTCACAAACAAGAGAAAATCTGCAGAGGCCGGAAATCCAAGCAACACACACAAGTTACTGGAGGTATTCAGCAGTCCAGGGAACATCTATGGAAAAGAGTACAATTGATGTTTTGGGCTGAGACCCTTCAGCAGGACTGGAGAAAAAAAATGATGAGGAATAGAAGTAAAAGGTGGAGGGGGGGAGGGAAGGGAGAAACACAAGGTGATAGGTGGGATGGGGAGGAGGGATGAAGTAAAGAGCTGGGAAGTTGATTGCTGAAAGAGATACAGGGCTGGAGAAGGGGGGAATTTACTAGGAGAGGACAGAAGGCCATGAAAGAAAGAAAAGGGGGGGGGAGGAGCACCAGAGGGAGGCGATGGGCAGGAAAGGGCATAAGGGGTTTGGACTAGTAAGGGGGGGGGGAGCATTACCAGAAGTTGGAGAAATTGATGTTCATGTCATCAGGCTGGAAGCTACCCAGATGGAATATAAGGTGTTGTCCTCCAGCCTGAGAGCGGCCTCATCACAATGATAGAGGAGGCCATTAATAGAAATACCAGAATGTGAAATGTCCAAAAGGCTAGATAAAATGGGCATGGAGATAATCTTTTCTGTAGTGGAGAAGCCAAGGACTTAGAATAGAGGGACATCCCTTTAGAACAGAGACTAGGAGGAATCTAGCGGATGGTGAATCTGTGGAATCCATTGAGGCCAAGTCATTGGGTATGTTTAAGATTGACAGGTTCTTGATTAGTAAGGGTGTCAAAGGTTATGGGGAGAAGAGAGAGAACGGGGGTTGAGAGCCATGATGGAGTGGTGAGGCAGACTCGAGGGGCTGAGTGGCTTGATTCTGCTCCTATGGAACTTGCAACTTACTTCCTTTGCACCAGTCAACAGATATTAAAAGTTTCTCTTTCACCAACCTACTAGGTGTTCTAGTAATCTTTTTCTTTTACTGCTTCTTATTGGTATTGCTTTACTGTTTTTAGTTTGTTTACAGTGGTGCTCTAGAATACCTTTTCTATATTTGCCATGTTACTTCAAAAAAATTCTTTGGCTCTGCTTTGCTGTTGGTTCACCTGTCATTAAATATAGTAGATAAATAAAATCTTTTTCTTTTAGATCTTTATCACACTTTTTCCAATATTTCTGCAGTTTGACAGTGTTGCCTGTTGGTGGCAATATTATGCAGGAAAGATCAGTACATTGGACAACATTCTACAATTATTCTTACATCAGTATGATCCTTCTATCAATATGACTATTTACACTAGCAAGTGTTTCGGTGAGGCGCCATGGAAACGTAGCAGTTATTGCGACGCTATTACAGCTTGGAGTTCAAAGTTCAATTCCAGCATCCTCTGTAAGCAAGTTTGTACATTCCTCCTTGTGGAATGCGTGGGTTTCCTTCCACCGTCCAAAGATGTACCATTTAGTAGGTTAATTGGTCATTGTAAATTGTACTGTGATTAGACGAGTTAAATCAGGGGTTGAAAGGCCTGTTCTGTTTTGTATAGCTAAATAAATAATAAAAATAAAACATAAATAAATACATCCACAAGAGTGTTTTCTGGAATTTCTATACTTTTCACTATTACCAAATTTCTAAGGTGAGAAATTTCCAAAGTTATGTGTGAAGTAATAATTTCTGTGAATGTTTCATTTAAATATCTCTAAATACATAAATAAATCAGAAAGTGTGCAACAGCTTACGGGTAGTTCAAAAGTAAAGGAATTTGATATAAAAATTACTAATAATGCTTTTTTGATGTAAATTGTGGTAAACTATCACTGCAAACAATGAGGAGGCGAGCGAAGGCAAAGTGAATTTGAGAGGAGTGCCCGGTTGCAGCACTGTGAAATCGATGCATTTGGAACTGGAGCGCTGCTGGTTGGAGTGAATGATTTGTAGAGGAGAAGCTGAGGTAGATCCAACTAACCTGGGCATGAGGATGGATCACTCTAAATGCCGAGCTGGTTTCTTCTTCGGCAGCGAAACCTAGGACTGAAGCAAATCACCGGGCCCAGAGTGATAAGCCGCTGTGGAGCCCGGGTCCTAATGTGAGGCACAATATGCCTTTTGGACAATTTAAATGGCAGCCCAGATAGACTGGAGGCCCCTCTCCACAGCACTGAGGCTGTGAGACAACCTCCACCTGCTGTGCTTCATGTTTGTCAGCTGCAGTGATTTGCCCCACTATATGATGAATTGACTATTGTGGCTTGGGATGCTCTGGGGATTTGGATCTAAGGACAATTTGGTTCGGAATGCTGTTGCTTGCTCCTATTGCTGCATGATTTGTGTTTTTTTCTCTCTGTGTGCACATTGGAGGTTGTTTTTTTTTTGTTAATTGGGTTCTTTCAGGTTCCTTGCTTTGTGGCTGCCTGTAAGCAAACAAATCTCAAGGCGTATAATATAACTTATACATTCTTTGATAATAACTGTACTCTGAATCTTGAATCTTCAAAATAACTTGGGTTGTTTTCTCTGGAGCGTCGGAGGCTGAGAGGAGACTTGATGGAAGTTGATAAAATTATGAGAGACATAGATATGGTGGGCAGTCAGAATCTTTTACCCAGCGTGGAAATTTCAGACAGTAGCTTTACGGTGGGAAGGATGTGTGGAGCTCATTGTTTACACTGAGGATGGCAGGTGCCTTGTAGGTGTGATGGTGGAAGCAGATAGAATGGAAGTATTGTTAAGATACATGAATATGTAGGAAATGGAGGGATATGGATCATGCGGACACACGTAAGAGAATTAGTTTAATTCAACGCGATGCTTGGCGCACATATTATGGGCTGAAGCGCCTATTCCTGAGCTGAACTGTTCTACCCTCCACTGTTTTACATTCCAAGCAGCATTTCTTTGTTTTGAAATCTTTATACTGCCACTTTCCAAGCATCATACGGAGCAAATTTGAAAACGTAACCACTGGGAGTAGAACTCTAGCTGCCCAGATAAAGCACCTGAATGCTGCTCTGACCCAGCTGCCATTGCCACCACTTCTAACCCAAACCCTTTTGCACACCCAACTCCAAATCCCTGCCACCCCATCTACTTCTACTGAGCTTAACACCCCCCCCCCCCAGTGCTGATTTGAAATCAGGAGTTTGGGGGAGATTCCTGAGAAGAAAGGGCAAGGTCGAGGGGCTGGGAAGGGAGTTCCAGAGACTGGTGCAAAATGTTTGAAGGTTATATTGGAGCAAGGGATACCTAAAGAGTCAAACAGGATCACTCAGATTCTGACGAATCCTGACGAAGGGTCTTGGCCCGAAACGTCAACAGTGCTTCTCCTTATAGATGCTGCCTGGCCTGTTGTGTTCCACCAGCATTTTGTGTGTGTTGCCCAGATTCTACCGTCTCTGCGAAATAGGACATGTTGTAGGATAGCTGAGGAGAACAAGTAGAAAAGGCAGAGATCGCACTGAAAGGCCATGAGTAGCATTAGGATGATTGGATGTCTGTCTTATTCAACAGTGACAATTCAATTTGCATATTCTGCTGTGTGTTTATAAGTGCTGCAGAGCCATGTCGTGAGTGACATGGAAATCCACAATAAGGACACAAAACAGTTCTGGATCTGTACGTGGAGCCACTGCTACTGCTTTCCTTCCCTGTCGGGCAACGATTAGGTAGTCAGTGTCTCTCCTGCGGGTTGTGTGAACAGTTCTAACCAAGGCTCGCCTGCTACTCCGGTCCTCCGCACTCTGTTCCAGCCGCTTTGGTACAAGCTCAGTGTGCGCAATGGTAGCTTTCATAAGCCTCATTAAATTAACACATTGGGAGTAGTTAACAATTCACTGCAATGATTAGATGTAACAGCACAAGGAGTACTGGGCTGTTCAGCCAGCTTTTGTTAATGTCCACTTAAAATTTCCATTGGCTAAGAATTTATTTTTTTATCTCACCATGTCAGCAAATTGCTTTCTGAGTGTTTTACATGAGGTGATTAATTCTTGTTTTGGAGGAAGAATTTCAGAAGTACTGCACACAACTGAACAGATTGCCTTAATAAGGCTGGAGCTATTTCCAATGGGTCAGCAAAGACCATAAGACATAGGATCAGAATGAGGCCATTCAGCCCATAGAGTCTGCTCCACCACTTTACCATGGCTGATTCTGGATCCCATTCAACTCCAAACACCTGCCTTCTCGCCATTGTCCTGACTGATCAGGAAACAATCAACTTCCACCTCAAATACACCCACAGACTTAGCCTCCGCCGTAGTCTGTGGCAGAGCATTCCACAGATTTACTACTCTCTGGCAAAAAAAAATTCTTCCTTATGTCTGTTATAAAACATAAGCTTTGTGCTCTGTAAAAATGTATGAGAAATTTTAAATTTGCATTCAGGTGTAAGGCCTTCAGTTGGGACTGTTCCTCTGCCTTGTTTTATTGCTTTGTTAAATCATACGGTAGTCACGGTTACAATACGTTCAGACAGATGACAGTGTACAAGAGCTCATCAGTTTCCTCAACTACAGGAGACTTCAATTCTCATAGATAATTTGAAGAGAAAACCATTCCTGGGGGGATTTCATCTTTCCGCTATGTGGATTAGGTGCCCTATTTTCTGGTAGAGCTAGAAAGATATCCAAGAGCCACAAAAAATTTTAATAACATAACCCCAATCCACACAATGGTGTTCAAACATAGGCCAAGCATGAAATCTGTCTTGGTTTGAAGGGCTCTATGGTCAAATAACCTATTGACATTCAGTGACTAGACATACATGGAAGAAAAATACAGTCAAAGGCTGTAAGGCTGCTGGTCTCTCTGTAACTGTATATTTGCCTGGGTGAAAAACAGGAGGAAAACTGGCAAATAACCACAGCTCACTACAGTGCTGCAAACCTTTTGCTTCATTTAACATGTTACAGATTTCCTCAATTTATGTCTCAGCTCCACAGGAGATGCCGTCATTAATGCTAATAATAAAGTAGCCTCCAAAGGTGGGAATCTGAATTAAAGACAGAAGCTACTGGAAGCATCTGAGCCGCTGCGTATTTCCAAAACTATTTATTTCTGGGTCATTATCTATACTAGCAATGACAAGGCTGTGGTTAGGTTAGAGGTGAAAGATGGTAGCCAATCCTACGCGAGAACTTTGCTGGATTTTGGCAAGTAGCCTCACAGAAATCTCATCATAATTCTGCAAATAATTTGTTTTCTGTAGATAAAACGAATTTTGATATTCTGTAGCAATGCTTTACGGAAAACACACAATTGTAACCCTAGTGAGGAACGGCTTCCATCAAATTTAATGCAAATTTCAACATCCAAGAGTATCTAGGATCAATATGAACAGTACCCAATATCATTTTTCAAAAGAGCAAAGATCTCAGGATAGTAATCTGTTGAACTCAGCACACAGATGACATGCATTATACAGACACAATAATAAATGCCTATTTATTACAAAGGCAGCTCGGGCCAGCTAACAGCAGAAACAAATTGATCGCAGCTGCCACAGGTAGGGGTCTAGTTTGAATGTTTCTTCACCAGCAGATGCAAGACTATTCCTTTCGGGGTTACATCAGCACGTTACACATCAGTTCCAGTGCCATGCTCTGCAATATGTTAGCAAGCGATAAGATTCAGTGAGGAACCAATGGAATTAAGATTCAGTTTTATGTTACTAACGCAGTTTATATAAAACTGACAGTGTATAAATATGTCCTGCAAATACTGCTCTCACTGAACTTTGAAATATACTGTCAATCACAAAAAAGTAGCATAAGTAACTTCTGTTCCTTGCAACACATACAGAACGATGGAGGAACTCAGTAAGACAGGCAGCATCTATAGAAAAAAGTGAACAGCTGACCTTTTGAGCTGAGACCCTTCTTCAGGATAGTGAAATCATATTAAAACACAATGGTAGTGCATCATCCTGGTCCTACAAACCCAGGACAGAAGTGGGATGGGGGAAGGGTAGGCAGTAGTGGGGGAAGGGGTTGGCTGAGGATGTGGTAGTAGTGGAGGGGCATAAATATGCAGATTGTCAAATCATTGTTCCCCAAGGCTGAGGAAAATGCCCATTTCCAAGGGACATAAATATTCAGCATACTACATTTTCCTGGCTATGTGGCTTCAATATATTATTACAGTCATGTTTTGTTTTCATCTGAAATTTTTTTCCAATGGCTTTGGAACAGAATTTCAGAATAAACCAAAGAATGACTGTAATCTTACGTAGTATTGATGATAAAAAAAAAATGTCCTTTTGGATTAATATTCTTGAATCAAACCCCTGAACTGAAATAGAGACACAAGAGAGTGCAGATGCTGGAATCTGGAGCACTGGATCTGTGGAGTTCAGATGAAGGGTCTTGACTTGAAGCATCGATTGATGACAAGCTGTCAAGTGTGGAAACAGAATAGCCCAGTCCGTCACAGGTAACTCCCTCTCCACCACTGAGCACATCTACTGCCACAAGAAAACAACGTCCATAATCAACGAACACCACCATCGAGGCCTTGTTCTCTTCTTGCTGCTGCCATTGGGAAAGACATACTAGAGCTTTAGGTTCCACACCACCAGGTTCAGGAACAGCTATTACCCTTCAAACATCAGCTCCTGAACCAGCATGGATAACTCCACTCACCTCAACACTGAACTGATTCCACAACCTATGGACTCACTTTCAAGGACACTACAACTCAAGTATATCTATAGAAATTCATCAAAGTTTTTGATGACATGCTGAACCCATGCAAAGTTCTAAGTAAGTAGAGGTGCTGTCATGCCTTCATTATGGTGACACTTACGTGCTGGTCCCAGGGCAGATCTTCTGATATGTTAAAACCAAGGAATTTTAAGCTACTGATGCTCTCAACCTCCGATCCCCTAATGAGGACTGGCTCATGGCCCATCAGATTCTTCCTCCTGTAGTCGATAATCAGCTCTTTAGTTTTGATAGCATTAAGTGAGAAGTTGTTGTGGCATCTCTCAACCAGATTTTCAATGTTTCTACTATATTCTTCTCGCTGTTTACCCATTTACCTATTGTAAACTGGCTTCAGACTTCAGTTAAAATCTGGCGGTAATACTATATGGGAAAGTCCAACAGATTCTAGACAATCCTGCCTATAGAGATCTACAGCAGGATCCCACAGATTTGATCATGAGGCTGACCTCTGGTTTACTGAAGAAATCCAGACTGCCAACAGACATTTGCAAGACACTTCTACCTCAGGCGCCAGGACCACCAACTCTTTACAGGCTCCCTAAGGCGGGTTCTTCCTTAAGACCTATTGTCAGTGCGATAGGTTCTCTGACTTACTACCTTGCTAAGCATTTAATGACCGTGCTGTGTCTCCTTGTTGGGGGCTGACAGCATCACATCACAAATTTGACTGACTTTGTAAAATTGATAACAAATATCCTGCTGACCCCTGAGGACATAATGGTCGGTTTCGATGTAGTGCACCTGTTCATGAGAATTTCCATCAAGAACACTTTGGTCCTCCTATGGGAAGGGTTTGATAAGGGTACCCTTGACCTTTTTGAACACACCCTTACATTGACGTACTCCTTCAATAAAGGGAACTACTATGAACTAATGGACAGAGTGGCCATGGGGATGCATTTGTCGCCAGCTGTTGCTAATTTCTACATGGAGGGCTTTGAGGCGAGGACACTGAGGTCAACTGCTCAAATGCTTCTTCAGATACATCAAAGACACATTTGTAGTGTGGCCTTATGGACTCCAGGCACTCCAAAAGTCCCACAACCATCTGAATGGCATAGATTCAAACGTTTAACTTATGATGGAGATGGAGAAAAATGGTTGCCTCGCACCCCTGGATATTCTAATATGACGGAAACCGGATGGTGGCCTCAGGCATAGCATCTATTGGAAACCCACTCACATGGGCTTATACCTCAACAATAAGAGCCACCATCACACCTCCCAACATCACGCCTCTCTACTTTGATTAACTGCAAAAATTATTTTGTACCCGTAGAGTACGAGGAAAAAAGATGATTACAATGTTTCTACAGAATGGCTACAAAGCAAAGGAAATCAATCAGGCCCTTAAAAGGGTTGACAGAAAAAACAGGAAACTTAGCAACAAGGAGGAACCCGTCACTATTGCCTGCCTTCCCTGTATTTCCATGGTTTCTGCAACAATCACCAGGATACCAAATAATTCCAGATTACTATCATCCATGAACCTGTAAGGAAGCTCAAATCCCAGTTTATGCAGGTCAATGATGAAGTGGGATTCAGGCTGGCTGGCATTTACAGGACTCTCTGCTTTTGATCCTTCGATGAGGACTGGCTCATGGCCTCTGGATTTCCTCTTCTGAGGTCTACAGTCAGTTATTTGGTCTTTCTGACATTGAGTTGTTATGACACACTCAGCCATATTTTCAATCTCCCTCCTGTATTCATCAGCATTTTTGATATAGTCTGCAACTGTGGTGTTATCAGTAAACTTGAATATGATGTGCTTAGCCACACAGTCATAGGTGTAAGGCAAGTAGAGCAGGGGGCTAAGTGCATAGCCCCGATGGAGATCATGGAGGAGATGTTGCTGTCAATTCGAACTGACTGGGGAAATCCAGTATCCAATTGCCTAAGGAGGTACTGAGGCCAAGGTCTTGGAGCTTATTGATTAGTTTTGAGGGTATGATGGTGTTAAATGTTGAGCTGCAATTGATATAGAACATCCTGATCTATACTTCTTTGCTGCCCAGATGTTCTAGTGCTGAGTGGAGAGTCAATGAGAAGGCATCTGCTGTGGACCTGTTGCTCCAGTAGGCAAATTGGAGCAGATCCAAGTACTCACTCTCAGGCAGGAGCTGATATGTTTCATCACCAGCCTCCCAAAACACTTCATCACTGTGGATATAAGTGGAACTGGGTGATATTCATTGAGACAGGTCACCATACTCTTTTTGGGCTGCAGTATAATTGAAGCTTGCTTGAAGCAGGTGGGTACCACACACTGCTGGAGCAAGAGGTTAAAGTTCTCAGTAAACACACCAGCTAGTTGGTCAGCACAGGTCTTTAGTACACGACCAGGTACCCCACCCAGTCTGGATACTTCCTTTGGATTCACCCTCTTTACGGCTGCCTGCATGCCAGCTTCAGATAGTGAGATCAGATTGGGAGATGTGGGGGTTTGCGATGGTTCCTCCATGTTCTGATGGTGAAAACGAGCATAGGAGACATTGAGATCTTCTGAAAGCGAAGCCTTACTGTCTCCCATGTTGCTTGATTTAACTTTGTAGGAGGTGATAGCATTCAAGCTGTCGAGCATCTCTGGACAACAATCAGCACATCTCCTTCTGAACCCATACCTCTATCAGCTAGAAAGCCAAGGGCAACAAAACCATGGGTCCACCATCACTTGGAAATTGCTCTTCAAACCACACCCCATCCTATCATGGATGTAAGGGGGCGGGGGGGTTTCTTCTTTTTCTTTGTTACTGTGTATGTTAATCAAAACGGCTTCTTTGTTTTGTTGAAAGTAGGAATGCTTCTTTGTTGCGAGAGAGTGCTGGAAGCTTGTTTGGGTTAAAATTTACTGATAACGAGAATTGTATTCCTTTGTAAACCAATTGGGATTAATGTTGTTTTTGCTTCTGAGTCTGTAAGCTATTGTTGGGGGGCTTTTGGGGAGATCGGCACAAGTGAGAGAGAGAGAGGGGATGCAATGCTCTAAACTGGGCGAGGAACAGATCCCAAGCAGGGGTCCAAGGCCAGGAGGTACCCCAAGGAGAGGAGACAAAGATAGATGTGCTTGGTTGACCACTTCAGGTGGTCCTGAGCTGCGAGTCGAGGAGCTCAGAGGGGATCGAATGGTGGCTGGAAGACTTCAGTAATTGAGCTCCAACGGTCGTGCATGAAGTGGTTTGGACTTTGATAAGTTGGGTGCCTTTTCTTTATTTTCTTTTCCTTCATGTATACTGTATCGTTATTAATTACTTAGTTATAGTAATCTTTATAAACTGTAATCATTTAATCGCATACGGTGTCCTGTCTGTTCTTTGGTGAGGCAGGGACATCACACAGCATCCACACAAGCTGATTACCCAGTTTGGCATGGCCGAAGGCTGCTCCCCCTAGATGAGAATGAGCTGAGCGAGCCTGAGGTGACCCAGGGGGTTACATGGATATAAACTGCTGTTCCTTCACTGTTGCTGGGACAAAATCCTAGCCCTCTCTCCCTAACAGCATGATGGATACATACACATTAAGGACTACAGTGGTTCAAGAGGCAGCTCACTACCTTTTCTAGGACAACTAGAAATAGGCAATTAAATGTTGGACCAACCTGAGAAGTCCACATCTATTGAATGAATATATGAAAAAACAAGATTATTTCTTGCATGATTTAGGTCCTGGAGAATACTGGACAAACATTGTAGGCTCTTTATTGAGCAATTTTTATGTCAACCCCAAGACAGCAGGTGGAACTTAAGTTTAACATCTTATCCAAAAGGTAGCTTCTCTCTCTACACCCACAACTGTGTGGCTGGGCACAACTCAAACACTATCTATAAATTTGCCGACTAGTGTTGGCAGAATTTCAGGTTATGAAGACACATACAGGAGTAAACTGGATGATGGTTGTCGCAACAACAACCATACTCTCAATGTCAGTAAGACCAAGGAACTGATTGCAGATGTCAGGAAAGGAAAGTCAAGAGAACACGCACCAGTCCTCTTCGAGGAATTAGCAGTGGAAAGGGCAAGCATCTTCAAGTTCCTATCATCTAGTAGCACCTACATCCACAGTGATGAAGTGTTTCGAGAGGCTGGTGATGAAGCATATCATCTCTTGCCTGAGAGAGGACTTGGATCTGCTCCAATTTACCTTCTGGGGCAGATATCAGCAGACAGCAGATATCATCTCATTAGCTCTTCACTCAATTCTGCAACATCTGAACAGCAAAGATGCATACTTCAGAAAACAGGATGCT
The DNA here is from genome assembly GCF_030144855.1 of Hypanus sabinus. Lineage (NCBI taxonomy): Eukaryota > Metazoa > Chordata > Chondrichthyes > Myliobatiformes > Dasyatidae > Hypanus > Hypanus sabinus. The sequence continues at coordinate 8,531,215 of NC_082732.1, forward strand.
CTTTATCAATTACACCTTGGCATTCAATACCATCACCCCCTCAAGCTTTAAGATCTTGGCTTCAATACCTCTTTGTGTAAATGGATCCTTGATCTTCTCACTTGCTGATCCAATCAGTTTGGATTGGCAGCATCTCTTTCACGATCTCTTATCAGCTCAGTGCACCACAAGCTGTGTGCTGCGCCCCCTGCTCTACTGGCTTTACACTTATGACTGTGTGGCTAAGCACAGCACCAATGCCATATTTAAGTTTGCTGACAACACCATTGACCTAGGCTGAATCAAAGCTGGTGATGTCACCGTCCGGTCCGTGAAGTCCGGATTCCGGTTCATGGTCCGGTCGGTGGATTCTGTATTCCGGTTGTTTCTGTTTTCCCTTGTTCCGTTGGGTGCTTTAATTGAGGCAGCTGATCCTCATTTCGGGCTTGCGACATAAGTAGCTCAGGGGTCCAGCTATTCCTTTGCTGGCCCATCCCCATCAGAAACCCGCACCAAGAAGCTTGTTACCAGAAACACATGACCTCAGCCAGTGCGGTAAGTCTGGACCATTATCGGAGCTACTGAATATCATGGACTGATCGTCACATCTGTGTCCTGTGTCCAAGAAGAGTCCTGGCTCTGTGTCCTGTGTCCAAGAAGGGTCCCAGCAATGTGTCTAAGAAGAGTCCCGGCTCTGTATCGAAGTCTAGTCAAGTCCAGATCAAGCCAAGTCCGAGTTCTACAAACCCCATTTCCAGAAAAGTTGGGATATTTTCCAAAATGCAATAAAAACAAAAATCTGTGATATGTTAATTCACATGAACCTTTATTTAACTGAGAAAAGTACAAAGAAAAGATTTTCAATAGTTTTACTGACCAGTTTAATTGTATTTTGTAAATATACACAAATTTAGAATTTGATGGCTGCAACACACTCAACAATAGTTGGGACAGAGGCATGTTTACCATTGTGTTACATCACCTTTCCTTTTAATAACACTTTTTAATCGTTTTGGAACTCAGGATACTAATTGTAGTAGATCTGCAATTCGAAATTTTGTCCATTCTTGCTTGATATAAGGCTTCAGCTGCTCAACAGTCCGTGGTCTCCGTTGTCTGATTCTCCTCTTCATGATGCGCCATACATTTTCAATAGGAGATAGATCTGGACTGGCAGCAGGCCAGTCAAGCACACGCACTCTGTGTCTACAAAGCCACTTTGTTGTAGCCCGTGCAGAATGTGGTCTGGCATTGTCCTGCTGAAATAAGCATGGACGTCCCGGGAAGAGACGTCACCTTGATGGCAACATATGTCTCTCTAAAATCCTAATATATGCCTCAGAGTCAATGGTACCTTCACATACATGCAACTCACCCATGCCATGGGCACTGATGCACCCCCATACCATCACAGATGCTGGCTTTTGCACCTTTCGCTGATAACAATCAGGATGGTCGTTTTCAGCTTTGGCATGGAGAACTTGACACCCGTTTTTTCTGAAAACTAACTGAAATGTGGACTAATCTGACCACAGCACATGGTTCCACAGCCTTTCGGTCCATCTGAGATGAGCTCAGGCCCAGAGAACTCGCCAGTGTTTCTGCATAGAGTTGATGTATGGCTTCCTCCTTGCATAATACAGTTTCAAGTTACATTTCTGGATGCAGCGACGGTCTGTGTTAAGTGACAATGGTTTTCTGAAGTACTCCCGAGCCCAGGTGGCTATAATTGTCACAGTAGCATGACGGTTTCTTAGGCAGTGCCTCCTGAGGGCTCGAAGATCACGTGTTCAACAGTGGTTTCCGACCTTGTCCTTTACACACTGAGATGTCTCTGAATTTTCTGAATCTTTTCACAATATTATGTAGTGTAGATGTTGAAAGACCTAAATTCTCTGCAATCTTGCGTTGGGAAATGTTCCTTTTGAACTGACTAACAACTCTCTCATGAATTTTGGCACAAAGGGGTGAGCCACGACCCATCCTTGCTTGCAGAGACTGAGCCTTTGATGGAAGCTACTTTTATACCCAGTCATGATACCTCACCTGCTACCAATTAGCCTGCTTAATGTGGAGTCTTCCAAACCGGTGTTACTTGAATATTCTGGGCACTTTTCAGTCTTATTTTAACTCTGTTCCAACTTCTGTTGAGTATGTTGCAGCCATCAAATTCTAAATTTGTGTATATTTACAAAATACAATTAAGTTGGTCAGTAAAACTATTGAAAATCTTTTCTTTGTACTTTTGTCAGTTAAATAAAGGTTCATATGAATTAACATATTGTGGCGACCCACTTCCTAGCGCACTCGAACCGGCTCACAAATAGCCAGCGCGCCGGCACAAAGGCCAGTCCCAAAAGGGCGTCAGGTCTGCTTCACCAACAAAGGGAAAAGCCTGTGCGGGATTGTGAGTACGTGCCCCCTACAGCATCCATGCCCGGGGAGGGTGGGATCAGGGAGGCTTTAAAGCAAGGCTGTGAAGTTCGAATAAGATCTTCTTTAATTGCAGTTTATCGACTCCGTGTCGTTATTTTAGCGCTGCGTGTAGCACTCCGCTACAATTGGTGATCCCGACGGTCCAAACGATTTTTCGACCGGAGATGAACGACACCGCATCTGTTCCTGTGGTTTCATTGAAACTGCCAAGCTTCTGGACGCTGCGACTTCACCTATGGTTCCAGCAAACAGAAGCCCAATTCCACGTTCCCGCTTTGGTGTACTGGCCGACATTACCTCCGACAGAGGCGCCCAGTTCACCTCCAGCCTGTGGTCAGCTATGGCCAGCCTTTTGGGACACAGCTGCACCACACCACTGCCTACCACCCACAGTCGAACGGGCTAGTGGAGCGTTTCCACCGTCACCTAAAGTCGGCTCTCATGGCACGCCTGAGAGGAGCTAACTGGGTGGACGAGCTTCCCTGGGTCCTACTCGGCATCTGCATGGCGCCCAAAGACGATCTGCATGCCTCGTTGGTATACGGCGCACTCCTGGTTGTCCCCGGGGAGTTCATACCAGCCCCAAGGGGGCAAGGGGAAGAACCCACAGCAGTCCTGGGCAGACTACGTGAGAGGCTCGGTGACCTGGCCCCCATACCCACTTTGCAGCATGGGCAGAACCCGACCTGCGTACCCCAAGACCTGCAGAACTGTAAGTTTGTGTTTTTACGAAGGGGCGGGCAACGGCCACCGCTGCAACGGCCCTACGAGGGGCCATTTACGGTGCTCAGGAACAACTGGTCCACGCTCGTGCTGGACGTTGGGGGGAGAAAGGAGGTTTTCACGGTGGACCGCCTCAAACCGGCCCATGTGGACTTGGCGCAACCGGTCGAGTTTCTGGCACCATGGTGCAGAGGCCGACCTCCCAAACAGGTTTCGGCTCAGACTGTGGACATTGGGGGGTGTGTCGCCGGTTCTGGGGCCGGGGGTTATGTGGCGACCCACTTCCTAGCGCACTCAAACCGGCACACAAATAGCCAGCGTGCCGGCACAAAGGCCAGTCCCAAAAGGGCGCCAGGTCTGCTTCACCAACAAAGGGAAAAGCCTGTGCGGGATTGTGAGTACGTGCCCCCTACAGCATCCACGCCTGGGGAGGGCGGGATCAGGGAGGCTTTAAAGCAAGGCTGTGAAGTTCGAATAAAATCTTTCTTTATCTGCAGTTTACCAACTCCGTGTCGTTATTTTAGCGCTGCGTGTGGCACACCGCTACAATATCACAGATTTTTTAAAATTGTGTAACCCCCTGGGTCGCCTCAGGCTCGCTCAGCTCGTTCTCGTCTAGGGGGAGCAGCCTTCGGTAATCAGCTGGTGTGGATGCTGTGTGATGTCCCCGCCTCGCCCAAAAACAGACAGTACACCATAAGCGATTAAATGAGTACAATTTATAAAGGTTACTATAACTAAGTGATTAATAATGATACAGTATATATGAAGAAAAAAAATAATGAAAAGGCACCAAACTTATCAAAGTCCAAACCACTTCATGCACAATCGTTGGAGCTCAATTACTGAAGTCTTCTGGCCACCATTCGATCCCCTCCGAACTCCTCGACTCGTAGCTCAGGACCTGCTGAAGTGGTCAACCAAGCACATCTAGCTTCATCCCCCCTCTCCTCGGAGTACCTCCTGGCCTCAGACCCCCTGCTTGGGGTCCGTTCCTCGCCCAGCTTACAGCATTTCGTCCTCTCTCCCAACCCCCTCGCGCCAATCTCCCCAAAAGCCCATCAACAATAGCTTACAGACTCAGAAGAAAGAACAACATTAATCTCCATTTGGTTTACAAAGGAATACAATTCTCGTTATCAGTAAATTTTAACCCAAACAAGCTTCCAGCACTCTCTCGCAACAAAGAAGCATTCCTGCTTTTAACAAAACAAAGAAGCCCTTTCCCAACAAGCTTCCAGCACTCTCTCGCAACAAAGAAGCATTCCTACTAGTTAACAAAACAAAGAAGCCCTTTTGATTACATACACAGTAACAAAGAAAAAAGAAGAAACCCCCTTTACACTCTCCCCCCACCAAATAAAAGTCATGTCCTCCTGACTATTAAATAACTCGCCACCTTTCCTGCCAACACACCGTAACCCAAGCACAAACAGTGACATCTTCTCCCCACACAGTAAACCTCACACCCTGTTCCTCAGGCGCTACATAGGCCAACTATCTGGGAGTTCCCTAACCCTTCTGAGACCTCCGTACCCCCTCACCTAAACCCTTCAGGCTCGGACACAACTGGGGATACCTTGGGCCCACTACCAACTTCTCTCTCAACCTCTCACTCATGCCCCACACTGCACACAGCTAACCCTCCCCGCTACACCTGACTCAGTGGGAGAAGGGCCAAAGGTCTCTTCCTTAATCGAGGGAAAGTCAGCAAAAGGCAGCATGTACCACACATCCAGCACATCATCCATCGAATCTGTATTCTTCCTATTTTTTTGCGATTGGTAGCTGCTGTTTGATCTTTTCCAATGGAAACACGTGGCCTGCACTGCTCCTGCAGTCTCTTCAGCCTCCTGTTCAGTATTCACTGCACTTCTCTCCAGCTTTTTCTTCCTCATGACTTCTTCCAGATCAACTTTCTCCAGTCTCTCCGTCTTCATTTCAAACTTAATTCTGTAGAGACAGTCACTCATGAGCTGCGACCTTCACCAGCGCTGGCACGTGTCCAGAAAACACTTTAACTCTGTAGTTCTCACCCGCTCCTGCAACGACCTCACTTCATATTCTCCTGAGGCAAATCCAAACACCAAGAGATCATCCACATACACCAAAACTCCAAACGCCTCCACATCCCCTATGGTCTTCCACCTGCCCAGCAGGAAGGTTGCAAGGGCTCCAGATATGCCCTGTGGCATCTTTTCGGACCCGAAGACTCCTAGGGAATTTATAACAGCCGTCTTCTCCTTGTCGGCCCCACTCATCAGGATCTGGCAACATCCACTCCTCCGATCCAGCACCTTAAACCACGTCGCACCACTCAGATAGGCCATCGCCCCTTCGGCCCTCAGGGCCATATTCTGGTCACTGACAGTGCGCCTCTTCAACGCAATATAATCCACACACACGCTGCCTACGTCTTCCACGGCTTCAGGGGCCAGTCGCCGCAACCTCTCTCTCTCCGAGGTGTCTTCAGGGGTCAACTCCCCTCCCTCGTGGTATTTCGCAGTGTCCACTAAGAGGGTCTCACCCTCAGATACTTCCCCCAGGCCGTACCACCACCGGCTCTTGTTTGAATTTGGTATCGGCCCAATGCTGCTACACACGTCCGCACAAGCAGCTTGAAACTCTGGGTGCATCGACAATGCCTCCAAACAACGCTCACCCGCCTCCTCCGGGCAGGCCCCCAAGCGCACCAGCAGGATATTGGTTCTCTCCGGAACAGAAACGCTGCCCGTCTCGACAGGACACATCAGCATTAACGATTCATGAACCTCAGTCACCTCCACTTTTGCCTCCAAGAACTCCATTTTCACTGACCAACAACCGTCGTCTGGATAATCAACGGCACTGGTACCCCAAATCTCCAGTGCCCTCAATGTCGTCAAGGGTAAATGCTTCCAATAACGGTTATAAAACAAACTGTACAGCAACTTAACCGGTGCCCCGGTGCCGAGGATGGCTTTAACTTGACTTCCATCCATCCGTAACAACACCTGTGCGCTTGGTCCCTGTAAGTCTTCCAGAATAGGGTCTGTTCCTTTCGGGAGTTCCTTGGTACATTGATGGGAACGTGCTCCCCCAGAGACCCCAAGCCGTTCCCCCGCTGGGCCTCCTCTAAGTTTCCCGACACCTCTCGGATCAACGGAACAACTGATCCCCTTGACAGATCCCCTTGGCACTGCAAGTAATTTATCTGCCCCCCAGCCAAAAGAGATACCCTAAAAACTTTCCACCAATCTCCTGCCACGGATATGATAAGCCCCCCAGCTGCAGCATTTGACTTCCAGTCGAACCACACGCATTTTCCCACACTTTCCCAGAACTGGCAGCTGTCACTTCGAGGTAATTGCGCCCGACAGTTCTAACAATGTCACCAGCCCATCTACTCAAACTTTCAACCTGTCCCTGTTGCTTTTCCTCAGCCAAGCACTGCCACTCACCCAACAACTGAGGGGTCCGCTCCGCCCACGCCTCCGCCCCTTTAGGGCTGGACATTATTCCAACAACCGGGTGGAGCCCACCACTGCTGAAACATCCCAACCTGTCACTCGTCACTCTCCAAACAGTACAGACAGCCCATGGTCCCATCACCATTTCGTCAGCGCTAGTCGGAACTCGAACAACGACCTCCGGGCTACCAACAGCAGCCACCCCACCCAACACACACGCAGTGATAACCAGCAATCACACAGCCACAAAGGCGCACCAGCTCTTCGCCGCAGACATAATTTAAAGAGGGTGATCACACAGTGTCCACAGAAGTCAATCCCGGACAAGCACTTCACAATGTAACTCCCTGGGTCGCCTCAGGCTCGCTCAGCTCGTTCTCGTCTAGGGGGAGCAGCCTTCGGCCCCGCCAAACTGGGTAATCAGCTGGTGTGGATGCTGTGTGATGTCCCCGCCTCGCCCAAAAACAGACAGTACACCATATGCGATTAAATGAGTACAATTTATAAAGGTTACTATAACTAAGTGATTAATAACGATACAGTATATATGAAGAAAAAAAATAAAGAAAAGGCGCCAAACTTATCAAAGTCCAAAACACTTCGTGCACAATCGTTGGAGCTCAATTACTGAAGTCTTCTGGCCACCATTCGATCCCCTCCGAACTCCTCGACTCGCAGCTCAGGACCCGCTGAAGTGGTCAACAAAGCATACCTAGCTTCATCCCCCCCCCCTCCTCGGAGTACCTCCTGGCCTCAGACCCCCCACTTGGGGTCCGTTCCTCGCCTGCGTTACAGCATTGCGTCCTCTCTCCCAACCCCCTCGCGCCGATCTCCCCCAAAGCCCGTCAACAATAGCTTACAGACTCAGAAGAAAGAACAACATTAATCCCCATTTGGTTTACAAAGGAATACAATTCTCGTTATCAGTAAATTTTAACCCAAGCAAGCTTCCAGCACTCTCTTGAAACAGTGAAGCATTCCTGCTTTTAACAAAACAGAGAAGCCCTTTTGATTACATATACAGTAACAAAGAAAAAAGAAGAAACCCCCTTTACAATTGCATTTTGGAAAATATCCCAACTTTTCTGGAAATGGAGTTTGTAATTCAAAAGCTAAGTCAAGACCCAGGTACCTACTCCCTGCCAAGACCTGAGTTTTCAGTCAAGTCCAAGTCCCAAGTCCTAGTCCAGGTTTCTCGGTGTGTTATTTTACGTTCACATCCAGGTTGATATTTTGCCCCTTGGCTTCTCTAGTATTCTTAATACACATAGTCCTGTTCATACTACTTCAGTGTCTGTGGCTTGCATTTGTATCCGCTCCCAACGCCCCTGGTAACAGGTGATGAATCAGCATATAGGAGGAAGATTGAAAATCCAGCTGAGTGGTGCCCCAACAACAACCTCTGACTCAATGTCAGCAAGAGCAAGGAGTTGGTTATCGACTTCAGGAGGAGGAAACCAGGGGTCTATGAGCCAGTCCTCGTCAGTGGATCAGAGGCAGAGAGGGTTAGCAACTCTAAATTCCTTGGTATTATCATTTCAGAGAATCTGTTGTGGGCTCAGCACCTAAGTACAATTATGAAGAAAGCACAGTAATGCCTCTATTTCCTTAGGAGTTTGCAAAGATTCAGCAGGACATCTAAAACTTTGATAAACTTCCATAAACTTAACATCATGTTAGGTGAACTTTGAGCCTTATATGCATGCTTTGAAAAGGAGAATAAAACTACAGCTTATGAGAATACCTACAGCACCTGGTGATCCTGTGATCTCTGTCTTGGAGGCTGATGTGGTGATACCACGTGCAGTGATGTGCCAGTACATGATTGGACAGCACTGAGCATGCGTGGGCTTTGCCAGAATAATTCAACATGTGGCGGGGTTAAGGTGTGTTTGTTTGTTTCTGTAAATATAAGTTCTCTATTTATTCCAGAATATGATTCTTTACTGTTAACCCATTGTATGTTTAAATAGAAGTAACATAACATGGTGTCAGAAGAGCTTTTGGAAGAATAATACGGGAGAATTGAGAATCGAGAATTGAAGATAATCGGGAAAAATAAATAAAAATGTTCCAATGCTAATCGGTGAAATGGAAGGTTTACAACCCCCACAAAAACTACAGCTGACTGGGAATGCAGCTGAAAATTGGAGGATATTAAAGCAACAGTTTGAGTTATATTTATTGGCCATCGGAGCTGATAGAAAACTCTGACAAAACCAAGGTGGCAATTGTGGTCCATGTAATCAGAAAAAATGCAGTAGAAGTATACAATAATTTTGTCTTTGAAGATGGAGATAATTTCAATTTCAAGTCGATAACGGACAGATTTGAAGTATTTTGTATACCAAACTTGACTTGACTCGACTAAATAAAGTAATTTAATCCATTTAATCCAAAGTGTAATGTGACATATGAGTGCTATAAATATTTCAAATATTGGCAGAGACCTGGTCAAATGATTGATCAATTTGTTACAGAGTTGAAACACCACAGTATAAGATACGAATTTGCAGAACTCAAAGAATCTCTTATTAAAGGTAGTCTGGTTTGAGGCATTTGAGATAAAGGCTTTTGCGTGAGCAAGATTTAAATTTTGAAAAAGGTTTCACGCTCTGCAAAGCTTCCGAGACTGTAATGTCACAGGCTGAAGAGCTTTTTGTTGAAAATTACAACATAATCACAGTAAAAAAGTGCGAATATATAAAGAAATATAAAAATACGTCAACGGAATGATGAGAGGATGAGAGGAGACTTGATAGAGGTGTACAAGATATTAAGAGGAATAGACAGAGCGGACAGCCAGCGCCTCTTCCCCAGGGCACCACTGCTCAGTACAAGAGGACATGGCTTTAAGGTAAGGGGAGGGAAGTTCAAGGGGGATATTAGAGGAAGGTTTTTCACTCAGAGAGTGGTTGGTGTGTGTAATGCACTGCCTGAGTCAGTGGTGGAGGCAGATACACTAGTGAAGTTTAAGAGACTACTAGACAGGTATATGGAGGAATTTAAGGTGGGGGTTTATATGGGAAGCAGGGTTTGAGGGTCAGCACAACATTGTGGGCCGAAGGGCCTGTAAAGTGATGTACTATATGTTCTATGAAACTGACAGAGAGCAAGGCGGCATTTGGAAAAATAAGTCATGTGATCGCTGTGCGCGCGGAACACCCAAATCAGGGTTTCGCATACGGCAAACTTTGCTACAACAGTGGTAAGATTAATCCTTTTTCACGCTTTTGTAGAAGTAGAAAAAAGGAAAATGAAATGAAACAAGTAAACGCAGTGATTGAAGATGAATGTGAGGAATTTTATCTAGATGTGCTTTATGAAAATGCTGACATGGAGAATATAAAAGCAGTAACTGCAGTGTCTGAGACAACCAAACAGGAGGTAATTGATGATATGAAAAAGCTATGGCAGGAAGAGGTTGCTTCAATGCAAGCGATAATGAAAGAGACACTGAGAGTATGAGATTCAGTCTAATCAGTTACTAGAGCAAGAATGCTCACAAATAGGCACAGCATAAGCAAGAAGTGAAAGCACAAGTAATAGAATTGAGAAGTTTTATTGAAATGATGAAGTCTCAGCATAAAAAAGAGATTACACAGTTAATGAATGAATTAGATGAAGAAAAGAAGATTTGTATTTCATTACAAATGGAAGTAGAAGGAATTAGGAAAGATACAGTCCAAACAGAAGCAGGGAAGCAGATTGTTGAGGAGGATAATGTGAATTGCTTACCTGAAATTCCAGATTCTAACTGGGAGACATGTGAGAGTATACCAAAAAGTTTAGTTGAGATACATGAAGAAAAGCTTAAAGCAGAAAAGAAGAAGAGAAAGAAGAAGCACAAGAAGGGTCATGGCACAAATAGTCAAGAGCCACCCTCAGAGTTTCAGTTAGCTGATATAGATTTGTTTATTGGTTTATGTTGTTATTTGTTTTTCTCTTTAAGGAAAAGAAGATGTGATTCTTCAGAGATTCAGTTAACGGATGCAGATGAGACAAAACATGTAAATAATGACAAGGAAACACAAGATCTGTTTCTACCACTTAGAAGGTCTATTCGTGTTCATAAACTCACAGAGAAACTGATAGAGACTTGTTGAATTATGTATTTTTTAATTAACATTGTTTATTGTTTTTCTTTTTAAGGAAGGGAAGATGTGATATCACGTGCAGTGATGTGCCAGTACATGATTGGAGAGCACTGAGCATGGTTTGCCAGAATGTTTCAGCATGTGGCAGGGTTAAGATGTGTTTGTTTATTTTTGTAAATAAAAGTTCTCTAATTATTCCAGAACATGATTCTTTACTGTTAACCCACGGTATGTTTAAATGGAAGTAACATAACAGATGTCAGATTGTCTTTCAAGAGGGTGAACTCTTGCAAGGCGACAGACCCTGTTGGGAGTACCTGGTGAGGATCTGCAAACCTGTGTCAACGAACTGGCAGGTGTTCAATCTCTCAGTCATTATCTGAGATATTTTCAAGGTCAGTGCTACAGTCAAAAGTTTCACCTGTTCCAAAAGGGCAACAATCATATCAGTGCCCACGACGAGCCAGGTAAATTGGTTTAATGAGTATTGTTCAGCAACACTAACATCTATGATGATAAAGAGCTTTGGGAGGTTGGTTATGGCCAGAATCAACTCCTGTCTCAGCAAGGACCTGGATAAACAGCAATTTGCCTATCGCCCAAATAGATCTAGAGTGGCTGCAATCTCATTGCCTTTTCACATGGCCTTAGATAACCTGGAGAACACAAATACCTATGTCAGAATACTGTTCATTAACTACAGCTCAGCATTTAACACAATCAATTTTTGATCAAAAAGATCCAAAACCTACACCTTTGTAACTCCCTCTGCAACTGGATCCTCAGCTTCCTCACCGGAAGGCCACAATCTGTGCACATCAGAAACCATATACCCACTTAGCTGACATTCAACACTAGTACACCTCAAGAATGTGTGCTTAGCCCACAGCTCTACTCTCTCTGCACCCATGACTGTGTGGCTAGGTGCAGCTCAAACACTAACTATAAATTTTCTGATGACACTACTTTTGTTGACAGAATTTCAGATGGTGAGGAATGGGATATATCAGCTAGGTGAGTGGTGACACAGCAGCAACCATGAACAACATCAGTAAGACCAAAGTATTGATAGTGGGCTTCAGAAAAGGTAAGATGATGGAACACACACCAGTCCTCATAGAGGGATCAGAAGCGGTAAAGTGAGCAATTCTAATTTCCTGGGTGTCAATATCTCTAAGGATCTATCCTGGGCTCAACATATTGATTCAGTTATAAAGAAGGCACAACAGAGGCTATATTGAATTTCATTAGAAGTTTGAAGAGATTTGGTGTGTCATCAAATACACTCTCAAATTTCTACAGATATATCATGGAGAGTATTCTAAATGGCTGCATTGCCATCTAGTATGGGGGAAGAGTGGCTACTGCACAGGATCGAAAGAAGCAGCAGAAAATTGTGAATTCAGTCAGCTCCATTATGGCACTAGTCTCCATAGTATTCAGAACATCTTCAAGGAACAATGAGCGATGCCTCAGAAAGCCAGCATCCATCACCCAGAACATGTTGCCTCCTCATTGCTACCATCAGGAAGGAGGTACAGGAGCCTAAAGTCACACACTCAAAGATTCAGGAACAGCTTCTTCCTCTCTGAATGGGCAATGAGCCCATGAACACTACCTCACTATTTTTTTGCGTTGATTATTTAATTTAACTGTTTTATATATATAGTTTTTGTTTTTTATTATTAGATATTGTATTGTACTTCTGCCACAAAAAAACACATTTCACAACATATGCCAGTGATACTAAACCTAATTCTGATTAGATGTGTAGTGGAGAGTATGCTTACTGGCTGCATCATCACCTGGCATGGAAACACTAAAGCCCCTGAATAGAAAATCCTACAAAGGTAGTGGATATGCCCCAGTCTATTAAGGGGGAAGCCCTCCCCACCACTGAGCACATCTGCATGAAATGCTGTCGCAGGAAAGCAGCATCCATCATCAAGGACCCCCACCACCCAGGACATGCTCTCTTCTTGCTGCTGTCTTCAGGAAGAAGGTTTTGGAGCCTCAGGACCCACACCACCAGGTTCAGGAACAGTTGTGTGTGTTTTGTGTGTGTTTGAATTTCCAGCATCTGCAGATTTCCTCGTGTTTGCTCAGGAATAGCTGTTATCCCTCAACCATTAGGCTCTAGAACCAGTGGGAATAACTCATTCAACTTCACTCACCCCATTACTAAACACTTCCCACTCACTTTTAGGGACTCTTCATCGATATTTATTGTTTATTTGTTTATTGTGATTATTATTTTCTTCATTTGTGTTCATATAGTGTGTTGTTTTACACATTGGTTGTCCATCTTGTTGGATGTGATCTTTCACTGATCTATTATGGTTTATAGATTTTCTGAGTATGTCCGCAAAAATATATCTCAGGGATGTATATGGAGACATGTATGTACTTTGATAATAGACCTATTTTGACCTTTGAACTTTGTACATTGAAATCCAGAGGTGCTAATACAACAATCAATGTACTCAATACAAAAGGAAATCTGTGAAGAGATTGGCAAAGTACATTGATTGGAGTCAGAAATAATGACTGACAGCTGACGGATGGTGAAGTAATCATACAGACGTACTGCTAGAGAATAGTTGATCACTTTGTCCTATCATAATTACCATTCCAGATGTTCTGCAGAAAGGCAGGACAGGAGAACTGTTGTCAAAATATGAGAGTCAACTTGAGAGATATTGACTCCTTTACATCTGGTCTCAATTCTTTATGTCCAATTTCTCAGCTAAACATAAGCAATTAGCAATTCTGCGTCATACGTTCTTACCCATATGCTGTCTGGCTAAATGCTATACCTTGACCCACCAGCTTGGAACTATTGACCCTTCTGTTTCTGACCTCCTGAATTTCCAGGTATCTCATTTAATGTATCAAATCATATGCACAACATTCTAATAGCGAAGAATAATTATTTGAGACTGCAGCTTATGCAATTAATATTTATATACTAATATCACACAATACATATGCAATTAACTTGGAATAATATTAGCGGCTCGTCTCTATTGTTAATTTGCTTCTAAAGCCTACTCCCATCTAAGCTATGCCTCAGATCTGTACCCAGCATAAACATACAGGACAGAAAGTCGAAGTTGGACAATACATCTTTTTACTCCCAACTTTTCTTTTAAGGATTATGAGATACTCATCAATATATTCATTCAATCAATAGTCTAATGTGTTTTTTTCAGTGTTCTTAACTCTTGCACTGTTTGTTTCTGAATTTGAGTTCATAAAAGGTTCTGCCTGTTTGTTAGATTAGCCTGAATTTTGTGCTCAGCTGCGCTGGATCTAACTCGGATACATCTTCAGAATCAAGTGGGTCACTGTCAAGAACTGGCTTTCCCCTGGCAGAACTCATTTGATCCACGTGAACACTTATGATTCTGTCACCAATTTTAATCAAATTGCTCAGCTTGTAAACCACTACAACGGTTTCTGCTTGCGGTAGATCAACTTGTTAACTGATCTAAAAGCACCAAAGCATGCTTGCTTTGCTTGAAACACTTCTTCCTAATGTTTTGATTCAGCTGCATCTGGTGAACTCTGAAAGTTAGATGGGTTTGAACAGGCTCAAGCATGTCTCAAGTTTCTCTTTATTATGAGGTCGCACACGTACACCCTTGGTAATGTGTTGAGTGTTTTAATCTTCAGCAAAGAATTGGCCAAAATATCTTTCATGCAAAACTTGAATATCTCAAACATTTACTTCTTTGGGGCTTCCTCATCAAATCTGATTGTCCTCTTGTTGGCTCTGCTTAAAACTGATTGATGTGAAGGAATGAGTGCATGTTCCATATCAGTCAATCTCATGATATTTATGTACAAAATGGATTGAAACTTTGTCCCAAAGTCAAAACAGGCAGTTGACTCTAATACCACATTAGTCCTATTTCTTGATCTTCCCACATTCTCATCAACTCCCACCCCCTCAGATTCTACCACTCACCTGCAAAATTTGCGGCGGCGGTTGTGATTGTATGTGTTTGTCTGTGTGTATGCAGTCATCTCAGACTTCATTCCTGTAGAACAAAGACCACAGGCTGTCAAGTCCATGTGCAGGCTGCAGGTAACGTCCTTCCCACGATGACACAGTTATCTTTCACTCTCAGATTTGGAGTGCAATTGTTCAATTTAATATCAGAGAATGCATCCAGTATGCAACCTGACTTCCTACTCTTTGCAGACATCCATCAAGCAGAAAAAAAACAAGGAATGAATGACAGAAAATTTTAGAACATCAAAGCTACAAACAGTAGCAAGAGCAACAATCCTTCCCCACTTACTCCAGCAAAACCATCAACCCCACCAACTACCATTCAAGCAATAGCAAAGATCCCCAAAGACCATGATCTAGGGTCTGTCAAAGACCATCATCCATCCCAACACTTCAACATCTCAGACAAGCTCTCTCTCTTACTAGCGAGGGAGAGAGAGATATCGCTCCTGCAACAGATGAGAGGGAAACTATCAGCTTGTTGTTTCGATGCTACAATCTGTAGCCTCATTTATTCAGGCTTCCCTGACTCTCAGGACTTCTTTTGACAGTGGCGTACGCTGCTGCTTTGATGTTTCAATCTCCTGCGATGGTTGTTGGTGACACCAGCAAGGAATCAGGTCATCCACAGGGCCGTACCCCAAAGGCATGTGTCTTCCAGGCTGCACCAGGAGATATCGAAAGCGCTAGGCTGTCTGGCTAGTTCCAAGAACGAGAACCCACTGCCATGAAGAGCCACAATTTGAGTGCAGTTGTAGATCATGGACTCTGACAGGACCAAGCCACCACAAAAAGGAAAAAAGAGAAGAAATTAAACTTTTAAGGACGAACTGGAAGAGGTTGCCCAGTTCACCAGAAACCTCTAGCTCCTCCTACTCAACCCTAAAGGACATCCCAAGAAAAACAACCAAGTTAAAAGAAGAGAAGTATATAATTATGGATGATTACATTGAGTAAGCATGTAATCCTTACCTTCTACTGTAATGTAATTCTACCTTACCTTCTGGAAACACTTTCTTAAATTGCATAAAAGTAATTTTTTATTTCGAGGTACAGCATGATAACAGGCCATTCCAGCCAATGAGGTTGGTCTGACCAATTACATCCACGTGACCAATTAAACCACTAACCACTACATCTCTGGAATGAGAGAAGAAACCAGAATTCCCAGAAGAAACCCATCTGGTCATGAGGAGAAGTTACAAATTCCTTGCAGACAGCAGTGGGAATTAAACTCTTGTTGTTGGTGCTGTATAAGTGACATGCTAACTGCTAAGCTGCAGGGCTGCCCATATCTGGTGGCACCTTACAGAGATAAACACACCGGTAACAGCAGAGTACCGTTGTGGCACTCACTGCAAGCTGAGTGACGCCACAAAGCATTGAAGCACTGCTTGGTGTGACATTGCACCTCACACTTACCAAAACATTGTATATTTCTGTACCAGGTTACATTCTTACACTCCACCATCCTCGACCTATCCTCTTTGTAAATTATTGAACTCAAGAGAAGACTCATCCCTCAGCTGACTTCACTTTTTTTTAATGTGGAACACCTGCCCTCAAATAACGGGCTTTTTGAGCAGAAATTTGACAAGCCTAATGACTGTTGGGTTAAGTCACCCCTCTTCAGTATTGACATCAGCCTTTATTAATGAGAATACACCTGCTTTCTTTATTCAAACTAAAAACCTTCTTGTGCTTCCAGCCTACGTTAAAAGTTTGGCTTGATTCTCCATGTGAATTGTGTGTGTGCACGTGTATCTGCCCATGAAAGTTTGGGCATGTTTCTGTCAGAGAAGTTGACAGAGCACACACTAGAGAGGCAGTACTGAGTTGCAGGGGTTAGGGAAATAAAGGGATATGGGACCAATGGGTTTGCTACCCTTGGAGACAAAATGTACCCAGTGGATGAATTGCTCCCCTCTGCATTATTATAATTATGAGAAGGGAATCCCTATAACTTTCACATTTCACAACTTCGGGTCAGGTAAGACCAATACAAACTTGGGGCAAAAATAATTGAGAATGAAATTAAAGAATTATAAGTTGTTGCAAGAATTCAAAGAGGAAATCCATCTCTTCAGAACAGCTGTTACACTGGATGAGTTGCAGAAGCTCCAGAAGGATGAGAAGAAATCATATATCCAATAATTGTAACAGAGGAAAGCAGGTGAAGAGTGGAACTCTCTGAGCTAAAAGAAGTCAGCTGTCCACTGGATGTACAAGAAAATAGGAATGAGTTTTTTTATAAATCTGCTCAGTGATATTGAAAAGTTGACTTTACTAAGATAATAAGCAAGTTGAAAAACTTGATGCATAATACACAATATTTAGGAATTTTTTTCTCTTTTTTATTGTTGTGAAAGCATCTTATAAAATTAGCTCCAAATTAATTTTGAAAATAACTATTCTGAGATGTAATAAACCTTGGTTTCACTCAATGACATTTTATCACTCAAACTTTCTTGACAGAAAATCTCTTTGCACTGTTCCTTCTCTGTGCCTTTACTATTTTGCTCCCACAGATGTACTTAGTTATCACTGAAATATTGCCTGCTCTATGATATTTAATAATCCTTCAGACAAGTCACAGAAGGCGCTGAAGCAGTCTGCAATTGCTCATGATAATGTTCTGTTAAATCAATGCCACATTTTTCCTCACACTTTCATTTGTTGGATATTGCAACTCGTGGTTTACTTCATTATGATTGATAAACAGAATGATCACAAGCTAATCAGCTGTGAGATATGGAAGTGCTTTAGTTTGGCACTAAATGTGTTAAAATATCAATTTTTGGAACACGTTTGTGTGTAGACATATTCTTTCCAAGTAACCTCTTCCTCTAGCTGAGATTTGTTAAAATTTCTGAGTAAATTGTAACCCTTTTGAATTTACGTTTTCCCACTTGCAACCTCCTAATCCAGCCAAAAGTGCATAGTAAAAATGTCACTACAGTACAGCATAATAAAGGGGAGGGGGAGGGGCATGGTAGCATAGAGGTTAGCATAATTCTATTACAAAGCTAATAACCCAGGTTCAATTCCCACTGCTCCCTGGAAGCAGTCCAAAGTTCAAAGTTCAAAAGTAGATGTTATTAACAAAATACATACTCATGACTGCATGTGTTTGTTGGTCAGGACGAATAAAGGTGGAGACTATTTTCTAAACGGGGAGAGAATCCAGAAATTGGAGGTGCAGACAGAATTACAAGTTCTAGTTCAGGGTTTCTTTAAGATTAAATTGCAGGTTGAGCTGGTAGCAAAGGAGGCAAATGCAATATTAAAATTCACTTCAAGAATATAAGAGCAAGAATATGTTGCCAAGGATTTATATACCATTGGTCAGGCTGCATTTGGAATATGGGCCTCTTAACAAAGAATAAGATATTGGCCGTGGAGAGTTCACAAGAATGATCCCAGAAATGAAAGGCTAATGTATGAGGAAGATTTGATAGCTCTGGGCCTGTACTGCTTGAGTTCTGATGGATAATGGGAGAATCTAACTGAAACCCACCAAATACTGAAAGACTTGATTAGAATGATAGAAAAGACATGGAGAGGATTTTTCCATTAATAGGAGAGGGTAGGATCTGAGGTCACAGTCTCAGAATAAAGGGATGTCCCTTTAGAATGAAGATGAGGAGGAATGATTCAGTCAGAAGATGGTGAATCTATAGAATTTATTGCTATGGAAGGCTGTGGAGGTCAAGTGTTTGGAGGTATTTAAGCAGAGTTTGATAGGAACTTGATTGGTAAGGTACCTAAGTGTTACAGGGTGGTAGTGGGAGAATATGTTTGAAGAAAGAAGACCAAAATTAGTCATGGTTAAATGGCAGAGCAGACTCAATGGGCCGAATGGTTTAATTCTGTTTATTTCTGGTGTTGGTGCCAACCCTTACTTTAACTGATTCAGTGATTGTGATTCTGTCTTGAGGTGGCTGTCCAAGTTCTGCAAATTCTTCTCCAAAGCTTTCTCTCCTTTGCAGTACTCCTTAGGAATGATCCACTTATAGGGCTATCTATCAGATATGTTCCTTATGCTCCAAAGAGTCACATTGAGACTTTAACAGCATGATATAAATTGTTACTCTTTTTGTAATTGCTTTTGCCAACTGAGCTCAAGGAGTCACTGGATGCTACCCCAGTGTATAATGTAGAAGTAACCATAGATTTAGCGTTGTTGTAGAAGTGAAACAAAATGAAATCTGAGCAGAGGTTCTAAATTGGGGTAAGGTGAACTTTATTGGTTGGGGGAAATAATTCAACAGAAGTGTACTGAAAGTAACCTTGAAGGTAAATGTTTCACGAGAATGCACGTGACCGTAAGAAGCTGCAGAGAGCTGCAGGCACGGCTCAGAACATCTGGAAACCAGTCTCCTCTCCATGGACTCCGTCTCCGTTTCTAACAGCCTCAGTAAAGAAATCAGCATAATCGAAATCCTCGCCCACCCTGGTTATCCGCTCTTCACCCTTCCCCTCGGGCCGTAGATACAAAAATCCGACAGCAGTTATCACCAGGACAGTCCAGTTATCAAATTCTTGAATGGGCCTCTTGTACAATCGACTTGTTATGATCTTGCACTTTAATGTTTACCTCCACTCTACTTTTTTTTGTAGCTTTTACTGCATTGTTATTTTTTTTTACATTGTTCTACCTCAGTACTCCGTATAATGGTTGTGATCTGCATGAACAGTATGGACCTTTCACTATGTCTTGGTACATGTGGCATAATAAACCACTCTCAACATTTAAGGAGTTCAAGATGTTGTCACCCATTAAGGGAAAAGGTTGATCTGACACCCTCCTGAGTAACAAGGTTTGCAGAAAATAAGAAAGGACCGAAAAAGATGGCGTATGTCAGAGAACAAGAAGATAATTAAATTTTAAAACAAACAATATACTGGAGGAACACAAAGGGTCAAGCATCACCTGTAGACAGTCAACATTTTGGGTCAAGACCCTTCATCTGAACTGAAAGATAGGGGAGAGACAGCCAGGATAAAGAAGTGAAGGGAAAGGAAGGGATGGGGCAAGGGCTGGAAAATGGTAGGTGGATTTGGATGAAGAATAGTGATAGACAGATGGAGGAAGGGAGAATAGAAATAATGACAGAGGCTGGGAGGTGATAGGTAGAAATGACACAGATGATGAAATCTGATGTGAAAAAGGTGGAACATGTGATCAAGTAAGGGAATTGTGTGGGGAACTAGTTGGAGTGTGGCAGTTATAAGCAGATGGCATAGGTGGAGGAGGGGAAAGAAAGAGTGATGGGGAGTGTGGGTAGGTATAGGAAGAAGTGGGTAGATTGGGAAGAAAGAGAAAAGGAACAAAGGGGGAGCAGTTTACCTGAAGCTAGAGAATGCAATGTTCATGCCCTTGGGTTGTAGACTACCCAGGCTACTTCTGTAGTTTGCCTTTGGTCTCATCTTGGCAGCAGAGAAGGTCAAGGCCAAACAGTTCAGTGTAGAAATGAGGAGAAGAAGTTAAATGGCTGGAACTGAGAGCTCCAAATGGTCATGGTGATAGAATTTAAAAAAAATGGGAGAATAAAGGTGCAGGAATAAGATTAGTAAAATCAGGAAAATTAAAGAAAATTCAAAGATGTTTTAGAAACGCACATAAAATAAACTAAGGGGAGAGAAGGGCCAAATAGAGAGCAAAAGGGTAACCTATGTGTGGGGACAGATGATATAGAGAATGTTTAGTAGTTGTCTTCACAAAGGAGGAGAAGTACCAATATTATAGTTAGGATGAGAGTGAAACTTTGAACAGGACAAATGGGGATGGAGGAAGCATCAAGGATTGTTAATGTCTAATTTTTGCTAATAGTAGCTGGAGTCTTTCCTGACCTCAAGGCACCAATGAAATGAGGATCTCTGTCAATGAAAACCTGAGTTGATTGAATGAAAGAAACCATGCTGAGTTGGTGGCATGAGAGCAAAAGATCAAAGAGTTTATCTCTGTGTGTGTGTCTCGCTATGCTTGTGGAACTTCCTATTTATTAGGCTACCTTTTGTTTGGTTATTGGGAGTTCACCTAGACCAGAGGAATTGTGATTGGTGCCGAGGAGACCCAAGGTGGTTTTACGAGTTGGAATTTAGAGTTCCCCTGACAAAAGCAACAACCAAGCTCGCAGATGACAGCAACAGTCAAGTGGAGACTAAGAATCATGAGCCCTGAAACCTTTGTGGAAACCTTCAAAATTTCCTATGTAGTATTTTGTATGGTTTATTTGTGCTTTCTATTTTATGAAAATAAATTAGGCTTAAGTCACTTTGTTGTGCTTGTGCACTGAATACCACATCTCTTGGAAACATGAATTGATTTGGGTCTTATCAACCCAGTCCAGTACATGCATGCACTTATGACGTGGTGGTCATATGTCATTCACGTACTTTTAGATGTAACCGTCACCAGGTTTGGATATGGCCCCCGGTGTGGAGTGCAGAGACACTGAAGCAGGTCAATAGTTCACAGACTTTAATGCGAACAGTGTTAAAGGGAAAAGAAAACAATAAATGCTAGGCCAAACAGGGCCATTGACTAAAACTCTCAAACGGACAACAAAACCTAAACTGCAGCTGAAAAGGACAACTAAAATATAAAATGAATACTGCTAGTCTTCGGCAATTTCTCAGGCAAGACAGAATGCAAGCAGGCAGCGAAGTGTTGCTGTGTCTGAGTCTTGACAGAAACAATGACCGAATGAATGGAGTTAAATACTATCACAATCAAATAATAATTAACTGACACTTGCATATTCATGAGCACAATTGCTGTATCTGCTGCACTGCCGAATCTGTAGCTGTGACAATAACACATTGTGAATTATATGAACAAAAATGCTAAGCTAAATATATTTACAATATTACTGAAATATTAAATATACAACACTCCTTCCTGCTTAGCTATAAATTATAACTCAATATCAAATGCATCTCAATTTTATACAGTTTTCTATATAATACAACTACTATACAGACATCGACAGCACAGTAACTTGTCCCATTCAGGCCTAAAGGTATAATTTCTGTGGAGGATGTCTTACTCTGCGGGTAATATCTTTCTTGGCAAAGGGGTCACTCTGCTTGGCAGTTGAGACTTGTGGCTGTGAAACAATCTCAGCATCTGGGGCCTCCTCTGTGGTGGTTGTAGGAGTTGACTCTGGGATTGCAGGAAGTGGTTCTGACATTCCTGGGCATCTTTCTTCTCTAACAATTGACTCTGCTCTCCTCAGCTGATTGATATGTTGTCTCCTGTTGACATCAAACACAATCTTCACTGTGTTTGAAAGTGATCCAGTTCTGTCCTTAATCTTTCCAAGTACCCACTTTTGATCATCTCAGTAGTCCCTCTCCAGGACTGCTTGTCCAGGAGTGAATCATTGAACCTCCTTGTTTGGGAGGTCCTCAACTTGTTGCAAATATTTGTCCTGCGCACTTCTTCTGAGATTAGGTTTGAGGAGATCCAGGTGTGAACACGAGGGATGACATAGCTGTTGAGTTGTTGGTTGTGGAGTGTGCTGCACTGTGATGTGCAAGGAAGTAATTGGTGAGTTTCTGATTCAGTGTTAGTGCAGTGTGTCCTGCTGACATTGCTCACAGTGTGTTCTTTAGACTCTGGACAAACCTTTCCACCAAACCAGTTGTAGCTGGGTGGTATGATGCAGATTTAATGTCTAATTCCATTCATTTTTAGCAACGACTGAAACTGTTTTGCAACAAACCATGGTCCATCATCACTGACTGAGTGTTCTGGAACATCAGTCCTTGTGAAGAGGCTTCTCAACACATCAATAGTGTGAGGCTATTGGGAACACTTCTGGCCACTTTGTAGCTGCATCCACTACTACCAAGAAAATCATGCCCATGAATGGCCTGGCAAAATCCACACGAATCCTCTGGCAGGATAATGCAGACCATTCCCAGGAATGCAGAGGCGCTGTTCTTGGCATTTTTTGGATGTTTTGGCTTCCCACACAGCAAGCCCCTCAATTTGCCGATCCGTCCCAGGCCAACAGACAAAGCTTTGAGCATATGGTTTCATTTTGACTGTGCCTACGTGACCATCAATTACCTCCTCAGCTCTCAGCTTTAGCTCTCAGCTTCGATGCCAACATGAGGCAACCCCTATCAAAGGCACTGCCTCTTGAAGATGTTCTGGATGACAAGGAGGGTTGTGCCCATGAGGAAGTTGGCTGAGCTTACAGCCCTCTGCATCAGAGGCTCCTTAGCAGATGATGCAACCAGTCTGAATACCCTCCACCATACATACATCTGTAGAAATTTGCAAGAGTCTTTGGCACCATACTAATTCTCCTCAAACTTCTAACAAGACAAAACTGCTGCCGTCCCTTCTTTACAAGGTAAATGCTGTTTTGTAATTTTGTAATTGATATTAATTTGCTAAGTTTTTTCTGCCAATTAGGCTTTTACTTAAATTAGGTTTGATACCTAATTTTGGGATCACCATAACATTCTGTTCATTCCATTTCAAATATCATTTAGGGGACTGTTTTACATTTATTTTCATGGAACAAGATTTGTATGCTAAATGGCTTCAACACTGTATCTACTACTCCCATTTAGCCAATGTGCTCTCCTAGTCCTGTTGGTTGAGATACAAAAGATGGTAATAAATAAAGAGCATTCTCTGCTTTTCTTTAAACAGAACCATTAGCTCTTTTACATCTAACTGTGTAAATCAAATTGGTGGACAGAACACAGTATCACCTCTCACCTGTAAGCTGCAGAACTATCATTTCAGATTGAATATGGCCAAGTCTCAGTGTGGGACTAATTTGCTAACAGGGAGTTTCCTCAGTCAGATTTAACCTCTGGCATTGGAACAAGATTATACACCTGTTTTGGATCAGAACAAAGTAATTGCTTAATGTACACATCTACATCCAAAAAGATCAGTATTTGCACAGTCACTGAGTCAATCAGGCCATTCATCTACACCATACACCAGGTACCAGTCTGATCCACTTAACAGTACTTAGACCACAAGAGCATAATCAGTCCATTGGGTTTGCTTCACTATTCAATTATGGCTGCCTGTGTACTTCCTCCCTCACTACAATTCAGGGCCCCAAACAGTCCTTCCAGGTGAGGTGACTCTTCACCTGTGAGAGTGTTGGGGTCACCAGTTGTGTCTGGTGCTCCTGGTGTGGACTTCTGTATATCGGTGAGACCCAACATAGGTGATTGGCAAAGTAGTATCCCAACCTATGCTCTGTCTGCCAGTAAAAGTGGGTTCTCCCAGAGGTCTCCCATTTTAATTCCACTTCCCATTCCCATGTCAATGGATGGCCTTCTCTGCTGTCACGATGAAGCCACACTCAGGATGGAGAAACAACATCTTATATTTTGTCTGGGTAGCCTCCAACCTGATGGCACAAACATCAGTTTCTCAAACTTCTGGTAAAGCCCCCCCCCCCCTCCTCCTTCCCCATTCCCTTTTCCTGTTGCAAGGACGTGGCAGTGGAACAAACTTAAGTGCTGAACACAGGCGCAGAGCTGGTGCCAAGGGAGTCTTTTCCCAGAGTCTTGTTTTCAGTGGCGAGTTCAGGAACAACACTAGACTTAGAACTAAGAACCATGGAACAAGGTTACTCATACACAAGTCAACCAATGAACTGGGACATTCTAGTTGTGGTCACAGGATTCTTATACTACATTGGTTGATGGAAAGCAGGTGTTAGTAGTTATTGGAACCTGGGAATGATTGGGAACTAAACAAGGTTGTTAAGGCCCAATTCCTGAGGAAGATAGTCAGGTGCCAGAAGGGACCATGGCATTTCCCTCTCTCACCTTATCTCCTTGCCTGCCCATTGCCTCCATCTCATGCTCCTCCCCTTCTTCCTTCTTCCATGGCCTTTTGTCCTTTCCTAGTAGATCCCCTCCCCCTTCTCCAGTCTTGCATCTCTTTCACCAATCAACTTCCCAGCTCTTTACTTCAGCCCCTCTCACTCTTGGTTTCACCTATCACCTTGTGTTTCTCCCTCCCTGCCCCCACCATTAAGCTTTGACTCCTCATCATTTTTTCTCCAGTCCTACTGAAGTGTCTTGGCCTGATACGTAACTGTACTCTTTTCCATAGATGCTGCCTGGCCTGCTGAGTTCCTCCAGAACTTTGTGTGTGTTGCTCAGATTTCCAGCATCTGCAGATATTATCGTTTATTTTTCAACCCCATTCTCCCACTTTCTTCCTGTAACTTTTAACCCTTCTCTACTTACCAATCAATCTCCACGTTAAACACACCCAATGTCTTGTCCTCCACAACTCTTCATGACAAAAATTCTACAGGTCCTCTTCCCTCTGGCTAATGAAATTCCAGCTCATCTGAGTTTAAAGTTATGTCCTTTATTCTGAGGCTCTGCCCTTGGATTCTAATCTCTCCTGCTAATGGTTGAAGTCCTCTGTGCCCTGGAGGTTTGAGTACTTGCCTGGATACCTTTGAAATATAGTCGATTATATGATATTATGTGCCTGAGATCCTGCTGCAAGTAAGTTTTTTGTTGCACTTGTGCTTACATGCAAAGAGGATATGACAATAAACTCAATTATGACTTTGATTTTGTCTTTGGGAGTATCTGCCCACACCATTTCCTCAAGCAGCGTATTTCAGATCACAGCCACCCTCTGGGTGAAAGATTTCCTCCACAGATCTGCTCTGAACTGCCCACTCCTTACTTTTATCCTGTAGTTTTGGCACTTAGTTTGAGAGGAAAAGTTTCCCAACTCCCTGTGCCTTTTAAATGTTTCAGATGAATTTTTAATCCATCTTTCCTTTCTACAAATGTTTTCAGATGTATATTACATCATTCTCTGATTTACTGCAGTTCAGATATAGCAATTTACTAAGAATAAAAAATGTTTTTTTTTGCACTTGAATATGCAAGTTTTAATGGACCTGTAGGAGCATTTAACAGCAGCTGCCAACACACCAACTATGCAAACAAAGTAAATGTATTGCACAGGTTAAGTGGCTGACTTAATAGTGACAGAAGGCTTCTTGGAAAATTACCAAGAGTATTGGGCTCACATTGGGTAGTGTCCCTGTTGCTTACTTAATTCACTAACACCCCAGGTTACTGAAACGCAAAGAGTTGTTTCTTAACAATTAGTCTTTTAACAGATAGTTCATTATCTCAATGACCGGCTGATGCTATTTTCACAGCTTTCCAAATGATGTTTCATTAGGTCGAGACTAATTAGTGCAATATATTACACTGCCTGCCTCACTATTAATTGTTTCTCAGCTGCAATTGCTCTTTATGCCACCAACAGGACAAGGAACAAATAACCTTTTTGTTTTGTCTGCAATGATTTTTATTTAAATCCTGTACACTCAAATGAATAAATAATCATCATTATATTGTAGGTGCTATTTATGGATCCTTATCCCCAAGGTCTTCCTTTAGATTTCACAGTCAATCAATAAAATTGATTTGAGTTATTAATACTGTATGGCAAGACTGCTGAGAGATGATCTGCTCTAACTTTATAACTCTGTTGCACTGTGAATAATTCTAGGGCTTTATATTTGCTTAGAAGCAGGCTATTCAGTCTATTTGACTCAAACTCCCATTAATTTTCCTTCAATCTATTCTCTCCCACATGCCTAATAACTCACCACTGATTCACCTACAACACACTAGGGGTAATAATCAATTGCCCTATCAGCCCACACATTTTTAGGATGTGGGAGCAACTGAAGACTGTGCAGTCACATGGAGCACATGCAGACTCCACAGGGTCAGGATCAAATGTTACTAGACCTGTACTTAAGGACGAGGAAAGTGACAAATAACTTCTTCCTTCCATGTCTCTTTTCTGCTGAAAGTGTGACCCATGGCAGACAGGGCTTTGTGGGTTTTTAAAACTTCCAGTGTGTTTCCTAACAGGCTATTTTTAAAGAGCTGATCAGTACAGCAAATGTGAACTACCCATCCATTCTGTACAAAAGTCAATTTTAATTTCTTATTTGCCTGTGCTAGATGCAAGTTCACATGTTCTGTTTTGAAGTCTCAGCCAGCTCCATCATTGGCACAACCCTCCACAGCATCAAGGACATATTTCAGAGGCAGTGCCTCAAGAATGTGCATCCACCATTAAGGATACTCGCCTTCTGAAATGCTTAGGGTAAACCGAGGGATCAGAACTGGAAAGAGTGAGTAATTTCAAGTTCCTGGGTGTCAATATCTCTGAGGATCTATCCTGGGCCCAACATATCAATGCAGCAGAAGGCACAACAGAGGCTATATTTCATTGAGAGTTTGAGGAGTTTCGGTATGTCGCTAAAATACTTGCAACATTCTACCGATGTACTGTGGAGAGCATTCTAACTGGCTGCACCACTGTCTGGTATAGTGGGTGGGGGTGAGGGGGTTACTGCACAGGATCAAAATAAACTGCAGAGAGTCCGCTCCATCATGGGCACCAGTCTCCGTAGTATCCAAGACATCTTTAAGAAGTGATGCTCAAAAAGGCGGCATCCATCATTGAGGACCCCCAACACCCAGGACATGCCTTGTTCTCATTGCTTTCATCAGGAGCCTGAAGCTACGCACTCAATGTCTCAGCAACAGCTTCTCCCCCTCTGCCATCCAATTTTTGAATGGACATTGAAACCATGAACACTACCTCACCACTTTTTAATTTTTATTTTTGTCCTACTTACTTAATTTCATCAATTTATATACATATATATGTATATCAGTGAAGATGGATTTTAGAAGCAGAGTGCAACACAAGGCAGCTTTAAAAATGTTTAATGCTTGTGACCACTTAAGAATTACTTCCCTGTGTGTCAAGACATCTGGAACATTGGAAACGGACACATGAATATATGGGTACGCATACACACTCACACACACACGCACAGACAGACAGAAACATGTACTCACACATATACATATGTAAGAACACAGTTACACACAGAAAAATAACAACACACATGCATATGAACACACATGCACACAAACACATAAGAAGAAGCACTCTGATCATAGGCTCATAGAGTCATAGAAAAGTACAGCAGACAAACAGGCATTTTAGCCCATTAGACCATGTTAAAACCATTTAAACTGTCTACTCTTAATTATCTGCATGGGACCAGTGCCCTCCCCCCATCCCTACTATCCATGTGCCTATCCAAACTTCTCTTAAGAGTTGAAATTGAGCTCTCATGGACCACTTGTGCTGGCAGCTCATCCCATATTCTTATGACCTGCTGAGTGAAGAAGTTTCTCCTCATGTTCTTAAACCTCTCACCTTTCAACCTTAACCCATGACCTCTGGTTGTAGTTCCACCCACCTTCAGTGGAAAAAGCCTGCTTGCATTTACCCCTCATAATTTTGTATATCTCTATCAAATCTCCTGGCAACATCCTTGTAAATTTTCTCTCTACTCTTTCAACCTTGCTTATAACTTTCTGTAGGTAGGTAACTAAAATTGCACACAATCCTCCAAATTCGACTTCAATGGTTTATACAACATTAACATAATGTCGCATCTTCTGTGCCTAATACATTGATTTATGAAGGCCAATATGCCAAAAGCATTCTTTACAACCCCATCTACCTGTAACTTCTGAAGAATTATGTACCTGTATTCCCAGATCCCTTTGTTCTATCACACTCCTGAGTGCCCTATTGTTCACTGTATAAGACCTACCTGGGTTGGTCCTACCTAGGTACAAGTGGTGTGCCACAGGGATCAGTGCTCAGTTTGTTGCTGTCATCTATATCAGTGATCTGGATGATAATGTGGTTAACTGGATCAGCAAATTTGTGGATGACACCAAGACTGGGATGTAGTGGACAGTGGGGAACTGCCATAACTTGTCTGCATTAAATTCCATCTGCAATTTTTCAGCTTGTTTTTCCAGCTGATGTAGATCCCTCTGCAAGTCATGATAGCCTTCCCAATTGTCCACTACACCCCAAATCTTGGTGTCATCTGCAAATTTGCTGATCCAGTTTACACATTATCATCCAGATCATTGATATAGATGACAAACAACAATGGACTCAGTAACAAACCCTGTGGCACACCACTAGTCACAGGTCTCCAGTCAGAGAGGCAACCCTCTACTACCACTCTCTGGCTTCCCCCACAAAGCCAATGTCTAATCCAATTTATTGCCTCATCTGAATGCCGAGCAACTGAACCTTCTAGACCAGCCTCCCACGTGAGAACTTTTCAAACGCCTTTCAAATCTCACTTTCCTGTTAATTTCCCAGAAAAACTTTGTAAGATTGGTTAGACATGACCTACTAAGCACAAAGCCATGCTGATTATCCTTAATCAGTACATGTTTATCCAAATACTTATACATCCGGTCCCTTAGAATACATTCCAATAACTTTCCCACAACTGCTGCTAGACTTATTGGCCTATAATTTCCTAGTTTCTGTTTATGGTCTTTTTTTTAAACATTGGAACAACATTGGCTTTCCTCCAATCCTATGGTACCTCTTCTGTTGCTTTAAATATCTCTGCTGGGGTTCTGGCAATTTCTGCACTTGCATCCCAAGGGAATACCTTGTCAGGCACAGGGGATTTATCCATCCTGATTTGCCTCAGAGTAGCAAACACCTCCTCCTCTGTAATCTGTATAGGGTCCATGAAGTTGTACTGCTTTGCCTCTCTTCTATAGACTCTGTGACCATCTCCCAAGTACTGAGTAAATATTGATGCAAAGAATGGATTTAAGATCTCTCCCATCTGGTTTGTCTCCACGCATGGATTACCTAGAGCTTTTCTTTTCTTTGCTTCCTCTGACTGTAGCCTCTCTTTGTTGAAGCTTCGAAGAGGTAAAGCCTCAAGATAACCACTCTGACTCTGTCCACTCAGACGATGGTTAACTGCACTTGTCCCTGCCTTCCTTTAATTTGCTCTTGCTAATCATTCTCAAACGCAGATTGGTCACTGGTCAAAGTGCTGTTATGCTGCTGGAACCTGCTGTTCCCTTTTTCTACTTGGGCAGTGGACCTGACTGAAATCCCCTCCTCTCAACCTTCTGATATCCGGATCGCTCATTGGCCAGAGCCCTGTTACATACATTCTCCATATTTCCTTACAGCAATTGGCTCATGTGTCTGCCAGATTTCTGAGTGATTGCTGGGATATGGGAGGAGGCTAGAGAACCGGAGGAAACCCATGCATCACAAAAGAAGATGCAAGGCCAGGATAGAGACTGGAATGTTGGAGATGTGTGGTAGCAGTGCTACCATCTCTGCCACATACGAGCACAAATGCCTGTATGTTTACTCATCTTGTCTTTCTCCTTCACATCATCTACCTTGATCCTTTCTCTGCCTATCAGTCACCCTTCAGTTTCTTTGCTCCGCCAATCCCTATCTTTTTCAGTTGCCTCCCTCTTCATTCTTCCCCTTTTCTCTTAGCTCATTCCTCATTCCTTTCCTTTTTAGAATTTCCCTACTCAGTTTCCTTGCAACCCTAATTTCTGGCCTCCTCACATTCTCTGTTTCACTCTCCTTCAGTAAGGTAGAGCCCCAACCTCTACCGGTCTGGTCGATGACAGCGTATCACTCATACTGCAGCTTCTATTTGTTACCCAGTTCTACGAGGTTGGTGGCTTCCCTTACATCACTGTTGTCACCTAGTATAATTCTCAGAATTCATACTTCTTACAAACAGTTAGATCCCGAGCGTTAATCTGTTGTTTCTTTCTACTGCTGACAAAAGCAGGAAGCCTGGAAGTAACTGACAAATTGTGTTGTATGCCAGTTTATTTCCAGGCTTCTTGCTTTTGCCAGTTCCAATGACCCTGGACACTTTCAAACCGTTAACTGTGCAACCTCTCGTTCTGACTGACAGCAATCTAGGCTGAGATTTTATGTGCTGCCACTGGAACCCCAGTCTCTCCTTCCCCCATGACCACTCTGCAATCCTGTCTCTCAGGCCCCACTGTCAACTCCTGGGTCCGAAGAAACTCCATCTTTCTCCCACCTCACCTCTCCTGAACATCCCAACCCTCCTCTCTCCTCAGACACTACCAAATCTCTTCCGCCCATCTGATCCCAGCTCTCATCCGTGCCAAGTCTTCACAATGCCCTCTGACCTTCCCCTCCCTGAGGCAGAACATTCTGTCCTCAGTAAGGGCCTCACCTTTGTCCCCCTGCGCCTGCAAACGGCACATCAATGACTTCTGCGCCCACCATTTTGCCAAACTCTTCTTCCATTGCCCCCGTCTCTGTGCCTACTTCACATACTCTTGATCTTTTCAGTGACTTTAAGTTCCCTGGCCCTGACTCTCCAGCCCTCACCAAAACCCTTCTCCCATCTTCAACCCCTCCCCCCATCCTCATCCTGGATATCCTTTTCTGGTCTTCTGCTTGTTCTGGGTCTTTTTTATCATCAACTGCCAATGAGATATCAACCCTCTTGTCTTTAACACTCCTCTCTCCAATTGAAACCTCACTCCCTCTGAACATGCTGCCCTCCAATCTCTTTGCATGAATCCTAACCTCTCTATCAAGCACGTAGGTAAGGGAGGTGCTGTCGTGGTCTGGTGGACTGAGGCCAGGCACACAATCTTAGACAGCCCCTCTTACTTATCCCTCAAACAGGACACCAGTAAGGAGCCATCTTCTCCCACACCATCACTGACCTCACTGGTCTTATCGACTCTGGGAATCTCCTATCCACTGCCACCAACCACATAGTTCCCTCACCCTGCATCTCCCATTTCTACCTCCTACCCAAGATCCATAAACCTGACAGTCCAGGTAGACACATTGTTCCTGCTCATTTCTGCCCCACTGAACTCTGTCTGAACTCTGTGTGAATACCTCGACTCTGTTTTATCTTGCCTCATTCAGTCCCTTCCTAGCTACATCTGTGACACTTTACACACTCTTGATCTTTTCAGTGACTTTAAGTTCCCTGGCCCTGACTGTTTCATTTTCACTATGGATGTCCAGCCCAATACACCTCCATTCCCCATCAGGAGGGCCTTAAAGCTCTGTTTCTTTCTGGATACCAGACCCAACCATTTCCCCTGCACCAGCACTATCCTCCAACTGGCAGAACTGATCCTCACCCTCAATAATTTCTCCATTGGCTCCTCCCACTTCCTCCAAATCAAAGGTGTAGCCATGACTCTCGTATGGGTCCCAGCTATGCCTGCCTCTTTGTGGGCTATGTAGAACAGGCCATGCTCCAAGCCTGCATTGGCGTCACTTCCCAACTCTTCCCATGATACATCGATGACTACAGTAGGGCTGCTTCCTACACCCATGCTGAGCTCGTCGATTTCATCAACTTTGCCTCCAACATCCACGTTTCCGTCAGATTTTCTTGGTCCATTTCTGACACTGCTCTCCCTTTTCTTGATCTCACTGTCTGCATTTCTGGGGAGAGCTTATCTACTGATATTTTTTATAAACCCACTGATTGAGAAGTTACAGAACCTGGGCCTCTGTACCTCCCTCTGCAATTGGATCCCTGTCCTTTCTAACCAGAAGACCACGATCAGTGCGGGTTGTTGATAACATCTTCACCTCATTGACGATCACCACTGGTGCACCTCAGGGGTGTGTGCTTAGCCCACTGCTCTATTCCTCCATACCCATGACTGTGTGGCTAGGCCTAGCTTAAATGCCATCTGTAAATTTGATGATGATACAACCATTGTTGGTAGAATCTCAGATGGAGATGAGAGGGCAAGATATGCCAACTAGTGGAGTGGTGTCACCGCAACAACCTGGCACTTAATGTCAGTAAGACGAAAGAGCTGATTATGGACTTCAGGAAGGATAAGATGAAGGAACACATCTCAATCCTCATAGAGGATCAGGAGTGGAGAGAGTGAGCAGTTTCATGTTCCTGGGTATCAAGACCTCGGAGGATCTAACCTGGTCCCAACATATCAGTGCAGCTATAGTGAAGGCAAGACAACAGCTATACTTCTTTAGGAGTTTGAAGAGATTTGGTATGCCAACAAAAACACTCAAAAACCTACAGATGTACCATGGCGAGCATTCTGACAGGCTGCATCGCTGTCTGGTATGGGGGTGGGGGTGGGGGTGGGCTACTGCACAGGACCAAAAGAAGCTGCAGAGGGTCATAAATGTAGTCAGCTCCATCTTGGGTACTAGCCTACAAAGTAACCAGGACATCTTCAAGGCGCGGTTTCTCAGAAAGACAACGTCCATTATTAAGGACCAGCACCCAGGGCATGCCCCTTTCCCGTTGTTACCATCAGATAGCAGGTACAGAAGCCTGAAGGCACACACTCAAGTGATCCAGGAGCTTCTTCCCCTCTGCTGTCCAATTCCTAAATGGACATTGAACCCATAAAAACTACCTCACTTTTTTAATATACATTGCTTCTGCTTTTTTCATGATTTTTAATCTATTCAATATATGTATATTGTAATTGATTGATTTATTATTTTTTCTTCCTCTGCTTCTATATTATGTATTGCATTGAACTGCAGCTGCTAAGTTAATAAATTTCATGACACATGCCGGTGATAATAAACCTGATTCTGACTCTCACAGCTACTGGATGATACCTCTTTCCACTATGTAACAATGGAATCCACTCCTCTCAGTTCCTCTGTCTCTGTCACATCTGCTCTCAGAGTGAGCATTTTCATTCTAGAACAACTGAGGTGTCCTCCTTCTTCAAAGAAAGTGGCTTTTGTTCCGTCACCATCAACGCTGCCCTCACCCACATCTCGTCCATTTTGCACACACCTGCCCTCGCCACATCCTCCCACTGCCACACCAGGGTAGGGTTCTTCTTGTCCCCATCTCCAACCCCAGGAGCCTCTGCGTACAGCACATAATTCTCTGTACCTTCTACAATCTCCAAAGGGATCCATCACCAAGCACATCTTTCCCTCCCCTCCACCCTCACTTTCTGTAGGGATTGCTCCTGTCGCGACTCTCTTGTCCACTCGTTCCTTCCTGCTCATCTTCCGCCTGGCACTTATCCTTACAGATAGTACAAGTGCCACGCCTGCCCCTACATCTCCTCCCTCACTACCATTCAGACCCTCAAGCAGACCTTCCAAGTGAGGCAACACCACCTGCGAGCCTGCAGTGGTCACCTACTGTATCTGGAGCTCCTGGTGTATCAGTGAGACCTGATGTAGGTTGGGAGACGGCTTCGCCAAGCACCTTTGCTCTGTTCAGACCAGAAACAGGGTCTCCCACTGGCAACCTATTACATTTCTACTTCCCATTCCCATTCTGATATGCCAGTCCATGCCCTCCTCTATTAACACTATGAGGCCACACTCAGGATGCAGGAGCAACAGCATATATTCCAACTGGATAGCCTCCAACCTGATAGCAAGAACATTAATTTCTTGAACTTCCAGTAATCACCCCCTCCTCACCAATCTCCATTCCCTTTTCCCTCTCTCACCTTACCTTGTTACCTCCCCATCACCTCCTTCTTCTGCTCCTTCTTCCTTTTCTTACAAGTTCTTCTGTCCTCTCCTATCAGATTCCCCCTTCTTCAACCATTTATCTCTTTCACCAATCAACTTCCCAGCTCTTTACTTCATCCCTCCCCCCTCCCAGTTTCACCCATCACCTGACACTTTGTTTCTCTTCCCCTCTCCCCACCTTCTTATTCTGACTCCTCCCCTTCCATTCCAGTCCTGATGAAGGGTCTCAGCCCGAAACATCGACTCTTTATTCTTTTCTTATAGATGCTGCCTGGCCTGCTGAGTTCCTCCGGCAGTTTGTGTGTGCTGCCTTTGGATTGCCTCTTGCGTTAATTAGCTCACTGGTTTCTCTGTTAGTTTGGAAGATTTCCAGCAAGGCAGCTGAGATCACAGCACTGGAGTCTTTGAAAAAAATATCTAAACACAATAATGGGAAAATAGTCATACTTCACTGGAACACGGATGATGAAGATTGTCAGACTTCATTGGAACACAAATGATACTCCTTTATTGCATAAGTTGATGTGCCATTGGTTCCTAGAGTACCGTTAACACAGATAGACGCCTGCAGTAAGGCATACACGTGTGCATTGACGCAGGCATAAACACACACACACGCTCGTAAAAATACACTGACACATAATACATGCATTCACATGCTCCCTTCACCGAAAGCATCTACATGAGATGCTGACTCATGAAGGCAACATCTATTATTAAGAATTCCCATCCTCCAGGTCATGCCCTCTTCTCGCAACTACCAACAAACAGGAAGTACAGAAGCCTGAAGTCCCACCCTGTTAGGGATCAGTCTGCAGTTATAAAATATGGATAGCGTAATTATGGACGAACTAAAATGTCTTCAGGAAATAAAGCTGGCACATAATTTAACATCCAGCTGATTCTTTGTGGCTAGTGAAATCAATCTGTGAGACATTCTGATTCTGTCTCATTTAAACTACATAGGGAAACTCAACAGATGAATGTTCCTGCTCTCAGAACATTGCTAATAGTGTATTCCTGCCTCTCAAGGCACAGTTCAGGAAAGGTCTATTTTGTCACCTACACAAGACATTCTCAGCTGCTGGAAATCATGAGCAACACACACAAAATGCTGGAGAAATTCAGCAAGCCAGGCAGATTCTATTGCAAAAATAAAGAGTTTCCAAACCCGCTTTCTCCCTCACCTGGTTTCACATATCACCTTACAGCTTCTACTTACCCCATCACCACCACCTTCTGGCTTCTGTCACCTTCCTTTCAGTTCTGATGAAGGATCCTGACCCGAATTGTCAACTGCTTATTTCCCTTCATAGATGCTGCCTGACTTGCTGAATTCCTCCAGCATTTCTTCTGTGTGCATTATTGTCATTCAACCTTCTGGTTAGTTGTATATTCGTGGAGACATCCTTCAACAATGTAATAAAAAGGGTATATTTTGTGTGACTGGGATTTTACAGAGGCTTGTGGAACAGATGTCAGCTTTGAACAAAGGAGCCCTACTTTGAATGTGTTACCACTGTAAATATGTAATTCTATCAATATACTTGACTATGATCAAAATGGTAAAGTTAAGTAGATGATTATAGCAATTGAAACTGTGGTTGATCGTTTATGGTATTTTTGTGTGGAAGATGTTTCTGTGTCAGGAGAGTGAGACTTCCTTGGATCCTCCTGGACTTCCTCTCTCCTGGTGGTCAGCTGCGTGAATAAAAACTTTTATATGTGGTATCCCAGTTACAGTTTTCATGTAGCTCAGTTTTAGTCAGTCACATCAGCAAGTCTAAGTACTGCCACCAGGTTCTTAAACTGACCTGCGTAACCCCAATCGAAACACTTCTTGTACAATCATGGACTTGTTTCTAATTGTGTTGTTTTGCATTGCATCTTCACTGTTCTGTATACTTTAAGTAAAATTCTTGGTCTGTGTGTTATCTAAATTGAGCTGTTTGTGATGCTGTTGCAAGCCAGTTTCTCAGTCCCTCACTTGCCCCTCACTACCTGGGCAATTGAGAATAAACTGAATCTCTCTCTCTCTCTCTCTCTCCCTCTCTCCCTCTCTCTCTCTCTCTCTCTCTCTCTCTCGCTCTCTCGCTCTCCCTCTCTCTCTCTCTCTCGCTCTCTCGCTCTCCCTCTCTCCCTCTCTCTCTCTCTCTCTCTCACTCTCTCTCCTATCACTCTCTCTCTCTCTCCCTCTCTCTCTCTCTCCCTCTCTCCCTCTCTCTCTCTCTCTCTCCCTCTCTCCCTCTCTCTCTCTCTCTCTCTCTCTCTCTCTCCCTCTCTCCCTCTCTCTCTCTCTCTCTCTCGCTCTCTTGCTCTCCCTCTCTCCCTCTCTCTCTCTCTCTCTCTCTCTCTCTCTCTCATCAAACTCATTGTGCACATGAATGGTCTCAGTCTATTGTTCTGGCTTGATTCAATAAGGCAGAACCTCCACAGGAGATCCATTGCACAGTACATGATTGCTGAAATGAATTTGGATCAGCCGGTTGAAAAATCAGTTCTGCAATCCCCCTTCCCTCTGCTGCTGATGTTATTTCCTTGGAAATATCCACCACAAGGAATAGGTTCATCATTGCTCACTCTACCCCACCTTTTTCCTAGTCATCCAATTAGTTTCAAATCAATTATATTGATTGATGATCAAGCAAGCATATATGACAGTTTCTAATCTTAGGATTTACATTATGTACCAGATCAAGTAGAGGATAAGATCCAGCAGTAAGTGATACACTTATTTATTTATCTATGTGTGTATTTATGTATGTATACAGTGCAGAACAAGCCCTTTCCAGCCCTTTGAGCTGCACCACCCACCAACCCCTGTTTAACCCTAGCCCGATCACAGGACAGTTTACAATGACCAACTAACTTACTAGCTGGTACACCTTTGGAACATGGAGGAAGCTGGAGCAAACCTGCATGTTGATGGGGAGGACGTACAAACTCCTTACAGATGATTGAACTCCAAACTCTGACGCCCCAAGCTGCAATAGCGTCGCATAGAAATACCCAGTGAATTGTGCAAACTGCAAAACTGCTGGGATTGATGTTGTTGTAACCTTTTTTTTTACAATTGGAATATATACAGGAAGTAAAATATTTACAGTATGTACGTATCATTGGCATGTAGTAATCTGCTGGAAGAACTCAGAAGGTGAAACAGCTTCTGTGGGGGGGAAATGGAATCGTTAACATGTTAGATCAAAACCCGGCATCAGGACAGAGCGGAGAGGGAGTTACACAGGACTCAGCCCCTTAGTATTCAGAGATGGCTGAACTTCAGACTTCAGTCCTTCCTGACAAAGGATGCACAGAGCTGAGCTTCAGTTTGTCCCTTAATGTGTACTCCTGCAGCTTAGAATCTGCCGATCAGAGGCATAAACTTAAGGACATCCTATTTCAATGGAAGACCAACTGGTCTCAGGTACCTTTCACTGAGTTGGTGATCTTCCAGCAACACTTGGTGTGGAATTCTAAACATCTCTGTGTCCAGTAGTTGAGAGCTTCTCGAGCCTTACCCAAATCATAATTGGGTAATTATCTTAATTATAAAGTTAAAGAAATATGCAACATAGGAAAAGGTTCTTGGGCCAACCGTACCAGTGCTGATTATCATGCCTATCTATAATAATCCCACTTACCTCCTTTAAAGAGATTAGCTTCATTTGTCACATGCACATTTTGTGAAACATACAGTGAAATACACTTTTGCACTAACTATCAACACAGTTCAAGGGTGTGCTGGAGGCAGGCTGGAAGTGTTGGCATGCTCACAGCTTTCCAATCCTAACCTAGCCCATATGGTTTTGAAATATGGGAGGAAAGTGAAGCACCCAGAGGAAACCCACACGGCCATAGGGAAAATGCACAAATTCTTTACAATGGAATCTCTGTTGCTGATTGTTAGTGCTGCACAGCATTGCACTAACTACTATGTCATTGTGCTGCCAGTGATACAAATCCTGAATCTGATTCTGGTTCTGTTTCTCCTGTGAAGCCGTTGTCGAACGTAATTTATTTCCTCATCTTGAATGGCAAGCTGCTGAAACTTTTTGATCAATTCCCATCTGGGACCTTGCCAAAGGCCTTGTTAAACTCTATGTACCAAACATCCACTGCCTTTCCTTCATCAACTTTATTGGTTACCTTGTTGAAAAACTCTGTAAGTTTGGTTCGACACAATCTATCACGCACAAAGCCATGCTGACTTACCCCTTATTAGTCAATTCCTATCCTAGTACTTATAAAATTCCTTCCAATTACTCACCAACTACTGATGTCAGGCTATAATTTCCCAGCTTATTCTTAGAGCCTGTCTTAAACAACATAGCTATCTTCCTATTCTCTGACACTTCACCCTTGACTAATGATGTTTTAAATATCTCTGCTAGGGCTCCTGCAAATTCTGTACTTGTCTTCCAAAAGGTCTGAGGGAACACTTTATCAGACCCCTGAGATTTATCTGCTCTAAATTGCCTCAAAGCAGCAAGCATCTCCTCTTCTATAATTGGTATATGGTCCATGACCTCGCTGCTGTTTTGCCTCAGTCCTATTGACTTGGTGTCTGTCTCCTGAGTTAATGCTAATGTAAAAAATCCATTCATCTCTTTTGGTTCTATGCATAGATGACCATTCAAGAGAACCAATGTTGTCCTTTGCTATCCTTTTGCTCTTAATAAATCTGTTATAGACTTTGGGATTCTCCTTCACCTTGTTCCTAGAGGCAACCTTTAGCTCTCCTGATTTCCCTCCCTGCTGACAGTAATAAGAAGAGTTCATGTGAGGGGTTTTAATGATGGATGCCGCCTTCTTGAGGAATCCCCTTTTGAAAATGTCCTTGATAATGGGGAGACTTGTACCCCGATGGAGCGGGCAAAGTCTGCAGCCTCTCTACACAGACTTCCTCAGTTTTGTGTTCCGGAGGCTCCATGCTAGATGGTGATGGAACCTGTCAGAATGCTTTCCACTGCACATATGCAGAAATTTGCTTGAGTCAAATATCAACTCTCCTCAAATTCCTAGCAAAGTATAGCCTATTTGTGATTTTACCAATATGATGAGCCCAGCATAGCTCCTCTGAGATGTTGACACCCAGGAAATTAAAGCTCCTCATCCTTTCGACTGTTGACTCCTCAAAGAAGACTGGTGTGTGTTCCCCCTTCATGAAGTCCACAATCAATTCTTTGCCCTTGCTGATGTCGCAAAGCCACTCAACCTACACATCTATCTCACTGACTATCTCACAATCTGCACTACCCTTAAATTTGCTTAGTCCATCACTGACATCTCAAGTATGATCTCTGGTACACTGACCTCTGGTACACTGCTCATGTCTTCCACAGTAAAGACAGATGCAAAGTACCCATTAAGTTCATCTGCATTTCTTTGTCCCCCATTACTACCTCACCAGCATCATTTTCCTGTGGTGCAATATCAATGCTCGCCTCCCTTTTACTCTTCATATAACTGAAAACATTTTTAGTATCCTGCTTTATATTATTGACTTGTCTGCCCTCATATTTCATCTCTTCCCTTGTAGCTTTTTTAGTTGCCCTTGTTGGATTTTAAGAGCTTCCCAATCATCCAACTTCCCACTCACTTTTGCTACCTTATATGCTCTTTCCCAGGCTTTTATGCAGTCAACTTCCTTTGTCAGCCACGGTTGCCTACTCCTGCCATTTAAGAACTTCTTCTTCTGAGTTAGCTCTCCTGCACCTTGTGAACTAAACCCAGAGACTTCAGCCATCTCTGCTCATCCGTCATCCCCGCCAGTATCCTCCTCCAATCCATCTGGGCAAGCTCCTCTCTCATGCCTCTGTAACTTCCTTTATTCCATTGCAATACTGATACATGCGTGTTATGCTTCTCCTTCTCAAATTGCAGTGTGAATTCAATCATATTATAATCACTGCTTCCTAAGGGTTCCTTTATGTTACGCTCCCTAATAAGATCTAAAGAGATCTAAGGACATGGTAACCTGGCTAACACACTGCGGGCCAGAGCAAAACAACAGCGACAGAGCAGCCAATCAGCCAGAGGAAGAGGGGGAGTAGATAATCCTCTCACAACTGAGTGACCAAGTCTTGTTAAGGGAGATGCCTGAAAGGGCAGGGTCACTCCCAGGTGGATAGGACCACAGTGTGTGCTCCTGACAAATGGCACTGTGTCTGAGTGCAGAACTGATGGGGCAGCCAGTGGAAATAATGGACTCAGGTTAAAAGGTATGACTCACCTCTTTGTCACTCTCGCAGACAAACCTAGGGGCCATTTCGATCCAGTAACAATGTCACTACACAGGATCTAAGTAATGAACACCAGCTGTTGCTTCATATCTGGCCACTTTTACTTCTAGCAGACCTGCAAACGAGAGGTGAGAAGTCAAAGGTCAACGTGGGACTAGAGGTGGGGGGTGGGTGGAAATTGTTTACTGGAAGGAAAAATCAATATTCATGCCATCAGGTTGGAGGCTGCCCCAACAGAATATAAGGTGTTGCTCCTCCACTCTGAGGGTGGCCAAATCTTAGCACAAGAGGAGGCCGTGGATCACAGGTTGGAATGGAAATGGGAATTGGAACAAAAATCTTTGGTCACCAAGTAGTCTGGCTCATGGCAGACAGTGCAGAAGTGCTCAACAAAGTGGTGCCACAGTTTATGATGAGTCTCCCCTGTGCAGACGTTGACATATCGAGAACGTAGTACACAATAGACAATCCTAGCAGATTCGAAGGCAAAGTGCTCCCTCGCCTGGAAAAGCTGATTGGGGTCCTGAACGCAGATGAGGAAGGAGGTGTATGAGCAAATGTGTCATTTAAGCAAAATGCACAAAATGCAGGAGAAACTCAGCAGGCCAGGCAGCATCTATGGAAAAGAGTACAATCAACGTTTTGGGCTGGGACCCTTTATCAGCAGAGGGTGGGTAACCTTTTTTTTGGAAGATCATCAGTCTCTGATGTCCTGGAAAGGAAAGTCTCATTCTGGGAACAAATGAGGTGAATTCCAGATATCTGAGAAAAGGGAATAGAATTTTACAGGAGACAGGGTAGGAAGACGTATAGTCAATTGGGAATCGGTAGGTTTATAAAAGATATCGGTAGACAGTTTGCTCCAAAGGTGGAGACAAAGAGATTGAGAAAGGATAGAGAGAGATGTCAGTGATGGACCAAGTAAATTAA
Source organism: Hypanus sabinus (assembly GCF_030144855.1). Taxonomy (NCBI): domain Eukaryota; kingdom Metazoa; phylum Chordata; class Chondrichthyes; order Myliobatiformes; family Dasyatidae; genus Hypanus; species Hypanus sabinus. The sequence goes on from NC_082732.1 coordinate 8,572,533, forward strand.
AGGGTAAGGTAAGATAGGGAGGCAAAGTCGATGAAATTGACGAGCTCAGCACGGGTGCATGAAGCAACACTAATGCAGTCGTCAATGTAGTGCAGAAAGAGTTGGGGAGCATTACCGGGGAAGGCTTGGAACATGAACTGTCCTACGTAGCTCATGAAAAGGCAGGCATAGAAGTGGGTGCCCGTGGCTATCCCGTGTGTTTGGTGAAATTGGGAGGAGCTGAAAGAGGTATTGCTGAGGGGAGGACTGGTTCGGCCAGACAGAGGAGGGTGGTGGTGGAAGGGAACTGGTTGGGTCTTTTGTAGAGAAAGAATTGGAGAGCTTTAAGGCCTTCTGGGGGACAGAAGTGTGTCGGGACTGGACATCATGGTGAAATAAGGTGGTTAGGGTCAGGGAATTGAAAGGTGTTGTGGAGATCAAGCACATCTGAAATGTCATGGACGTGGGTGGGGAGGGACAGAACCAGGGGAGGTAGAATGGAGTCGAGGTATGTGGACATGGGTTCAGTGGGCTGACCTGGGCAGTCAGGTTTGAGGATCTTTGGTAGGAGGTAGAAGCGATCATTGCAGCGTAAGGGAACTATATGTTTTGTGGCTATGGATAGGAGATCTCCAGAATTAATGAGGTTAGTGCTGGTATGGGAGATGGTAGCCTGATGGTCCAGAGTGGAGTCCTTTTCAGGGTGGGTAAGAGGAGAAGTCTGAGAATTTGAGGCTAAGATTAGAATTGGTGCAGGGAGGGTGGGGGGCAGTGCTTTCAGAGGGAGAAGAGTGGTGAAGTCGGGCCAGTTAATGTCTCATTGGCAATTAGAGATGAAGTGATCCAGAGAAGGTAGGGAACCAGAGCAGGGCATCCAAGGATAGGGGGAAGATTGGAGGTGGGAAATGGCATCATCAGTATGGGATGGAGATTTCTTGCCAAAGAACTGGGCTCAGAGATGGAGGTGATGGAAGAAGAGCTCAGCTTCATAGCAGGTGCAGAACACCTAGAGGTGCAAGCAAAGGGGGACCATAAGACATAGGAGCAGAATTAGGCCATTCAGCCCATCGAGTCTGCTCCATCATTACATCATGGTTGATCCTAAATCCCACTCAACCACATACACTTGCCTTCTCACCATATCGTTTGATCAATCAGGAAACAATCAACTTCCGCTTTAAATACACATATAGACTTGACCCCCACTGCAGTCTGAGGCAGAGCATTCCATGGACTTACTACTCTCTGGCTAAAAAAAAAAGTCCCTCCTTACCTTTGTTCTAAAGGGTTGCCCCTCAATTTTGAGGCTGTGCCCTCTAGTTCTGGATACACCAACCATCGAAAATGTATGCTGAAGGACCCGAGTTCTGTACAACATGACTATGACTCTGTTATTATCTTTATTCACATTGTGATCACAATTAGGTAAATAGTTAGCTAAATCTAGCTTATTAGTCACAAGCCTGAGTACCTGAATGTCATTCTAGATTTTGTACTTCTGTAGGAAATGGTATCACAATCTTTTGACTACACAGCTCTAGAACAGAATGACTAATCATCTACTTCATTGTTACAAGCAGAATCTTGCTCACTTTCAAGGAGCCTACAACTCATGTTCTCAGTTTTGTCTTTCTCCCTCTCTTCCTTTATTTCTTTATTTGCACCTTGTCTTCTTTGGCACATTGGTTGTTTGTCAGCCTTTGGGTACAGCTTTCCACTGACTCTATTGTATTTCTTTGTTCTTCTGAGAACGCCAACAAGAAAATGAACCTCAAGTATTATAGCATTGTTACATATACTGTATATACATTGATAATAAATTAACCTTGAATTTCACTTTAAATTCTGTTTCTCAATACATCAAAAATTATGCATTGGCACCCAAGTACACAAAGGTAAGGCCTTTTCTGAGTTTAGAACATTCTGCCTTAGAGAGGAGAAGGTCAGAGGGAATGATGCAGACACCACAAGGATAAGATCCTCCTTAAAGTTTTCCCTTCCTTGGACAGATTTCTGTTCAGTGAACAACAAGAGGGTATATTAGGGGATCATTCTGGAGTTATCGCCCTGCACTGAGACCATAGCCCTTCATACCGCTACCATCTACGAACCTGTTCCAACTTCTCTCTAACATTGAAATTGAGCTTGTGCTGGCAGCTCATTCCACACTCCCACAATGTTCTAAATGAAGATGTTTCCCCTTATGTTCCCTTAAACTTTTCACCTTTCACCCTTAACCCATGACCTCTAGCTGTAGTCACACCCAATCTCAGTGGAGATAGGAGTATACCCTATATATACTCCTCATAATTCTGTATCCCCTATCAAATCTCTCTTCAAATTTCTATGTTCCAAGGAATGAAGTCCTAACCTAATCAATCTTTTCTTATAATTCTGGTCCTCCAATCTTGGCAAATATCCTTATAAAGTTTTTCTGTGCGCTTTCAACCTTATTGACATCTTTCCTGTCGGTAGGTGATGAAAACTCCACGCAATACTCCAAATTAGTCCTCACCAGTGTCTTATACAACTTCAACATAACATCCCATTTCCTGTACTCAATACATTGATTTATGAAGGCCAATGTGCCAAAAGCTTTCTTTATGATCCTACCTACTGTGACACCACTTTCAATGGATTATGTGCCTGTATACCCAGGGCACTTTGTTCTACCACATTCTTCTGTGCCCTACTGTTCTCTGTGTAAGACCTACCCTGGTTGGGCCTACTGAAGTGCAACACCTCCCAGTTTTCTCTATTATATGCCATCCGCCATTTTTCTGTCCATTTTTCCAGCTGGTTCAGATCTCGCTGCAAGCTCTGATAGTCTTCCTTGCTGTCCACTATACCCCCAATCTTGGTGTCATCCACAGGTTTTACTGATCCAGTTAACCACATTATTATCCAGGTCATTGATATAGATGACAGAAAACCGAACATCAGATCCCTGTGGACACCGCTAGTCACAGGCCTCCAATTAGAGATGCAACCATTTAATACCACTCTCTGGCTTCTCCCACAAAGCCAATGTCTAATCCAATGTACCACCTCAACTTGAATGTCGAGTGACTGAACCTTTTAGACTAACCTCCACGCATGACCTCGTCAAATGCCTTACTAAAGCCCATGTAGACAATATCTTCTACCTTGTCCTCATCAACTTTACTGGTAACCTCCTCAAAAAATTCTATAAGATTGGTAAGACACGACACACAAAAATGTACTCACTACCCCTATTCAGTCCATGTCTGGACAAATACTCATATATCTGGTCCCTTAAGTCCCTACTACTGATGTCAGACTTACCGGACTATAATTTCCTGGTTTATTTTTACAGCCTTTCTTAAACAGTGGAACAACATTAGCTATACTCCAATGCTCCAGTGCCTCACTTTTCGCTAAGGATGATTTGAACATTATGTTTCTTGCAATGGTCTGTGATCTCCCTACAATTTTTTTTCCTCTAACTCTCAGAAGGTTGGTGGTGTGTAATATAGCCTCATTAATTTGGCCATACCATTCTTATTCCTCAGTTCCACCCATTACGCCTCACTAGGCTAGATCTCAAGGCTGTCCTGAGTGTGCACCGCTGTGAGATTTCTCCTGATCAATATTGCCACTCCTCCTTTAATCCCTCCTGCAGCGTCACGAGAAAAACAATGGAACCCTGGAAAATTAAGCAGACAGTCCTGCCCTTCCTGCAACCAAGTCTCACTAATGGCTACAATATCATAATTCCATGTGCTGATCCATGCCCTGAGCTCATCTGCCTTTCCTACGATACTCCTTGCATTTAATACACAATGCAGAACATTAGTTGCACCTTGCTCAAACTTTTGCTTCCTGACTTTGTCTGAGGTCTTAACAGCATCTGTCTCCATAACCGCTCCACTATCTGTTCTGGCACTCTGGTTCCCATCCCTTGGAAACTCTAGTTTAAATCACACCCTCCCCCCTCCACCCACCCTGTGCAGCACTAGAAAACTTTCCTGTTAGGATATTAGTCCCTCTCCAGATCAAAACTATCTCTTCTGAACAAATCCCACCTTCTATGGAAAAAAGCCCAGTCATCCAAAAATCTGACACCCTCCTTCCTACATCAATTCCTTGGCCCTGTATAATCTATATGATTTTCATATTTTGGGCCTCACTAGCACGTGACACAGGCAGCAGTTCTGAGATCACAAACCTGGAGGTCCCGGCACCTAACTCCCTGAACTCACTTTGCAGAATGCCCTCTTTCTACCTATGTCATTAGTACCTACATGGACCACAACCCCTGGCTCTTCCCCTCCTACTTAACAATGCTGAGGACTTGATCCGAGATGACTCGGGCTCCGGCAGCCAGGAGGCAACATACCATCTGGGAATCTTGTTCTTGGGCACAGAATCTCTTTTCCGTTCCCTTAACTAACGAATCCCCTATCCCAGCAGCTCACCTCTTCTCTCCCTTCCTTTCTAAGTTACAGAGGCAGACCTGACCAGAGAGCTGACTGCTGTGATTTTCCTTTGCTAGTTCATCCCCCCCCACCCCCCAACAGTGCATCAAGCTGTTGTTGATGGATTAACCAAACTGAGGCCCAGACTTCAGGCCTGTATACAGCCTGTGTACAATTTGATTTCCAACTGATACTTTGTGGCTAGTGAAGCCAATCATTCTCTGTCCCATTGAAATTATTTAGGGAACAGCAGATGAATGTTCTTGATACTAGCATATTATTAAAGATGTATTCCTGCCTCTTGAGGTGCAGGGCTGGACAGTTCTGTTTTGTCAAAGAACCTTCTGGTTAGTTGTATATTGAAGAGCCATTTTTCCACACTGTAACAAAAGGGGTATATTTTGGATGTCTGGAATTTATACAGAGGCTTTTGGAACAGACACCAGTGTTCAATATGCAAAGCCATTCTACTAGCTGGAATGTTCTACTATTGCAAATATATAATTCTGTAAATTTAAATTAACATATTGAATATAGTCAGGCAAATTCTTCAAAGTTTCCTAAAATGGTGGTTAAATGTTTATTGTTAGTTTTGTGTTGAAGAAGTGTAAAGCAACATGCCAGGAGAGGGGATTTCTCCTGGATTCTCCTGGACTCTCTCTCTCTTCGAGGTTCACTGTGTGAGTAAAGAGTTCTATATTTCCCAGTTACAGATGTGGAACTGGCTCAGTTTTCACCAGTCACAACAGAGCCTTTGATAAATTTATGGACAATATTGCCTGCAAAGTGCTGCCAGAGGACCTGCTGCAAATGGATATCATAGCAAAGTGGAAGAGGCATTCCGGCAAGTACAGGAACAGGCAGAGAATGGAGGGACATTGATCACGTGCTGGCAGGTGATGAGTTTGGATTGGCATCATAGTCAGCGTCAACATTATGGACTGAAAACTTTATTCTTGTGCTGAATTGTTCCGTGTTTTATGTAACACAAACAAAATGCTGGAGGAAATCAGCAGGTCAGGCAGCATCTATGGAAAAGAGTAAACAGTCGATGTTTTGGGCTGAGGCCCTTCAACAGGACTGGAGAAAAAAGATGAGAAGTTAAAAGGAGAAGAAGAAATCCCCCACCATCTTGTTTTAACTTCTCATTTTTTTTCTTCAGTCCTGATAAAGGGTCTCAGCTCAAAATGTCATAGAAACATAGAAAAATCACAGCACAATACAGGCCCTTCGGTCCACAATGCTGTGCCAAACATGTACTTACTTCAGAAATTACCCAGGGTTACTCATAGCTCTCTATTTTTCTCAGCTCCATGTAGCCATCCAGGAGTCTCTTAAAAGACCCTATCGTATCCACCTTCATCACCATTGCTGGCAGCCCATTCCACACACTCACCTCTTTCTGCATAAAAAAACTTACCCCTGACATCTCCTCTGTACCTACTTCAAAGCACCTTAGAACTGTGTCCTCTCATGCTAGCCATTCCAGCCCTGGAAAAAGCCTCTGACTATCCACATGATCAATACCTCTCATCATCTTGCACATCTCTATCAGGTCACCTCTCATCCTCCGTCACTCCAAGGAGAAAAGGCTGGGACTTGGATAAAGATCTGAATCATCTTGTCTCATGTTGCCTTTATTTGGGGTATAGTGTTGTCAGCTCCTTATGTTTAGGAGAACAACAGTACCTCTGTGCTGTGCAGCACTATCACTCTAGGATTTGGCGATATGCAAAAATGTTGACTGTTTACTCTATTCCATAGATGCTGCCTGAACTGCTGAGTTGCTCCAGCATTTTGCGTGTGCTGCTTGGATTTCCAGCATCTTCAGATTTTCTCTTGTCCGTGTTTTATGTTCTGTTTTCGTTGATTCACAGAGACACAGAGAAGTACAGCACAGAAGCAGGGCCTTCAGCCCAGAGAATCCATGTTTTTTTTAGCTCCACAAGCCACATAACACTCACAGGTGTAAGTGGGAATGAAAAAGCTGAAAGGAATAAGGAATAAAGCATTAAAATCATGCTGAAAAAGGAGTAAGTAAAACCTAGATGCACTTCATGAGGTCAAGTGGCAAGCATTTTGTTGCTTTAAAAATTGTAATAAAATCTTCAATAAAAGCCGAGGAGCCTTTTGTCGAGTTATAAACTGCATTTGTAACATGAGCTGTAATTTTTTATCTGAACTCTATGTCTGCTTTATGATGAATACTTCCAGAAAATAAGTGACTTTCATCCTCTGAAATTTTCTTTAAGTGGTTCCAGCTGAAGAGATGTCACAGTCACAACTCCAGTAAGTGGCACTTGCAGGAAATTGCAAAACTCTAAGTACTGCAGTGGAATCGTTAATTGTTGGAAATTGTCCTTGAATCACTTGGATAATGATCTGAATCATCTTGTCTCATGTTGCCTTTACTTGGGGTATAGTGTTGTCAGCTCCTCATGTTTAGGAGAACAACAGTAACATTTATGCAGTATAGCACTGTCACTCTATGACTTGGTGATATGCACTTTCTACAATGGGTCCCATCCATTCTTCTGACTGCTGACAGACATCCAGTTTTCTCTTCAGGAGTGCTCCGAATCCTCCAAGATAATTTTTGATCCAGGGTCTGCTCTATGTATCAGGACAACATGTGATCATGCATCTTCTTCCAAAAGGGGATCTCTGTGATCCACAGCCTTAAGGAAGAGGACAACTCAGTAGAAACTTCACGCATGGACATATTGAAGATCTGCAGATCCTTCTACATTGGCCTGTATGACAGAAAGGTCACAGACTGCATAGTTGTCCTTTCCTCCATCAAAGAGATGTTAGATGAGAGCAAGTGGGAGAATCTGGATCAGCTACTGACCCTGGAGGAACTGACTAGCTCAATCTATTCACTTGACTTAAATAAAACTCCTGGAAGCAATGGCTTACAAGCTGAGTTGTACTTGGCTCTTTGGGACATGCTGGAAGAATGATGTTTCTAACTGGCATCATTACCCTTAACTACAGGAGTACAGGGGTGGCATCAAGAATTGGAGACCCATCTGGTTGTTCAATGTAGATTACATGATCTTTCCAAGGATTGTCAAAAGGGTCAAGTCTGTTCTGGGACAGTGGATCCACCTGACCAAATCTGTGCAGTACCTGATAGGAAGATATTTGACAGCCTTTTTCCTGCTAGGGATACTGTCATCATGGCTGGTTGTCTTGGACCAGGAGAAAGCATTCAACAGGATATCACACATATACATGATGGAGGTGCTCTGCAAAATGGGTTTCAGGTTTTGGAAAGGGTGTCTACTGCAGCCTCTCTGCAACATCTTTTTGGCCTTTCTCTCTTACCCCTGATGTGATTATGGAGCAGGTGGATCCTACTGCAGACCCCAAGTCCAAGACCCACTGGTCAGTTGAGCTCAAACATATTCAAACTGAGAATCAAAGTAAGTTTATTATCAAGGTATGTAAATATTACCATCAAATTGATTTTCTTGCAGACATTTATAGGAAAATAAAGGAATACAGTAGAATTCATTAAAAAACATAGATATTGTAAAACAAAAACTGACAAACACATATTGGGCACAAGGGACTTTAACTGTTCATTTAAAATCCTTATCATTTCACCTTTGGCAGATGTTCCATTCGCTCCACTTATTGCCTTTCCCATCTTCGCTGCTACCTGCAACTATTTGTTGCCTCTTGGGTCTGACAAAGGGGCTTCAATTTGAAACATTTAACAGTTTCCCTTGTGTTTTCTGTTTTCATTTCAGAGCTTCAGTGCAACTGCAGTTTTTGTTTTGATTTGTCAAATTGTAGATTGATGTTGAGTTGCAGATCAGTAGAACAGCACTTCAATATGCAAACTAGCAGACAAATACAGTACTTCAGTCGAAATCCTGCTGAGATTCAAGGACAGAGCTGTTTACAGTTAGTTAATTCAGCCTTTCACAACAAGGGTGCAAAATAAAGGCAGCGATTCAAAGGAAAGAGAGAGATGGGAAGTCTTGAAATTAATACACTCACAGTTGAAATGTGGCACCATTGAAGCTTTGCTTGGCAATTGAAGTGTAACACCATCATAAACCATGAATAATTACAATAAAATTGTGTTTTCCCTGCAGGAATTTAACAACTACATCAGAGAAAGGGGAGTGAAATGCTCTACCAATCAGAGTCAATATTACAGCAGAGTGGACATGATGTCCATAAATTCCTATTTAGAGCTCAAAAATAGTAAGGGAGCAATCATTCTGTTGGGAGTGTACTACACCCCATCCCACTCCCCGCCATCCAGTAGCCACCGGGACATTGAGGAACAGAGATACTGACAGATTAAGAAAAGGTGTAAAAACAATAGGGTTTTTCTCATGGGGAACTTCAACGTCCCTAATATAAACTGGAACCTTCTGAGTGCAAGTGGTTTAGATGGGGCAGAATTTGATAGGTGCATCCAAGAAGTTTTCTTAAAGCAATATGTAGATAGTCCAACAAGAGGAACATAAGAACATATGAAATAGGAGCAGGAGCAGGCCATCTGACCTTGTCGAGCCTGCTGTGCAATTCAATAAGATCATGGCTGATTGACCATGGACTCAACACCACCTACCTGCCTTTTCCCCATAGCCGTTAATTCCCCTACTATGCAGAAATCTATCCAACCTTGCCTTAAATATATTTACTGAAGTAGCCTCATTGGGCAGAGAATTCCACAGATTCACCACTCTTTGAGAAAAGCAGTTCCTCCTCATGTCCATCCTAAATTTACTCTCCCAAATCTTGAGGCTATGTCTCTAAGTTCTAGTCTCACCTTCTAGTGGAAACAACGTTCCTGCCTCTATCTTATTTATCCCTTTCATAAGTTTGTATGTTTGTATAAGATCTCTTCTCATTCTTCTGAACAGCAAGTACAGCCCCAGGCAACTCAATCTCTCCTCATAGACTAACCCCCTCACCTCTGGAATCAACCTAGTGAACTTCCTCTGCATCGCCTCCGAAGCTAGTATGTCCTTCCTCAAGTAAGGAGACCAGAACTGCACAGAGCACTCCAGATGCAGAATCACCAATATCTGTACATATAACCTCCCTGCTCTTAAATTCAATCCCTTTAGCAACAAAAGCCAACATTTCATTTGCCTTCTTGCTAGCCTGCTGCACCTGAAAACCAACCTTTTATGATTGATGCACAAGCATTCCCAAGTGCCTCCGCACAGCAGCATGCTGCAAACTTTTAGCATTTAAATAATAATCTGATCTTCCATTTTCCCTTTCAAAAAGAATAACCTCGCATTTACCAACATTATACTCCATCTGTCAGACCCTCGCCCACTCATTTAACCTATCTATTTCTCTATGCAGACTCTCCATATCCACTGCACATTTTGCTTTTCTACTCAATCTACTCAATAGTGACCATAATATGATATGTTTTAACCTACAGTGACCATAATATGATATGTTTTAACCTACAATTTGAGAAGGAGAAGGGAAAATCAGATGTGTCAGTATTACAGTTAAACAAAGGGAACTATGGAGCTATGAGGGAGGAGCTGGTCAAAGTTCAATGGAACAATACCCTAGCAGGGAAGACAGTGGAACAACAATGGCAGGTATTTCTGGGAATAATGCAGAAGGTGCAGGATCAGTTCATTCAAGAGGAAGAAAGATCCTAAGGGGAGTAAGGGGCGGCTGTGGCTGATGAGGGAAGTAAAGGGCAGCATAAAAATAAAAGAGAAGTATAACATAGCAAAGATGAGCGGGAAACCGGAGGACTGGGAAGCTTTTAAAGAGCAACAGAAGATAACCAAAAAAAGGCAATACACCAAGAAAAAATGAGGTACAAAGGTAAACTAGCCAAGTATATAAAGGAGGATAGTAGAAGTTTCTTTAGGTATGTGAATAGCATAAAAAAAGTTAAGACCATACATTGGGCCATTGAAGACAGAAACAGGTGAATTTATTATGAGGAACAAAGAAATGGCAGACGAGTTGAATGGGTATTTTGGATCTGTCTTCACTAGGGAAGACACAAACAATCTCCCAGGTAATAGTGGCCAAAGGAACTAGGGTAAAGGATGAACTGAAGGAAATTTATATTAGGCAAGTAACGGTGTTGGATAGACTGTTGAGTCTGAAGGCTGATAAGTCCCTGGGACCTGATGGTCTGCATCCCAGGGTACTTAAAGAGGTGGCTCTAGAAATCGTGGACGCATTGGTAATCATTTTCCAATGTTCTATAGATTCAGGAACAGTTCCTGCTGATTGGAGGGTGGCTAATGTTGTCCCACTTTTCAAGAAAGGAGGGAGAGAGAAAACAGGGAATTATAGACCGGTTAGCCTGACGTCAGTGGTGAGAAAGATGCTGGAGTCAATTATAAAAGAGGAAATTACGACACATTTCGATAGCAGTAGAAGGATCAGTCCAAGTCAGCATGGATTTATGAAGGGAAAATCATGCTTGACTAATCTCCTGGAGTGTTTTGAGGATGTAACTCAGAAAATGGACAAGGGAGAGCCAGTGGATGTAGTTCCAGAAAGCTTTTGATAAAGTCCCACATAGGAGATTAGTGGGCAAAATTAGGGCACATGGTATTGGGGGCAGAGTACTGACATGGATTGAAAATTGGCTGGCTGACAGGAAACAAAGAGTAGTGATTAATGGGTCCCTTTCGGAATGGCAGGCTGTGACCAGTGGGGTACCGCAAGATTCGGTGCTGGGACCGCAGCTGTTTACAATATATATTAATGATTTAGATGAAGGGATTAAAACTAACATTAGCAAATTTGCTGATGACACAAAGCTGGGTGGCAATGTGAAATGTCATGAGGAGGATGTTATGAGAATGCAGGGTGACTTAGACAGGTTGGGTGAGTGGGGAAATGTATGGCAGATGCAGTTTAACGTGGATAAATGTGAGGTGGCAAGAACAGGAAGGCAGATTACTATCTAAATGGAGTCAAGTTAGGAAAGGGGGAAGTACAACAAGATCTAGGTGTTCTTGTGCATCAGTCAATGAAAGCAAGCATGCAGGTACAGCAGGCAGTGAAGAAAGCTAATGGCATGCTGGCCTTTATAACAAGAACGATTGAGTATAGGAGTAAAGAGGTCCTTCTGCAGCTGTACAGGGCCCTGGTGAGACCCCATCTGGAGTACTGTGTGCAGTTTTGTTCTCCAAATTTGAGGAAGGACATTCTTGCTATTGTGGGAGTGCAGCGGAGGTTCACAAGGTTAATTCCCAGAATGGTGGGACTGTCATATGTTGAAAGATTGGAGCGACTGGGCTTGTATACACTGGAATTTAGAAGGATGAGAGGGGATCTGATTGAAACATATAAGATTATTAAGGGATTGGACACACTGGAGGCAGGAAGTCCAGAATTAGAGGCCACAGTTTAAGAATAAGGTGTAGGCCATTTAGAACAGAGACGCGGAAAAACTTTTTTTACCCAGAGAGTGATGGATATGTGGAATGCTCTGCCCCAGAAGGCAGTGGAGGCCAAGTCTCTGGATGCTTTCAAGAGAGAGTTAGATAGAGCTCTTACAGATAGCGGGGTCAAGGGATATGGGGAGAGGGCAGGAACAGGGTACTGATTGTGTATGATCAGCCATGATCACAGTGAATGGCGGTGCTGGCTAGAAGGGCCAAATGGCCTACTCCTGCACCTACTGTCTATTGTCTATTGTCAATTTACTGTTATCAGCTAATTTAGATACACTACACTTGGTCCCCTCTTCCAGATCATTAATGTATATCGTGAACCGTTGTGGGCCCAGCACCAACCCCTACAGCACACCAGACATCACTGATTGCCAACTAGAGAAACACCCATGCATCCCAATACACTGCTTGGTTTGCAATTACCCCAATCTGCAGTTCCAGGAGACCATTGTTCTGAGCTGCATTTTAAACTAAATCTACAATCCACATTCAGATCTGAAGACTAGTTGCTGTTAAAATTATATTTGCTATATATCATAACTCAAGAACATGTCTTAACACATATCAGGTCAGCATGAACTAGATGGGGCAAAGAGCTGTAGTACTCTCTGAATCTCTGAACTTAAATTCACATCCTCTGCAATTCAGTGTTTCGACCCTAGAAAATGGTTTCTGGCTGAAATCTTATAAACTTCGTTTAGGTTGCCCTTCAGTCTCTGCCAATTGAGAGGAAACAACACACATTTGGCCAGCTTCTCTCCTTTTAGCACATGCCCTTTAGTCCTGGTAGCATCCTGGAGAGCTGTGAACCTCTTTTGCACCTTCTCCAAAGTCTATAAAAAATAAAATAAAAAATCCTCCACGCCCTTCTTATAATGGGGCAACCAGAGTTGGAATGCAATACTCCAGATGAGGCCTCACCGGCGTTTTATAAAGTGCCACATACAGTACATTCAGTTCAGACTGAATTCCTGTTTGCTGAGACCATATTACCTTACCGGAGACAGTTGCATCTCTGTCCGAACAAAACAAAGCTACCCTGTCTAGCTGGATGGCAGTGTCCGAAATCCTATCAGTGAGTCGTGTCTCTGTGAAGACAAACGTGGAGCAAACTCTGTACTCCCGTCGAGGAGAATATATTTAATGTAAAATCAGATGGAAATTTTGTTCTCTCTTTATTTATTTTTTTATTTATTTATTTTCAAATTCTTCTTATTGAAATTTGTAGTATTACACCATACTGCTGCTGTAAAACAAGAAATTTCATGACATATATCACTGATAATAAACCTGATCCTAATTCTGAATTTTGAAATAATGGCTGATAAATATTAATAGAGTTTAACATTAAAAGGAAGGCCATTCAGCATGAGGGTAATACTCAAACAAACGGCTGCAGGAACTCAATGGGTCAGACAGCATTTCTACTGGGAAATGGACAGTTGATATTTGAGATCAAGACCCTTCATAAGAATTGGAAGGAAAGAAGAGGGATAGATGGTATAAGAAGGTGGGGAAAGGGATGGAGCACAAGCTGACAGGTGATATGTGGATCCAGGTGAGTGGGGTGGTAGGCAGCTGAGGGAAGGGACAGGTTTAGAATGATGTGAGATTCTGAGAGGCAGAATCTTTTTCTCCCTCCTCATCTCCTTTTCTTCTCATCTCTTTTTCCATTCTAATCTTTTGGTCCTCCTATTTTTGTCCCCTTTCCATCCTCCCCAAACCTCACTTTTCCCATCCTTGTCCCCTTTCCTCTTCTTACTTCATCCTCCCAGTTGGTTTTGCCCAACCAGCCTCTCCATCTAATTCAAATGTCTTTCGCCCCTCCCTTCTTCTCTAATGATTCCATTCTCACCTCCTTCCTTTACCCGAATCTAGCTCTGTAGTCTTTTTTTGTTCCTGCTTATCACTCTCCATTTCCTGTCTCCCATTTCCACAACTCTTCTGTCCTCACCTTTCTCTATCTTCATCCCCTCTCTATCTACCTCCATCAACCCATTCACCGGTCTTCCAACTCCGCCCCTGCTCATCTGCCCTATCTGGAACCACCTGCCTGTCATCTAACACCCCTCACTGGTCCATTGGAATCCTTTCTTGCCACTCCCCTTTCCCTCCTTATTCTGGCCATCTTGCTGCTCCACTCTTGCAGCTGATGTAGGATTTCAGCCTGAAGTGTCGATAATTCATTTCCTCTCACCAACACTGCTCCACCAACAGAGTTCTTCAAGCAGATTATTTGCTTCTCCAGATCCCAGTTTCTACAATTTCTTGTGTTTCCGAAAGCAGAGAGGTGACAGGTAGAAAAGATGAAAGGCTGAATTAGATAGAATCTGATAGGAGAGGATGGTGAGGTTAGAATACAGACAGACAGGCAGACATACTATATTGATCCTGAGAGAAACTGGGTTTTGTTACAGTCGCACCAACCAAGAATAGTGTAGAAATATAGCAATATAAAACCATAAATAATTAAATAATAATAAGTAAATTATGCCAAGTGGAAATAAGTCCAGGACCAGCCTATTGGTTCAGGGTGTCTGACACGCTGAGGGAGGAGTTGTAAAGTTTGATGGCCACAGGTAGGAATGACTTCCTATGATGCTCAGTGTTACATCTCGGTGGAATGAGTCTCTGTCTGAATGTACTCCTGTGCCAGACCAGTACATTATGGAGTGGATGGGAGACATTGTCCAAGATGGCATGCAACTTGGACAGCATCCTCTTTTCAGACACCACCGTCAGAGAGTCCAGTTCCACCCCCACAACATCACTGGCCTTACGAATGAGTTTGTTGATTCTGTTGCTACCCTCAGCCTGCTGCCCCAGCACACAACAGCAAACATAAAGGCAAGGAGGTGTGGCTGTTGGAGGTACTCAGCAGGCTGAGCTGAGCAGCATTTGCAAAGGGAAAATGATTTTTTAAATTCCCAATGTAAACTTTATTCAAAATATACAAGTATATATATATAACAAATAATAGCTCTTTGGATTCCTTGTGTCATTTGGTAAATACATCCTGTAATGTTGACATGTCCTTTTGTTCAGAGCAGCATGTGGCCCTCAGTGGGGTGTAGCACCCTTCCGCTGTTTCAGCAACTCCCCATAGTTCTCAGCTCCTCAATATCTGATAGCAGAAGGACTCAACACTATGGTCCTTGTCAACATTTTGATTTGAGACCCTGCATCAAGAATAAGAATGGAGAAGGAGAATTACTTTACTAACTTCTGTTGTTAGCTTATAGTCTCTATTTACTTTTAACACCTGTATTGTTGAAAGTAGAGCAGTGAAGAAGAGCAAACATACACAGTTCAGCAAATGGTCAATATCCGTAATTACTAGACAATTCTGTACAAAAATAAATATTTTCTGTTCAGATTTCAGAGTAGTGCTGTGACAGGGGCCATGCTGTTCTGTTTGTGTATGACTAAAATAAAGTATGATTGAGGAATGAGTTGAGCTTTCAGAGCGTAGTTAATCAGTGGCGACACGGGTGTGTTGATAGGCATTGCGCAGCTGGGGAGAGTGACCTTGTCAGTCCTCAGAAATCTGAGTGGCATTAGACCTCCATATGAATCAGCTTGATCATACTATAAATGTAAAGAAAGGTATGTACTGCTTGTATCATACTCCTGTGTATATATTATAAATTAGGTTTATTTTTGAAAGAAAAGTCAGATCCCATTACATCAAAAGTGTTTGAGGTACATAGTGGTATTGTAATTGCTCAAACTCAAGTAAAGGTATATCATGCAAAATAAGGAATTCTGATCGATTGCTATTGATGAAGTGTCTGAGACAGGGCTCTTGAACAATCAGTGAGGTACATTCAATTCAAGTAATTTTGGCAGTGAATCATTCTTGGTGGCATTAGCGCGTGAACATCCACTATGTTTGTGTCAACGTAGACATTCATCAGTTGACAATATTTTTATCTTAGGTAAAGGCAGAAGCATGTCATAAAATATTGTGAATTGGCACTGGTATGAGTTTATTATTATCACCGGTACCCAGATATAGTGAAAGACTCGCTTGCCTGCCATCCAAGCAAGTGACAAGTAAATAAGACCTTAAGATATAGGAGCAGAATTAGGCCAATCAGCCCATCAAGTTTCCTCTGCCGTTTGATCATGGCTGATTTAATTTGGCTCATTACACACCACTGTCTTCCGAATTGCCTTTCCCCTAGTGGGCTCAACGATAATGCTGCACTAAAAAACCATTTTGTAGGCATTCTACAAGTTCCCTCTCTGGGGATCTAGCACTAAATTGATTTTCCCAGGCCACCTACATATTGAAATCCTCCATGACTGTCATATCATTGTGTCATTGTTCTCCCCGTAACCTTTGATGCCAGGGTCAATTAAGAACCTATTAATCGTCACCTCAAATACACCATGCAATCTGGCCTCCACAGATCCCACAAATTCACCACCCTCACAGCTTCTTCCATCTTTCCCATTTTCCCACCCTCCCTCATCTGTACCTGTTTATTCTGACTATCTTTCCATTCCTGATGAATGGTGCTGACCCAAAACATTGATTGTCCACCTCCCTCATAAACCTTGCTGAGTTCCTCCAGTACTTAGGTTTTGAGAACCTTCCCTCCTGTAATAGTAACTGCATCCACTACTCTTCTCTCACACCCTTCAACATCAGGCACACTGCTAGTGTCTTCCACAGTGAAGACTGATGCAAAGTATATATCTATTTCATTTGCTTTCTCCTTGATCCCCGTTATTATTTCTCCAACCTCATTTTCTAGTGGTCCTATATCCATTCTCATCTCTTTTATTTTTTATATTCTTGAAAGAGCTTTTCCTATCTACCTTGATATTGTTTGCTAGATTGCTTTCATATTTCATCTTTTTCCTCCTAATGATTCTTTTAGTTGCTTTCTGTAGGTTTTTAAAAGCTTCCCAATCCTCTGTCTTCCCGCTAATGTTCACTTTGTTGTATGTCCTCTCTTTTGCTTTTACATTAGCTTTGACCTCTCTTGTCAGGCACGACTGTACTGTTTTGCAAGGTGAGAGGGTGAACGGAACATGGAACAGAAAAAGAGAGAAGAAGGAAGGCGGGAGAAGTTACCAGAATTTAAAAACTAAATAAACAATGAAAGCTTTCAGTCTCCTCTGTCACCTGTGAAGACACACAAGAGACTGCGGTTGTAGGAACCATCAAAGTACTGGAGGAGCTCAGCAAGATTTATGAGGGAGGTGGACAGTCGATGTTTCAGGTAAGGAATGGAAAGAAACGGGAAGATAGTCAGAATAAACAGGTACAGCTGAGGGAGGGTGGGAAAATGGGAGAGATGGAAGAAGCTGTGAGTGATAGATGGAAATTACATAGTGACTCCCCCCACCCCACCCCACCTGCACCTCAACCTTAAACATCAACTATATTCTGCCAATGATATTCTTACAGCATTTTGTGTGCTGGTCTGTTACCAGTTTCTTCCTTTAAACTTAGTTTGAGTGTGGGGCCATATCAGTCAATTAAGTTGAGGCTGGGGTTATACCGGTCAATCTGGAATCTAAAAATATGGAGCATGAAAATGACGAGGTTGTGCAAAACTTCTCGGCTAATATTTATCCTTCATATAATATCACATAAAATTTGGCTGGCCAAGTATACCAACCATGTCAGCTGACTGTGTGCAATCTGTCACATATTTGACATTTCAAGTTCAAGTTTCAAGTTTATTGTCATGAGCATACAAACCCATGGTAGAAATGCTATGAAAATTAATTTTTTGCAGCAGCAACACAGTATGTTACAAAATGATAATATACAGTAAGTTCATCTGTCACCTTTCATTTTCTTACATCATTCCCACTTTCCCCCTCCCTATTTCCCTATCATGCCTCTCGCCTGAGTCCACCTATCACCTGCCAGTTCTTGCTTCATTCCTTCTCCCACCTTTTTATACTGGCTATCTCCCCTCTTTCTTTCCAGTCATGAAGGATCCCAACCCAAAACGTTTGACTTGACCTGCTGAGCTCTGCCAGCACTTTGTGTGTTGCTACATAAATTCCATAAACTTAGATTAACATGCAATGTGCGTAACTTACACAACAAAAATGTAGTTGGTTGGTAACAGTATGGAAGGACAATGGGTGATGATGATCATCATCACAATCCTGGGCGGAAGGTATGGAGATCCTGAGATGTCCCATCATCAAGATCCCCCTCTTGGTCTCACCAGTGCAGCCCAAAGGAAAACTAATAAAGCAATATGTTTGGCACCAGCTTGGCTGCAGGAGCTGCTGGAAGGATGTTCAATGATGTCCAGATGCCTTAGGGGTTCCACTCCAGATTTGCCGTCTGGGTTTATTCTCGTAACCTTCGTCTCTCCCAAAAACAAAAATAAGATGTTGGTGCAAGCTGAGGGATATACAGTTCAAGGTAGAATTAGAATTGTTCAAGTCATTTCAACCCTGAGTTATGGGTCGTCAGTCTCTTGTGCTGTCTGTATGATAGTGGCATTGAGAAAAGGGCATGGTTCAGATGGTGTGTCTCCGTAATGATGAATGTTGTCTTCCTGAGCCACTACCTCTTCCAGATGGTTCATTTGATTTGATTTCATTTAATCAACAAGATGGCTCAGTTGGTGTAAATGTAAACATTAATGCAAGTGTTTTCTTTGTAAGCCAGCAGATTGCAAAAGGGTCAAAGACTAAGGGAGGGAGGGTGTGATGTGACAGCTTTGTCGAATAGGGAAATCTCAGAACAGGGTAGATAATTGCCACTAATGATAAATGTAAGTAAGAACTGTAGGAACAGTAAAAGGTTAGTGGATTGTCAGACATTCCCCTTGCCAGCTGGAACGATCAGCATCTCAATAAAACAATGTACTGCCAGTATTTGCATTTCTGCTTGTCTGGTGTCAGGTTGTAGGAGTCTGATGTGAGGTGGTACTACTTGAACAGCAGTAATCACACAGTGGGCTAGATTATCTGGTTGGATGTCTGCCCATGACTCATAGATACTTCATGACTGTGAAGTTCACTGCTTGTTTTATATTGACAAGCCTGCCAAATTTCTGACTGAGTGGAGCAGATTGGACCTCGGTCAAAATCTGTTCCATACATTGCTCATTAGCATGGATAGGAAACAATGACTCTTGTGTGCATCGATAAAATCTAGAGCTTGGTCCTTCCAGGAGATTGATGGGGAGATACTTAGATACGTTTCTTGGTTTGTACTTTTCTTGTGCTGGTAGGCCACCTGATACTTACCCTCTCTAACTGAAAATGTAGTTGAGGAACTGAAATCAGATAGATTTGAATGGTGGTGGATAATTTTAATAGATGTTCAGGGAAGGAAACTCCAAGTACATTTCCATCCTTGAGAAAGAGATGGTCCACGATGTTTCAAAGTACTTTTATTATCAAAGAGTGCTTAGGTTATACAACCTTGAGATTTGTTTGCTTACAGGCAGCCACAAGGCAAGAAATCCAAAAGAACCCAATTAAAAAATATAAAATAAAGACCAACATACAATGGGCAGAGAAAGGGGGAGAACAACAAATCATGCTAACAATAACATTCTGGACTAAAATGAGTCCTTAGACCTGAACCCCCGAGTAGCCCAGAGTGGGCCCAATGCCTTGGTATCAGTTTATCATATTAGCAGGTATGGAGCACAGCAGTCAGAGCAGTCTTCATCGCCTCAACGTCATGGAGAGAGGTATGAACATCACAGGAGAGTGCGCGAAATCTGCTCTCACCTCCAATCCCAATACCCCGTCATTTCAGTCTACCTGGGCTGGTGTTTAAATTGCGCAAACAGTGTATCGTATCTTGCATTAGGACCTGGACACTGCCACAGCCTAAAGCTCTGGGCCCAGGTTTCACCACTCCACCTGAAGCCACTCATGTTTCCTCCAAATCAGCTCAGCACCCGGAGTGGTTCAGTTGGACGTTTCAGGATTAATGCAGATGAAGTGGACCACTCGGTCAGGAGAAGTCAAGGCAGAGGAGCTTTAACGTTCCTCTGTCTCGACTTCTCCTCACTGAATGGCTCACTCCATCTGCGTTGATTCTGCAATGTTTCAGCACTTTCCATCCCTTGAATTTGCTTCTCCTTCACTTGCCTCTTTCTTGATTGTGGTGATTATTTACCACAATTTACTTCAGAAAAGGTGTTATTAGTAATGTTTTTAGTCAAATTTCTTGCCTTTTGTATTACCAGAGAGCTGTGACATGTGTTCAGTAGCACCATCTTAAACTGGAAGTGACTACTAAGCAATGGCTGCTAAAGGGAAAACTGAAGTATTCACAACCATTGTCAGCTAGAGATGCCAAGTAGGTCCACTTTGGCTTCCTTCTGGGATCTCCATTATAAAACACGTTGTTCAGATAATCGGATTCACTCCATCTGAATGATGAGAGCCATGGATTCAGCAAAGGCTCTGGGATCTGACACAGTCTCAGTTGTGGTACCAAGGACTTAATCTTCACAACTAGCTTTGGCTCTCATTAAGTTTCCAGCACCTACTGGCATCCACATGACAATGGATAAAACCCTCCTAGTAAGGCTCCTTCACAAAGGGAAACCCAATCTAATCCAGTTAATTATCACCAGCCTTCCCTTAACCCTTAGTAAGGTGCCTCCAATAGTGTTACCCAGTGGCAGTTACTCTGTAGTAACTTGCTCACTGGTGCTCAATTTGGGTTTTCTCAGAGCGACTCAGTTGAAGACCAAATCACATCTCTGCTTCTAGCATGGCTTAAAGAGTTCAACTCCTGAGATGAGGTGCAAGTGATTGGGTTTGACCTTGGGTGTAGCACCAAGGAGCCTTAGTAAAGCTAATGTGAATAGACACCAAACAAGAAATATTGCCTTGGTGAAATCATATCCAGTACAAAGGAAAAAGACTACTTGGTGGAGGTTAATCACCCAAGACCATCTGAGCAAGAGTTCACCAGGTGTTCTACTCACCTATGGTCCACTCTCCTTTCCTATCAGATTCCCTCTTCTCCAGCTCTTGCCCTTGTGTGTGTTGCTTTGAGATTCCAGCATCTGCAGACTTTTTCATGTTTATTCAGAAAGGAAATTCCTTCCATTTTTAAGATCGGAAGTGTTTATGTTTAATAATGATTTCACTATTTCAAGTTATATTTACAGCTCCTCAGCAACTGAAGCAGGCCTTCCTGGCATGCAGTAAAACCTGAGGAATATTCAGGCTGTTGAATGGTAAGTAACATTCATGCTACACAAGTTATGGACAATAAGACAGCATCTAAACACATATCTTAGATATTCAATGAAAGAACATCACCAAGCTCCTCACCATCAAGCTTGGCTTTAAACTCATCTGGACCCGCTACATAAATAGAGTGACTACAAATTCAGGTTAGGGATTAGATATGCTGAAGCAGGGAACTCAGTTTCTGACACACGACAGACTTTCTATCGTCTGTGAATCACAGGAGAGGACTGTGATAGAATATTCTCCAGTTGTCTAACTGAGTGCATCTCCAACAGCACTGAAGGATTACATCCCCTTTACCACCCTAAATACTCACTCCCTATATCACTGGTGAACAATATCTGTGGTGTGTACCATCTACAAAATGTAGTGCAGATACCCCAACAGCGTTTCCCAGATCCATTACTTGTACTACCAAGGTGGACAAGGGAACAACCCCACTCTGCTGAAGGGTATCAGCCCAAAATGTTGACTGTTTATCCCTCTTCATTGATGCTGCCCGACCTACTGAGATCTTCCAGCATTTTGTGTCTGCTGCTCAAGGTTTCCAGCATCTGCAGCATCACTTGTGTTTGTGATTTGCACCACCACCCACTGGTTCTCTCCGTGTTGCATATCCTGCTTTTGTTGTCATCGCTGGGCCTAAATACTGCAAGTCCCCGCTTGATGGCATTGTCCCATTACCTTCAGAGAAGAAAGGCAAGGTCCTTCTCTGAAGGTATCTCTATCTCAAATAAATATGGGTCTCTTCAGTAATAGTCACATCTCATAAAATTAAAAAGTTTTTCCAAATCATTCATTTGTGAGGAAGGGGGACTTAACAACATTTTAAAATTGCATAAATATCCCTCCCACAAGATCAAAGCTCAGTATTCCTTTACTGAGATTTAT
Source organism: Hypanus sabinus (assembly GCF_030144855.1). Taxonomy (NCBI): domain Eukaryota; kingdom Metazoa; phylum Chordata; class Chondrichthyes; order Myliobatiformes; family Dasyatidae; genus Hypanus; species Hypanus sabinus. The sequence continues at coordinate 8,594,479 of NC_082732.1, forward strand.
TCCCTCTAAGACATTTCTCCTCACTTCCTCTCTACACCCTTTCCATTCCAGGCAATGCACCATCACCACAGAACTCTTCCCCACAACCCCCTTCCTCATGCCTTCCTGCAAGACCCCTCAACCCTACCAGTTCTTAAAGACCCTTGCCACAAATCCATACAAATTGTTCTAGTAAGTCTCAATAATTCCTGGTTCACTGAAGGAAGAGTCACCCAGACTTGTATAAACTGGGAGCACAGAAATCCAGGTGGGGGTGGTGGTGGAGGTGAGGTCACATCAGAGAATGTTGAGGGGTTCAATCTAATCACTTTGCAACCAGAGAATTAACAGGAACTTCCTTAAATCCCAGTTTACGGATCAGATGATCACATCCCATGACAGCCTGCCAAGAAATAGTCCACATTTTTCACTTGATTGTTTATTAAATAAGAAAGATGTACAATAAATCATCATTGCTACCTTCTTATGTTGCTGTAGAGGACATTAACTTGACAATCCTTACAAAAATAATGCAGTGGAGCCCCATCCATCACCATCAATATGGGGCTGTCAAATTGCAAGGACCACAGCAATTTTATACATGAATTATAACAGTATTCTGAGGGAGCTGAAGATTTATAAATGAACTCCATGCATTAACAGTAATGAATCAATCCATTGAGGCTGGTATAAATGTTCATGTGTTTTGTAGAGGACAGGGCTATCAGAGATACAGTTTTGAGCTCTTTTCTATAATTCTTATCGAGCTGCTGTTATGTGCAAGAATTTTATTGATCAGTTAGCCTCATTAATTCATACTTTAGTTTTAAAATCAATTCAAGATGATTGACTTTGCCATTTAGCTTAATTTTTAATGATCACCTTTCCCACACTGTGGGCAGTGGCAAGTAGGTAACACTTACTGAAAGTTCAGACTCCCAAGAGCAACATAATATTTGGCATCATTAGACCTTAGCACAATTGTCTCCTGGGTCAAAGACATCCAAGTATCCAGGCAGTATCTCAAGGTAACAATGAGCAATTCAGAACTATGATAAAAACACCAAAGCATAAGATTTTGTAGCCATTATTGTAACCTGGTTGAGAGAGGGGCAGGAATGGGTGATTAATGCACCAGGTTTTCAAAGTTTTAGAAAAGATAGAGGAGGAGATAAAAGAGGGGGTGGAGTTGCACTACTAATCAGTGACAATTTCACAGCTGCACTCAGAGGAGACATAATGGAGGGGTCAGACACTGAGTCTGTTTGGGTGGAACTCAGGAATAGGAAGGATGCAATCACCAAGATTAGTGGAGTTGTGGATACTGGAAAAAAATACAGCATGATATAGATTAGTTGCAGATATGGGCTGAGAGATGGCAGATGGAGTTTAATCCAAATAAATGTAAGGTGTTGCACCTCATTAGTGCACATGCAAGGACACTGTTATGGGTAAGGTCCTTAATAGTGTTGCTGAGCAGTGAGATCTTGGGATCCAAGTTCATAGCTCCTTGAAAGTGGCTACACAGGTCAATAAGGTTGTTAAGAAGCCTTACAGAATGCTTGCTGTTATTAGTTGAGGCACTGAGTTCAAAAGTCAGGAGGTTGTGTTGCAACTTTATGAAATGTTGGTTCTGCCGCATCTGGAATATTGTGTACGGTTCTGGTCGGCCCGGTATAGGAAGGATGTTGAGGCTGAGGTAGTTGTTGGTTCTTTTGTTGTAACCGTTGGAGAGAGAGAGAGAGAGAGAGGGCGAGCAAACAGTGACAGCTATAGTCAGTCAAACCTTCCTTTACGATCTTGATCGTACGATGTGTTATTGCGGCCATTCAGGTATGACCCCTCTGTCCTTTAGCTAGACCGTTCTTCTGTGGTGGACTCGTCACCCAGGCAAAGGTGGACACACACACACAAGCCCCCACCGGCCTCGCTATTAACACTGTGAGTTAAAATTGACTGATCCTTCATTCGGTCTCCGATGCCCCACACGTTCTCGTGGGTTCCAACACTTAAGCAGTGCTCACTAGTGTCTCTTGGTGCGTCTGAGGGGTGTCTCCCCAGACCTCACTTTTATCCCTACTCACAGGGTCTCAGGTGTCAATCAGTTTTGAATGGCTTAGTCCATCAAACCAGCCCACTCCAGCTGTCCACTGAGGAATTTTAATGAACAGACTGGTACCAAGTAAACAGCCCTCTCCGGAGCCATAAGTCTTTCAGGAGTCATAATATGATGGAACAACAAGTCTCTCTCCCCTCTCTTATCAGTAGCAGATGTTCTGGCATGTTTTCGTTTTCCTTTTGTCTCTCTTTCTCTCTCATTAGCAGCATGGCAACAGTAATGGTTTGTAATTCTCCCAGGGGAGGGGGACATGGGCAACTCTATACCCTTCTGCCCATCAGAGTTGTTCATCCCTCGTAACAGTGTAAGTAGGAGTGATTAGCGTCTGGGTGTTATTGAGTTGCATTTTAGCTGGTTTGGTTCAACATTGTAGGCCGAACAGCCTGTTCCTGTGCTGGGCTCCTCTATGCTCCGCTTTGGTTGAGATCTGCCACAAGTACTCAGCAGGTCAGGCAGCACCTGAAGGGACGGTTAATGTTGATTCCCAACCATAATCTGCTGAAACGAGGCTTTACTGAAGCAGGAAGGGACTCCGTTGCTCTGCACTGGTGTTATTGATGGCCTTTATATTACCCAACTTGCTGATAATAGGATATTGATGGAAATTAATTTTTTATCTATCATTGCAAGGTGCTTTCATGAAAATTGCTGTAAATAATTTCAGAAAGACAACTGATAAAAATCCAAAGCTGCAACATTTAGAAATATCATTCAAAGGACCAGAATGTAATTGAAAGAGACACCACATCCTTCTGCAGTTGTACTTCATTAAACATGATTTGAGTCGCTGTATGGGAGCACGTTTAAGAACTAGGGGTCATGGATCTTCTGTAATCAGAATCAGGATGATCTTCAGATTCAGATTTAGATCCAATCGCTGACTTGTGTGACATGAAGCTTGTTTTATGGCAGCCATACTGTGTAAAGACATAAAATCAGTGAAACCATTTTAGCTGGGTGTCTCTGGAAATACAGCTTGTTAATCCCTTGCTAACAGACACTGGACCCTGCGGTGAGAAACTCATCTTTCTCAGGCTCCATATGTCTAAGGTGTATATGATTTGGGTCCCGCCAAACCCGTGAGGTGGGGCCATCTCACCCACCTAAACCGCAGTTTGTGTAGAGGCTGTGTGACTTACTGCCCCCCTGTAATAACCCATCAGCAAGAAATAACAGATCATACACTGCATAAAAATGATAAAGAAAGCATATTTATGAATGTTAATTTAACTAAAGAGTTATTAAGGGCAAGAAAGAAACAAACAAAAAGGGTGTATGTGACTTGGGTCCCACCAAACTCATGAGGTTGGGCTGTCCCACCCATCTAAACAGTCAAATCTGCACATAAGTTGGAGCTCATCTTGAACTTGTCTAACTCACACAGTGGAGCCTCGGTGTGCATGAAAGCACACACAACCTTCAGAACGGCGCTCAAAATCCATCTTGCACAAATGGGATCCCCAACAGGAGTATTGGTCCTTCTGCCTCGAAGCCATTCATCTGCACAAAGCACCCTTTGCAACAGAGACAGCATCCTTAGGCACCTTGCCCCCGTCTTCTCCCAGTTCCCGCCAAAGGTGACCTCAACCCACACCACTGTCCCTCACCAGAACTCTTTGCCCAGCATTCTCTAGGACCTTCTCCCAATCCTGATTGGCTGACACCACACTCCTAAGTTGAACAACAAGGCCCTTATCTCAGTTCAAACCCAAACAAACTGAAAACTGAACACGCAAACACGAGGAAATCTACAGAGGCTGGAAATTCAAGCAACACACACAGAATGCTGGTGGAACGCAGCAGTCCAGGCAGCATCTATAAGAAGAAGTACAGTCGACATTTCAGGCCGAGACCTCAAGAGTCTTCTTCCTATAGATGCTGCCTGGCCTGCTGTGTTCCACCAGCATTCTGTGTGTGTTGCTTGAAAGCTGAACAGACTGTTCTTACAGAACTGATAAATTGAAATCCTGTACCTACAGCATAGCAGTACAAATCTTAACCAGGCCGTTACATCAGTATAAATTACAAATATAAACACCATGCAAAAAAAAAAGAAGCAATAATGAGATAGTCTTGATAGGTTCACGGACTGTTCAGAGATCAGTTGGTGGAGCAGGAGAAGTTGTTTCATCCAACCTGATGGATTGCAAATTATTCTACTCTCACTGTCTGTCTTGTCCTTGACCACAGGTTCCTGTTTCTGCCTCAGTCTCCAGTCCTCATCAACGGGTCGGCAGTGGAAAGGGTGAGCAGTTTCAAGTTCCTGCATGTCAACATCTCTGAAGATCTAACCCGGGCCCAGCTTATTGATGCAATTACAAAAACAGAGGCTGTATTTCATTAAGAGTTTGATATGGTATGACTTGATTTGGTGACTTGGTATGTCACCAAAGGTTCTGGCAGATTTCTACAGATTTATCATGTAAAGTATTCTAACTGGTTGCATCACCATCTGATATGGAGAGGCTCTGCACAGGATCAGAAAAAGCTGCAGAAAAGGTGAAAACTCAACCAACTCCATCATGGGCCTTCCCAAGCATCGAGGATATTTTAAAAAGACGATGCTTGAAAAAGTGATATCCGTCATTAAGGATGCCCATCACCCGAGACATGCCCTCTTCTCATTACTACCATCAAGGAGGAGGTACAGGAGCCTGAAGACACATTCAATATTGTATGAACAGCTTCTTCCCGATTGCCATCAGATTTCTGAGTGGACAATGAATTAATGTACACTACTCACTTGTTTCTTTTACTCTCATTTTCCTCTACTTATTTATTTTAAATATATAAATCTTATTGTCACTTATAGATTTTTTGTTATGTATCGCTGCCACAAAGCAATGTAACTCACGACACATGCCAGTGATATTAAACCTGATACTGAAACTCTAAGTGAAGCACTCATCAGTTCTTTTCTCGTCTTTAGATTCAAATCTGATGTTCTTTAACAGGTCTCATTTGTTCCAAAAGAAACCTACAACCCACCCTGTAAGTTTGTCCAAGCCCCACTCACCAATCAAACCTGGTATTAAATTTCTCATTCTTTTGTTCAAATTCCTTCATGGTTCAACTTTATCCCATAAGATCTTCCAGCCACACTATCTTCAGGATATAAGCAAGCTGCTAGATTGGGCAGTCATGTGGCACTTGAAGATTAATGTGAAATAGAATGTTGCATTTTGCTCGGAAGAATAAGGAGAGACGATATAAACTTACAATTTTGTTCTAAAAGGGGTGAAGGGCAAAGGTGAAATACCGGTGCACACATCATTGAAAATGAAACAGGAATCTGTGCAAGATGAGACAGGAATGCATGATACTGGAATTTTGAGTGGAGCCACAGAGTACAAAAGTTGGGAAGTCATACTGCGACTTTATAATCAAATCAAATCAAGTTTACTTATCTTCCAAACCATACATAGATATAGCTGAATGACACAGGATTCCTCAAGGTGCAAAATATTCTAAATAGCAATCATTCAAAAATTGTGAGTAACATAATTCAAAATACAAAATATCGAGCAAGGAAACATATTCACAAAAATTATAGTCCAAGACCCCTAGCAACAATGTCTAGCAATCGGACTGATGGAGTAACTGGTAAGGCTCTGAAAACCTGTGCCAACCAACTGGCAGGAATATTCAAGGACATTTTCAACCTCTCAGTGCTATGGGTGGAAGTTCCCACTTGCTTCAAAAAGGCAACAATTATACCAATGCCTAAAAAGAACAATGTGGGCTGCCTTAATGACTATCACCCAGTAGCACTCCTATCTACAGTGATGAAATGCTTTGAGAGGCTGGTCATGACTAGGCTGAACTCCTGCCTCAGGAAGGACCTGGACCCATTGCAATTAGCCTATTGCCACAATAGGTCAATGGCAGATGCAATCTCAATGGCTCCACATGGCTTTGGATCACCTGGACAATACAGATACCTATGTCCGGATGCTGTTCATTGACTATAGCTCAGCATTTAATACCATCATTCCCACAGTCATGATTGAGAAGTTGCAGAAACTGAGCCTCCACATCTCCCTCTGCAAATGGATTTTTGACTTCCTAACCAGTAGACCACAATCTGTGTGGACTGGTGATAACATCTCCTCCTCGCTGACGATCAACACTGGCGCACCTCAGGGGTGTGTGCTTAGCCCACTGCTATACTCTCTGTATACACATGGCTGGGTGGCTAGGCATAGTTCAAATACCATCTATAAATTTGCTGACGATACAACCATTGTTGGTAGAATCTCAGGTGGTGATGAGAGGGCATACAGGAGTGAGATATGCCAACTTGTGGAGTGGTGCTGCAGCAACGACCTGGCATTTAACATCAGTAAGATGAAAGAGCTGATTGTGGAATTCAGGAAGGGTAAGACAAAGGAACACATACTAATCCTCTTCGAGGGATCAGAAGTGGAGAGAGTGAGCAGTTTAAGTTCCTGGGTGTCAAGATCTCTGAGGATCTAACCTGGTTCCAACATATTGATACAGTTATAAAGAAAACAAGACAGCAGCTATACTTTATTAGGAGATTGAAGAGATTTGATACATCAACAAATACACTCAAAAACTTCTATAGGTGTACCATGGAGAGCATTCTGACAGGCTGCATCATTGTCTGGTATGGAGGAGCTATTGCAAAAGACTGAAAGAACCTGCAGAGGGTTGTAAATCTAGTCAGCTCCATCTTTGGCACTGGCCTACAAAGTACCCAGAACATCTTCAAGGAACGGTGTCTCAGAAAGGCAGCGTCCATTATTAGGGACCTCCAGCACCCAAGACATGCCCTTTTCTCGCTGTTACCATCAGGAAGGATGTACAGAAGCCTGAAGGCACACACTCAGCGATTCAGAAACAGCTTCTTTCCCTCTGCCATCTGATTCCTAAATGAGTATTGAACCCTTGGACACTGCCTCAGATTTAAAATATATATTATTCCTGTTTCTTGCATGATTTTAAATCTATTCAATACATGTATACTGTAATAGATTTTTTATTATTATTTTATTTTGTGTTCTTTTTTTTCTTCTATATTATGCATTGCATTGAACTGCTGCTGCTAAATTAACAAATTTCATGACACATTCCACTGATAATAATCCTGATTCTGATTCTGAGCTTCCGGCAGTACGCAGATACATCCAATCCAGTCTGTCTTTCCACCACTTCAACATGGGAGGTCAGCACCAATGGGTGAGGCCAGGCCTGGGCAGAGCTCAATCAAGCTGTAGCACTTCCACCTCTCTCTCCTGGTCTGCAGTAGCAGGCAAGCCCAAGGCTTGAGGCCTAGTACTCGCTCCAACCGAGGCTACACAGCTCCAATGTCAACTGTCCCGCCACCAGACAAGGATAACAGGCCTGTGGCGACTTATCACTTTCCAGCAGGGTCTTGCGATCACGACTGAAATGTCCCATGGTTACACTGTAGCAACTCAGATGTTTCTGAGTAGTGGCTAACAACTCGCCCTGCAGCTGGGTCAGCTGCTCTGACCCATCGGTGGGCTTCTTCAATATCCTGATGGACTCCTCCAATATCCCAACTGGCTCCTCCAATATTCTGACTGCTTCCTCTGACACCTCGGCTGTCTCCACTGCCAACACCAATCTAGCTATTCCAATCAACTGATGGAGTAGCCCTGCATTACCTGATGTTCTTGGAGTGGAATTACATTTGGATCATAATAAACTAACTACACAAAGAAGAAAGGAACGGGTGGAGTTTCAAGATGGCGACGTAGACATCTGCCTTTTAGGCGCTTTTCGTTTTTTAAGCTATAATCACCCTTTAATCAAATCTTTTCATACCTAACTACATGGGTTGATATTTATGATTTATTTCTTTTTTAAAATAATACTTGAATTAATTTTTTCAAACTTAAAATGTCTGTACCTAAGAAATCGTCTAAAGACCCTGTATCTCTCGATGCAATCTCCAGTCTTCTGGATACTAAATTGGATACTAAACTTGCAAGTCTGGAAAATAAACTTACTGCGAAAATGTCTGAGCTTGAAGATGTCGTTAAATCATTTGATATCAAGCTTCAATCGCAGGCAGCAGATATTGAACGGCATGAAGAAAAGTTTGCGGCTCTTGACAAGATAATTTGTGAAAAAATACGTACAATTGAAACTTTGGAGGAGAAGGTACGATCGACCGCTAAAATAGTGGAGCAGTATAAGTTTAAAATCACCGATCTTGAAAACCGATCTCGCAGACAGAACTTGCATATTATTGGATTTCCCGAAAATGTTGAGTCTGGTGACTTAACTGAATATTTCTCTAACTTATTGTGGGAAGTTTTTGACGAGGACGCTTTGCGGGTTAAAACTACTATTGACCGTGCCCACAGAGTTCTGAGATTTTCGGCTGCGAGAGACAAGCCACGAGCTGTGATTGTCCGTCTCCATTATCCTCGGGAGAAAGAGCTTTTAATTCGATTAGCTCGTCAGAAAGGTATGATTTCTCACAAAAACAACAAGTTTCGTATTGTGGAGGATTATTCATTCGAGGTGATGAGGGTGAGAATCGCTTTTAAACCGGTGATGGCAGAGATTCATTCGATTGGACTTAAACAAGCTTTAAGATACCCAGCGAATCTCAGAATTACGTTGAGTGATGACAGTCAGCGCTTCTTTAATACTTCAGAAGAAGCAAAGAAATCCGTTGAAGAATATCGGTCTTCTAGTACAAGTTGAACTATGCGTTATGTTGAAGAAGAATTTTTGGAGAGAAGACGCCATTCCGCTTTTAGGCTTTAACTTATGAAGCTGTGGTATAGCTTTTTACTTTGGTCTGTAGACCTGGTTTTTTTTATTATCATGATTTACAGATGCTCTTTTAATTTTACTATAATGTTTTTTTTTAAGTAAGTTTTTTTCCCTCTGGATTAGATATACACGTTAAGATTTTGTAATAATGATTTATTTTTTAAGATGTCGTTTCTTTTTCCCATAAGACTTTGCTTTCCGTAAGTGTTTATTTGGCCGTATTTGAGAATGGGACGAGTGTCTTGAATTTTTGAACCTTTTTTTATATATATTGTAGTGGTTATTGAATCCTTTTTAAATCTTATTTTGATGACCTTTTTTTTAAAAAAAGATTGGCGAATTTACATTTATATTCTGTAATATGGTCCTTTCAAAATGTCGTTTCTTCTTCCCATAAGTCTCTGTTTTTGAAATGTCATTTTCTTATATTTGAATATGGGATCTTTTTTTAAAGGCATATTACACTACTTCAAATTTCAATGATTATCCTTTTTTTATTAATGATTTTTTGCTTTTTTATATTATTTTTTCATTTTGATTGGTATATATTCTTTCTTTTTAAAACCCTGTATTTATATCTGGGTGTTATATAGTTTCTCTTTTCTTTCTTTTCATGAAGTTGCCATCTTGAAATGGGGGTAATATTAGTATTAGTTCGTGCGCCTGCCGCTTGGCTCTTTTTCGAGGGGTTGGGGGAGGGGGTAGGGATCTTTTTTCACGCTTTTGCTTTTTATTTTTTTGCTTTTACTTTATGGGCTGACTTTAAATTATTAATATTGTTGAGGTGTCATATTCTCCAGTTGCTCCTGAATCATTTTTCCTTCTTCCTGAATCATGGGTTATGTGTCTTTTTAACCTTTTATGATATACACAACTAATATTGGCATGATGGATAAGTCTATTAACTTTATCTCTTGGAATACTAATGGTTTAAATCATCCGATTAAATGTAAAAACAATATTTAAAGTATTCCATAGACTAAACGCTAATATTATTTTTGCACAGGAGACCCATATTAGGAGGGAGGATAATCAACGTTTTTTTAGGTTCTGGCAGGTTCAACAATTTCATTCGAATTGTACCGCCAAAATTAGGGGTGTGTCTATTTTTATAGACCCCTCAATTTCGTTTGCACATCATGAAATTATTTTTGATCTACAGGGCAGATTTTTGTTGATAACTGGTTCACTTTTTAATCGAAAAGTGGTTCTAGTTAATATTTATGCTCCAAACTTTGACTGCCCTGAATTTTTTAAACGTTTATTTACTTCCCTTCCTAATCTAAATGAATATATGTTGATAATGGGTGGAGATTTCAATTGTTGTCTGAATCCTTTGATGGATAGATCTAAACCTATTCGAATTCTTCCGAATAGATCAGCCTTACTTACTAATTCTTTTATGATTGGTTCGGGAATTACTGAAATATGGCGGTTTTTGAACCCTAAAGATAAAGAATTTTCATTTTTTTCACATGTATATCACAGTTATTCTAGAATTGATTATTTCCTTATTGATCATCGTTTATTAACGGATGTTACTGATTTTAAATATGATTCTATTACTATTTCAGATCATGCACCTTTGAAGTTATCTATCAAGATTTCGGACTTTTCCAATAATACTAGATCTTGGAGACTTAAAGCTACTTTGCTTCAAGACTCAGAATTTATCACCTACATAAAACAGCAAATTGACTTGTTTTTCTCAACAAATTATACTGAAGAGATTGACAGAGGAATACTTTGGGACTCTTTTAAGGCTTTTATCCGTGGACAAATTATCTCATATTCCGTTGGTAAAAGAAAACAAAGATATTTAGATATTGCTTTATTAGTGGATAAAATTTAAAAAATTGATAAGATTTATTCCGTGACTCCTACCAAAGAACTTTATAAGAAGAGAGTTGAGCTTCAAATGGAGCATAGCTTATTATTATTTTCTTCAATTGAGAATCAATTAATTAGGACCAGGGCTCAATTTTATATCCATAGTGATCGAACTGGTAAACTGTTAGCTTATCAATTAAAAGCTATTTTGACTAAGCGACAAATTATTAAAATTCGTAAAGAAGACAGTAATCTAACTACTGATCATAAAGAAATCAATAACACTTTTCAAGATTTTTATAAATCTTTATATCAATCAGAATTTGATGGTGATCTGTCCATGATGGATAATTTTTTTAACAATTTGAATATTCCCAAACTGACAGATGAAGATCGTAGCTTGTTTGATGCTCCTATCTCTCTGGCTGAAATAGGAGAGGCCATCTCATCAATGAATTCAGGGAAAGCTCCTGGTCCTGATGGTTATATTATAGAATTTTTTAAAACTTTTTCTTCTTCGCTTTCCCCTTGGTTATGTGAAATCTTTAATGATGCATTTGCTAAGAAGAGATTACCTCAATCTTTTTATGAAGCTACTAGCTCTCTAATTCTTAAAAAAGATAAGGATCCTACTTTATGTGCATCTTATCGCCCTATATCACTATTAAATGTAGACTCTAAGATTCTTACAAAAATTTTAGCCATTAGGTTAGAAAAGGTACTATCACAGATTATTTCAGAAGACCAAACTGGTTTTATTAGGAATCGGTATTCCTTTTTTAATGTTAGAAAATTGATTAATATAATTTATACTTCATCACCCATAATCCCAGAATGTGTTATTTCATTAGATGCTGAAAAAGCTTTTGATAGAGTTGAATGGACATACTTATTTAACGCTTTGAGATATTTAAATTTTAGTCCTAATTTTATATCATGGATCAAGCTAATATATTATAAACCTGTTGCTTCTGTTCTTACAAATAATTACAGATCCTCTTTTTTTCAATTATCTCGTGGTACGAGACAAGGTTGTCCCTTAAATCCTTTATTATTTAATATCGCATTAGAACCTTTAGCCATTGTTATTCGTGAATCTCCTAATATTTTTGGTATTACCCGTAATGAGAAGTTATACAAGTTATCACTTTATGCTGATGACTTGTTGTTATATATTTCTGATCCTGACAGGTCTATTCCCGCTATTTTATCCTTGTTGGCTCAATTTGGTAGTTTTTCTGGTTATAAACTAAACTTGGATAAGAGTGATTTATTCCCTTTAAACGCGCAAACTTTATTGAATGATAGGATACCATTTAAAGTTGTTACTGATAACTTTATCTATTTAGGTATAAAAATTACCAAGAAATATAAAGATTTATTTAGACTGAACTTTTTACCTATGCTCCATCAAATTCAACAACTTACTACAAGATGGTCTCCCCTATCCTTATCATTAGTTGGTCGGATTAATGCTATTAAAATGATGATTTTACCGAAATTTTTATATTTATTTCAAGCTTTACCAATTTTTATTCCTAAATCTTTTTTTGATAATATTGATTCAAAAATTTCCTCATTTGTGTGGCAAAATAAAAACCCCAGGTTAAGTAAAAGGCAATTACAAAAATCTAAAAAAGATGGTGGTTTAGCTTTACCTAACTTTAGATTTTACTACTGGGCGAATAATATTCGTAACCTAATATATTGGAAATTAGATTTGGATTCACCATTGTGCCCACAGTGGGTAAATTTAGAATGCAATGAGGTACAGGGATATTCTCTATTCTCTGTTCTTGGTTCTTCTCTTCCTACTGATTTAGTTAAATTCAATAAACAGATATCTAATCCTGTTGTCAAACATACATTACGAATTTGGTTTCAATTTCGTAAGTTTTTTACTCTGAAAAACTTTGTTCTTGATAGCCCTATCTTACTTAATTTTTTTTTCAAACCTTCTTTGACAGATCAAGCTTTTAGCATATGGAAAAGGAAAGGTATAAAATGTTTTCGTGATCTTTTTTTTGAAGGTAGTTTGATGTCTTTCGACCAACTTTCCAACAAATTTAAGTTACCTAAATCTAATTTTTTTAGATATTTACAAATCAGAAATGTTTTACATAAAGTTCTACCATCTTTCCCCAATTCAACTTCAATGGATTTCTCAGATTTGATTTTTACCTTAAATCCTTGTCAAAAGGGATTAGTGGCTTTTATTTATAATATGATTATGAAGATACAACCAGAAATATCAGATAGAATTAAACAAGAATGGGAAAAAGAACTTCAATATAATATATCAACAGAAAAATGGGAAAAAATTTTACAAATGGTTAATTCTTCTTCTATATGTGCTAAACATGCTTTAATAAAATTTAAAATTGTACATAGAGCTCATATGTCTAAAGATAAGTTGCTCGATTCTATTCTCATATTAACCCTCAATGTGACAGATGTCATTCAGATGTGGCTTCATTGACCCACATGTTTTGGTCATGTCCCACTTTACATAACTATTGGAAGGACATATTTGCTACCATTTCCTCAATTTGGAATATCGATTTACAACCTCATTTTATTACTGCAATTTTTGGTATACCAAATGAGGATGATAATCAGTTTTCCCCTTCAATTAGACGAATGATTGCTTTTGTAACATTAATGTCCAGAAGGTCTATATTACAAAATTGGAAAGAAGTAAATCCTCCTACCACGTTCCAGTGGTTCTCTCAAACTATTTCTTATCTGAGCTTGGAAAAAATTAGAAGCACTGTTTTTGACTCATCAATTAAATTTGAAGAAACTTGGGGACTGTTCATTCGACATTTTCATATGAATTAATTTGACCTCTTCCAGACCTTCTCTCTGCTTATTCTTGTTCAGGTATGGAGTTCCGGAGTTTTTGACACTATCATATACATATAAACTGTTATTATTGCCCATGTTAGTTTAGTTTAGTGTTTTTTTTTCAATATATATTTTTTCCTGTATTTTTATTTTTTTTTTCTTCTTTTGATTATTATTTTAATTTTTTTCATATATAATTATTATAGACTTGATTGATTAATATACTATTTTTTGTTGTTGATATTTAATAGGATATTGTTATCTTATTATTAATGTAATCTCAAGTCTATTGCACTTATAACCTATTCACTATTATGTTATGTTTTCTTTATATATGAAATTCAATAAAAAGATTGAAAAAGAAAAAGAAAAGAAGAAAGGAACTTTGGCTGGCTCCTGAGAGGCTGTTGTGCTTGCATGCACTGCCATCTAACCAGAAGTTCATTGGCTCAGTCTTGAATAGAGTACTGTGTTAATATCTGATCACCTTATTACGGGAAAGAAGTGAAGATCCAGAAAGATTAATGAGAATGGTTGCTGGGATGGGGAACTAGAAGATGCTAGAGAGGCTGGGACTGTTTTCCTTAGTGAAGAGAAAGCTGAGAGCAAACCCAATGTAACTACAGAAAATGGTGAAGGATCTGGACAGTCAGATAGTCAGAGGCTGTTTATGATGGTGGAGAGGTTAAGAACCAGAGGTCACAGATAAAAGTTAAAGGAGAAGTTAGGAAATAATAACGTTATACCTTGGAACACTCTGCCTGGAGACGTGCCGGAGGTAGGTTCCATTGTGGCCCTCAAAAGGAATTGGATAAATATCAGGTAAAAAAAGAATTGCAAGGATGTAGCTTGGACAATGAAACCAGAAAGATGCTCTGAAAGAGGGCTGACACAAGCATGACAGGCTGAATAGTCTCATTCTTTGCTGCAACCAAAGAATGATTTCTGTACTTCCTGTGCACACGTTATTCCTTTCCCTGTACCACAAGGTGCTTTCAACTCATCCAACCCCAGGTTTTAAAATTCTTTCTTTTAACCACTTCATCTTTCTCCATTCTGTTAAAACTCCTTTCCCTCTAATATCTTCCTCCCTTTTTTCATTGTATGTATGTATGTATATGTTGCACAGGTAATCTGGGAATTATTGTTCCTATATCATTTACAGTTATTGCTTTTGGCACCTGGAGGTTTCAAGGTAAATTAAAATTTTAGTTTGAATCCCACTTGGTTGAGTGAAACAGTAGTCAAACTTAGCTATGTGCTTCAATTGGCTTTCAAACACATTTTGCATCATGTGCGCTCCATTAATGAAAGTTTGTTACCAAATGAATGTGAGAAAATAAACCAGTTTTCTGCTGGGTTACACCTGAACCTGAGGGAGACCAGTATCCTTGACAGCAGGTTTGCTGGTGCTGTGAGGGAGAGTTTAAACAAATTTGGCAGTGGGATAGGAACCAGAGTGATAGGACTGAGATAGGGCAGTTATTATACAACCAGATGCAATGTGTAGCGAGTCTGTAAGGAAGGACTGGCAGATGATAGGGCAAAATGAAGACCAAATGACATAGGAGCAGAATTAAGCCATTCATCCCATAAAGGCTGCTCCGCCATTTCATCACAGCTGATCCATTTTCCCTACATTCTCCTGACTTCTCCCTGTAACCTTTTACACCCTGACTAATTAATAATCAGTTAATCTCTGCCTTAAATATACCCAGTTACCTGATCTTCACAACCACCTATGGCAACAATTTTCACAGCTTCCCCATACCTTTGCTAAAGAAATTCCTTCCCACCTCCATTCTAAATGGACAACCCTCTATTCTGAGTCTGTGCCCTCTTGGTCCGAGACTCCCCCACTATTGGAAGCATGCTCTCCACATCCACTCTATCGAGGCCTTTCAACATTCATTAGGTTTCAATGAGATCCCTTCTCAAGCTTCTAAATTTCAGTGAGCAAAGGCTCAGAGCCATCAATCACTCTTCATATGATAATGCTTTCTTTCCCGTTACTATTCTCGGAAACCTCCTTTGAACACTCTCCAATGCCAGGGCATCCTTTCTTAGATAAGGAGTCCAAAACTGCTCCTGATACTTGAAGTGCAGTCTGACCCGTACCTTCCGAAGCCGCAGCATTCCATCTTTGTTTTTATTTTCTCATCCTCTCTAAATGAAAGCTAACATTGCATTGGCCTTCCTCACCACTGACTTAACCTGCACCAGGATTCCAAAGTACATTTGCACCTCAGATTTTTGAATTTTCTACTCATTTAGAAAATGGTCAATGCTTTTATTCTTTCTACCAAAGTGCATTACCATACACTTCCCAATACTGCATTCCATCTGCCATTTCTTTGCTCATTGTCGAAATCTGTCTAAATCCTTCTGCAGCTTCTCTGCTTCCTCGACGCTACCAGCCCCTTTACCTATCTTTGTATCATCTGCAAACTTGGCCACAAAGCCAACGATTCTACCATCCAAACCTTTGGTACATAACATAAAAAGAAGTGGTAACAACACCACCCCTAGATCACTAGTCATCGGCAGCCAACCAGAAAAGGCTCCTTTTATTCCCACTCTTTGCCTACTGCCAATCAGCCAATCCTCTATCTATGCAAGTATCTTCCTTGTAATACCACTGGCTCTTATCTCATTAAGCAGCCTCATGTGCAGCAGCTTGATAAAGGTCTTCTGAAAATCCAATTACACAACCTCCACTGATTCTCCTTTATCTATCCTGCTTGTTATTTCTTCAAAGAAATCCAACCAATTTGTCAGGCAAGATTTTCCCTTAAGGAAACCATGTTGACTTCAACCAATTTTATAATGTGGCTCCAAGTACCTAGAGACTTCATCTTTAAAAAATGATTCCAACATCTTCCCAACCACTGAGGGCAGGCTAACTGGCCTATAATTTCCTTTCTTCTGCCTCCCTCCCTTCTGAAAGTGTGGATATTTGCAATTTCCAGTCCTCCAGACCATTCCAGAATCTAGTGATTCTTCAAGGATCAATATTAATGCAACCACACTTTCTTAGGCCACCTCTTTAAGTACCCTGGGGTGTAGTCCATCTAGTCCAAATGACTTATCTACTTTAAGACCTTTCAATTTCCCAAGCACCTTTTCCCTAGTAATAGCAACTGTGTCGACTTCTGCCCCCGATACTCTTGAACTTCCAGTGTACTGTTAGTGTCTTCCAGAGTGAATACTGTTGCAAAATACTTATTCAGTTTGCCTGCCATTTCCTTGTCCTTGACCACTGTTACCATCAGGTAGGAGGTACAGAAGCCTGAAGGCACACACTCAGTGATTCAGGAACAGCTTCTTCCCCTCTGCCATCTGATTCCTAAATGAACATTGAATCATTGGACACGACCTCACTTTTTTAATATATGAGGGGTGATTGATGTTCGTGGCCTAAGTCAGAAGGAGTCAGTTTTAGAAAACCTAACACATTTATTTTTCAACATAGTCCCCTCCTACATTTACACACTTAGTCCAGCGGTCGTGGAGCATACAGATCTTGGACCTCGAGAAAGTGTCCACAGATGGGTGATTGATAAGTTCGTGGCCTAAGGTAGAAGGAAGATGAGTTGTACAGCTCTCGTTACATACACATGCAGGTCAGCTCTCTGAGTGATTATGCAGAAAGTTTTAAGTTAATAACTCAGCTCTTTCTACCTTAGGCCATGAACTTATCAATCACCTCTCTATATTATTTCTGTTTTTTGCACCATTTTAAATCTATTCAATATACGTATACTGTATAAAGTATACTGAATAAAGTATACTGAATAAGATTTATTTATTTATTATGATTATTATTAATTTTCTTCTTCTATTTTATGTATTGCATTGAACTGCTGCTGCTAAGTTAAAAAATTTCATGTCGCATGCCAGTGATAATAAACTCAATTACGATTCTGATTCCTATCGAGGGCTTTCTCCTGGTCCAAGAAAACCAGGCAGGTCCCGCATGCA
The DNA here is from genome assembly GCF_030144855.1 of Hypanus sabinus. Taxonomy (NCBI): domain Eukaryota; kingdom Metazoa; phylum Chordata; class Chondrichthyes; order Myliobatiformes; family Dasyatidae; genus Hypanus; species Hypanus sabinus. The sequence continues at coordinate 8,612,012 of NC_082732.1, forward strand.
GTACGAGGTTGTTAAAGATCTTCCTGCCAGGTTCAGCACAGGTTTGGTCTGGGTGGATCACCTGTCCCAGAACAGACTTGACACTGTTGGTGATAGCTTTGGACAGGATCTTATAGTCCACATTCAAGAGTGAAATGTGTCATAACCAGGGGTAATTTTTAAAAAGAGATTTTTTTAAATATGCAGACTGTTTTCTCTTGTGGGTATGCATTGTCCTCAGATTATTGTACTGATCAGTATCTGATACCTGATATTATTTACCTTCCCTGTTTAATTGTTTGTCTTTGCACTCTGGTCTTTCACTTTGCTTTGCAGGTGTCTCAGATCATGGGGGTTGCTAAACTTGTTTTGATCATTCGCATTTAATTTGGGGTAATTTAATTGGCACAGTAATGTCAATGTTTGGACTGTATTTCAGGAAGCAGGTCAATGCCTCTTTGTTCAGTCGTTGTGGTTCCTTGTCTGAGTTCTTCTGTGTATATATGAGTAATTTCACTTCATCAGATTTTGTATAGTTTGCTTGAGCTTGTTAGTTTTCTCTGCGATAATTTTTTAGTTTTGTTTAAATCGCTGAAGTCGCCTTGATTCTTGCTCTTGAGTTCACTAGCGACACTAACAGAAATGGGTCTCCAATTCTTGATGTCACCCTTTTCCTCCTTCTGCTTGTAGATGAGGGCAATGATGCCCTTTCTCATAGAGTGTGACATGCTGTCAGCTAGAAGCATGCATTGTACACTTCCAGCAGGCTGGGGCCCATCCAGAGCTGAGTACAATTCAGCTGTCACTTCTGGGAGTTTTACTCAAATCAAACGGACAGATGGAGCCAGTCAGCTCCTCCAGGGACTGCGGTTGGTTCAGACTCTCCTCCTTGCTGTCGTCTAACACAGCTGGCATAGATGACCTACAAACCCTCAGCATGTCCATCCGTGAGGATACTACTGAGCCATTCTCTTCCTTAAGGCTGTGGATCACACAGCTCCTCCTGTGAACTTTTTGAAGAAGAAGTGTGGGCATGTCTCATCCTGCTCCATGGGGTAGACTCTGGATCAGAAGATGACCTCGGGGGTTGAAGTGCCGGGTTTACTGGCTTTTCACCTCTCATAACTCCTCTCTCAGATCCACTCATTCGACTGCAGAAGGTGAAGTTGCTGCAACTCTGTCTGGAGTTTACACAGTTCCCTCTGACCTTGCCTTGCGCTCAGAACCCGTTTATGGATTAAGAATCTCTTGATGCTCTCCTTGGCTGTTTCCCACCAGTGAACAGGGGAATCAAAGTAGTGTTTCAAGGTTTTCCATCCTGTGTATTCCCTCTCTGATTGGTTCTTGAGGCACAGTTCTTACCTGGTCACTCAGCCCGAGCCGTCATGCCACAGGTTTAGTGGGCTCAGGTACTGAGGATAACCCTCCCCCAGGTGCGGCAGTCCTGGTGGTGTGACCTGGAGGAGGTTTTCCACTGGTTTTTCTACCTCCTGCATGGGCTGACCACCACGCTCCACCTTGTTGAGCTGCAGTGTGCCAGATGTCGGTCTGCTCCCAAACTCCTGGAGCTGGGGTCCAGATGCCTCTGCGCTACTCCCAGAGCTGCTCTCAGTCTCCTGGAGCTGGGGTCTTATAGCCTCTATGCTGGCCGCCAATCTCCCAGAGGGTGGTCAGCAAGACTCCTTTCACATCTATATTCTCCTCTTCCGGCTTTTCCCCTTCTGCTACACACTTCCTCTGCCTGGGCTGCTGGCTGCTCACACTTGTTTCATCCTCTGTCGAGGATAGGTTGCTGGCAGCTTTTGTTGCCCTGCCCATTTCTTCCCATTCCTTTTTGTTTCTTCAGCCCATTGTCTTTTGGGTGGTGTCTTCTGAGACCTCTTCCTCTTCACTACCTGACGTACTTCTTCTTGAACCTCTGTCTTCCCGTCTTCCATGGATTCCTCCTGGTCTTATGGAAGGGCCTGGGGATTTTGAGCTGAGAAGTGGGAACTCAAGGTGGTCAGCCTTTCCTCAGTCACAGTCTTTAAGCCAGTGCTGGGTATGGCCTCTGTCCTGGTGATGGGCATGTCCCTCTTGTTGCCTGTGCATAGAAGTTGCCATGATTTGGATGGGCCTTATGATGGGCCTGGTGATGGGCATATGGTCCCCTGGCTGTCCTTTGTCTTGTGGCCTTCTTACTTGCTGTTCTTGCAGATCAGTGCACTGTATTGGGCTGTGACATGTCCTGACTTGTTACGGCTATGGCCTACCCTTGGTTGACCCATGTACACCATGTAACCGTGGTTCCCTCCAATAGCAAACACTGAGAGAAGGTGGATGAAGGAGCCATTGGAATTCACCCTCAGCTTGACCTTGACCTGATGCTTGCTTTCCAGGTCCTGAACATGTCCTTCATTTCCACATAATTTCCTGCATCCTCACCATAATGGGCAAGGAAAGTGAGGACGTTTAGGATGGGCATATGTAGGTTTGACCATGTGCACTGTTACGCCACTTTCCTTTTGGGTGGGGATGTTGCAAAGGGGCTGTGCCTTCCACAGTAACAGCAGCACCATGTTCCCCGTCTCTTGAAAATCCTGTAGGAGCATCTGCCTTCCTGACATGTACTTGAAAGTTATGTCGAAGAAACCATGAAGTCTTGAACACAATAGATATCCTTTGCTTCAAACTTGCAGCAGTCGAGCAAAACCTTGCAAATGAAGCAGTACCTGTTGAATAGGCTTCCCTTGCTCAGATCCTTCACTGGCACCTTGACAGTGTTTTGGATTCCGGGTCCTCTCATCTATGTGCTGGTAGATGCAGCCATCCCATCTGGGCAACAATTGCTGGAAAAGGATGTGAGACTGGTTATGGAGGCTCAAGTGATGGTAGGCAGGGGCAAGTGGGACTCTATGACTGTTAAGGCAACGAGAAGATGGAGTGTGCACAGATATTCTGGAAATGGTGGAGATACAGATGAAGGCACCTTCAGTGGTGGAGGAGCATTTGATGGCTCTGGTCCTGTACTCAGTAGAGTTTAGAAGAATGAGGGAATATCTCAATGAAACCTTTGAATATTGAAAGGCCATGGTAGAGTAAATGTGGAGAGGATGGTTCCTATAGTGGGTGAGTCTAGGACCAAAGGACACAGCCTCAGCGTTGAAGGGCACCCATTTGGAACAGAGAAGAGTACGAATTTCTTTGGAGAGGATAATAAAGCTATGGAATTCATTGCCACAGACAGCTGAGCAGGCCAGTTCATTGGGTATATTTAAAGCAGTGTTTGACAGGTTCTTGATTAATCAGGGCATCAAAGGTTATGGGGAGAAGGCAGGAGAACTGTGCTGAGAGGGATAATAAATTAGCTAAGATGAAATGGCAGAGCAGACTCAATTGACCAAATAGTCTAATTCTGCTCCAATGTCTTATAGTATTATGGTCTTATGGTACGTTGGATTAACCATTCACATCTCTGAACTGAACGTGCAATCATTTGCTTCAAAAATGAGTTCAACATATTCACCAGTAAAATACGATTGAAAGTAATTTTAGGCATCAACATGTTTCTCTTAAGTTTCAAGCAGTCACTATTTAGAAAGGTGCAGTAAAATACCAGAACAAAGTTCATCCACCATGCTGGCTGAGAAAACCTGTTGAACTAAAAATGGTGAAGTGGATAAATGGTTTTCAATTTGAAACATTAATTCTGCTTCTCTTCCCATAGATAGAACTTGACCTGCCCAGTATTTTCCAGCATTTTTATTACTGAAGTAGAAGTCTCTGATAAAGGGTGACCTGTTTCTATTTCAGCATATCCAGCTTGACTTAGAGAGCTATAAAGTCATAAAGTACAGGCATAGCCCCTTCAGTCCATCATGAACGTACTATCAATATGCCTGTCTATAGTATTCCATTTTACCAGTAGCTCTCTAAACCTTGTCAATTCAAATGTTCTTCCATAAAATTTATTAAAAGCTGCGAGAGTAACAGCCTCCACTACCTCCTCAGGCAGTGCATTCTGGATTGTAATCACCCTTTGGGCAAAAAATTTCTTCTTCAGATCCCTTCTAAACCTTTCACACCTCATCTCAAAACTATGCTACATTAGATTTCTCCCTTGTGGGGAAATGTGCAGAATATTTCTAGCTCTCTCAGTATTTTAGGTTCCCAACATTACCAGGCATGGTGATATTCTTTAGAATGAATTAGTGTTATTAAGCTGTGAACTTACTGAAAGTATAAGTATCTTTTTGATAAGATGTTCGAACTAATCCATCTTCTTGATAAGATACAGTACTTCAGTGATTGTTCAAGTTCCTATGAAGGGTGAGAGCTCACAATGTTTTAAACAACATTCTCCTCACTATGAGCGTTACCACAATAAATGATCCACAACCACACATCTGCTGGCTGTTCATGGATCTTCCTGTAGCTCGAAGCTAACAAAGTACTCAGGATGCATTCACAAGATTAAGTTGCAAGTATTCAGTAAACTCGAAAACTAATAACCTGCTCTCAGAAGCATTGACAAGAAACCAGAATTATTACAAGCAAATCAAAGAGAGAAAAAAGTCATAGTATTAATGTTGAAGGAGACAGTATATCAAAATCCAGCATAAAAGCTACTCACGGTTGCTGGAAAATAAGTCCTAAAGTAGGTCATCAAACTTTTTTTTCTCTGAAGATTGTCGGGTTTATGACTTGAATGGGCCAGGCAGCATCTAGAGACAAAATGGACAGTCCCCTATAGATGTGGCTTGACTCATTGAGTTCTTCCAGCACTTATGCTTTGTTCCAGAGTCTCTGGTGTCTCCATTTTGTTCATGAAGCTGCTGGCTGCTGTCAAACTGAAGATATCTAAGATATTGCAAAGAAAACTTGGCAACCCTAAATATTCTTTACATGGGAGGGAAACTGAAGATTTAAATAAGAACATAAGAAATAGCAGCCTATCAAGCCTGCTCTGCCATTCAATAAGATCATGGCTAATTTGGCCATGGACTCATCTCCACCTACTTGCCTTTTTCCCATAACCCTTAATAACCCTGCTGTGTAAAAGTCTATCCAACCTTGTCTTAAATATATTTACTGAAGTAGCCTCCACTGCTTCATTGGGCTGAGCATTCCACAGGTTCACCACTCTCTGGGAAATGAAGTTCCTCCTCATCTTCATCCTAAATTTACTCTCCCAAATCGTGAAGCTATGTCCCCTAGTTCTAGTCTCACCAACCAGTGGAAACAACTTTCCTGCCTCTGTCTTATCTATCCCTTTCATAATTTTATATGGTTCTATAAGATCTCTCATTCTTCTGAATTCCAGTGAGGACAGTCCCAGGTGGACTCAATCTTTCCTAATAGCCTAATCCCTTCATCTCTGGAATCAACCCGGTGAACAACCTCTGCACTGCCTCCAAAGCTGTTATATCTTTCTTCCAGTAAAGAGACCAGAACTGCACGCAGGACTCCAGATGTGACCTCAGCACTATCCTGTACAGTTGCAGCATAACCTCCCTGCTTTTCAATTCAATCCCTCTAGCAATGAAGACCAACATTCCATTTGTCTTCTTGATAGCCTGCTGCAGCTGCAAACCAAGTGTACTGTGTACGTTAATCAAAATGGTTTCTTTGTTTGTTAAAAGTAAAAATGCTTTTTTGTTATGCCAACTGCTCTTCTTGCAGAGCACTCTCGAAGCTTGTTTGGGTCATAGTTACTGATAATGAGAATTGTATTCTGTAAACGTACATGATGTGTGCTTGATATTGTGTGTGTGAGTTTGTATTAGTGTGCATTTCACAGCATCCACGTATACGGGAGGTGCGGTTTGGCGGGTGGATGAATCTTCCCCTAGACGTACACCAGCCGACCGCATAAGTGTTACACAACCTTTAGTGATTCATGCACAAGCACTCCCAAGTCCCTCTGCACAGCAGCATGATGCAATCTTTTACCATTTAAATAGTAACCTGATCTTCCAGTTTCCCTTCCAAAGTGAATGATTCGCATTTACCAACATTGTACTCCATTTGCCAGACCCTTGCCCACTCACTTAACCTACCTATGTCTCTCTGCAGACTCTCCTTATCCTCTGCACAATTTGCTTTTCCACTCAATTTAGTGTCATCAGCAAATTTAGATACACTACATTCGGTCCCCTCTTCCAGATCGTTAAAGTATATCATGAACAGTTGTGGGCCCAGCACCGACCTCCGCCGCACACTACTCACCACTGATTGTCAACTAGAGAAACACCCATGCTAACTCTCTAACCCAACTCTCTATCCATGCTAATGCATCATGCCCAACTCTATGCATCCTTATCTTATGGATAAGTCTTTTGTGTGGCACCTTATCGAATGCCTTCTAGAAATCCAGGTAACTAATGTCCATCTGTTCCCCTCTATACACTGTGCTCATTATGTCCTCAAAGAACTCCAGTAAGTTGTTAAACAGGTCCTGCCTTTGCTGAATCCATGCTGTGTCAAGCTGATGGATCCATTTCTTTCCAGATGCCTTGCTATTTCTTCTTTTATGATAGCTTCAAGCATTTTCCTAACTACAGATATTCCTAACTACAGATATTAAACTGCTCTGTAGTTACCTGCCTTTTGCCTACATCCTTTTTGAATAGTGACCTGACATTTCCCTTCTTCCAATCAGTGACTGGAATGCTGAGGTCTTCTTGAGGGGCCGAATGGTCTACTTCTGCACCTATTGTCTATTGTCTATTGTGACACTGGATGGTTCTGCCCTGCACCACACGGTTCCTTCCTGCACCGTCTTCCACAGGGAGCCTGGCTTCTTGCACGTTGTAGAGACACTGGGCAGTGCAAATCTCCTCCTTGTTGCAGTGACAAGGACAGTGATGAGGGTTTGCTGGCTGGCTCCTACTACAGTACTTAATTGAATTTTATGTGGATTGTTAGTATTCACAGAGTTTAACAATCACTCAGAGCATATGATTTCAAAATACCAGAGGGCATGGTTTGAGAATAAGGGGTAGGTCATTTAGGACAGAGTTAGGGAAAAACTTCTTCTCCCAGAGAGTTGTGGGGGTCTGGAATGCACTGCCTCGGAAGGTAGTGGAGGCCAATTCTCTGGATGCTTTCAAGAAGGAGCTAGATAGGTATCTTATGGATAGGGGAATCAAGGGATATGGGGACAAGGCAGGAACCGGGTATTTGCAGTAGTTGATCAGCCATGATCTCAAAATGGCGGTGCAGGCTCAAAGGGCCGAATGGACTACTTCTACACCTATTGTCTGTTGTCTATTGTCTATTGTAAAATTATTTAGAAAATTAAGGCTAAGCAAGAGACTTGAAACAATTAAAACATTGCAATTAATTTTACTAAATCAGAGAGAAAGAGAAGATGTACTGGCACCGTTGATGGAACTCATGTCTCATAGCTCCAGCAATATGGGTTGAATTCTGACCTTGGATGCTGTGTGTATGGAGACCTCTCTGAGTGCATTGGTTGCTCCATACCAAGCTGTGAGGCAGTGCTAGCACTCTGCAGAAAGCCTTTATTCTCGACCTGCCAACTTGTGGATGGGTCTGATAGAGATTTTAGTAGAAGATTTGTCCCAAAGAGTCTGCAGCATACTGTACTTGCAATTGATTAATGGTAAATTGGATTTTTGTTGCCACATGTAACAGAAATTTCTTAAGATATATTAAGAGCAAAAGGATAGTAAAAGACAAAATTGATCCTCTGGAAGATCAAAGTGATCAACTATGCATGGAGCTAAAAGAGATAGGGGAGAATTTGAAATGATTTTTTGCATTGGTACTTAACTCAGGAGTCAGACACAGAGTCCATAGAAGTGGGGCAAAGCAGTAGTGAGGTCATGGGCCATATACAGAATACGGAAAAGGAGGTATTTGCTGTCTTGTGGCAAAGTATGGTAAATAAGTCCCAAGCGATTGACAAAGTGTTGCCACAGACCTGACGGGAGGCCAGTACAGACATTGCAAGGGCCCTAGCAGAGATAATCAAAATGTCTTTAACTATGGGTGACATGCAGGAGGATTGAAGGATAGCTAAAATTGTTCTGTTGTTTATGAAAAGGTCTCAGGATAAGCCAGGAGATTATTTTATATATATACACACACACTGCATGTAATGAGCTGTACTGTTTCATGCTAATGTAATGGTTTCTCTGTAGCAGCAGTGTTTGGGTTATCACTAGAGGTGACAGGGACTTTGGAATGCGCGCTGGCCAATGAGGGAAGATGGAGAGAGAAGATGCCAGAATGCGGAAATCATAGTTTGCGGGATGGAGTTGACTTGGAATGGGGCCAGGAGTCGACACCCGAGGAGATAATCGATGGAAAATGAACACGCGGGAAAACAATGAGCTCCAATATTGTGCATTAGACTGTTTCATGAGAATGGGCCCTTTTTCTTTTTTCTTTCTTTACTAACCTACAGCCAAATTACGAAGTATAAAGCTCAAATGTTTAATTGCATTTTGTGTACTGTTTGTTATTTCGTGGTACTGATTTGTAACAGGGGACACATCGCGCTGCATTCACCCAAACAAGATTTCTTAAGGTTGGCCGGGCCGGAGCTGTTTTCTCCTGGATTAAGCGCTAGCCGAACCTGAGGGTTACATGTATTTGGATAGACAGGGACTGATTAGGGATAGTCAAAATGGCTTTGTGCATGGTAGGTCATGTCTAACCGATCTTATAGAATTTTTCAAGGAAGTTACCAGGCAAGTCGATGAAGGCAAGTTAGTGGAAGTTGACAAGATGTTTGACAAGATCCGACATGGGAGGTTGATCAAAATGGTTCAGTTGCTTGGCTTTCAAGAAGAGGAAGTAAGTTGGATTAGACATAGACGTTGTGGGAGAAAACAGAGAATGGCAATAGATGGTTGCCTCTCTGACTGGAAGTCTGTGTCTAGTGGAAAGCCACAGAGATTGGTGCAGGGTCTGTTGCTGTTTGTTATCTATATCAGTGATCCACTGTGGTAAACTGGATCAGCAAATTTGCAGATGACACCACGACTGGGGGGTGGGGGGAGGTAATGGACAGCAAGGAAGACTAACAAAGTTTGCAGTGGGATCTGGACTAGCTAGAAAAATGGCAGATGGAATTTAATGCAGCCAAGTGTGATGTGTTGCACTTTGTGAGGATCAACCAAGGTAGGGCACTGAGGAGTGTGGTAGAACAGAGCTATCTAGGAATACAGATCTATAATTTCTTGAAAATGGCATCACAGGCAGATAGGTTTGTAAAGAAACCTTTGGCACTTTAGCCTTCGTAAGTCAAATTATTGAGTACAGGAGACGGAGTGTTATGTTGATGTTATATAAGACATGGCTGAGGCCTAATTTGGTGTATTGTGGCAATTGTGGTCACCTACCCACAGAAAGATGTCAGTAAGATTGAAAGAGTGCACAGAAAATTTACAAGGACATTGCCCGAACTTGTCTTGCATTATAGGGGAAGGTTGAATAGGTTAGGACTTTATTCCTTGGTGCATAGTAGAATGAGGAAAGATGTGATAGAGATAGACAAAATAATGCAGGATATTGATAACATAACATAAGAACATAAGAAATAGGAGCAGGAGTAGGCCACCCAGTGCATCGAGCCTGCCCCGTCATTCAATAAGATCATGGTTGATCTGTCCATAAACTCAGCTCCACCTGCCTGCCTTTTCTCCATAACCCTTAGATTCCCTACTATGTAAAAACCTATCTAACTGTATCTTAAATATATTTAGTTACGAAGCCCTGACAGAAAATTCCACAGATTCAGCACTCTCTGGGAAAAACAGTTTCTCCTCATCTCTGTCCTAAATCTTCTCCCCTGATAGGTCAAATGTAAGCAGGTTTTTTCCACTGAGGTTGGGTAAGACTAAAACTAGAGGTCATGGGTTGAGGGTGAAAGGTGAAATGTTTATAGGGAACATGAGGGGGACTTCCTTACTCGGAGGATGGTGAGAGTGCAGAACGTGCTGCAATAGAAGTGGTGGGCTCAGGTTCCATTTGTACTTTAAGAGAAATTTGGATAGGTAAAAGGTAGGGAGTGTATGGAGGGCTATGGTCCAGGAGCATAGTCCAGACACTATGCAGATTAATAGTTTGTCATGGATTAGATGGGGCAAAAGGCCTGTTTCTTTATTGTATTGTTCTATGTCTCTATAGCTTTATCTTATTGAATGGTAGATCAGGCTTGGCAGGACAGGGGCCTGCTCCTGCTCCTGTTTCTTATGTCATTATGTTAACTGCTAGAAGCTTCAACCCTTTCAGCCTCAGCATGCACCATTGATGTGGACAGAAGAATGTGGTCAGCACCCTTCCTGAGGTTTATCACCTGTCCTTTTGATTTGCTGACATTGTGGAAAAGTTTGTTGTCATGACTCTGTGTTACTGTCCTGGTGGAAGCAAATGAGTATAGTCATGTATTCGTGCTTTGTCCTTGTTAGTCTAGTTTAGTTGGAGAGCGGCTGAGCCAGGGAATGAATATTTTTTTTTGACTACTTATTTATGATCTTTGCATATTTCTCTAATTCCACTAGCTTCACAGAAATCGCTATATTGGATCACTCATCTTTGGTGGTTCTGTGTTAAAGGATTGAAAGCACTTTTCTCGACATGGAACACAATTATTTGGAAGCACATCATACAGTGTTAATTCCATCACTCTATCTCTCAGTGGTTTTGTTTCTCAAGTGACTGCGACGTGTGGTATTATTTGCAAACTTGTTGATGAGTTAGAGCAGAAATTGGCCATGCAGTCTAAAGGCGACTGAGGCCTGAGCCCGGTCTCTCAGTCTCCAGGATGTAGTATGGTGGTCACTCACTGCTTGTTCCTTCTTCCAGTCAATAAAAGCCAATATCTCGCCTTTACGTCTCAGAGTGAGTTATTGATGGTGCATCACTTTATAGAACTCTGGTTAGGCCCCACCTGGAGTATTGCGTAGAATTCTGATCGCCCCACTAAAGGAAGGATGTTGAGGCTTTAAAGAGGGTGCAAAAGAAGTTTGCCAGGAAGTTGCTTGGTTTAAAAGGCATGTGCTAACTTAAATTGTTTTCTCTGCTGTGTTGGAGGCTGAGGGGAGATCTGGTAGAGGTTTACAAGATTATGACAGGGATAAATAGAGCAGTATGTTCCCTCAATGCACTGGAGGGTCCTGGCAATCCCTGGGTGAAATGTTAGTCTCAGTGCATGTCCAACTGAAGACCCTGAGACCGGACGGGACTAGGAACGAACAACTGACCTGGAGGGCCATTCTGAGGAATTTCCCCTTGCGCCTGGGCCTTGCGAACAAAGATGTCAATCCCCCAACCAATAGGCGCTATCGCCTCTGCATGAGGCAAAATGGTGGTAGGCTGCTCTTCTTGCATGGGCTTGTCGAACTGACGGGACAAGGCATCTGGCTTCTGATTCTTAGATCCCGGGCAATAGGTCGGGATGAAATTAAATGGTTAAAGTAAAAAGTCCACCTAGCCTGGCTGGAATTCATTCTCTTGGGCCCCTGAATATAAGCCAGGTTCTTCTGGTCCCTCCATAGGAAAGAAGTGTCCTTGGTCCCCTCATGCCAGTGATGCCATTCCTCCAGAGCCAACTTGACTGTGAGCAGCTCTCTATTTCCAATGTTGAATTTCACCTCTGCTAGGGATATTTGATTGGAAAAGGTGTCTGTTGATACAGCACTGCACCCACTCCGATGTTGAGGAATCCAGTTCCACAATGAAGGAAAGGCCTAGGTTGGGTGTGACCAAAAGAGGAGCTGTCATAAACTGCTGTTTGAGTTCTGTGAAAGCGGTCTCTACCTGGGGAGTCCCAACAACAGGACCCGCTGAGCTCTTGGTTAGTGTCATCAGTGGAACTGAAGATCCTGATAAACTTTCAATAAAAGTTGGCAAATCCCAAGAATCACATGCTTCACGTTGGATGCTGCTGGCCAATCTCTGACTGTCTGTGTCTTACTAGGGTCCATCTTGGGACTGCCATTAGAGATGATGAAGCCCAAAAAAAAAGAAATAGTGGTGACGTGAAATTGAGACTTCTCCAGCTTGATCAAGAAGCCTCTTTAGGATATCTCTGAAGTGAGCGGCATGTTCCCTCATGGACCTTGAGAAAATTAGGATGTCATCCAATACACGAAGGCCTTCTTATGGAGAGCATCCTGGAGAACGTCATTCATAAAGGCCTGGAAAACAGTTGGCACTTTCACAAGGCCAAAGGGCATGACCAACTACTCAGTGTCCTGTCGGTGTGTTGAATGCTGTCTTCCACTCATCACCCTCCTTTATGCAAACCAAGTTGTATGCACTCTGAAAATCCAGCTTCGAGAATACTCTTGCCCCTTGGAGAATCTCAAGAATAGTGTTCGTGACTGGAAGAGGGTGAAGATTCTTGACTGTTATACAATTCAGCCCTCCATAATCAATGCAAGGCTGCAGCCTCCTGTCCTTCTTCTGTACAAAGAAGCCAGCGCCAGCTGGAGAGGTGGAGGGAGGGAGGGAATGAATCCCAGAGCAAAAGCCTCCTTAATACACTCCTCCATAGCATTTCTCTCCGGCCGGGCCTGAGAGTGCACATAGTCGACCATCCCCCCCTGTGGTGAACTATGTACCTGTCTGGACACGCCCCCCCCCTTCTGACTGCTCCTGTGGCTCCTCCCACAGGCCCCTGTATAAAGGTGATCGAGGTCTGATCCTCTGCCTCATTCTCCAGGATGTAATATGGTGGTCACTCACTGCTGGTTCCTTCTTCAGTCAATAAAAGCCGATATCTCGCCTTACGTCTCAGAGTGTTATTGATGGTGCATCACCCCCCCCCCCCCCGCCCCCTGGAGGACAAGTGCAGGCAATAGATCTATTGCACAGTCATAGTGATGGTGCAATGGAAGAGTCGAGGCTTTCCCCTTACTGAAGACCTTTTTCGAATCCTTGTAACTGGAAAGGATTTCTACCTGCTTGGGTGCTGCATGGACCCCCAAACCTTCTTCTGAAGATAGCTTCAGAGACTCATCGGTTGCTGGGGTACTTCAGCAGAACCAGAGTTTCCCCCCCATAGGTCCACAGGAGTTGTTAGTGAAAACAGAAACAAAACCTTCATGCATCTCCTCAGACATCAGCAGGGAGGTGCGACAAATGGTCCTTGTGCTCCTTGGTCTAGGTTCCAAGGATCCCTGTCATGAAATGGAGTCCTTTGGTTTAGCTGCTAGAGTTCCATACTTTTGGGCATGTCCCTGGTTTGTTCCTGAACTATAGATTGCATTCCCATCTGACTGGACTGGGTCAGGACTCGCATCGGCCTATTGCTGGAGCAAACTTGCCTTCCCTTGAAGGAAGGACTGGGTTTCCTGAAGTCTTCAGGTTATCCTTAGCAGAAGTCTGACCCCTCATTGACTGTTGGTTTCGGGAGTTTGAACACAAAGCCGTGAAGAAACCCTCTTACAATGGCTGGACCAAGCAGTGATTCTTTCCCCCTTCTGGTACACGGGTAGGTTATGCTGAGACAGCCAAGGATACCTGAAGATCTGGGGTATGAGGGGAGTGTCAATAATGTAGAAACTAATGTCTTCCACATTATCCTCGGTCCTCATCTGTAATGCCCCAGTCTGTTGCTGAATCTGCCTAGAGCCTAGTGGGGGCGGCGGTCCAAGATTGTTGCAAGCAATGACTGATTCAACTCTCACAGTGGTATATTGAGCCAATAGTCGGTCCCCAAGTCCAGGAAATGTCCTGCTGCTCCAGCATCTAAAAAAAACCATTCACCTCTCATCAATTCAAACTTCAGGAGATCTCCACCCTCAACATGTCACCAAAATCTGTGGGGTCGGACATGGTGGCCGCTATCATCACAGTTCTGAACCATCCGAACAGCTCTCCCAACACCTGCAGATTCGGACACTTGGCCCGCAGGTGACCTGCTTCTCACAGTAATGGCAACAACCTCGACTCCGATGATGGAGCCTCTCATCGGCAGATTTGCATGGGCTGGACAGGATCCTGAGCAGGTGATGGGCTGATCATGGTCCAAGACTGGGGGGGGGGGGTGGGGGAGTTGGTGGAGGACCTTCGATGCATTGCGTCCAGGCTTGGGCTAGCCCTCTTCAACTTCTTGATGTAGTCTCATTCACACTCTGCCAGACGATTATCGAGCCAAATGGATTGGTCAATCAGAACCTCTACGTTCTCAGCTGGTTCTCCCAAGCCGAGGGCATCCTTCAGTTCACCTCAGAGTCTGTGGCTGTACAGCATGTCCAAGGCCTCTCTGTTTCTGTCACCCTCTTGGTCCAAGGTCTGAAATTAATTTGCACAGTCAGCTGCTGCCCCTCCATCCTGTCGAATCTTCATCAGGCAGTCTGAGTCTTGGCTGGCTCCGGCAGAGTGATGGAACACCTTCCTCATGAAGAAGAAGAAGAAAGCCTTTAACTCTGAGTGGAGTTATCAGGACGCTCTCGTGACTGCATATTTTAGCAGGCTTTCTTGTTTTTACGAAGCCAAATTGCTAGCTCGACGCTCAACCCTGCATGGACGGAAAGCGTGCAACGGAGCCGGTTGGATTTGAACTCAGGAGCCTTCGCTCCGAAGTCTGGCGCTGATGCCACTACGCCACCAGCTGGTGAACACCTTCCTCAGGGTGGCGACAAATTCCTCCGATCAGAGCAAATCTCCGACCTGCCTTCCCAATGTGTGGTGCCCAGGCCAGGGCTTTTCCAGTCAGAAGGGAGATAAAGAAGGCCACCTTTCCGCACTCTGAAGGGAACCGGAACAGCTGGAGCTCAAACACCAATGAGTATTGGATGAGGAAGCTGCGGAAAGAACCAAGGTCACTGTAGAATCTCTCCGGGGTGGGAAGATGAACTGGCTCGGCAGAGCGACGGACAGCCTCACCCGAGCTTCTTTGGCTTTCCTCCTGCAATAGTTAGCACACTGTGACCTGGAGGTCGCGTATCTCCAGGCTCTGTCTTGAACTTTTCTCGCTGTGGCCTGTCCACTGCTGACCTGAAGGCTAGCTCCAGGTGGCTCAATCGTACTGTGACGAAAGCTCTTGTTAAGGGTGGCTTGGACCCAAATGCTGGAGTATCTGAGGCTAGGACCGAGACACGGCTTCAAACTGGATTGAGAACCTGAGCACAAAATAAACACTAGACAAAATCATGAGTAGGCTTACGATGGAGCACTGAACTTCTTAGATGCTCCTTAGGTACTCCTCAGGTGCTCCTTCACTGCTCAATGCTTGGTGCCCAAAATATGATTGCCAATTAGCATGACTGTCCTGAATCTTTAAAGGGGCCACACCAGCTATCCATACTCCAGGGAGTTAGAGCGTCTGGACCTCAGAAGCTGGCACGATGGGTGTGTGTCGTAACAGTTCAATGTTCTAACCAGTACATCTCTGGACTGTGGGAGGAAACCATACATCCAGAGAAAACCCACGTGCACACAGGAAGAATGTTCAAACTTTCCTACAGATAACGTCAGAATTGAAATCTGAACTTCGACACCCTGAGATGTAATAGTATTGTGATAACCGCTATGCTACTGAGGCCCCTTCCCCACCCCTCCATGTTACTCTGGTGCCCCCAATTACCAGGCTCTTGAAACGCTTCATGATGGTGAATGTCAGAGCCACTGGGCGGTAGTCATTAAGACACATAATGCTGTTTTTCTTATCTAATGCAGACTTCATAATGCATTTGGCTGAATGGCCTCCTTTGATATCATGAAGAGGTGTTGAGGAAGTATGAAGAGCAAGTCTATTTATTTATTTATTTATTTATTGATATAGCGTATGAAATGGGCCCTTCTGGATCTTTGAGATGTACTGCCCAGCAATCTGTTGATTTAATCCTAGCCTAATCACAGGACTATTTACAATGTCCAATTAATCTTCCAATCAGTATGTCTTTGGACTGTGGGATGAAACCAGAGAACCTGGAGGATACCCACATGGTCATGGGGAGAACTTACAAATTCCTTGTAGACAGTGCTGGGAATTGAACTCAGGTTGCTGGTACTGTAAAACACTATGCTAACCACTATGCTACTGTGTCTCTCCATATGTTACTGGTGGTACCGCAACCATACTCATCCATCATCGGGGCAGCACAATGACACAGCCATTTGTGTCAACATCACATAAAGCTGGAGATCTGATTTCAGTCCTTGGGTCCTGTCTCTGTGGAGTCTGCATATTCTTCTGCGAACACATGTGCATTCGCTACACACACAAAATGCTGGTGGAATGCAACAGCTGCATTCCACCAGCATTTTGTGTGTGTTGCTTGAATTTCCAGCATCTGCAGATTTCCTCGCGTGTGCATTCGCTAAGTGCTCAGGCTTCCTTCCACATTGCAAAAGCATGCATATCGGACAATATACTTTACATTTTCCCTAGTCTGTATTGGGTGGAGAAATTTGGGGTAAAGTTGATGAAAATTTGGAGAGTTAAAAGATGGGATTAATGGAAAAGAATGGTTGATGGTTAGTGCAGGCTCACTCAAAGTGTCTGTTTCTGTGCTGTATCTCTCAGTGACTCTAAAACAAACATCTGATTCTTATGGAATCTTGCTGTGTCCAATTTGGTTGCCCCAGTAACTGTACTATTTCATTAGTTACACTTCAGGCAAACTTAATTGACAGTATTATCTTCCAGGAATGGCTGAGATTGCCCATGATTCCATACAAAACTATCAGGGCAAATGCATACAAAATAACTATTTGAACAAAGAGCCTGGTCTTTCATCTGTACACTTGATGCCTAACTGTGGCCTTTGGGCGATTAAAGATGAGGTGTGGAAAATCAAAGAGAGAAATACTGCTTTTTATTGAAAAATCTTGTGATACTCAAAGACAACTGGGATAACTATAGTGATAGGCCTGACAACTCCGCATGAAGCCCACGACTACAGGGAAATAACAGAACAAGGACTCTTGTTCTACTTGTTCAAGGACTCAAGTAGTGTACAAGGACTTATTCTGATTGCCTCTTGAACAGCACAATTTCACAATGTAATGTCTTAATCAGCTTCCTTCTGATCTGTGGAGTGACTTGGATTTACTCTCAGTGTGGGGTTTGTTCAAATCCTGCAAGATGAGATCAAAGTCAAAGTCGATTTTATTGTCAGGCAAAGAACTACATGTAAGCACAGGGACAATGAAAAACCTTCCAGCAGCATAAGAAAAACTGGTTGTTAGTGGCATGAGTTTTAGGATTGCCTACGTGCTTCATGTGGTCTTTCTCACTGTTAGGGATTCTGGAGTTACAGAACTGTAACATAAAAAGGATTACTTAAAATGAGAACCAGTCTTCAGGAAATAAAACCTGTTTATAATTTAACCTCTGATACTTTGTGGCTAGTGAAATCAATTACACTAGGCAACAAAAAATTGCTTCCTGAATACTGTACTTTTGGGTCCATCTTATGAATCAATATTCAAAGTTGAAGGTCACTAAAGATTCATTTACTGCATTCCCATTTAGACTTGTTATGCAATTTAACACATTATATTCAATAGAAGTTATTTTCTTGTTTCTCCAAATTCCAAGGTGATACAAGTAGTTTGGAGTTACATTAGTGTTCAGTTTCAAGTGTTCTGTCATGTATAAAAAAATGCTGAGGAAACAACACTTTTGGGAAAAAAAACATTGTTCAGTGCTATTGCATGTGGGAAAATATAATTCTGTCCCAATGAAATGACACTGGGGAAGACAATAGATGAACCTTCATGCAAATCGGTGATCATTTAAAACTTCAGAATGAGATCAGGGAAGGCATTAAATTACCATAAACACATGGGATTCTGCAGATGTTGTAAATCTTGAGTAACACACACAAAATGGTGGAGGAACTTAGCAAGTCAGGCAGCATCTATGGAGGTCAAGGTATTAGCCCCAGACCCTTTATCAGTGATCACTTTGGGAGCAGTAGCCAGAACGCAATTTGAGAAGGATAAGGGCAGCTCGGAGGTGTCAGTGTTGCAGTTGAACGGGGAAACTATGGAGCCATGAGGGAGGAGCTGGCCAAAGTTGACTGGATGGATAGCCTAGCAGAAAAGACAGTGGACCAGCAATGGCAGGTATTCTTGGGAATAATGCACAAGGTGCAAAATCAGTTCATCCCCCAGAGAAGGAAGGATTCAAAGGGGGGAAAGGGGCCACAGTGGTTGACAAAGGAAGTCAGAGATTGCATAGCATTAAAAAAAAGGAAGCATGACAGAGCTAAGGTGAGTGGGAGGACAGATGATTAGGAAGTTTTTAAGGAACAACAGAACTTAACTAAAAAGGCAATACGGGGAGAAAAAATGAGGTACGAACGCAAGCTAGCCAGGAAGATAAAGGAAGATAGCAAAAGCTTTTTTAGGTATGTGAAGAGACAGAAGATAGTTAAGAACAATGTTGGGCCCTTGAAGAATGAATTGGGTGAAATTGTTATGGGAAACAGAGAAATGGCAGAAGAATTTAATAAGTACTTTAGATCTGTCTTCACTAGGGAAGACACAGGCAATCTCCCAGATGGATGGGCCAAAGAGATAGGGTAACAGAGAAAATGAAACAGATTGACATTAGGAAGGAAACGGTGATGAGTAGACTGATGGGACTGAAGGCTGACAAATCCTCAAGTCGAGAAGGTCTGCATCCTAGGGCACTAAAGGAGGTGGCCCTGGAAATTGCGGATGCATTGGTAATCATTTTTCAATGTTCCTTAGATTCAGGATCAGTTCCTGAGGATTGGTGAATGGCTAATGTTATCCCACTTTTTAAGAAAGGAGGGAGGGAGAAAACAGAGAACTATTGACCTGTCAGCCTGACATTGGTGGTGGGGAAGATGCTAGAGTCCATTATTAAGGATGAAGTAGTGGCATATCTAGATAGCAGTGATAGGATTGGGCCGAGCCAGCATGGATTTACCAAGGGTAAATCATGCTTGACTAATCTGTTGGAGTTTTTCAAGGATGTAACTAGGAAGTTAGACGGGGGAGATCCAGTGGATGTAGTGTACCTCGATTTTCAGAAGGCATTTGATAAGGTCCCCCACAGGAAATTGGTGGGTAAAATCAAAGCTCAGGGCATCGGGGGGAAGACATTGACATGGATAGAAAACTGGTTGGCAGATAGAAAGCAAAGGGTAGAGGTGAATGGGTGTTTCTCGGAATGGCAGGTGGTGACTAGTGGGGTGCCACAGGGCTCGGTATTGGGACCACAGCTGTTTACAATTTACATCAACAATTTAGATGAAGGCATTGAGAATAGCATTAGCAAATTTGCTGATGATACTAAGCTGGGTGGCAGTGTGACATGTGATGAGGATGTTAGGAGAATTCAGGGTGACTTGGATAGGCTGGGTGAGTGGGCAGATACTTGGCAGATGACGTTTAATGTGAATAAGTGTGAGGTTATCCACTTTGGGAGTAAGAACAGGAAGGCAGATTATTACCTGAACGGTGTAGAGTTAGGTAAGGGAGAAATACAAAGAGATCTAGGAGTCCTTGTTCATCAGTCACTGAAGGTGAATGAGCAAGTGCAGCAGGCAGTGAAGAAGGCTAATGGAATGTTGGCCTTTATTACAGAGGGAATTGAGTACAAGAGCAAGGAAATCCTCTTGCATTTGTACAGATCCCTGGTGAGACCACACCTGGAGTATTGTGTACAGTTTTGGTCTCCAGGGTTAAGGAAGGACACCCTGGCTGTAGAGGAAGTGCAGCGTAGATTCACGAGGTTAATTCCTGGGATGTCTGGACTGTCTTATGCAGAGAGGTTAGAGAGACTGGGCTTGTACATGCTGGAATTAAGGAGATTGAGAGGGGATCTGATTGAAACATATAAGATTATTAAGGAATTGGACAAAATAGAGGCAGGAAATATGTTCCAGATGCTGGGAGAGTCCAGTACCAGAGGGCATGGTTTGAGAATAAGGGGTAGGTCATTTAGGACAGAGTTAAGGAAAAACTTCTTCTCCCAGAGAGTTGTGGGGGTCTGGAATGCACTGCCTCAGAAGGTAGTGGAGGCCAATTCTCTGGATGCTTTCAAGAAGGAGCTAGCTAGGTATCTTATGGATAGGGGAATCAAGGGATATGGGGACAAGGCAGGAACCAGGTATTGATAGTAGATGATCAGCCATGATCTCAAAATGGCAGTGCAGACTTGAAGGGCCAAATGGTCTACTTCTGCACCTATTGTCTATAATAGGAAGGTACAGAGAGGGGAAGGAGTGGAAGCAGGCAGGTGAGGGTGAGACCAGGTGAGTGAGAAGGTGTGTGATCGTGGCCTGAAATGTCAACTGTTTATTCCCTTACATAGATGGTATCTGACTTGCTGAGTTTCTTCAGCATTTTGTGTGTGTTGATTCAGTGACTATCTCCTGTATTAGCACATTTTTACTGGTATTTAACGCGCAGTACAGGGCAGGGCTGTTCCATCACTTAACATTCTGGCGAGTTGTATATTCACAGACACCGAACACTGCAGCAGGTGTCAGTATCATGTTGAGAAGCTTTTGGAACGGACAGCAGAATCGAATATTCAGCTTTGGGATGTGTTACTATTGTTCAGTTACTTGAGTATATTTAAGACATCAATGTTAAGTAGGTGATTATAGACACTGAAACTGTAGATTATCATTTTATTGTTATCTTTGGTTTTAAAAATTAAAAAACATTGTGTCAGAAGAGTGATATTTTCGTGGACCCTCTCTTGTGTGAATAAATACCTTTATATTTCCTAGTTACAGTTTCCATGTGACTCCGTTTAGTCAGTAAGAAAACACACACACAAGGTTGCAACTACTACTAAAGGTTATATTTTTCATTCAGTTTTCTCTCTTCCACTCACTGTGCCTTGTTGGAGCTCAGTAACCAGCAGCTTTCCATTTTTGCACTGCCAGCTAAAACCTGCAAAAGGTTGGTACAGAACAGTCTAAAAAGCTCTCAACTGTTGTTCTTGGTCTGTGTTGGGTTCCACATTTAAATTTGGCAGTTAGTGAAAGAATGGCCAATTCAATTTTAATCTTTGTCTTATTAGCCCTGGAAGAAAAGAGAGTCTTTCTGAATGCCACATGAGGAACCAATCAGATTCAATTAGTACAGTCATATAGGCTGCTTATCTGTGCTCGTTCAGCTCATGGTACAAACGTGGCAAGCTGCAGGTCAGAAGAGACAAAGGAAAAGGAAGAAGGTGCAGGAAAGATAATATCTTCAGTGGCAATGACTCTGTGGAGTCTTGTGTGAAACAATATGTGAATGTCAAGTCTGCTGCTGGATTTAGAAATAGTGTGGCATCTCCTTCATATTCTTCCTCTCTTCCTGGAGGCTTTAGCTCCCAAAGGAGCATAGGCCTTGGTGACTTCCCAGTGGAGTTCATCAATATTTCTGTAATCCAGTGTATCCACCATACAAGGGATTGGTATATCCAGTTTTACCAGAGTGGTGTTGGCTGGACTTACCCATTTGCATCTTTCATGAAGCGGACATGGGATTGAACCTTGAGAGGTGAAACACCCCTGTGATTGTCACTTATAGGCCTCATCTTATGTTGTCTCGATCTTCCTTCCTGTGGTAAGGGCTGCTTCATTTGCTGAGGGACTGTAAACAAGATTAATCATTGTATAATCATCAGCGACAATGGAGTGAAGGTCAGTGATGAAATTGTTTGGACCTTGGACCGAAAGGCTCATGTCCATGCTGTATTGCTCCATGACTTTATCACTCTTTAAATATTGTTTTTGTGCTTGCTTTCATCTCACCTCTGCAAGTCAGCTCAGTTACTTGATTGCTCATGACTTGCAGGACGAGACAGAGCGCTGGGATCCGCCTCCTGTCATTTTAATTGTGATTTCAGCAAAGAGGGAGGTATAAAACATAGTTCTCCAGCATGCTGCATGACTGAGGCCTCATATCCCCGGTGTGGGAGGCTGGAAGGATGAGACCTGGCAGGAGAGGCCTGAAACAGAGCCAAAAGCAGAAGACCAGGCCTCAGTATCTAAAGCAAAAAGCTGAATATGATAGAAATCTGAAATAGCAAATGTTCAAAATACTAGGTAACCATCACTGGAAATAGAAACAGGCCTGATATTTCTGATGAATGAACTTCGCTCCATTCCATTCATACATTTTCTCTTGTTGCATTTCTACAATGTCTTCCTTTCTTCTTAACTGTGGCTTCTCCCTACCCTGGTTGACTGGGCTCTCAACAACATCTGCTACACCTCCTGCACATCTGCCTTCATCGTTTTTCCTTTGTTCTCACCTTTCACTTCATTAGCCTCCACATCTAGTGGATCTTCCTCTGACATTTCCACTAGCCTTAGAAATATGACATAATTTGGCACACTTTTCCCTTCTTACATTTTTCTGCAGTCTGAAGCCTCACTCCTCTCCCTGATTCTTTGGCTCACTCCTCCATTTCTACCTATATCCAATTTTCTCTCCATGCAGTCTCAGGAGATGGTACACCCATTCCTTTGTATCACTTCCCTTTCTACTGTCTGAGGAGACTAATACCTCTTCAAGATGCAGCAAAGATTAGCTTACACATCTTCCAATTTAATGTACATCATTTAGTGCTCCTGATGTGGTCACCTCTACACTAGAGAAACCAAAAGGATTGGGTGATCATTTTGTGTAACACCTCCAACTGACTGTATGAGATATCCTGAATTTTTAGCTGTCAGTTTAATTCTCCCCTCCCCACTCCCTGTGTGACCTCTTTGTCCTTGAGCTCTTACATTGTTCCACTGAAGCCTAAATTAAGCTTTAAGAAACAGTACCTCATCTTTCACCAAGCCGCAGTGCTACCCTTGGGACTTAATGCCAAGTTGAACATATCCCTAAAGCAACCATTAGATATATATTTCAAGAAATGGATAATGTGCTACAGAATGCACTATTAGAATCATAGAACCATAGAACATTACAGCACAGAAACAGGCCTTTTGGCCCTTCTTGGCTGTGCCGAACCATTTTTCTGCCTAGTCTGCAAATTAATGCTATTAATGCAAATTTCACATTAAATGGGTAAGGGTAAAATGTCAATTTTAATCAAGTCCTCTGTTCCTACTAATCTGTGAAACAAACACAAGCCAATCTTCAAAAATAGCTGTCTGTATGTAGATTAAAAACAGTAATCAAACATTGTCTGCAAAGATTTGCAAGCTACCAACTCACAGCAGGAGATCACATAAGAGATATGCTTTGGAAACTGACAAAACAATCTCTTCTATTGACCCTTGTATAAAGTTGCTTTGTTAAATAACGTCATTCATCAATACTTTGAGGAGAAGCCATTAGGAATTGGTTTTGTACCATTATAAACCACACTAGGGAACAGTAAATTAATATTTATGTTAATCAAACTATGTTGAAACACCAGCATGATATCAGGGAAATAGTCCAGACATCCTTTTATATTGACCACACATTTATGCGCATTTTATTTGTCTCAGACTATACTTGGAGCATTATTTTATCCAGAGAGACATCCCTTAATAGAGTTATAAAATAACTGGTGTCTGGATTCCCAAGAACTGGAGGTTGAATATTCAGAGCTTGTCTATTAAGATTGTGCTCCCATTGTAAATATGTAATTCTACAGAGCCACTTGTCTATACCAAAGATATTGAAGTAAATTATGCCATTATATCCATAGAAACTCTACTTCATTAAGAGTTTGAGGAGATTTGATATGTCAGCAAAACTCCTGCAAATTTCTATAGATGTATTCTGTCTGGTATGAAGTCTGCAATGTACAGGATTGCATGCTTATATACTTCATGATACCTTTCTTTTTGCACAATTTATTTGTTTTGTAATTTGTAGTGAGTTTAAGTCTGTACTGATACAACAAAGCAACAAATTTCACATCTTATAAGGCAGTGGTAACAGATCTGATTCTGAGATTTGTCTTCGGCCCAAAACATCATTGCAATCATGACTGATGCATGTTCATGGCTCTACTTCAGCAGGAGTTTGAGGATATTTGGTGTCTCATCTAAGACACTTGCAAATTTCTACAGAAGTACCTTCTGACTGCATCACAGCCTGGTATATAGGCTCTGATGCAAGTGGCTTCAGAAGGTTTTAGACATAGCCAGCCCAGTCGTGGGCACAACTCTCTCAACCATCCAGGATGTCTTCAAAAGGCAGTTCCTCAAGAATGTGTCATTCATCATTAGGGTCTCTCACCATCTGGGACATGTTACTATCCTCAGGAAGGAGGTACAGCAACGTGAAGATTCTCACTCAATTTTTTTAGGAATGGTTTCTTCCATTGTGGCATCATAGGGGGACCAATATACTGACGGGGAGGTATACCAAGGCTACTGGGGAGAGTTTAAACTAGGATCGCTGGGGGGTGGGAACCAAACTGAAGAGACGATAGGGGCAGTTGGCTCACAAGTAGAGAAAGCTTGGAGACAATGCGAGAGGGAGGATAGTCAGTTGATAGAGATGGGATACACTCAGACAGATAGTTTGAGGTGTGTCTATTTTAATGCAAAGAGTACTATAAACAAAGCAGATGGGCTTAGAGCGTGGATCAGCACCTGGAGCTATGATGTTGTGGCCATTACAGAGACTTGGATGGCTCAAGGGCAGGAATAGTTACTTCGAGGGCCAGGCTTTAGATGTTTCAGAAAGGACAGGGAGGGAGGCAAATGAGGTGGGGGCATGGTGCTGTTGATCAGAGTTAGTGTCACTGCAGCAGAAAAGGAGGAAGACATGGAGGGGTTGTCTACGGAGACTCTGTGGGTCAAAGTTCGGAACAGGAAAGGGTCAATAACTCTACTAGGTGTTTTTTCAGACACCATCCAATAGTAACAGGGACAGCAAGGAGCAGGTAGGGAGACAGATTCTGGAAAGATGTAACAATAACAGGGTTGTCGTGGTGAGAGATTTTAATTTCCCAACTATCGATTGGCATATCCCTAGAGCAAGGGGTTTAGATGGGATGGAGTTTATAAGGTGTGTTCAAGAAGGTTTCTTGACACCGTATGTAGATAAGCCTTCAAGAGGAGAGGCGGTACTTGATCTGGAATTGGGAAATGAACCTGGTCAGGTGCCAGAACTCTAGTGGGACAGCATTTTGGAGATAGTGATCACAATTCTATCTCCTTTACCATAGCATTGGAGAGGGATAGGAACAGACAAGTTAGGAAAGTGTTTAATTGGAGTAAGGGGAAATATGAGACTATCAGGCAGGAACTTAGAAGCAAAAATTAGGAACAGATGTTCTCAGGGAAATGTACAGAAGAAATGTGGTAAATGTTCAGGGGATATTTGCGTGGAGTTCTGCAGAGGTACATTCCAATGAGACAGGGAAAGGATGGTAGGGTACAGGAACTGTGGTGTACAAAGGCTGTTGTAAATCTAGTCAAGAAGAAAAGAGCTTATGAAAGGTTCAAAAAACAAGGTAATGATAGAGATCTAGAATATTAAGGCTAGCAGGAAGGAGCTTAAGAAAGAAATTAGGAGAGCCAGAAGGGGCTATTTGAAGGCCTTGGCAGACAGGATTAAGGAAAATCCCAAGGTTTTCTACAAGTATGTGAAGAGCAAGAGGATAAGATGTGAGAGAATAAGACCAATCAAGTGCGACAGTGGAAAAGTGTGTAAGGAACCAAAGGAGATAGCGCAGCTGCTTAATGAGTACTTTGCTTCAGTATTCACTATGGAAAAGGATCTTGGCAATTGTAGGGATGAATAACAGCAGACTGAAAAGCTTGAGCATGTAGATATTAAGGAAGAGGATGTGCTGGGGCTTTTGGAAAGCATCAAATTGGATAAGTCACAGGGACCGGATGAAATGTACCCTAGGCTGCTTGTGGGAGGTGAGGGAGGAGATTGCTGAGCCTCTGGAGATGATCTTTGCATCATCAATGGGAATGGGAGAGGTTCCTGAGGATTGGAGGGTTGTGGATTTTGTTCCATTATTCAAGAAAGGGAGTAGAGATAGCCCAGGAAATTATAGACCATTGAGTCTTACTTCAGTGTTTGGTAAGTTGATGGAGAAGATCCTGAGAAGCAAGATTTATAAACATTTGGAGAGGCATAATATGATTAGGAATAGGCAGCATGGCTTTGTGAAAGGCAAGTCGTACCTTACGAGCCTGATTGAATTTTTTGAGGATGTGACTAAATACATTGATGAAGGAAGTGCAGAAGATGTAGTGTATATGGATTTCAGCAAGGCATTTGATAAGGTACCCCATGCAAGGCTTATTGAGAAAGCAAGAAGGAATGGGATGCAAGGGGACATTGCTTTTTGGATCCAGAACTGGCTTGCCCTCTGAAGGCAAAGAGTAGTTGTAGACGGGTCATATTCTGCATGGAGTTCAGTGGAGTGCCTCAGGCATCTGTTCTGGGACCCCTGCTCTTCATGATTTTAATAAATGATCTGGATGAAGAAGTGAAAGGAAGGATTAGTAAATTTGACACAAAGGTTGGGGGGTGTTGAGGATAGTGTAGAGGGCTGTCAGAGGTTACAGTGGGACATTGATAGGATGCAAAACTGGGCTGAGTAGTGGCAGATGGAGTTCAACCCAGATAAGTGTGAGGTGGTTCATTTTGGTAGGTTAAATATGATGACAGGATATAGTATTAATGATAAGACTCTTGGCAGTGTGGAGGATCAGAGGGATCTTGGGGTCCGAGTCCATAGGACACTCAAAGCTGCTGCGCAGGTTGATTCTGTGGTTAAGAAAGCATACGGTGCATTGGCCTTCATCAATCATGGGATTGAGTTTAGATGCTGAGAGGTAATGCTACAGCTATATCGGACCCTGGTCAGACCCGACTTGGAGTTCTGTGCTCAGTTCTGGTCACCTCACTACAGGAAGGATGTGGAAAACATAGAAAGGGTGCAGAGGAGATTTACAAAGATGTTGCCTGGATTGGGGAGCATGCTTTATGAGAATAGGTTGAGTGAACTCAGCCTTTTTTCCTTGGAGCGATGGAGGATAAGAGGTGACCTGATAGAGGTGTATAAGATGATGAGAGGCGTTGATCATGTGGACAGTCAGAGGCTTTTTCCCAAGGCTGGAATGGCTAGCATGAGAGGGCACAGTTTTAAGATGCTTGGAAGTAGGTACAGAGGAGATGTAGGAGTAAGTTTTTTTTTATTTTGCAAAGACTGGTGACTGTGTGGAATGGGCTTCTGGTGACAGTGCTGGAGGCAGACATGATAGGGTCTTCTAACAGACTCCTGGAGAGGTACATGGATCTCAGAAAATTAGAGGGCTATGGGTAACCCTAGGTAATTTCTAAGGTAAGGACATGTTCTGCACAGCTTTGAGGGCCGAAGGGCCTGTATTGTGCTTAGGTTTTCTCTGGTCAATGAACACTACTTCACTATTCCCCTTTTGCACTATTTAACCATCTTTGTAACTTACATTATGGAGGGCTATGGTCCTGCTGTAGGTCGATTGGAGTAGGCAGTTTAAATTGTTTGGCATTGATGGGATGGGCCAAAGGGCCTGTTTCTGTACTGTACTTTTCTATGACTACGACTTTTTTTAAAGTCTTGTGCTGTAGTGCTACTGTAAAGCAATGAATAGCATAATATATATTAGTGGTAATAAACCCAATTCTGATTCTGAAACTATATGTTAACACTGGCTGTTTATTTTGTGTTGTAAAACCTGAATATACTTTGAGTTCAGCGAGGTTCTTCCAAGAAATTCCACTGAGTGATTCTCCCAGGAGGTTCCTCCCTTCTGAATGTCTGCTTTTGCAGAATAAAGACATTTTCCATTTTGATCTCCATCTCTGATCTCTGTGGGGTTCATTCAAAGTTACAACAAAACATTAAATCTTAAAGGAAGTTAATTGCTTCAATACCTTGCAAGATATGCTGACAGAATACTTACCAGAGCTGCAGCTGTGAAGTGCAAGGCAAATTCTGGGACAATGTGCCTTATTTTACAGCTTTTGTAAAGGAGGCAGTACAAGATTCAAGATTAGTTTTATTTATCACATGTACATTGAAACATAGTGAAATGTGTCATTGACTTTAAGAAACAACACAATCTGGGGATGTGCTGGAAGCAGTGAGCAAGTGTTGCCATGCTTCCGGTGCCAACATAGCATACCCAGAGTGTTCAGCAGAACAACACACAACTAACATGGTTCAAGACAAACCCAATAACTGCAAAGCAAACCTCTTCTTTACACCCTCAGCAGGTCAGGGCACTCTGATCTCCAGCCCTGTTAACATAATGACTCCAATCCCAGGACACGCCACCTTTAGGTCTTTGACCTCCAGACTTCAGCTCTGGACTCTTGGACCACAGAGATCACTGCCCTTCACCTTGACCTTGGGGAATGCACGTCTTCATCCTCGATCCCGGCCTGAGCTTTTGTCCTTGGGGTTCACGGGAGACCAACTTCCGGATTTGAGACCTCTGACCCCAGACTCGATGAGCATGGGGCAGGGGGTTTGTTGGTGCTTGCCGTCAGTGTCCACCGGCCTGGGGGTCACTGGTTTTCATCCTCAACACCTGCTGACGCAACTTCCATCCACAGGGATTGCTGGCCTTCAGCCATGGAGTGCACTGAGCTGAATTTCAAACACTGGCTCCTATCCCTGACTCTTCATTTATTGCCCCTGACTTTTAATTCTTCCTAAACCTGGCCCCCAAGACCTAACATAACCTTAATTCCTCATTCTGTATTTGCAGTTGAAGCAGAAGGACCTTCAAGTATTCTCTGCACTTATTGAAAATTATGAAGATGAAGGTGAAAGCAACAAATGTAATGATAGAAAGCAGAATGAGACTTTATGATGAACTCTTTCCAGAAGAACAGCACCTGCTAAGGTTCGAAGCACAAGGGACTGCAGATGCTAAAATCTGGAGAAACACAAAAAGTTGGAAGAACTCATTAGATCTGTGGGGGCTCGTGGAACGGATAGTCAATATTTCAGGTCAAGCCCCTTCATCTGGATATTCTGAAGCTGAGCCTGTCACCTTCAAACTTCTCAAATTACATGTAAATTAGGGCCAGACTTGGACCAATGGGAAGTAGAGCAAGACACACAAAAGGAGCCCATTCAAATAGATTTACCTGAAGTTTATTGTAGGGTGATGTTAAAACACTTTGCATTAATGCTAAACTTGTGATAGAGCAGCATGTTTTGGATATAAGAAATACACAGCATATTACAGGCATATCATAGACAGATGAATTATGTTGAAGTTCAAGGATGATTACTCAGGCCCATTCTTTTGTGCTCTATAGTGTGACAACTGATGCGCCTATTTTACTGGTTTTTTAACTTTGTGTAGGTTTGATGGAAACCATATAACCATATAACCATGTAACAATCACAGCACGGAAACAGGCCATCTTGGCCCTCCTAGTCCGTGCCGAACCCTTAATCTCACCTAGTCCCACCTACCCGCACTCAGCCCATAACCTCCACTCCTTTCCTGTCCATATACCTATCCAATTTTACCTTAAATGACACAACTGAACTGGCCTCTACTACTTCTACAGGAAGCTCATTCCACAAAAAAAGGTTGGTGACTGAGAAATGACTGATCGACTGCAATTTGTCTACTGTCACAATAGGCCAACAGGAGATTCCATTTTTTTGGTCCTTCGCTTGACTCTAGAACATCTTGACAATGAAGATGCATGACTACAGCTTAGCATTCAACACTATCATCCCCTCAAAATTCATTTCTGAGCTCCAAGACCCAGGCCTTGATACCTCTGTGTGCAGCTGAATCCTTCATTTTCTCAATTGCAGACCCCGGTCAGTATGGATTGGCAACAGCATCTCCTCGCAATCACCATGTTTGTGTGCATAATCCATGCGCTCATTGCTTTATGCCTACGATTGTGAGGATAAACGCAGCTCCAATGCCATATCTGTTTGCTGATGACACCATTGCTTTTGGCTGAACAACGTTAGCGATGATTCAGCATATAGGAGGGAGATTGAAAATCTGGTTAAATTGTGTCACCACATCAACCTCACACTCAATGTCAGCTGATTATTCACTTCAGGAGGAAGAAATCCATGAGCCACTACACAAAGTTCAAAGTAAATTTATATTCAAAGTACATGTATATCATCATACACAACCCTGAGATTCAATTAATTGCAGGCCTACGCAGTAAATTCAAGAAATACAATAGAATTAAAATGGCCACACCATGGGCAAAGAACCAATATGCAAAACCCAAAAAAATGCAAGTACATAGGAGAAAATAAACAAATAAATAAGCAATATATCGCAACAGAACAAGATGAAGAGTCCTTGAAAGTGAGTCCATAGGTTGTGGGAATAGTCTAGTAAAGGGGAGAGTGAAGTTGAGTGAAGTTATCCCCTCTGGTTTAAGAGCCTGATGGCTGCAGGGTAATAACTGTTCCTGAACTGGGTGGGATGGGTCCCGAGGCTCCTGCACCTTCTTTCCGATGGCAGAAAAGAGAGCATGGCCTCGATGGTAGGGGTCCATGATGATAGCACTCTATGTAGATGTGCGCAATGGTGGGGAGCTTTACCTGTGATGGACTGGGCCATACACACTACTTTTTGTACAATTTTCTGTTTAAGGTCATTGGTGTTTCTTAACAGGCTGTGATGCAACTAGTCAATATAATCTGCTCCACACAACTATAGAAATTTGTCAAAGTTTTAGATACCTTGCCACATCTTCACAAACTTCTACAGATGCAGAGGCACTGCTGTGCTTTCTCCGCAATTGCACTTACGTGCTGGGCCCAGGACAGATCCTCTGAAAAGATAACAGAATGGCTGTCTCTCTCTCTAACTCTGATCCCCAATGAGGACTTGCTCATGGACCTCTGGTTTTCTCCTCCTAAAGTCAATAATCTTGCTGACGTTATCATTAGAAGCACGAGGCTGAGAGTGGAAGACTGAAGGCATTGCAGAGGGAAGGTCGGTTTTCTTTAACAGCTCGGGGAAAAGAGGCTGGACTGCGCAGGCACGTGACATAGCGCGCCAAGGTTTAAAGGAAAGACCGCCATATACAGCGGCCATTGTTGGAGTGGACTGAATCAGAGTGGGACAGCTTTGGCTCAATCAGGCTTCAGCGAGAAACAGGCAGAGGTGAGGGTAGGTTCTGGTAAGTTTCTGTTTTTCTTCTTTTTTTTGTTCAGACTGCAGAATATGCCAGGCAGGATGTTGGAATGCTCCTCTTGCAGGATGTGGGAAGTCAGGGAGACCTCTCGTGTCCCTGACAACGATACCTGCAGGAAGTGCATCCAGCTGCAGCTCCTGACAGACCACGTTAGGGAACTGGAGCAGGGGCTGGATGACCTCCGGATCATTCGGGAGACTGAGCAGTTTATAGATAGTAGCATCCGGGAGGTAGTTACACCTAAGGAACAGGGCACAGGTAATTGGGTTACCGTCAGGCGAGAGAAGAGGAAAGGGCAGTTAGTGCAGGGTTCTCCTGTGGCCATTCCCCTCCAAAACAGGTATACCGATTTGGATACTGTTGGGGGGGGGATGGCTTACCTGGGACAAGCTGCAGCAGCCGGATCTCTGGCACGGAGTCTGGTTCTGCAGTGCAGCAGGGAGGGAGGAAGAAGAGGAGAGCGGTAGTGATAGGGGACTCCATAGTCAGGGGTACAGACAGGAGATTCTGTGCTCGTGACAGAGACTCCCAGATGGTTTGTTGCCTCCCGGGTGCCAGGGTCAGGGATGTCTCTGATCGTGTGCACAGCATTCTGAGGTGGGAGGGTGATCAGCCAGATGTCGTGGTACACATCAGTACCAATGACATAGGTAGAAAGGGTCAGGAGGTCCTGAAGAGTGAGTACAGGGAGCTTGGTAGGAAGTTGAAAACAGGACCTCGAGGGTAGTAATCTCCGGATTGCTGCCTGTGCCACGTGCCAGTGAGGGTAAGTGTAGGATGCTCTGGAGGATGAACATGTGGCTGAGGAACTGGTGTAGGGGGCAGGGTTTCAGATTTCTAGATCATTGGGACCTCTTCTGGGACAGATGGGACCTGTACAAGAGAGACAGGTTACACCTGAACTACAAGGGGACCAATATACTTGCAGGGAGGTTTGCTAGTGTTACTGGGGAGGGTTTAAACTAGATTTGAAGGGGGATGGGAACCAGAGTGCCAGAGTAGATAGTGTAACGGGGGTAAAAATAAATTATGTTAGTAGTTCATGCAAAGTCACAAATAGTAAGGTTGTGTGTGGTGGTAATAATCTTCTGAGGAGTGTATATTTCAATGTGAGGAGTATTGTGGGAAAGGCAGATGAGCTGAGGGTCTGGATTGACACATGGAATTATGACATCATAGCCATTACTGAAACTTGGCTACAGGAGGGGCAGGACTGGCAGCTCAATATTTCAGGGTTCCAATGTTTTAGACATGTTAGAGGCAGAGGTATGAAGGGTGGGGGTGTGGTGGCTTTGCTAGTCAGGGAAAATATTACAGCAGTGCTTCACCAGGACAGATTAGAGGGCTTGTCTACTGAGGCCATATGGGTGGAGCTGAGAAACAGGAAAGGTATGACCACATTAATAGGGTTGTATTATAGACCACCCAATAGTCAGTGAGAATTGGAGGAGCAAATCTGCAGAGAGATAACAGACAACTGCAGGAGACAAAGTTGTGATTGTAGGGGATTTAAATATTCCACGCATTGATTGGGACTCCCATACTGTTAAAAGTGTAGATGGGTTAGAGTTTGTAAAATGTGTTCAGGAAAGATTTCTAAATCAATATATAGATGTACCAACTACGGAGGATACAATATTAGATCTCCTATTAGGAAATGAGTTAGGG
This sequence comes from Hypanus sabinus, assembly GCF_030144855.1. Classification (NCBI taxonomy): domain Eukaryota; kingdom Metazoa; phylum Chordata; class Chondrichthyes; order Myliobatiformes; family Dasyatidae; genus Hypanus; species Hypanus sabinus. The sequence goes on from NC_082732.1 coordinate 8,644,712, forward strand.
CAGGTGACTGAAGTGTGTGTAGGGGAACAGTTTGGTTCCAGTGATCATAACGTCATTAGTTTCAACTTGATCATGGATAAAGATAGATCTGGTCCTTGGGTTGAAGTTCTAAACTGGAAAAAGGCCAAATTTGAAGAAATGAAAAAGGATCTAAAAAGCATAGATTGGGACAGGTTGTTCTCTTGCAAGGATGTGATTGGTAAGTGGGAGGCCTTCAAAGGAGAAATTTTGAGAGAACAGAGCTTGTATGTTACTGTCAGGGTTAAAGGCAAAATGAATAAGAATAAGGAACTTTAGTTCGAGGGATATTGGAACTCTGATAAAGAAGAGAGAGATGTATAACATGTACAGGCAACAGGGAGGAAATAAGATGCTTGAGGAGTATAAAAAGAGTAAGAAAATACTTAAGAAGGAAATCAGGAGGGCTGAAAGAAGACATGAGGTTGCTTTGGCAGTCAGAGTGAAGGACAATCCTAAGAGCTTCTACAGGTATGTTAAGCGCAAAAGGATAGTAAGGGATAAAACTGGTCCTCTTGAAGATCAGCGTGGTCGGCTGTGTGTGGAACCAAAAGAAATAGGAGAGTTATTAAATGGGTTTTTTGTATCTGTATTTACTAAGGAAACTGGAATGAAATCCATGGAAACAAGGCAAACAAGTAGGGAGGTAAAGGAACTTATACAGATTAAAGAGGAAGAGCTGCTTGCTGTCTTGAGGCAAATCAGAGTAGATAAATCCCCAGGACCTGACAGGGTATTCCCTTGGACCTTGATGGAGACTAGAGTTGAAATTGCAGGGGCCCTGGCAGAAATACTTAAAATGTCGATATCGATGGGTCAGGTGCTGGAGGATTGGAGGATAGCTCATGTAGTTCTGTTGTTTAAAAAAGGCTCAACAAGTAAGCCAGGAAATTATAGGCCAGTAAGTTTGACATCAGTAGTAGGTAAATTATTGGAAGGAATAATAAGAGATAAGATCTACAAATATTTGGATAGACAGGGACTTATTAGAAAAAGTCAGCATGGCTTTGTGCATGGTAGGTCATGTTTAACCAATCTATTAGAGTTCTTTGAGGAAGTTACCAGGAAAGTCTATGAAGGGAAGGCAGTGGATCTTGTATACATGGGCTTCAGTAAGGCCTTTGACAAGGTCCCACATGGGAGGTTAGTTAGGAAGATTCAGTCACTAGGTATACATGGAGAGGTAGTAAATTGGATTAGACATTGGCTCAATGGAAGAAGCCAGAGAGTGGTAGTGGAGGATTGCTACTCTGAGTGGAGGCTTGTGACTAGTGGTGTGCCACAAGGATCAGTGCTGGGTCCATTGTTATTTGTCACCTATATCAATGATCTGGATGATAATGTGTCAAATTGGATCAGTAAATTTGCTGATGATACAAAAATTGGAGGTGTGGTGGACAGTGAGGAAGGTTTTCAAAGCTTGCAGAGAGATTTGGACCAGTTAGAGGAATGGGCTGAGAAATGGCAGATGGAGTTTAATGCGGACAAGTGTGAGGTATTGCTCTTCAAAAGGTCAAATCAAGGTAGAACATACAAGGTAAATGGGAGGACACTGAGGAGTGTTGTAGAACAGAGGGAAATGGGAGTACAGATACATAATTCCCTAAAAGTGGTGTCACAAGTAGATAGGGTTGAAAAGAGAGCTTTTAGTACATTGGCCTTTATAAATCAAAGTATTGAGTATAGGAGTTGGAATGTAATGGTGAGGTTGTATATTGGTCAGACCGAATTTGGAGTATTGTTTGTAGTTTTGGTCACCTAATTACAGGAAGGATATTAATAAGGTTGAAATTGTGCAGAGAACGTTTACAAGGATGTTGTTGGGACTTGAGAAACTGAGTTACAGAGAAAGGTGGAATAGGTTAGGACTTTATTACCTGTAGCGTAGGAGAATGAGGGATGATTTCATAAAGGTGTATAAAATTATGATGGGCATAGAGTGAATGCAAGCAGGCTTTTTCCACTGAGGCTAGGGGAGAAAATAAACAGAGGTCAGGGGTTAAGGGTGAAGGGAGAAAAGTTTAAAGGGAACATTGGAGGGGCTTCTTCATGCAGGGAGTGGTAAGAGTGTGGAATGAGCTGCCAGATGAAGTGGTGAATGCAGGCTCATTTTTGACATTTAAGCAAAACTTGGACAGGTACATGGATGAGAGGGGTTTGGAGGGATATGGCCCAGGTGCAGGTCAGTGGGACTAGGCAGAAAAATGGTTCGGCATAGCCAAGAAGGTCCAAAAGGCCTGTTTCTGTGCTGTAATGTTCTATGTTTCTATTGTTCTAGAGATTGAAAGCAGAAAAGGTCAGTAACTTGGCGTTATCATATCGGAGGCTCTGTCCAGGGAACAACATACAAGTGCCATTACAACTCAGGCATGACTGTGCCTCTAGTTTCTTAGAGGTTTATTAAATTTGGCATGTCACAGTAAAAGTTAACAAACTTCTAAGGATATATTTTGGTGAGTATCCCAACTAGTTCTATCACAGCCTCATATGGAGTCATCAATGCACAGTAATGGAAAAATTCACAAAAATTGGTGGATACAGCCTAGCCAATCCTCCAGATGAAGCCCTCCCCACTATTGAGGACATTTACATGGAGCACTACCACTAGAAAGCAGCATCTACCACCAATGCACCTATCAGCCAGGCCATGCTCTTCTCACTACTAACATTCAGCAGGATGTACAGATGCCTCGGATCTCAGATCATCAGGGTCAGGAATAGTTGTTCTGCAATCATCAGCTCATGAACCAGCCTGGATAACTTTCCTCACCATAACTCTGAATTAATTCGATGTCCTACAGACTCACTTTCAAGGACTCTGTAACTCATGCTTTTGGTATTATTATTGTCCACCTGTTATGTTTCAAAGGTACATTTAATGTCAGAGGAATGTATACAATATACATCCTGAAATGCTTTTTCTTCACAACCATCCATGAAAACAGAGGAGTGCCCCAAAGAATGAATGACAGTTAAATGATAGAACCCAAAGCCCCCCAGCTCCCCTCCCTCCTACACATAAGCGATAGCAAGCAAAGATCCCCCTCACCCCACCATCAAAAAAAGCATTGGCACCCTCCACCAAGTGCTCCAGCATGCAACAAAGCAACAGCAAAGACCCAAGCTTGCAATACTCCAAAGGCTACTTGTTCACCCAGTATTCAACATACCACAGGCTCTCTCTCTCTCCCTAATAAGGGAGAAAGAGATGTCTCCATTTCACAGTGAGAGTGGAGACATAACGAACAACTCACTGGTTTACAATGTTAAAATCCGTTGCATCGCTTTTTCCAAGCTCTGTGCCCAATGATCTTAAGGTCTCCAGGCACACAGCCTTAGATCTTCTGACTCCCACAACACACCAATCTCCTGCCTAGACACCGACCTTCAATCCCCTCATCTCTAGAGCCACGAAATCCTGGACATCCGAAGGCAAGCGAAGCTCTTAGACTGTGCCCATGGTGTGCCGAAACCCAGAGAGTGGGTCTCATTCCCACAAAGAACCATAGTCAGCATTTAACTCCAGTTTAGGGTCTTCAAAAGAACCCTGAGAGGGAAAAAATAGATATTAGAGATAGAATTAGAGCTGTTTCTGAACATGCAAGCAAATCAGTCACTGCTTTGTTCTTAATAAAGACAACAGCATGGGCAAAATTACTAGCACATATTTTATTTACAGGACACTCCAGTAATGGCTTCAGCTCAACACGAGTGTGTGCAAACAACTCCCCAATGTCTCTTCTAGTTCCAGGGTGAACAGCCCGCATTGCACAATGGGAACTGAGTTTCTTTATTACGTACACACATTATAACACATCTTCCCTCTTTAAAGAAATAAAAAACAAACACATGTCCCCATAAATGTGCAAGAAACAATAGTGCTTTCCAACAAAGATATTTACATCAACTTCAATTATAATGAAGAAAGATAGACCATCATTCACTCATTAACTTTCAGTCGGTCTCTGAATTGGTTTGATAATCTTTTTGGCCCGCTATTTGTCTCCACATATTTATTGCTTTCATTTTCTGAGTTAATATTAGTGTCTTTCTGACAACTCTGATCAACATATTCATTTCTTACACATCCTTCTGCCAAGATCTTATCTGTTTATCTCTGTTCTTGTTCTTGCTATGTGACCATAATTTACTCCACATGCTTTATAATGGAGCCCCATAATACATCATGTGATCAGTGAGTCATTGCACAAGTTCAAACTGTTTCTGTCTCAATTCACAGAGCTCAGTCTGTTGACTGTGTATCATAGATTCAACTCCCTCTGTTGGTTTGTGTTGAACTTTTGTTGTTGTTTTGACCCTTGGGGGCTGTGTGTTCTTCTTTCCTTCCTTTTTATTTTTGCTCTTCAATGTCGGAGAGGATTGTAGAGATGTTTCTGATTTCCAGTCTCTAACTGGAAGTTGATGAGACAGATTTTGAACCACAGCTGCATGGTGTAGAAGCAAGACTGGTGACTTCTTCATCATGATCACTCTGTTTAGCACTGGCATCTGGACTGTCATGATGGTGTAGCTGGTACAGATGTCTATGGAAGGTGAAGTTCTTGAACTTCTCTTGCAAAATCTCTCTGGAGCTCTCATGAATGCTATTATGAGTTTCACAAGTTACATCAGGTATGCATCCAATCCTCTCAAATCCATCTGTGTACTCTTCCATAACTGCTGTGTGGTCATCTTTGGACTGTGAAGCCACTACAAAATCTCTTCTCACCAGGTTGAGGTTTTCACAAGATCTCAGACCTAATAGTAGTGATACTTGCTTTTGAGCAATTAGTACCTGTGCCTTTAGTTGCTGCCCCTTTTGCTTGAAGGTCACAATATAGCTCCCTTTTAATAGAAAGTTCTCTCCAGTATAGCCAGTCACTTTTTAAACTTCACTGGGTAAACCTTGCTCTTTACTTTGAGGTCTTGTAATCATACATAGATAACAGATTCACCTGGGCTCTGGTGTCAAGCTTGAGTGGAATTACTGTCTCATTCACGGTCACTGGGATAATCATTTTGTCTTATCAGTACCGGCAGTCTCTAGAGAATCCACAAAGACTTCCTCCACTTACTCAGCGATTCTGTGCACACTTCTATTAGTAGCTCTCGCTTTGGAAAGTAATTCTTCTTCCCACAATTATTGCAGACTATCCATAAGGAGGACACATCTTTGCTGCCTTTACTGTCTGGGCCTACCTCTTTGCTATGCTGTTGCTTAGGGATACACCTTGTGTTTTGCCCCTCTGTTATTACAGCATGTGCTGTTGTTTCTGTCCTGTGCAGCTCCTTAGCCTGAGGTTGTGTAGTCTCTGCTGCCCTACACATATCTACAGCCTTTTCCAGCATTAAAACTTTTTTCACAGAGCAATCTTTCTCTGAGAACATTATCTGGAATTCCACAACCTATTTTGCCTCTAACTAATGAGTCTCTCAAATTTCCAAACTCACAGGACTTAATCAGTGTGCAAATCTCAGCTAAGTATTGGTCTAAGCTAACACCTTGTTTTTGGTCATAGGAAAAGGACTTTTATTTCTCAAACCTGATGCTTTTACTTGGGACAAAAATAATCAAAACATTTTGTCATCAGATTGCTCAATGTCAAGGTTGTCTCACCAATTTAAAAGCTGTTGTAGATGTCCAAAACACCTTTGCCAATTATGCATAGAAAAATTCCAGTTTTCCCTTCATCCCTCCCTCTGGCTCTGCTTGCTGCTAAATATATATTGAATCACTGTTTGAAATGTTTCCAGTTACCATTCAGGTTCCAGGTAAACTGCATAGGTGTGGGAGGACTTACAGAATTTTTGGGCTCTCACCTGAATCTCTTGGTGAATTTCATGAACAGCAGCAGCTTCAGGACACAACATGGTCTCTGGCTGGCAGCTTTTCTCAGTCGGAACCTAACGACTCTTTCTTAACCACTTGTGGTACATTTACTCTCCATGTTTAGTCCTCACACCAAGTTCTGACATCATGTTATGTTTACTCTTAATAATGCTTACAGATTTTATTTACAGGACATTCCAGTAATGGCTCCAGCTTGACATGAGCACACGCGACCAGCTCTGTATTGTCACTTCCTTTTCTGGGATGAACAGCCCACATTTCACATTGGGAACTTACATTCTTTATTATGTACACACATAACAACATGTTCCCTCCACTTCCACCCACGTTGTACAGGGACTTTTGTATCATGACCCATTTGACCTGCTCCATCTTGGATCCCCAGATAAGCTAGAAGACAGCTTGGATGATTTCCAAGCTGGACGAGCAGCAGATGGGCCACATCTATGTCAAGTACAGCAGGCCTGAGAGCACCTCACACCTGATGACCAATTTCTGCACAGTTGTTGAGAAGAAACATCCTCCTCACAGTCCCAGTTATGGTTTTACTTTCCTAAATCCATCCTACCAGTTCCTGTTACATGCCTTGCCCCCTCTGAACTATATCCACAGCACTTTCAGGCAATCAAGCTTGACGGGAAGGGGATGTTGGATCGGCTGTGCCAGTTCCCAAAGAATGTATGTGATATATTTTCAAAGGGCCTCACCTGGTCGAAGACAACCAACTGGGCATCCATCGTGCTGTCCTCCATGTAGGAGCTGATATCTCTGAGCAGTGCAATTTTGTCAAATATTTTCCTCCCAGGTACAGCACAGGCTTCCAGAGCAGACTTAACCCTGTTGGTGATGGTCTTGGACAGGATCTTGAAATCTACATTCATCAGTGAGGTGGGTCACCATTCCCTGATGTCATCATATTTGTAGATGAGGGTAACGATGACCTTCTTCCTGGAGTCTGACATGCTGCCAGCTAGAAGCAGAACATTTCCAGCAGATCCAGGCCTGTCTAGTCCTATACAGCAGAGAGCATTATGGTAGTATAGCATTTGGTGTAACACTATTACAGCTCAGGGCATCAGAATTTGGATTTCAATTCCAAAGTCACTTGTAAGGAGTTTATATGACCTCCCTGTGGAATGTATTGGATTTCTCTGGGTGCTCTGGTTTTCTCCCATTGTCCAAAGATGTACTGGTTAGTAGGTTTATTGGTCATTACAAATTGTCCCATTATTAGGCTGTGGTTAATCAGAGGTTGCTAGGCAACATGTCTCCAAGAGCCTGAAGGGCCTATTCCATCCAATCAATCAATAAATAAACAAACAAGCATACTCAGCGAGTAAGCTGTTGATTCCACAATTTCATTCTAATCAAAGGAATGAATGGAGCCAGTCAGTTCTCCCAGTGTCAGTGGTTGGTCCAGATTCTCCCGCTTATTGTCGTCTAACACCTCCGTGATAGGGGACAAAAGGATCTGCATATCCTCAATATGTCCATCTATGAGGATGCTACTGAGCCATTCTCTTCCTTAAGGCTGTGATTCACAATGCTCCCCCTGTGAACCTTTTGGAAGAAGTAGCACAAGCACAATACATCCTGCAGACCCTGGACCAGAAGATGATCTTAGAGGATTCAGAAGCAGAGTGTTGGGCTTACTGGTTCTTTACCACTCATAGTTCCTCCTTCACATCCAACGGCCTCGACTGCAGAAGAAGGTGCTGCAAGTCTGTTTGGATTTGGTGCAGTTCCCTCTGGGTCTGCCTTGCTTTCTTAATCCATTTGTGGATGGAGAACCTCTTGATGTTCTTAAACCAAAGAGCCCATGACTATTACACCTAAGCAATGATATGTAATAACAAGGCATTATTGATAAAAATAACTTGCTGCATGACACTAACTTTCTGACTTGTGGTGGAATGAGGATAAAATGGAAAGCACTTGGAAAGACTAGGCTATTCAATAAAACCACTGATGTATCCAAACTTTATATCCCCAGGACACATAACACTGATTGTACCAGCAGGTGCTGTAGCTCAGTATGCTGATTAAAACATCATAGTTTGCATAATAGCAAAATGCATGATGAACCAGAGAACCACAGTAGTTTAACATAAAGCTTCATTTCCTATCTAATTAGTGAGCTTCCTGCTGATGTGTTCTGATGCCAAAATATTTCAGCCTCAATTCATACATACTGTACATTCAACAAGGCAAAAGTAGCACAAACCAGCTGTAAATAGTTCAATTAGACACCCCCACTGCGTTGCTTTCCATAAGAACATAAAACATAAGAACAGAATTAGGCCACTCAACCCATCAAGTCTGCTCTGCCGTTCCATCATCACTGATTTATTACTCTATCCATACCATCCTTCAGCCCCAACAGTCACATATATACAGATATTGATTGGGCCATTTCAACAGTAAACACAACCTTCTTCCGCAGGCACAAGTTAGTCAAATGACAAGTTCCCCTAGAGACACCTCCTTATGTATCTTCTTGAGTGAGCAGAGCATGGTCATGGCTAAATGCTCAATGCTGCTTAGCTGGATCTGAATTACCTATTCCTGATTGGTTAGTTTAAATTAGCCTTGTTGTGATTGGTTGATTTTTTATGCCAAACTCTCGTTAGGAATGTATGGACCCAGACTGGAGCTGTCCCTAGTCTTAGAACGTACATTGAGGTCTCTCACATACCCCATCTCTAGTGATTCCCTAATCTTTCTCTTGTAGGCATTCCCTTTCTTGCCAAGGTTATTGGCCTCATCAAACCTTGGTCTGAATAAGCATGATGGGCAGAGTTCAGCGACCTCACTTCATTCTGCTCTTGAGTTTTTAAGACACTCTTATGTTCTGCCATTTTAGTCTTCAATGGCCTTCCAGTCTCACCAATACATACTTTTTGGCATAGTGATAGACCTGTGCAGTACACAACTCTCTGGCACAGTTCTTTAAGTCTTCTAGGTGCTATTTTGCTTAGCCTTTTGCTAATTGTGTCCTCACTTTTGCTATTAACTGGACACAATATTTTTGGCAAATCTGTCTTCACTTTTCAGTTCAGCTGCCACTGTATGGCACAATAACCGTTCTGTCTGGAGGTTGTCTTTGTTGTGATGTTGTGATGCGCACCATTCCTTTCTCAATTCTGTGCAGAGGGGAGCCATTTTTCTTGAATTCTTCTCTGATTCTCTTGCACTCTTCCTCTTTTGCACCTTTAATTGTGCACAAGGTATTTGCTCTTAGAGCCATGCCTTAAACAATGCCAAGCATTGTCTTCTTTGGATGATTTGACTGGAAGTTCAGGTACTGGCCTGTGTGAGTCTTCCTGTAGGCACTCAGCTCCAGCTTGTCTCCCATCGGTTTTACCGTGTCATCTAAAAAAATGGCAAATACTCTCAATCTCTACCTCCATGGTAAACTGTATGGCCTTGTTCTAATTATTTAAATGTGTTAAAATGCCTCTCATACTTCCTGACCACAGGTTAAATGTGTCATCCGTATAGTTGCTGCAGCCAAGGCTTTTGTGTCAAGGCTGTCCATAATTAAATTGCAAAGTTCAGAAGAAAGAAAGATCCTATGGCCATTCCATCCTTCTGTTTGTGGAAATTTTCACCAAACTGGAAAACTCTGCAAGACACACAAAATGTAGTCAACTCCAAAATTTGGTCTAAATTCAATTGTGTCTTTTCTCTTCATGAATCATTTTTGTTCATTGCCTCTTTCAAGCATGCCATTGAAACATAGAAATCTACAATACATTACAGGCCCTTCGGCCCACATGTTATGCTGACCATGTAACCTACTCTAGAAATTGCCTAGAATTTCCCTATTGGATAGCCCTCTATTTTTCTAAGCTCCATATACCTATCTAAGAGTCTTTTAAAAGACCCTTTTGTATCTGCCTCCACCACCATCGCTGGCAGTGCATTCCATGCACCTACCACTCTGTGTGAAAATGTTACCTCTGTACCTACTTCCAGACACCTTACAACTATACTCCCTTGTATTAGCCATTTCAGCCCTGGGAAAAAGCCTTTGGCTATCCACGTGATCAATGATTCTCATCATCTTATACACCTCTGGTGTTCCAAGGAGAAAAGGCCAAGTTCACGCAACCAACTTTCATAAGATATGCTTTCCAATCCAAGTAACGTCCTTGTAAATCTTCTCCGCACTCTCTCTATAGTGTCAAAATCCTTCCTGTAGTGAGGTGACCAGAACTGAACACAGTACTCCAAGTAGGGTCTAACCAAGGTCTTATATAGCTGTAACTTTACCTCATGGCTCTTGAACTCAAACCCATGGTTGATGAAGCCAACACACCATATGCCTTTTCTACAACACTGTCAACTTGTGCAGCAGCTTTGTCCTTTGGAATAGACCCACGATCTCACTGATTCTCCACACTGCCAAGAATATTACCATTAATATTATATTCTGACTTCAAATTTGACCTACTGAAATGAACAACTTCTCACTTATCTGTGCTGAACTCCATCTGCCACATCTCAGCCCAGTTATGCATCCTATTGATGTTGTGCTTTAACCTCTGACACCCTCCAGACTGTCCAAAACACCCTCAACTTTTGTATCATCAGCAAACTTACTAACCCACCCTTCTACTTCCTCATCCGGGTCATTTAAAAAATCACAAATAGGAGGGATCCCAGAGCAGATCCTTGTGGAACACCACTGGTCACCTTCCTCCATGAAGAATACGAACCACCTACAACCATCCTTTGGCTTCTGTAGGCAGGCCAATTCTGGATCCACAAAGCAAGGTCTCCTTGGATCCCATGCCTCATTACTTCCTGAATGAGGAAGTGGGGAACTTTATCAAATGCCTTACTGAAATCCATATACACTACATATACCTTCATCAATGTGTTTTGTTACATCCTGAAAGAACTGGTCTATTCACACACTGGCAAATATGTTAACTGCATCAAAGCTCACCATGCACATTTGAATCGATTTGAAGGCCTTTAATCTTTTCCACAAAGCTTTTACCCTTTGCTACATTTGATGAAATGCCATTCAGACCAGTACCTGAATTTCCAGTCAAAGCATCCAAAGACGACAATGTTTGACATTGTTTGAGGCATGGCACTAAGAGTAAATACCTTGTGCCCAACTAGAGCTGCAAAGGAGGAAGAGTGCAAGAGGATCAGAGAAGCATTCAAGAAAAATGGCTCCCCTCTGCACATAATTGAGAAAGGAATGGTGCGCATCACACCACCACAACAAAGACAACCTCCAGATAGAACAGCTATTGTGCCATACAGTGGCAGCTTAACTGAAAAGCTGATGAATTTGCCAAACATATTGTGTTCAGTTAATATTAACGTTCCCAAAGAGAGATTGGCCTAAGAAATTGACCTCCTTCTTCTATTTCTGACAGTTTAGACGCATCTAGATGTATTACTGCCCTCTGCAGGATGTACAATTAATTACAGAAATTCAAGAAACTCAAATTCTCAAATATAAACGTAGAAACAGAATAATAAACTTTCAATCAGATGGTGGTTCTCTTGGTGGCCAAACAAAGATTTAATAGAAAAACAAAATACATTTAAGTCAGACAGCCGCTTGAACAATATTCTTCTTTCAATTTTATATCGATTACAACTCAGCAAAACTGTCTCTGGGCTACCACAGTCACTTATCCAGTTGAATATTTTCCTATTATCTTTTGAGTAATAGTTTAGCTCACAATGCCCCAACCTAAGTCTTGTTAATTTCACCTTATCTCATGATTTGAAGAGTAACAGTAACCTTTTTTAACTAGAGGGTGACTAGAAAGGAAATGCCTTCCCTTTAATTCATTTTTCCAATCCTCTTGCCATTTCTTCTCTGCCTTTTTTTAATCCTACTTCTCAATTCTGCTCTGCCCAGGGGTATTCTAATTTCTACTTGCCCGCTCTGTAAGGAAGACTTTGCAATGCCATCCACAATTTCATTTCCCTCCACCCCAGCATGCCCAGGTATCCATGTAAATCTGACTTCACAACCCATCTTCTCTACTCTAAACAAAACTAAAAGAATCTCAATAACAATGTCCGGATGAGCATTTGACTTATTCCCTTTTATAGCCTCCAAGGCAGCAGCAGAATCCGAACAGATGACAACCCTGCATGGTGGAGAGTCTTCTGTCCGCCATAAGGCCCAGAGGGTTGCTAATAATTCTGCTGCAAAGACAGAAACACCATCTGAAACCCAGTGACAAACCTCAACTCCAAGTTGAGACACGTGCATCCCAAATCCTGCCTTACTGCTCTCTGGGTCCACTGAGCCATCAGTGAAAATCTTCATATAAGATACCCATTTATTATTTAAATATTCATTTACCATCGATGCTGTTGAAATTGCTCTGCTCCTTTGAAACTGAAAAAGGAGGAATAGGTCTACTTCTGGTTCTGACAAAAGCCAAAAAGGAATGGGTGGCAAGCAAATTGGTCAGCTATGTCTTCCTCAATCAGTTTCACAGCCCAGATATTAACCAAATCTAAAAATGCATATCTTTTAATTTCACTTTGGCACTCCGACGTCTCCTGCAAAAGACATTTTGATGGTCAGATGTGATTGAAGCCATTTAGTTTTACCCAATACTGCAGGTCCAACTTAACTCATCTTAAATGTAGAGGCGTTTCTCCCATCTCCACACATAATGTAGGATTGATGTTGTTCCAAAAGCTCCATAACAGAGTCTCAGTGCTTTGGACTACACATTGTCTAATTTTTCAAGCACTGCCGTAGCAGCGGAACCATAAGCAAAATAACCATAATCAATTACTGATCTAATCATAGCTAGATATAAGTACATAGTTTCCCGTCCTGCTCCCCAGTTGCATCCAGCAATACTTCTCATAACATTTAAAACTATCTCACACTTTCCAATTGTTTTATATAAATGAACCCTCCAAGTAAGTCTTTCATCAAACCAGACACCTAAAAACTTAAAAACACCTAAAAAATACCTTGACTCTTTCCAGTGGAGAATCATATAGACACAATTCACAATCAGGAATCTTTCTTCTAAAGCCAAAAATCATATTTGTTCTTAAAAGCAGAAATCCTGAAATCCCAGTTGTTTGCCCAGTTTTCAACTGATCTTAAAGCTTTTTGTACCTGCTTTAATGTATACTTGACATTTCTTCCTCTTTTCCAGATTCCACCATAATCTGCAAACAACGATTTGTCAAATCCTGTCCCTACCTGCTCAAAGATATCGTTTATCATGTCATTAAAAAGAACTGGACTAATGACGCTTCCTTGAGGGATACCAATATCTATTTTGACTGACTTGGAGCTTATTCCGCCTATTCTTACTTGAATTGTCCTTTCCTTAAGAAAATCTTTGATCCAATTAAACTTTCTACCTCTAATTCCCACATCACAGAGTTTAATTTATAAACCATCCTTCCATAGTGTCATATGCTCTTTCAATATCTAGAAATACATTTACCATTGCTTCTCTATTTTGAAACACCTTTTTAATATCATAATCTAAAAGGGCAACAGATTCCATTGTTGATCTTCCAGTTCTAAAATCATTTTGATAGGCAGCAAAATGTCCTTTATTTTCTAAAAAATAAGTCTGTTGGTGACCATTTGTTTCATAGTTTTACAAAGCACTGATGTTAAAGCTATAGGCCGATATTAACTAGGACTAGACACGTCTTTACCTGGCTTAAAATCTACCACCGTCTGCTTCCACTCTACTGGTAATTTTCCTTCTTTCCACACTGAACTAAACAAAGCTGGCATTTCTATTAATACAGAGTCACCTAAATGCGTAAGCAATCCGTAACAGTCCATCCCTACCAGGAGAAGTGTTTGAACCTGATTGGACAGGTTCCTGCAATTCCTGAAGGGAGAAAAACTAATTTATGGAGCTGTTATCATCCAAGCTCCTGTCCAATTTCTAACTTTTCTTTAACACAATTTCCTTTCTCAAATCACCTGGCTCTCCAGAACTGTGTAACGCTTGGAACAGCTCTACAAACATATCAGCCTTTTCCTTGTTCGTTACAGCTTCAATATCTCCTTCCAGCAAAGCTGGGATAGATGGTTTTCTATATATCCCTGCCATTCTGTGAGCGATCCTCCATAGCTGCTTTATAGATGTCTCAGGGCCCAGAGTTCCACAAAATCTTCTCCAACTATCCCTCTTTGCATTTTTAATTACTCTCCTTGCTACTGCTCTTTCCATTTTATACTCCATAACATTATCTAACACTGGGTACTTTCTTAATTTCCTGTAAGCTCTATTTCTGTTTCTTACTGCTATATCACAGTTTTTATTCCACCATGGAACTAATGCTCGAGCCTTAGGAACATTCCGCAGCGGAATAGTCAACTGAGCAACTTTATGAATTACAGAACAGAGGGATTCATTCCACTCGTCTATGGAGCCCTCACTATCAATCTCTTCTATTATATCCACAGCTTTCTCCTGGTACTCATCCCACCGGGCCAATGAAAAATTATACCTAGCAGTCATCTCCTCAACTTCTACTATTAGATTTCTACCAAATCTACATAATAAAGGATAGTGATCACTTCCTAGTGTGTACCTGTCCATAACATCCCATTTCCCAACCCTGGCTAAGTCTGAGGAAGTGATCGATAAGTCTAAGTGACTACAAGTATTCTTTACAATATTAAATCTTGTAGGCCTTCTGTCATTTATAAGTACCATGTTGTATTTATCTAGAAACTCCTCTACCACCATTCCATTACTATCTTTACTTTCACTACCCCACATAGGGTTATGGGCATTGAAATCTCCAACCCAGATTACTGGGGATCTTACCTTATTCATAATTCCATCAAAATCTGATAACATCATATTACATGGATTATAGAAGTTAATCAAAGTTGTTTGACCACAAGAGCTCCAAACCTCCTCAGCCACAATTTCAAGGTTAGATTTAAAATCAAGTCTTTTAAATGGAAGTCCTGTTTTTATGAAAGTTGCACACCCTCCACCAGATTTACCCATTCTGTCAGCTCTCAAACTATCATACCCAGGGATCACAAAATCAAAATGAAGCTTTAACTGTGTCTCCTGTATACAGATCAAATCAGGCTTATCTTTAAAAGTTCCAATAAACCTTTTAAATTCTTGACCATTTGTAATTAAACTTCCTGCATTCCATTGTAATATTAAAAACATCCAAATACTAATTATTGGCCCCTTCATCCACGTAAAGCTCCCCCATACTCCCTGACCCAACAACTGGGACGTATTCAGTGATTGTTTGTCTGTCATATACTCATGTAATTCTTCTGGTAAAACCTGTTTCATATCAAGGAATCTTTCTGCAGCTCCAACAACTACTTTTATCATATCTGACCTCTTGGTTACAGTTTTAGCCCCGACCAGTACATCAACAACAAACGCCAAAAAAGACTCTTTAGTCATCAACAACATATCTGAAGGAACCATAGTTTGAGAACGCAGAATGTGCTAACTCCCCATCACTCCAATCTTTTCTTATCCTTTGCTCTCTATTAACTTTCTTTACTGCCTCAGCATATGATAGTTTTTGTTGGTTACTAACAACCTGAATCTGCTTTGCCTGAATAAAATACTCACATCCTCTGAATGCCACTATATGGTCCCCTCCACAGTTACTGCATTTAGGTGCCGCTGCCTTACACACTTTAATATCATGATCTTCTCCACATTTCACACATCTTCTTTTACCCCAGCACAAACCAGCGACGTGTCCAAATCTCTGGCAATTATAACAGTGCAAGGGAGGTCTAATATATTCTCTAACTTGATAAGACATGCTCCTAAGATAGACTCTAGTTGGAAGAACATCACCTGCAAAAACCAGTAGGATGGGAGAATCTCAATCACCTCCTTTTCTCCATTTTAATCGCTTGGCTTCAGTCACTCAACCACTTTTAATATTGTCCAAAATTTCCTTTTCAGTTATACCAAACCAAATACCATACACTACCCCCCTAACATCCTTCCTTTCTTTTGGAGTAATACACTCCACTTTCACAACCAATTTCCCCATTGTTTTAGCACTGTTACATCGGTCAACATCTTTGCAACAAGTTTTCAATAATCCATTATATAAAATCTTGGCCTGGAATCCTTTACCTATTTGGTTCTCTAATGCTGCTGCCATTTTCAAAGGATTAAGGGCTCTAAATCCTCCATCCCCTTCCTTCTGACCTTTAATTTTATACAGAACTACAAATTCCTCCAAGTCACCCATTTTCCTCAATTTGTTGTCCCCTATTACATCAGGTCTTTCACTTGATGCACCTCGTTTTTAGCTACCCTTCTGGAATATTCCACAATCTCCCACCCTCCTCCTTCAATCTCAACCCTCCCTCCCCTTTTGCAGCCATAGGCTACAAACTAACCCTTTCAAATTACTAGGCTGAATAAACAAGTTAATAGAATATGTAAAATTAAACAAACTGGCCAACCAAAAGTAAGGGAAACCAGCACTGAACAAACATCAAAAAAACCCAGCCTGCCAGCCAAGAAATTGACCTATCACAACAAGACTGATTTAAGCTAATCAATCAGAAATAGGCAATTTAGATCCAGCCAATCAGGATTAAGCATTAATCCCATGCCCGCTCATTCAAGAGGGTACATTAGAAGGTGTCCCGGGGGGGTTCTTGACTAGTTTGTGTCTGAGGAAGAGGGTTGGTTTACTGTTGAAATGTTGCAAGCAGTATCTGTATGTATGTGACTGTCAATGCCAAAGGATAGTGTGGTTAGATTTGTTAACCAGTCATAAAGCTTCTGTGGCCAGTAGTTTATTATCCCTCTCAATCTCCTATCTTTTCTTGTTGTGTTAGTGGTTTAAGAGGAGTCATGGGGATATGTTGAAGGAAAGAATTATCTATGAAGAACACACAAATCTGTAGAGCATCTTCAGAGCCTTTTCTGGATGAATGAAATAATCTTCAGTACACTAGAATCAATGGTTTACTTTTTAGTTGTAATTCCATGTGTAAGTGTTATAAAGCAGGCAAATCAATAGCTGGTTTACACACAAATGAATGACGGTCACCTTAGCTACCAACTGTTCCCATTTCTCAATCTAAAACCTTTGTGCAAGAGCAGTTATGTGCTATATTAACACAATACTTAATACTACTTAATGACTTGCTGTCTCATATTTCTTCCTCTTATTTCATATTCTCTCATACTATCTGATGTAATGCCTAAGCTTTTCTTTATAAATTTCCCTCCACCCTGCCTCTCTGCATCTTTCTTTCTGCATTCCCATGTTCATCTCCTTCTCTTCATTTCTTGAACTGTTTCTGTTTCCAATCTTATTTGTTTCTTTGTCTCTCTGTCTTGCTTGTCCTTGTTAATTTTACCTTCTCAATTCTTTCTCTCCCTTTTGTTAATAATTTTCTTTTCACCCTCTCCCCTCAAGCCTCTTTCTATTAATTCTTTTTTATTAGTTTCATTTTTTCTTTATCTTTGGGATGGGTTGAAATGTGTCTATTTTCATGCACGATGTATTGAAACAAGCGTGATGAACTTAAAGCATAGGTCTGTACATAGAACTACCAATTGTGGCCATTATGGAGACTTCTCTGTTCCGAGGGCAGGAACAGCCATTGGATGCTCCTGGGTTTAGATGTTTCAAAGGGACAGGAAGGGAGGTAAGAGGTGGGGATTGGCTTGCTAATATGAGATAATATCAGAGCTGCAGCAAGAGAGCATGTCATGGAGGGATTGTCTGAGTCAGAGTAGGTGGAAGTCAGAAACAGAAAAGGAACAATCATTCCATTGCGAATAGTCCATAAGCCATCCCCCTCCCACAGCATAAGACACTGACAAACAGATCTGGAAGAAATTTTTGGAAAGGAGCAAAAATACAATTCAAGTTCCCTTAAATTGATTAGTACCCCTTTAGTGCAGAAGGTTTCAATGGGTTGGAACTTGTTAGGAATGTCCAGGAAAGATTCCTGACACAATATGTAGACAGACTGACTATAGGAGAGGTGATAGTAGATCTAGTGTTTGGCAATGACCCAAGTCAGATATCCTTGCAGGAGACCACTTTGGAGAGAATGAGCACAACTCCCTGACCTTTATCATAGCCTGGAAGAGGGGTAGGAGCAGACAGTAGGGGAATACATTTAATTGGTGGAGGGAGATGCTATTCAGCAGGAACTTAGCACAAATTGGGAACAGAATTCTCAGGGAAATGTGGACATAATTTAGGAAGCACTAGTATGAGATTCTGGATAGAATTGTTCATTGAGGCAGGGAAATGACACACAGTGAAGGAGACGTGGTCATCAAGAGATGTGGAACATTCAGTCAAGGTGAAGGAAGAGGCTTGCTTAAAGCTTTGTCCTCAGCAAGGGCCCTACCTTTGTCCCCCCTGTGCCACACCTCAGTGAGTTCTGCGTACCCACAGTACTGAGCTCCACATCTGTTGCCTCTGAATCCAAACCTACTACTTTGGCAAGGATTTTTCACTCCACACCGCTAACCCCTTCTCCAGTTTTCTGCCTTCCTCCTCTTCTTGGACACTGCACTCTGGACTTCTGCCTGCTTTGGATCTTTTAATCTGTAACTGGCAACAAGAAATCAACCATCCCCCGTCTCTTATTCTAACTGTCCACTCTATGTATGCACTGTCCTCCGCTCTCCACCCTCTACAATAAAAAATCAACCTCACCATCAAACCCATGGACAGGGGAAGGGGGAGCTTGCTGTTGTAGTTTGGCAGAGTGACCTCTACCTTGCAGAGGCTAAGTGGCAAACCTCTGACATGTCCCCATACTTACCCCTTGAAAAGGAACCCCATTACAGAGCATCAGGCTATTGTCTCCCCCAACATCACCATCATCATCGACTCTGAAGATCTCCCATCCACTGCCACCAATCTTATAGTTTCTTTACCCTGCACCACTTGCTTCTAGCTCCTACCCAAGATCCAAAAGGCCCATTGTATCTATTCGTTCCTGCCCCACTGAATTTGTGTCCACATGCCTCAACTCTATTTTATCCCAAATTGTTCCATCCCTTCCCATTTCTACTCCCCATTTCTTTTCCAGAATGTTGGTCCATGTCTTCCTCTACTGCAATCCTTTGACACTTCACATCTCTTCAACAACTTTTAGTTCCCTGATTGCCTCATTTTCAATATGGATATCCAGTTCCTAAATGCTTCTGACCCCATCAAGAAGGCCATAAAGTTCTCCTCTGCTTTCTAGACAACAGACCTAACCAGTTCCCCTCCTCTACTACACCCCTCCATCTGGCAGAACTTGTCCTCAAACTCAACAGTTTCTTTTTTGGCTCCTCTCATTTTTCTCTGAACCCAACGTGTAACCAAACCACCTGCATGGGCTCCAGCTAAGTCTAACTTTTTGTTGGCTACATGGAACTGTCCATATTCCAAGCCTTCACTGGTAAAGCTCCCCAACTCTTTCTGCACTACATTGATCTACATTGGTACCATCTCTGGAGACAGACAGCCTAGTGAAAACTTTTATAAACATTCTAGCTCTCATGGCTATCTTGATTATGCCTCTTCCCATTCTGTCACTAGTAAAAGTGCCATTCCCTTTTCTCAGTTCTTTTGTTTCTGCCGTCCCGCTTGGTGGCGCAACAATATCAGCACTGGACTCCGGAGTGAAGGTTCCCGAGATCGAATCCAAGTTGGGTTGAGCGTTGAGCTAGCAACTCGGCCTGGTAAAAGCAAGAATAGCTTGCTACGGAAACACAGTCATGACAGTGCCCTGATAGCTCCAGTGCAGAGTTAAGGGCTATTCTTCTTTTTCTTCTTCGTTTCTGCGACACCAATTCTCAGCATGAGGCTTTCCTTTCCAGAACATCTAAGATGCCCTCCTTCTTCAAACAGGGGGTTTTTCTTCCCCTACCATTGTTGTTGCCCTTACGAGCATCTCTTCCCTTTCCCGAGCAATCTCCCTCATCACATTTTCCACCCACCATGGCAGGGATGGAATTCCTCTTCTCATTCTTTACCACTCCATAAGGATCCACATTCAGCACATCATTCTCCACAAATTCCTCCATCTTCAGTCAGATCCTACCAACACACCTTTACCTCCTCCCTTTCTCTGCTTCCCACAGGTATCACTTTCTTTGTGATCCCTTTGTCCATTTGTCCCAACCTTCCGACCTTCCTCTTGGCTACACTTGCCTATTCACCTTCTCCCTCATCTCCATCAGGGTCTAAAACTGTCCTTTCAGTCAATACAGCATTACATTGTGAGCCTGTTGGGGTCATCTACTATAAGAGATGTTCCCATCGTGGCCTCCTCACGTTGGTGAGAACTGACGTAGCCTGAGGTCTTTTTGCTGAGCACTTTCAGTGCATCTGCAGTGGCCAACTATCTTAATTCCACTTCCCATTCCCATTCTGAAATATTTATCCCTGACCACCTCTACCATGATGAGGCTACTCTCTGGCTCAGCATGTCATAGTCCTTCTGGATAACCTCCAATCTGATGACATCAACATGGATTTCTCTAGCTTCCTGTAAATTTTCCCACTCCTCCTTCTCTGCTTTTCCATTCCCCATTCTGTCTCCCCTTTTCTCCTCACCTACCTATCAATTCCCTTTGGTGCCCCCCTTCCCTTTCTCCTACAGTCCACTCTCCTCTCCTATTAGATTCCTCTTTACTTCAGCCCTTTACTTCTTCCACCTATCACCTCCCAGCTTCTCACTTCATTCCTCCTCTGCCACCCACCTACCTTGTCCCTCGCTTGTCCTCAATGATCCTACAGGCACTTTTTACACACCTGTCCTTGTAAATGTCCTGAACCATGGGAAGTTCACAACTACAGACACGCTGGGCTGTCCGCACCTCTCTCTACAGAGTCCTGCAGTTAAGGGAGGTATAGTTCCCATACCAGGCAGTGATGTAGCCAGTCAGTGTGCTCTCAATTGTACTCCTGTAGATACCATCAGGGACACTCATTACCTGGGGTAGTGCTCTCTTCTTGCAGCTGTCATCAAGGCAGAAGGTACACGAACCTTAGGATTCACATCACCCAGTTCAGGAGCAGTTATTACCCCTCAGCCATCAGGCTCTTCAATAAATTCACTCAACTTCACTTGCCCCATCATTGAAATGTTCCCACATTTAAGGGCACTTCATCTCATGTTCTCAACATTCATTCCTTATTTATCTATCTATTTGTTTGTTTATTTGTTTGTCTATCTATCTATTTATTATTATTATTTATTTGCTTTTGTATTTGCAGTTTGCCGTCATTTGCACACTGGTTGTACGCCAAAGTTGGTGTGGTTTTTCATTTTTTCTATGACAGATTTATTGAGTATGGAGAATGCCCATAAGAAAATTAATCTTGGGGTTGTATATGGCAATATACAATATCAAAATACTTTGATAGTAAATATATTTTGAAATTTAAATAGTAAATATATTTTGAAATTTAAATATTATTCCTTTGTTCAAGGTGGGGAGTTGGGATGACCATGGGAATTAAGTGAGTCTTACTTCAGTGGTGGGCAAATTATCGGAGAAAATACTTACAGACAGGATTTTTGAGCATTTGGAGAAGCAGTAGAGATGATCAGCATGGCTTTATGGGGGGGGGGGGGCAGAACCTGATAGACTTCTTTGAGGACAAAATATATTCATGAATGTAGAGACCTGGATGTGAAGTATATGGAATTTAGTAAGACATTTCATAAGTTTCTCCATGGTAGGCTCATTTAGAAAGTTGAAGACATGGACATTGTGGATTCAGAAAGAGCTTGCCTGTTGGTTATAGAAAATGGAGCATAGTTTGGCTGGAGGTCCATGACAAGAGGTGTTCTGTCAGGATTTGTTCTGGGACCCTTGCTCTTTGTGATTTTTATAAATGACTTGGATGGAAAAAGTGGAAGGGTAAGTTAGTAAGTTTGCAGATGACATGAAGGTGGGTGGGCTTGTGGCTAGAGTAGAGGGTTGTTGTGGGTTGCAATGGGGCATTGATAGGATGCAGAGTTGGGTTGTGAAGTTCATTCATTTGTTATGTGCCCTGTCATATGACGTGAACGATCATGGTCTTTCCATGACCATGGGTGTTCTCGGCAAATTTTTCTACAGAAGTGGCTTGCCATTGCCTTTCACTGGGCAGTGTCTTTACAAGATGGGTGATCCCAGCCATTATCAATACTCTTCAGAGATTGTCTGCCTGGGTTGAGAAGTAGCAGATGAAATTTGATCTTGAAAACTATGAAGTGATTCACTTTGGAAGGTCGCTTTTAAAGGTCCAATACAGGAGTTAATGGTAGGATTCTTGTCAGTGTGGTGCAACAGGGGGATCTTGGGGTCCACGTCCATACATCCTTCAAAGCTGCAGCGCAAGTTGTCGGGGTTGTTAAGAAGGCATATGGTTAGTCAGGGGATTGAGTGCAAGAGTCACGAGGTAATGTCCCTCAATAGAAACTTTTTAGACCACATTTGGAATATTGTGTTCAGTTCTGGTTGCCTCATTAAATGTGGAAGCTTTAAGTGAAGAGGAGATTTAACAGGATGCTGTCTGGATTAGAGAGCATGTCTTATGAGGATATGTAGAATGAGACAGGGCTTTTCTCTTTGGAATGAAAGAAGGTGAGATGTGACTTGATAGAGGTATACAAGATGATAAGAGGCATAGATCGAGTTGATAGCAAGAGACTTTTTCCAAGGGTGGAAATAACTTATACAAGGGAGCGTAATTTTAAGGTGTTTGGACGCAAGTATAGGGGGTAATCAGAGGTAAGTTTTTTTTACAGTGGTGGATTCATGAAAAGCCCAGCCTGGTGTGGTGGTAGAGTTAGATACATTAAGGTTGTTTATGAAACTCTTGGATGGGCACATGGATGACTGAAAAATGGAGGGCTATATAGTCAGGAAGGGTTATATGATTTTAGAGAAGGTTAAAATGTTGACAAAATACTTGACAAAGCATCTATACTGTGTTATAATGTTCTGTTCTATTACAGGAAGATGTGAAAAACATTTAATCCAGTAACCAATGACATGAAGTCCCCAGTAATATGGGAACATCTACTGATTTATTGTTGCATTATTATTGTAATTTCCAGAATAGACATCATTGTCATATCAACACCAGTGTAATCTGCAGCCTTATTAACAAATCCCTGGTTGTCTACTATTCTATATTCACTTTGCTGTTGATGCTCAGCAGCTGAATACTTTGAGCATATTCTGTGAATGATGACAAATGGCAAATGCCTCAAATGGAATAAAATGATGTTAAAAAAAAGGTAATCTTTTCTCATGAGTGAAAATAAATTTTATTGCCTGTTATCCAGAATTCTTTTCATTGTGTGTTGGTGAATGTTTACAAAATGCAATAAAACAGTTCTGTAAATGAAAATTTAAAAAAAATTGGAGATGCTGGAAATATAAAATAAAAAAAGATCATATCAGAAAAACTCAGCAGGTCAGGACGCGTCTGTCTAATTTTTTTTATAAAAGACTGAGAAGGAGGAGAGAGAAGCTGAAGCTTCAGAAAGGTGGGGGTGTTGGGATGTCTCCAACAGGGAGAGAAAACGGAGGGTAAGCTGCAAAGAAGGTTATAAGTCAGCGAGTGAAGTTGGAGAGTGAAAACAGATAAAAAGAATGTGGGAGTTGTGAAGTGAAGATAAGAAAACGTGCCTGGCAGGTTAGGCTGGAAGTTTCTCCACTCCCAGAGGAGAAAAAAAGGAAAAGCACAGAAATAGGATGAGCCAACATCACAGATGGGTGACTGATTCCAGCAGAAATTCAGTTACCATTACCGGTGTAAGTGAAGTGTTGAGGCCAGAAAGCTGCATGATGCTTAGATGGAGCAGAGGTGATTGGTAAGAGGGTTAAAAGGTTATGATGAGAAGGTGGGAGAATGGAGTTGAGAGTAAAAAGCAAATCAGCCACGATTGAATAAAACATAGAAACTAGAAAAGCTACAGCACAATACAGGCCCTTCGGCCCTCTAAGTTGTGCCGAACATATCCCTACCTTAGAAATTACTAGGCTTCCCCATAGCCCTCTATTTTTCTAATTCCATGTCCCTATCCAAAAGTCTCTTAAAGGACCCTATTGTATCTGCCTCCACTACCGTTCAGTCCATTCCATGCACTCACCATTCTCTGAGTAAAAAACTTACCCCTGACGTCTCCTCTGTACCTACTCCCCAGCACCTTAAACCTGTGTCCTCTTGTGGCAACCATTCCAGTCCTGAGGAAAAAGCCTCTGACTATCCACATGATCAATGCCTCTCATCACCTTATACACCTCTATCAGGTCACCTCTCATCCTCCGTCGCCCCAAGGAGAAAAGGCCAAGTTCACTCAACCTATTCTCATAAAGCATGCTCACCAATCCAGGCAACATCCTTGTAAATCTTCTCTGCACCCTTTCTATGGCTTCCACATCCTTCCTGTAGTGAGGCAACCAGAACTGAGCACAGTACTCCAAGTGGGGTCTGCCCAGGGTCCTTTATAGCTACAACATTACCTCTCTGCTCATAAATTCAATTCCATGATTGATGAAGGCCAATGCACTGTACGCCGCCTTAACCACAGAGTCAACCTGCCGAGCTGCTTTGAGTGTCCTATAGACTCGGACCCCAAGATCTCTCTGATCCTCCACATTGCCAAGAGTCTTACCAGTAATGCTATATTCTGCCATCATATTTGACCTACCAAAATGAACCACCTCACACTTATCTGGGTTGAACTCCATCTGCCGCTTCTCAGCCCAGTTTTGCATCCCATCAATGTCCCGCTGTAACCTCTGATGATTGATTGATCACCTGAATGGCCTAATTCTGCTCTTACATCTTATGTAGTCTGGAAGTCCTGACGCTTGTATTGGGCCCTATTGTAAAGGGACAGGAGGCCACAGATGACCGTTTCCTCAAACACCAGACACAAAATGCTGGAGGAACTCAGCAGGTCAGGCAGTATCAGTCCTGAAACATCAACTGTTTATTTTCCTCCATAGATGATGCTGAGTGTATTGCTCCAGATGTGTAGCCTCTGCAGAATCCCTTGTGTCACTGATCACAACTCACCAGTCCAATTCCCCACTGAACTATTGTCCCTTAGTTCCCCAGCCACCCTTATTCTTCGACCACTCAATGCAGCCCAACAATACCAAACCTGGCCAAATGTTGTGCATATTTGCCAATGATATGGAAATATGTAAAAAGCCATATTGTGACAAAGATATTGTGTCTCTGTAACTGATACAAAATGGGAATGAAAGATTGAGTGAAAACTTGGTAAGTGAATTTTAATCACAAAAAAGGAAAGTCTGCTGATACTGGAAATCCAAACAAAACACACAAAATGCTGGAGGAACTCGACAGGCCAGGCAGCATTTATAGGTTGAGACCCTTCAGCAGGACAGGAGAGAAAAAAAAAAAGAGGAGCAGATTAAAAAGGTTGGAGGAGGGGAGAGAAAAATGCAAGATGATAGCTGAAACCAAGAGAGGGATGGGTGAAGTAAAGAGCTTTTGCATTTGTACAGGGCCCTGGTGAGACCACACCTGGAATATTGTGTACAGTTTTGGTCTCCAGGTTTAAGGAAGGACATTCTGGCAATTGAGGAAGTGCAGCGTAGATTCACTAGGTTGATTCCTGGGACGGCAGGGTTGTCTTACGCAGAGAGATTGGAGAGATTGGGCTTGTTCACGCTGGAATTGAGGAGATTGAGAGGGGATCTGATTGAAACGTTTAAGATAATTAAAGGATTTGATAGGATTGAGGCAGGAAATATGTTCCAGATGTTGGGAGAGTCCAGTACCAGAGGGCATGGATTGAGAATAAGAGGTCAGTTATTTAAAACAGAGTTGAGGAAGAGCTTCTTCTCCCAGAGAGTTGTGGAGGTGTGGAATGCACTGCCTCGGAAGACGGTGGAGGCCAATTCTCTGGATGCTTTCAAGAAGGAGCTAGATAGATATCTGATGGATAGGGGAATCAAGGGATATGGGGACAAGGCAGGGACTGGGTATTGATAGTGAATGATCAGCCATGATCTCAGAATGGCGGTGCAGACTCGAGGGGCCGAATGGTCTACTTCTGCACCTATTGTCTATTGTCTAGGAAATTGTTTGGTGAAAGAGATACAGGGTGGAAGAAGGAGGAATCTGATAGGAGAGGACAGAAGACCATGGAAGATACATGGAAGATAAGAGAAAGGGAGCACCAGAGGGAGGTGATGGTAGGCAAGGAGAAAAGGGGATGGGGCATGGTGAAGGGAGAGGGCAATTACTGGAAATTCAAGAATTTGACGTTCAGGTTGGAGGCAGCCCAAACAGAATATAAGGTGTTGTTCCTCCAACCTGAGTGTATCCTCATCATGGCAGTGGAGGAGACCATGTATAGACATATTGGAATGGGAATGGGAAGTGGAATTAAAATGGGTGGCCACCAGAGATCCCACTTTTTCTGGCGGACTCCCAATCTACATCGGGCCTCACCAATATACAGGATGCCATGCTGGGAGCACCGGACACAGTGTATGACCTCAACAGACTCACAGGTGGTGGTGGAAGTTCTGTTTGAAACCCTGAATCGTAGTGAGGCAGGAGGTGTAGCACTATTTCTGCTTACAAGGATAAGTGCCAGGAGAGAGATCAGTGGGGAGGCCGAGACAACAAGGGAGTCGTATAGGGAGTGATCCCTGTGGAAAACAGAAAGTGGGTGGGAGGGAAAGATGTGCTTGGTGGTGGAATCCCGTTGGAGATGGTAGAAGTTGTGGTGAATTATGTGCAAGACATGGAGGCTGGTGCAGTGGTAGGTGAGGAGAAAAGGAACCCTCCTCTACTGTCAACCTGGTAGAGTGGCGAGAGGATGGGTGGAAGGAGACGCGCGTGAAATGGAAGCAATGTGGTTGAAGGAAGCAATGTGGAGGAAGGGAAACCCTTTCCTTGAAAGGCCTTCAGTCAATCATTCTGAAATGAAAACCTTTATCCTGAAAGCAGCTGCAGTGGAGATGGAGGAATTGAGAGAAGGAAATTGCATTTTTACAAGTAACAGGGTGGGAAAAGGTGTAGACCGTGAGAGTCCGTGGGTTTATAATAGACATCAGTCTACTATAAACCAGAGTCAGAGACAGAGACATAGTGACTGAGAAAGGGGAGGGAGGTGTCGGACTTGGACTAGATAAACTTGAAGGCAGGGTGGAAGTTTGAGGCAAAGTGGATGAAGTCAACGAGTTCCACATGGTTGCAGGAAGCAGCACCAATGCAGTCATCAGTGAAGCGTAGGAAAAGTAGGAGATGGCCACCAATGTAGGCTTGGAACATAGATTATTATCTGAATTCAGCATTTCTCAACTGGGGTGCTGCGAGAGATTGTGATTAAAAAAATAAGCATTTTTTGAACCTCATGCAATGCTTGTGTGGTGAACTACATATACCTGTCTGGACACACCCCTTTGCTGACTGCTCCTGTGGCTCCTCCCACAGACCCGTGTATAAAGGCGATTGGAGGCTCTGCTCCTCCCTCAGTCTCCAGGATGTTGTGTGATGGTCTCTTGCTGCTGACAGTGCTTTCTTCCAGCTAATAAAAGCCTATCTCTTGCCTCACGTCTCCGAGAGTTATTGATGATGCATCAGCTTGATACTAGCTTTTGCTGTGGTGGGCAGTGACAGTGCAGCCCTATTAAATATCTTGCTAGAGGTCTCTCAGCTCACTATGACAGTGCACAGGAGGACTGTGCATATTTGGTTGAATCCTTTCTCACTTTTTGACTCGGGGTGGGAGAGGCCATTGATTGGTGAGTGATGTATTGCACAGAGGGGAGGACGGTTTCTGCTGAGGAGCATGAAGTACATTTTTCAAGCATTGAATGGACTCGCCCAACTTGGGCTGTGACATCTCTCCCTCTGGAATTACCTCCCCCAACTTCCACTGACTGACTAATGGGAGCAAACAAGCTACCAGTGTAGTAGAAAATTGGAGGGAAATTTTCATTTTAAAGATGGTCCAGTGTGGTGATTTTGAAGAGGAGGTGTGAGATAGAAGAAGAGGATTCTAGGCCTAGGTCTAAGCCTTCGGACAATTCTGATAAGGTTAATGATGAAGAATTACAATCCTCTGGTGATTTCACTGCACTAGTGTAATAACGAACACAAAAAAAGTTCGTTATTACAACAAAAGCTACTTATCAGTGGGTTTTTCTTGGACTGGTGATCCAAGTTGTCCTGTTCCATTGAGCCTAGTCTGTGGCAAACAACTTACAAATGTACCAATGGCTCCAGCAACATTGAAAAGACTGAACTACAGATCACAGCCAGGGGACACGTAAAAGGGCTGATTATTTTAAATGACTATTGGACTCTCAAAACAAACAGAGTAAAGCTTTTGAAAGCAAAGTCATAGTCAGTAAAAGAACTCAGGAAGCAAGTTATTTAGTAGCTTTAAGACCAGTTTACCAGAGAATTTTTAAAATCCTTGGTGGCAGAGTGAAGTCAAGATGGCGGTAAACAGCAACTCCTTTACTTGCATCTTTGGAAACAACACTATATCTATCTTTGATATCTCTTTTTTCCCCATTTCAAGGTTCTTTTGAAGATCCTGACCTGGAGTTACAATCTGAATTCAGTTCTTTGCAGGACTGGAACCCACTCTCAGGGCCTCACGACTGGCTGCTTTTTGATATCCCAAGGACACGGCCTGGAAGACTAGCATGACTTTAGGTTTCCGGATTTTCGTGGCTCTGGGGACGGGTTGATTCTAAACCAGTGCCCTTGACTGAAGTGTCGCGGGAGAATATGGAACATCGAGATATAGTGGGTTAGCTGCCGGGGGTTGTGTGTCTGGAGAACTGCCCCTTTCTGGTGCTGACTTTCTGGGCCCAGAGCTTGGAAAAAGCGACGCAACAGACCTTTAACTTTGTAGATCAGTGAGTTGTCCGATATGGCTCCTCTCTCGCTGTGAAACGGGGACACCTCTTTTTCTCTTATTAGGAAGAGAGAGAGCTTGCGGTACATCGAACTACCGGGTGAATGAGTAGTTTTTTGGGGTACAATAAGTCTGTGTCTTTATCGATGCTTTGCTGCACACTTGGGTGCTTGGTGAAGGGTGCTGATGTTATTTTGTTGGTGTGGGTGGGGGGAGGGTTTGTTGCCTTGCTGTGGCTTGTGTGTGTGTGGAGGGGGGTGGTTTGGGATATAAATGTTTTAACTGTCTTTGAGGCACTCCTCTGTTTTCATGGATGTTTGCGAAGAAAAGTAATTTCAGGATGTATTTTGTACACATTTCTCTGACAATACAAGTACCTATTGAAAACTATGTGAAGGCCTCGTCAAAGAGCACACCAAATCCTGCTACATCCAGAAATCCAGTGGCTTACCAGAGGAAGAGCTCTCAACAGAGCGTTTGAGCCGAAGGGTGAATTGCAGGAATATTTCCAAGAAAATTGTAGGCCAGATTTTGTTGAATGCTTTGAAGATGAAGAATGGCTGCAGAAACTAGCCTACCTAACAAGCATTTTTCATCATATGAACCCAGCTGAACAAACCTCTGCAAGACCTCAGAGCAAATGTTTTGACTTCAAGTGACAAGATTCTTGGATTTAAGAGGAAAGTGAATCTTTGGAAAAATCATGTTGCAAAAGGAAATCTTGAAATGTTTTCACTGCTGCTTGGACTCAAGAGTGTGGAAGGATATCAGAAAGTCTCGAGTCTTTTTGAAAACCACCGGGAAGAACTGCAGAACAAAATTGAACAGTATTGTTACTCCCTTTTAACACAAGTGCATGAATAGCTGAGGGACCCTTTCTCTGAATCTTCTGAGAACTTCTCTTTGAGAGAAGAGGAAGAACTTTGTGAGTTGCACTCTGATCATGCCCTCAAGTAGATTTACTGACCTGCCCCTGGACAAGTTCTGGACCTCTGTGAAAGAAGAGTAGCCTGTCATTCATAGGAAAGCAATTAACATTACATTGTAGTTTTCAACTTCTTATATGTGTCAGCAAACTTTTTCTAGTTTAACAAGCATCAAGAGCAAGGATAGAAATTGGCTCATTTCAGTTGAAGATGAAATCCATGTGTGCTTATCTCAAGTTCGGCACAGAATTGAGAAAATTATTATATTTGCCTTATGAAAGGGAAAGAGATTAATTTCAAGAACGGTAAGCTAAGTCTAACACTTGTGTAGCACTGGTCTTATTGCATGTGACTAGTCAGGGCACTCTGTGAGAAAATTGAACTACACAGTACTACGCAAGGTGCTAGTAGGCCATCAGAAGCTCTAGCTATCAGAAGGAGGCAATGATTAGAAAAGGTTTGTTTATAAGGAAAAAAGCAATATGTACAAAATATTTACATGAACAAGAACAATTCAAGATTCCAACAGTCTGTTTAGGTTCCAAATCTTTGATATAAAACCACAACACATTAATTAGAATCAGTGAGATTCCTTTATTCTCATCCAGAATTATGTTGCATGCCGCATGTCACATGTCACATCCAGAATTATTTCCAGGTAGTGGACGATTTCCTTCACGCCACTCTGCCGTATTGGGAAATCGCGTACCAGGCAAGTTACAGCCGTGGTTTGCCATTGCCTTCTGCCGGGTGAGCTTTTTTTAAGAGATCACCAGCTCTTAACGTGAGCCGGCTGGATTTGAACTCGGGACCTCTCACCCCAAAGTCCAACGCTGATGCCACTACACCACCAGCTGGCCTTTAATACTCTAATCTCTCTAAATAATTCAATCTAATATTATTCTCTATTTAAAAGTTTACAGACTAACTTTCCTTGTTATTTATCCCTAGTTAATTAGAGAACAAAATATAATACCTATTCTTAAGTATTATAGTTAACTCCAGTTTCAGTTCCAAGCAGTATATCTATAAGATTAAATTCACAATCAAAAATTCAAGGGTCCTCCAGGGCAAAAAGGTTGTGAAAGGCTGATCTAAGTGGAACGAGACTGCAAATGGGTGTAGTGCAAAGGGATATAGGTGTTGGTGCATGAACCACCATTCAAATCACATTCAATAGCTCATTCTCTGAAATGCAATCACTGCACTCCGCAGCCTCTAACTTTCCTTTAAGAAAAGGATATTTGAAGAGTTTAAACGAACTGGCAATTTTATGTGCTTGACCATCTTGCTTTCTTCTTGCCATTACCATATGGTGGGAGATGCAGTCCTCACACTGCCAGGTTCAGGAGCAGTCTGTCCTGCAACCACTGGGCTCCTGGACCGGCATCACTCATCTCACTTCTGAATTGACTATTTGCAAGTTTTGTCCTCTTTTCCACAGTGGATATTTGTCAGTCGTTTTTGTGTGTGTGTTTTTTGTGGACTCTACTGTGTTTCTTTGTTTTCTGGGTGCCTGCCGGAAAATGAATCTCAAGGTTGTATACGGTATATATATGTTGATAATAAACGTGAACCTTGAAATTCTATTTATTTACTTATTTATTGAGATACAGCGTGAACTAGACCATTCTGTCCTTTTGAGACACACTGTCCAGCAACCTGCAAATTTAATCCTAGCCTAATCACAGGACAATTTACAATGACCAATTGACCTACTGACCGGTACGTTTATGGACTGTGCGAGGAAACCAAAGCACTGGGAGGAAACCCAAGCGGTCACATGGAGACTGTACAAACGCCTTGCAAGCAGCGGCAGGAGTTGAACCTGGGACACCTGAACTGTAAAGCTAATCACTGTGCTACCGTGCTGCCCCATATTAATGGGCAGATACAGCAAGTAGTTAAGTTCCAGGATGTACTGAAGCAACGCACTAAGACTCCTTGGACAAGACCTTCTAAACTCACCATCTCCACCGGCTAGAAAGCCAAGCACAGCAAAGGCATGGGGAAAACCATCACCTGGAGGTTTCCTTCTGATCCCCACACCATCCTTGCTTGGAAATATATTGCAGTAAGTTTTTCTGGAACTGTATCTTATCCAGCATGTGGGTGTAATTTAACAGCGAGGGCTGCAGTGATTCAAGAAAGCAAGTCATCAAGAGAAGCTAGGATGAGCAATTAAATGCAGGTTCAGCCTGTAAACCATATCTCTTGAATGGATATCTATAAAAAAAAGTATTTATTGGAAAAAGCAGTATAGAAATAGGGACATTATGTAATAATTGCACAGGGTGTTGTTCAGGTAACACTTGGAACACTGGAGACACTTTTCAAAGGGCATTCTTCAGCTTAATTCCCAGGGTGAGAAGGTTATTTCTATCAAGAGAAGCTAAACAAATTTGGTCCGCATTCTTTGGAGTTTAGAAGAAAGGCAGATGGTCTTATTGAAACATATAAGACAGAGCAAGACAGAGTAGATGTTGAGATGTTCTCACTAGACACCGGGTCTCAAATGAGGGAACACAGTTTGAACACCACACACAAATGCTGGAGGAACTCAGCTGGCCAGGCAGCATCTATGGAAAAGAGCTAACAGTCAACTATGTGGGCCAAGACCCTTCATCAGGACTGGAGAAAAAAAGATGAGAAGTCAGAGTAAGAAGGTGAGGGGAGGAAGGTCGTAGGTGATATGCAAAAATGGGAGAGTGGGAGGGGTGAGTAGACAGCTGTGAAATGGATTGGTGAAAGAGAAAAAGGGCTGATGAAGGGGGATAGGAGAGGACAGAAGTCCATGGAAGAAAGGGAAGTGGGAAGATCAACCAGAGGGAGGTGATGGGCAGGAAAGGAGATAAGGTGAGAGAGGGAAATGGGAATGAGGAATTGTGGAAGGGGGCGGGCGGGCTTTACTGGATGTTCCTGAAATCAATATTCATGCCATCAGGTTGGAGGCTACCCAGACAGGATATAAAGTTTTGCTTCTGCAACCTGACTGTGGTCTCATCGTGGCAGTAGAGAAGGCCATGGACTGACATGTTAGAATGGGAATGGGAAGTAGAATTAAAATAGGTGGCCACTGGGAGATCCCACTTTTTCTGGTGGACAGAGTGTAGGTGCTTGCCAAAGTGATCTCCCAATCATTCTACCCATTTTAATTCTGCTCTGGTTGGAAGAGCAACATTCTATATTCCATATGGATAGCCTCCAACCTGATGGCATGCACATCGATTTCTCAAAATTCTGCTGTGCGTTGCTAGCATCTGAAGAGTTCCTTCTGTTTGTGATTGGACATTTGAAGATACAATCATTAAGAACCAAGGTACATAGAATGTTTTTCCAGCAGAGGATAGCAAATCTCTGGATTTCTTTACTCTGGAGAGTTATGGAGACAAGATTGTTTGTAGAGGTAGATACATTTTGAAGGATTAGGGGATTGAGAGTGATAGGGATCTGTCACAGAGGAGGAGATGATTTCAGAGGTAAATCAGCCCGAAGCATATTGATGGTAGGAAACGCTTGAGGGATTTGGTGCCTACTATATTCTTATCCTCTTGTGTTCTTGTATATCACACTGCAGCTTGGTTTGACTGGCTGGTGGCTGTAACAAAAATTATTTCACTTTTCTAAATTCAGCAAGGGGATTTGCATAAATATTCACAAACCAAGAAGCTGCTGTAGATGTGATAAACTGTAAGAAATCACTTTAATAGAGTTATATGAAACATGCAATACAGATAGAATAACAAATGGTTAATGGAATGGCTGTACAGAAAACAAACTAATACTAATCATCCGCTAAATGAGTTGGTCTGCAGAATGCCAGAGGGAATCACAGATTTGAAACCTTTCATGTAGCCTTCTTTCTCTCTCTCTCCCACACACACACACACACACACACACACACACACACACACACACACACACACACACACACACTCACACTCACACTCACACACACACACACTCACACACACACTCACACTCACACACACACACTCACACACACTCACACACACACACACACACACACACTCACACTCACTCTCTCTCTCACACACACACACACACTCTCTCTCTCTTTCTCTCTCTCTCCCTCTCTCTCTCTCTCTCTCTCTCACACACACACACACTCACACTCACTCTCTCTCTCACACACACACTCTCTCTCT
This sequence comes from Hypanus sabinus, assembly GCF_030144855.1. Lineage (NCBI taxonomy): Eukaryota > Metazoa > Chordata > Chondrichthyes > Myliobatiformes > Dasyatidae > Hypanus > Hypanus sabinus. The sequence goes on from NC_082732.1 coordinate 8,678,564, forward strand.
CTCTCCCTCTCTCTCTCTCACACACACACACACACACTCACACACTCACACTCTCTCTCTCTCACACACTCTCTCTCTCTCTCTCTCACACACACACACTCACACTCACACTCTCTCTCTCACTCTCTCTCTCTCTCTCTCTCTCTCTCTCTCTCTCTCTCTCTCTCTCTCTCTCTCTCTCAACATACTTTTCCCTATGTTCTCCAACTTGTAGCACTGGCAACATGTCATGACCTAGCCTAGGAGAAGATTCCCTATTGCAAAAAGAGTGTCCCCTTCTATATGCTTCAAAGTCTAAAATAACTCTTCCCAGTACATTCTCATGATAAGACACCATTTAGTACCTACACAAAGTCCTCACCTTCCTTAGGCAAACATGTATTCATCATTATTCTACGCTCAAAGCTGTAGACTTGTATTCCTTTAACTTTATCAAAACAATCCCACTCCAGCCTAACACCATTTTGTCGAACAGTCTTCCATTTTATTTTAGTATATACCAAGGAGGAATCAGATTTAACCCTTTCCTTACAGAGGCACATCTTGTGTAAATAGGCACACAGTGTAAATGTTTCCTGAAATTACCAAATGGGGAGGGGTTACAACCTTGGGATTTCAAGATGTACAAACAAGCTGGATGAACTCAGCAGGTCGGGCAGCATCTGTTGAAACGAGCAGTCAACATTTTGGGTCGAGACCCTTCGTCCAACGAATGCTGCCTGACCTGCTGATATCATCTAGCTTTTTGTATGTCTTGATTTGACCACAGCATCTGCAGTGTACTTTGTGTTGACCTTGGGATTTGTTCCTTCATTCCACTTAAAATCCACACTCTGATATTGATATAATCATTCTTAAAATAAACTGAAATTAATTTTATAAGTTCAATCAATACTTTTCTATTCAACCTTCATGCCAACTGACTAAAGTTTAATTATTACTAAAGACTAACTGAGATCATTAAAAGAATTGAAATATTGTACATCTGGATGTGTAAACTAGATACCTCAATACCTAGAGTTTCACTGTTGAATAATTTATCATATAAAGTAACGACATACTGTAAATGTTATAATCCCTACAATGTTATAATCCCTACAACAGTACCAATCCAGTCAATGGAGTTGATGGCTCCCCTCAGCTTGTGCTCGGCTCCTGTATTAGGCCCCATTATTTATTCATTGACTTCTATTGTTTGTGATTTGTGCATCTCGAAGTTTCCGTTAGAAATGGCACCTTATTATTGAATGTTGGAACACCAAAATTATTATATAGTTCTAGAGTCAAAATCTATGGGTATCTGTAACTAAATGTATTGTGTGTATAAGTCAAGGGATGCATATTTGGAACAGAAGCACATCAGAATACAAGACAGTAGTAGCATGGATAGGCTAGTCGGCACTTCCAGCACGATCATGGCAGATCTAAGCTGGCATCATCTCCTCCTCTGTTATCCTCAATCCCTTGATCTTTTAAGGATTCATCTATCTCCATCATAACTATTTCAAACGATCTAGCCTATGGGGCTGCAAATTATGGACCTCTGAGAGAAGCATAGAGTACATTGCTAGACTCTCAGATCAGAGTAGGGAATTAGCTTGGACTTAGTTTGAGTCGGTAAACTCCAGAGGTGCAATTGAACCCGTACAGGCTGGTACAGGGTATGGTGGGAAAATGGCTGATCAACCAACACAGATGGATTGTTTTCTATAAATAAGCTACATTCATAATAAAATATACTGCATTTACAAAAGAATAAACAGTGCAAGATGTTCTACATATTTATTGTCATTTGATGAATACATTCAGGAGTGTTAACATTTTTTAAAACTATGGCATTGTTTCCACTCAAGCAGTCCTTCAGGGAGATACGCCCTTTCATCGTCTGAAGGATTTTCCCATCACAGTCCGTTCTTCATGTCTGGTAACAGAAAAAGCCTAGACTGCAGTCCTTCCCTACAATGCCTTTACATCAGCTGCTCCAAACTTCAGCGCATCCATTAGTGCAGCCTGGAATAGGCCGATCAGCAACTTTTTCTCACAGAATGGACTAAGTTGGCAAAGTTAGTGACACGTCGGTACCAGAATGAAATATGTTCCTTATTCCTTTGGAAAACTCTTCACTCAATTCATTAAGGTCCACACTACAGAACTCAATGTCAAATATGATCAAGTAACTTGGCCACCCTCTATTGTATAAAGAACATTGTCAAACTTCCTGGAAAATGTTCCATCTTTATTATGAGTTTAGGAAGGAGGAAAATCCACAGTGAACATTAGGGAGCGAATCAGGACCCAGCACATTTAAAATCGCTCTCCAGCAATTTAAATTTAAATTTAAATTAGCCTAAGATCTTGAGTTACAGGCCCCAATTATGGGATAAAGATTTTGCTCTTAATCCTTGAGTGGCTTTACAATCTGAGATGCAAAATTAAATTCAAGCTAAACGCTGCCAGTTTGATTTTATAAGCAGAAAATCTTGTAAATATCTATCTATATTGTTTTTGATTGCTAATTTTATTACTTACAAGATTGACATTTTAATGTAATGCATGGGAAAATCAAAAATAATTATACATTTGTGTATAACACTTAAGAGACCATTCAGTCATCTGGAAATTATTAGGACTGCTTTAATATTACAAAAGGAGATATGATTTGCATATTAATTTGTTGAATTGCTTTTGCAGCAAGGAAATGGTTTAATTGTTTGAAGCAGGGACAAAAGATGGCGCTGGTGAACCATGGCAACGTGTTGCAGGCAGCTTACAAAACTTCTAAATGTACTTTTTCTGATTGAATTTCACTGCAATCTGTGGCCTGTAGTTTCCCTTTAACTAAAACACTTTTGAACCATCTTAGTGCTTTCATGATCTTCTGAAGAAGTCAACAGATTTAACTCCCAAGCATGCAGGTACAGCCTCTTTAAGAGGACAAAGGTCTATCACCGCAGCCAAAGAAGCAAGAGTGGGAAGTTTCCAAGCTGGGGTAAAATGCTGGGGTACGAAACTTCCACGCCTGGCATCTTGTTAGCAAGACTTAGGACTTAAGGGCAAGATTACTGCTTTGGAGGGAAATGAGGAATTGCTGCTCCTGTGTTTCATGGAGATATGGCTCACTCACACCGGATATGCTGATAAGACCTGAAGGCTTCTCGATACACAGGATGGGCCATGCTGTTGATTCAGAGAAGGAAAAACTTGGGGGGGCTTGTGTTTCATGATAAAAGAGGTGGTCATAGGAGGCAGATGAGTGGCTATGGGATTGCTTTGAGTTGTTGAGTGTTCTCCAACCTTGGATGAAGTATGAGTTTGCAACTTGCTAGGGGCCAGATCAATGCCATTCAGGTTGGGCAACCAAGTAAAATATTAGAAGTCCAGGTATGATCTCCGCAAGGCCATCTCATGTGTGATGTGGCAATTTCGGACTAAACGTGCATCACTGAAGGATGTCCGACAGCTGTGGCAAAGCTTGAATGTTATCACTTCCTACTAAGTGAAACCAAGTGACGTAGGTGACAACAAGGCTTTGTTCCCAGATGAGCTCAATGCCTTCTATGGCTGTTTTGACTGTCAAAACATGGAAGCTTGACTGGTTGCATCACAGGGCTGGTATGGAAATACCAACACCCTTGAATAGAAAACCCTACGAAACATAGTGGATACAGCCCACTCCATGGTGATAAAGCCCCGCTGAGCGTATTTACACAGGCACTGTTGCAGGAAAGCAGCTTTCAGCATCCAGAACTCTCTCTGTGTAGGCAAGGCTGTCTTCTCACTGCTACCATCAGGAAGAATGTACAGGAGTCACAGAGCCCACACTGACAGGATCTGGAACAATCAACCATCTGGCTCTTGAACCAGTGGGGATAACTTCACTCAACTTCCTACACCCCAACATGGAATGGATTCCACAACCTATGGATGCACTTTCAAGAACTCTTCATTGCATGTTCTTGATAATTATTGCTTATTTAATTAGTATTATTATTTAGTTATTTTCTCTTATTGTGCTTGCAGAGTTTGCTGTCTTTTGCACATCAGTTGTTTGTCCTTCTTTGTGGTGTGTAGCTTTGCATTGATTCTATGGTGTGTCTTTGTATTTACTGTGAATAACCACAAGAAAGTGAATCTCACAGTTGTATATGGTGACATATATGTACTTTAATAATAAATATACTTTGAACACTTTAGTACTGCTGCCACAAAACAACAATGTTTTGTCATGCTTGAGTGATATTAAACTTGATTCTGATTTGCCATGGCACCAGCTTCAGCTGCTGGGCGGAATCTTAATCCTGAGTGTGTGTCATGTCTGCAGTTAAATTGCAAAAATATCTGGAACAGGAAGAGAACTGCCTTAAATCTGCCCATATTTGATTTGTTTGAGGAATCAAATGAAGCCTGGTTGCCTGCTTTGTGGAGAACTCACATTCAGTCAGCAGGAGCCATCATGACTCACAGAATCCCAGAGTAATGCAGCATAAAAACAGGCTCTTCAGCCCAACTGGTCCATTCTGACCACGGTGCCTAACCACTCTAGTTCCATTTAACCATGTTTTCAATCTACATACCTGTTTAAATGTGTTTTAAAAGTTAGGATTGTACTTAACTCAACCACTTCAGGCAGCTCACTGGGAGATCTAATTGCCCTAAAGTTCCTATTAAATCTTGCTCTTCTCACATTAAGCCTTTGCCCTCCAGTTCTTGATTCCCAAAATTTCAGAAAAAGACTGAGTGCATCTACTCTATCAATGCCTAATATTACTTTATATACCCTGTAAGATCACCTCTTAACTTCCTATATTCCAAGGAAAATTTTCAAAACTGTACACGATATGGAAGAAGACAGTGCCAGCAAGCAATACGACCAAGGGCAAAAGCCTCCAGATGGGTCACAAAGCTACCTCTTTCACTGCTCCTATTTCTTCTTTTCCTTTCAAATATCATTCAGAGCCTGTGATCTACATTTTGCTGGTGTGTTTTTTGGTCGATTGAGCGATCTGGTGCTTTGCTGTCTCCAAGATAGGACAGGATAGGAACTAGGAGCATTTGGAGAAGTACAGTCTACTCATGGATAGTCAACATGGCTTTGTGAAGGGAAGATCGTGCCTCATGAGCTTGATTGAGTTTTTTGAAGAGGTAACAAAAGAAATTGATGAGGGTAGGGCAGTGGATGTGGTCTACATAGACTTTAGAAAAGTATTTGACAAGGTCCCTCATGAGAGACTCATCCAGAAAGTCATGAGGCATGGGTTAAGTGGAACCTTGGCTGCTTGGATAAAAAATTGTCTTAAGGGAAGAAAGCAGAGGGTAGTTGTGGAAGGAAAGTATTCTGCCTGGAGATCGGTGACTAGTGGAGTGCCGCAGGGATCTGTCCTGGGACCCCTGCCATTTGTGATTTTTATAAATGACCTGGATGTAGAGGCGGATGGACGGTTGAGTAAGTTTGCGGATGACATGAAGATTGGAGGAGTTGTGGATGAAGCTGTAGGTGGTTGAAGGTTACAAGAGGATATAGACAGGCTGTAGAGTTAGGCAGAAAAATGGCAAATGAAGTTCAATCTGGACAAGTGTGAGGTGATGCATTTTGGAAGGACAAACCAGAAAACTGAGTACAGGATTAATGGTCAGTTACTTAAGAATGTGGATGAACAAAGGGATCTTGGGGTTCAAATTCATACATCCCTCAAGGTCGCTGCACAGGTTGATAGGGTAGTTAAGAAGGCCTATGGGATTCTAGGCTTCATTAACTAGGGGATTGAGTTCAAGAGTAGAGAGGTCATGTTGCAACTCTACAAATTTCTGGTGAGACCGCACTTAGAGTATTGTGTTCAATTCTGGTCACCTCATTATAGGAAGGATGTGGAAGCTATGGAGGGGGTGCAGAGGAGATTTACCAGGATGTTGCCTGGTTTGGAATACAAGTTTGATGAAGCAAGGTTAGCAGAGCTGGGACTTTTCTCTTTGGAGTGTAGAAGAATGAGAGGGGACTTGACAGAGGTCTACAAGATTATGAGAGATTATGAGATGCATAGATAGGGTGGACAGTTGGTACCTGTTTCCCAGGGCACCAATAGCAAACACCAGAGGGCATACATACAAAATTAAGGGAGGGAAGTTTAGGGGAGACATCAGGGGTAGGTTTTTTACACAGAGGGTTGTTAGTGCCTGGAATGACTTGCCAGGGATGGTGGTGGAGGCTAAAACATTAGGGGTATTTAAGAGCCTCTTGGACAGGCACACAGATGAAAGAAAAATGGAGGGTTAAGGGGTAGTGTGGGTTTAGTACATTTTTTTAAGGATTATATGGGCCGGCACAACATGGAGGGCTGAAGGGCCTGTATTGTGCTGTAGTTTTCTATGGTTCTATGGTTCTAAGAGGGTTCTGTGAGGTTTCAGACAAGACCCAGAGCCTGGAGATGGGGTGTGGGCCAATGAAAGACTCCATTCTCGCTGATCTTGCTGATTAAAGTGTTAAGGAAGATTTAAATCACTGAGATGAGTGTGGAAGGTGAGCGGGTGTTCAGTTCCATTTACAGCCTCTCGCTCAATGCTGCTGAAGGATTTTACTGGGGTCCTGGCTCTTGGGCAAGGTTTATTGACATAGTTTGCAGATTAGACTCTGTAGTTCACATTATGATGTGTCTCTGGTGCCTGGTCGCTTTTTGGGTGATTTTGATTGGATCGGCCTGCAGACAGTAAACAGCAGTGCTACATTGAACTAAAGTGACTGAGCTGAACTGAACATGTCTCGACTCTATCACTTAATTTTTTTTTTCTTTTTTTGTGTTTGTTTTATATTGTGTGTTGGGGGAAGAGGGTTGATGTTGTTCTTTGAATGGATTCCAGGGTTTTCTTTGTTTTGTGACTGTCTTTGAGAGAATGAATCTCAGATATCTGTTCAATGCCTCACTGATGACGGTCAGTTTGCCAAAAGCCTTCCTCATCACCTTATCTACTTGTGACTCTACTTTCACCATGTACCCTGACTCCAAGGCCACTTTGTTCTACAACATCTCTAGACCCCTGTTATATGTTTCTTGTTGTCTGCCATTTTATTTCTGCATCTCATTTGGCCTGTGGCGTCTTGTACCAGCACATCTTCCATCTGGGCATGTTGCAGCTTTTTGAACTCAGTATTGAATTCTACAGTGTTGGCGTGTGGCCAAGTGGTTAAGGCGTTCGTCTAGTGATCTGAAGGTCGCTAGTTTGAGCCTTGGCTGAGGCTTGCGTGTGTGTCCTTGAGGAAGGCACTTAACCACACATTGTTCTGCAATGACACCGGTGCCAAGCTGTATGGGTCTTAGTGTCCTTTCCTTGGACAACATTGGTGGCATGGAGAGGGGAGACTTGCAGCTTGGGTAGCTGCCTGTCAAAAATAAACCTTGCCCAGGTTTGCGCCCTGGAAACTTTCCAAGGTACAAATCCATGGTCTATTGAGACTAACGGAGGCCTACACACACACATTGAATTCTACAACTTCAGGTCACATAATTTCTCCGTATAAGTCATCCATTCTGTGTATTGACTTTTAAAAACATTTTAATAATTTTTTCTGCAAGTGGAAGACATGTGATGAGTGACCTACTGGGCATGTCTTCCTGCTCTGATTTTGCATCTTCTACATTCTTTGTCAATATTCTTTTATCCATGTTCTCTCCAATCGCTCCCATTTGGCCATTGACTAAGATAAGCCTGTTTACAGATTATCTCATGGTCACAACAGTTATAGTCTATCAAAAATATCTGTCTTAAACTTCCTGCTCCCCCTAAAGTTTAGCAAGTTTCTGTTGTCTTCTTCCCAGTTCTGGTGGAGGATCTTTGACTGATATGTTGACACTGTATATCTACCCACTGGCCTGGTGTATGTTTCCAGCATTTCCTGTTTTTAGTTTAAATGTTATTCAAAATAGCTTGAGTGGTTTGCAATCAATTTATTCTAGAGAAATGAGTTGGCAATTTAACTACTTTAGATGCATTTTAAGGAGCAATTTGCAAGTAACCACATGTGTATCAGCTGCTCAGACCTTGGGAATGCTGAGAGATGAAAGGAGATAAGAAGGACTGAATACCTTAGGTAAGTTCAGAGTAAATTTTATTATCAAACTACATATCTGTCACCATATGCAACCATGAGATTCATTTTCTTGTGGGCATACTCAACAAATCTATAGAATAGTAACTATAACAGTATCAATGAAAGACCACCCAAAGAGGGCAATCAACCAAAATGCAGAAGAGAGCAAACTCTACAAATGAAAATATAAATAAATAATGAAAACATGAGGTGAAGAATCCTTGAACATGAGTCTTTTGGTTGTGGGAACACTTTAATGATGGGGCAAGTGATGTTGAGTGAACTACTTGTGGGTTAAGCAATGATGGTTGAGAAACTGTGCAGTGAATTTGTTCTATCCCACCCTGTTTCAGCTGCTCATCATAACCCACCCACAAATCTCTCTCAAGTTCTGAAATTTTGACAACCAATATATGTCTCCCCTCCTGACTGCTTCTAGGATCTTACAATTGCCAAAATTGCAAAGTCAATTGCAAAGTCATTTGCAACCTTGAACTAGCCTGAATTTTGGAAATCTAAACTTTCTGAGGTTATAGATCGTAGCCATTGAAAGTAATTTGATGGCCATCACATTTGACTGACTGATAGATGCCCCTTTCACATTAAGCTAAGTCCATCAGTATTCAGTTGTAACCATTGCCTGATAGGCCAGTTGGCCAGTACTCAGTTATATAGTCTCCCCTTAGGAGAGAGAAATAGAAACACCAATCCAGATGATTCCCAATTCCAGTACATAAGCGTGTAGAAGACTTGACTGAATGAAGCAGTGATGGATGAACTGTTGCTTGCCAAACTTATTCTTGAAGAATGATTAATTGAGTAAGAGAGGGCTACTGGTTCTATGAAGCTGTACTGCAGCTTGAAGCTTGAACATGCAGAAGGGAAGAGAGAAAAGAAGTATAGTTATAGAATCATGCAGCATAGAAAGAGCCTTTTCTCCCACCAAGTCAGTACCAACCCAACTACTCATTTACACTAACCCTACTTTACACTCATTCTTTTATTCTCATCCCAATTTCACCAACACTCTCCAAGATTTAACCTACAAAACTAAGCACAATTTATAATGGTCAATTAACTCACCAACTCACACGTATCTGGGATGTGGAAGGAAATTTGAGCAGAAAATCTATGTTGTCATAGGGAGAACATGCAAACTCCACACAGACAGCACCTGAGGTTAGAACTGGACCTGGGACTCTGGTGCTGTGAGGTAGCGAAAGCTCAGCTAGCTGCGTCACTGTGCTGGACTTCATACGAAGTCCTGAAGACAGAAATGCACGGAGACAAAAGATGAAGTGTCATTCCTCAGGCTTACATTGGTCATCATTAGCACAGTGCAGGAGGTCAGAGTGAGAGTATGTTGGAGAATTAAAGTTACAAGCAACAGGAAATTAGGGTAGCCCCTGTCCAATCTAGTTTCCGTCCCCTTTCTTTCCAGGTTAAGGGTCTTGGCCCAAAACATTGACTGTTTATTTCTCTCCATAGATGTTGCCTTGACCTGCTGAGTTCCTCCGGCAACTTGTGTGCATTGCTCAAGACTTCCAGCATCTACAGAATCTCTAGTGTCATCCAGTCAGGGTTTGACTTCTCCAATATCAATGAGACCATAGCATGGGCACTGAATGCAATACAGATCAATGAGACCATAGCATGGGCACTGAATGCAATACAGATCAATGAGACCATAGCATGGGCACTGAATGCAATACAGATCAATGAGACCATAGCATGGGCACTGAATGCAGTACAGATCAATGAGACCATAGCATGGGCACTGAATGCAATACAGATCAATGAGACCATAGCATGGGCACTGAATGCAATACAGATCAATGAGACCATAGCATGGGCACTGAATGCAATACAGAATATTGGAAAGTTTGCAAGGAAATTGCTGCCTCACCCAAAAGTTCTGCATGTGTCTATGGATGATGAGAAGGGAAGAGGTAAAATGACTGGTGTTGCATTTCCTGCATGGGAAAATGGGAGTTGTTGACAGAGACAGAAGAGTGGAACATGGAGTATCAAATAGGCAATAATTTTGTAATGCTGAGAAGGAAGGGGAAGGAAAGGTATATTTGGTGCTGGAATTTCTTTGAAGGTGACAGAAGTTCTGCAAAAAAATATTTTAACTCTGAAGCCTGGGGGGAACTATATCATTAGTTTTTCTGAGAGGAGAGAGGAAAAGAGGAGAAGTGCAGGAAATAGGTGAAGTGCACCCATGTGCTCTGTTGATTATGATGCTGGATAAACCAAGATTAAGGAAGATGGAAAATGTTTTAACAGTTAATCTATCTTGTTATCTGAGCAGAAGTGATGGAGATGGAGGAATTGGGCGAACATAATGAAAATTCTACTGGGGGAAGTTAGAGAGAAATTGGATCTGTGAGCTTCGAATGGATGGCTACTGCTAACCTATCTCCTGATGAAGAGATAGTGAAACCCTGAGAGGCAGGAAAAGAGTCATAAATGGACCATGTGAAGATGACACACTGGTGGAAGTGCAGGAAGCAAAACTAATAGAGACATTAATGCACCAAGAAAAGTGTTGAGGGAAGGACCTGATTAGGACTGAAACAAGGACCATTCCACAAAACCCACAAAGAAAAGTGAACTGTGGTTTGGGATATATAAGTCAAGTTACTGCACTGTTGGTTTGGAGTTAAAGAAGAAAATGCTCAATATGAGAATGGAAAAAAAACCAGAAAATGTACTTTGTCGATTCATCCCTGCTTTATACTTACTGCTTAGGCATTGAGCCACTTAACTGGGAATCATGGATCATCATTGAAGCTGTTGATTATATCTTTCTCTCTCCAGCACTTTTTCAGTTTATCCCCTCTTTACTTAATTCTATGAAGCAACAATTCAGCTGAATAACACACGCAAATTGCTGGAGGAACTCAGCAGGCCAGGCAGCATCTATGGAAAAGAGTAAACAGTCGACGGTTCGAGGCGAGATCCTTCATCAGGACTGGAAAAAAGAGATTTGGTCAGTGTAAGAAGGTGGGTGGAGGAGAGGAAGAAATACAAGGTTGTAGGTGATAGGTGAAACCGGGAGTGGGGCGGGGTGAGCAAAGAGCTGGGAAGTTAATTGGTGAAAGAGATAAAGGGTGATCTGATAGGAGAGGACAGATGGCCTTGGAAGAAAGGGAAGGAGAAGCACCAGTGAGAGGTGATGGGTAGGTAAGGAAATAAGGTGAGAGAGGGAAATGGGAATGGGGAATGTTGAAGGGGATGACACAAAGCTGGGTGGCAGTGTGAAGTGTCAAGAGGGTGTTATGAGAATGCGGGGTGACTTGGACAGGTTGGGTGAGTGGGCAAATGTATGGCAGATGCAGTTTAATGTGGATAAATGTGAGGTTATCCACTTTGGTGGCAAGAACAGGAAGGCAGATTTCTATCTAAATTGAGTCAAGTTAGGAAAAGGGGAAGTACAATGAGATCTAAGTGTTCTTGTACATCAGTCATGAAAGCAAGCATGCAGGTACAGCAGGCAGTGAAGAATGCTAATGGCATGCTGGCATTTATAACAAGAGGAATTGAGTATAGGAGTAAAGAGATCCTTCTGCAGCTGTACAGGGCCCTGGTGAGACCCCATCTGGAGTACTGTGTGCAGTTTTGGTCTCCAAATTTGAGGAAGGACATTCTTGCTATTGTGGGAGTGCAGCGTAGGTTCACAAGGTTAATTCCCGGAATGGTGGGACTCTCATATGTTGAAAGATTGGAGCGACTGGGCTTATATACACTGGAATTTAGAAGGATGAGAGGGGATCTGATTGAAACATGTAAGATTATTAAGGGATTGGACACACTGGAGGCAGGAAGAATGTTTCCGCTGATGGGTGAGTCCAGAACTAGGGGCAACAGTTTAAGAATAAGGGGTAGGCCATTTAGAACAGAGATGCAGAAAAACTTTATCACCCAGAGAGTGGTGGATACATGGAATGCTCTGCCCCAGAAGGCAGTGGAGGCCAAGTCTCTGGATGCATTCAAGAGAGAGTTAGATAGAGCTCTTATAGATAGCGGGGTCAAGGGATATGGGGAGACGGCAGGAATGGGGTACTGATTGTGTATGGTCAGCCATGATCACAGTGAATGGCGGTGCTGGCTAGAAGGGCTGAATGGCCTACTCCTGCACCTACTGTCTATTGTCTATTGGGTGTGAAATTACTGGAAGTATGCGACTCCCTTGTCCATTTGTCCTTCTCCACGAATCTCCCTGGTATATAAATGTCGACACTCCAGTCTTTTCCATAGACATTGTCTGGTCTGCTGAGTTCCTCCAGCATTTTGTGTGTATTTCCAGCATCCGTAGATCTTCTCTTGTTTGTAATTCAGCTGAATGTCAGTTCCAGGGAGCAATTAAATAGGCACAGAATTTGCCATCTCCCATTTTAAAGAGTATTAAAAATTCCATTGTAAATGATGCAATATGCAATATGTACAGGAAAGGACAGAAAAGATTTCTTAGACCAATATATTTTTCTGTAATTTTGTAGCATCAGTGGGGAGCTTTCTTATCTCTGAATCAGGTTCTGAAATCAAATTCCATTTCATAGGCTGAAACTCCACAGTGAACTACAGAGACAATACTTCATTGCCAGAGATCTTAGCTTCAGATGGGTACAGGATGCTTTGCTTTGCTTTTTCTCGAAATCCATTGCATTACTGAATATGTAGTTAAGTTCACAGTTCCATGCAATATCGAATGCCTTTGTGTTGTTATATTTTACATATAGGCTTAGAGTCAACTCTAAACAACCTTGCCAGCATGGCCAGTTGCCTAAGATACGGTACACAAAAATCTGAAGTATAAATGAATCTAGTTCCTAACCAATTTGCTGCTTTTCTGACCTCAAGTGTAATTATGAAAGCTTGGAAAGCAAGCAAGAAGCCTTTAGAATAGAACTTGTATTTTATCCAAAACATCAATAATGCAATTACAATTCACAATGATTATTGAAGGCCAAGCCTAAAAAGATTGATCTAAACAAATAGGCTAATGAGATAAATACAAGATCAGTGATTGAGTAAGATAAGCTCCAGGAGTTACATTGGGTTCATACAGACTTGCCAATAAATAGGATTGTAACTGAATTGAAACCTTCAGAATGACCACGTGTTTTTCTCTTGTTTTCAGTACGTTTTTGGGATTCAAAAACTTGTCGCATTTTAGAGGTAATTCTTTTGCTTTATTGTTAGTGTGGGAGTTCAATATTTTTGTATCTTGATAATCACTCTTTTCAGGAAAATGTGAAATAGTGGAAAAGCCACAAAGTAAAACTTTTGTCTATGACCATTTAATTGCCTGGACTGTTAGGGCAGTATTGTTTGATGAGATCCCAGATCTGTACAACAAGGGAAGTCACCATAATACACTTAACCTGGTAGATGTCATCTAAACATTCAGAACTGCATCTTCAGTTTCTACTGCCAGGGAGCAAGGTTGGGTTTGAACTTGCCACATTTTGCTTCAGAGTAGAAATGAGACCATTCCACTGAGAGCTTGTTTTGTCACTACTCTGGTTACCTGTGCAGTTTGTTTACCACCCGTCCACCTCCCCTAACTTTGCATGAATGGTGCCATTCCAAGAAGATAAGGAAATAAAAGGAACCTGTAGTGTCTGTTATCTTGGAGGGAATAAGGAATTAGAGAGGTATTTCCTTCCTCTTCGGTCCATCCCAAAGGACCAGAATGGCCTAATCTTGGTGCATTCTTATAATTGTGCCTAGTGGAAGAATCTTTACGACTAAAATTCTGTTCCCACATCAGAGACATTATCTTATGTGCATTAATTGAGTTAATGTCTCCAATAAAACCAGTTGCTTTTTATCACTCAAATATTGAATGTGGTGTATTGCACTCTTGATGAGATGACATTCCAATCTAAAGATTGTCACCGTAAAGATAAATAAAAAGTTATAAGATGCCTTTGGATTCTAGATGCTGGTGGTTGCTCAGAATTTAACATCTACATTGTATTTCACTATCATGTGAAATTCAGCCATGATTCCAAGGCACTCTTAATGTTGTGACATCTTGTCACAGGCAGGATTTAGCTATAAATACACTTTGCTGTATTGGTATTGTCAGCAGTGTTGGGAGTAAGTCATAGCTCATTTCATTTGCTTTCTCTGGAAGGATGTAACCATGAAGACTAAGAGCAAACATGGAACAGGTTGGAGAATGAAGGAACTGCTAACACCTAATTTTTTTGACTGTAGATATGTGTAGCTCTATGATAGAGGTTCTCAGTTTAGGGTTTACCGACCTTTTGCTTAATGGTTTTGGTCAATGGCATAAAAATGATTTGAATCCCCTGCTCTAAGAACCATTTGCTGCCAAATATTTTTGTGCAGTCTCAATCCAATTTCTAAATGTTTGTGACAGTCCAAATACAACCTTGTGTCTGAAATAACTTTTAATCTTGCACATTCAGACCTTGGGACTTACACCTGTAGTGGCAAATAACTGCTCCAGAATCAAAACAGAGCAATTTCTGCCTGCCTGCAACCATCAGGGGGTTGTTATACATGCCCAATGCACACTCAGCTCCAATGAAATGATTGTTCCAATGAGTTGAATTCCTTATTTTGATCCTTTATTAGCAATTAACAAACGTACAATCTTGAAGTGATATTAAGTGGTCTGCAAAGGTATGACCTCCGCCATCCTAAGCCATGAACAGCCACAAAAAACGCAAGAATATGTACCTTAATCCCTTTGTGTTTACCACACACCCACTGGTGACTCGTTATCATAATAAACGTAATAAGCATGCAACACAAAATACAAAGCAAATAGAGAACAAATGCATGGCTCCTATCACATCTTTTGGGAAATTAAACAATCTCTCTCGTCTCCTTGATCAATGCGTTCAGAAGAAGAACCCTATTATCCACAAGGCTGCAATATAAATAGGTGGATACCATTGTTACGCTAAAACGCTGGTCAGACTTTATCTTGAGTAACAAATTTAGTGTCAGATCCTACTGTTGGAGATATATACAGTATATTTTATCTTTGTGGGGTTCACCATGAGGAAACTGGGGCTCCAAGAATTAAACTGCTAGATTTGTTCCTTTAAATATGTGAGATTAAGGAGTGATCTAACATTTTTGACAGCTTGGATAGAGAAAAGCTGCTCCATTGATGGCAGAGTTGAAAACAAGGAGTTTATTTTAAAGTTGGAATGTGGTGAATGAAGTCACAAACCCAAAGACATCTCACAGTGTGAAGAATTGTCTGTCTCCTCCAAGAACCTTTGTGGTACTGAAGCTAGGGAGGTTAATTGAAATAATAGAATTGATAGAGGTTTTTAGGTAAGATTACTAAACTGTAAGGAAGGGAACTGGAATACGTGGAGTTAAATTACTGTTAGGATTTAGCTGAGTGGTGAATAAGGCTCCAGAGTTTGAATGGCCTGGCTCTGATTTCCCTTTTTGCATCACTGATTTGCAATTTTGCCCTGTGGACGGAAATGGATCTCAAGTTCTCCAAATATTTCTCCTACATTTCTTTTCCCAGTGAATGGGGTTGATCAGTAGAAGTTCCAGGGTGAGGTAAAAATCCCCAGATTCAGTAATAGCCCAGACTTCTCTTAACAAAATTCCATTTTTACTATGGGAAAACATTAATTTGTTACAGAGCAGAATGGGCTCTCTTCAAGGGAGGGATAATCTAAAATTATGAAGTAGTGTGAAATTTGACAAGCTGTATGGCTATAAGTAATTAGGCGGATGACATAAAGGATATGATTGGGTGATTATCTCTGCAAAATATTAATGCAGAATTCTGTTCAATGCAATTTCTCTTCAGGTGCTTGTAAATGCCATTTCTTAGAGGAGGAGATTAGTTCTTTCCTTTGTACATGGGCCTTGAGTCAGAAATCTAGAAGATATCTCAACTATAAACAAGAGATTTTGCAGATGCTGGAAATCCTGAATAACATAAATAAACTACTGGAGGAGCTCAGCAGGTCAGACAGCATGTGTGAAGAGGAATAAACATAATAAAGATTTGGGCTGAGACCCTTTATCAGGACTAGAACGGAAGGGGGAAGGACCTACAATAAGAAGGTGGTGGGGGGGGGCAGGAAGCAGTACAAGTTGGCAAGTGATAGGTGAAGCCAGGTGAGGAGGAAGATAGATTGGTGGGGGGGGGGGGGCATGAAGTGAGAAGCTGAGAGGTGATAACTGGAAAAGATAAAGGGCTAAAGAAGAAGGAATCTGAATGGAGAGGAAAATGAATCATGGGAGAAAGGGAAGAAGGAGGGGACCTGGGGAAGTTGATGGTGAGGTTGTGTTTGGTGTGGAGAGAGTGGGGGGCACTGTATTCAGAGGAGCGCTGAAGTCGAGCCAGATGATATCTTGGTGGCAGTTAGAAAAGAAAAGATCCAGAGCAGGCAGAAGGCCAGAGTGGGTGTCGAAACCGAAGAGGAGGGTTGAAGTCAGGAGAAGGGTCATCAGTGTAGGATGGAGTATGCTTGATAAAAATGTAGGCTCGGAGATGGAGAGAACGGAATGCACTGAGGAACACGCTTGGGGAACAAAGGTAAAGCCCTTGCTAAAGACAGAACATTTTGCCTCAGAAAGAGGCAAAGGAGGTTGGAGGGGAAGGTGAAGACATGGTGGGGGAGAAGGAGGAAGAGTGTTGGAGGAATCAGAGGAGAGGACTGGGTTGTTCAGGGAAGGTAGGATGCGAGGAAGATGGGGGCTTCAAGGAATGAAGAGGTGATGATGGATAGAGGGGAGCCTGAGAGAAGTGGGATTTATGGGAAACAGTGGTATGGAAAATACCATAAATGTTATTAGTTGCTAATGCAGTTTTCATGACTTACATGTGATGTTTCCTGTTGAGACTGTTCATAATGACTCTCAGCCTGAAATATCAACAATTTATCCTCCTGCATTGATGCTGCCTAACCAGCTGAGTTCCTCCAGTATTTTGCATGTGCCAAGAGGAAGAATTGTAGAAAGAGTTGTTACCTTTCTTAGTGTTTACTTCCAAACTCAGCTAGATGAGTGATGTGCTACAGTAGAAGTCAATGACAGCAGGTCCTTTGTGTCATTGTGCCTTTCCACAAACAGCTCTAAGCTGGTGTCGTATGGAAAGTTCACTCGTAGAGCAGGGCCATGCACCTATTGGCCCGTAGGGTCTTGCCATTGCTTCTGTTGGTTCTGGAGATGTTCCATATGACCTTGGATTGGATTTGCCAAAAGAAGCAAGAGACTGCAGTAACCAAGTGGCTGTGGCTCCATGTGGGAACAGTAATATGGATGAACTTACAAGTATCGGGAATTCCCGTTTTTCAAGCAAGTGTGTGTTGACATTAGTGCATCATCAAGAAGTTAAAAGTAACTTGCATTTATAAAGCTTAGTGTGATATCTTCTTATGTTGATAGGAACTTCAGAGCTTATGATGACCTTGAACTGTCATCATTATTCATATGTATATCATACCCTTTCAGACCTTGTTAATGAAACGGTGTTGACAACGCACTATTCCTCATTAATGGCACTGAAGCATCAGGAGGAGTCTAATGTTTATTTGTTACGTGTGAGTGCATAAAAATGGCTAGATCTCAAAGAACTCCTGTGTGTTTGAAATTTACTGCAGCATTTGGTGGATAAATATTCAGAATGGGAACCCAGAATGATCCTTTAAAACCCCTGGGACGACGGTAATTGGAGTCAGAATCATGTAGCATGGAAACAGGTCCTTCATCCCTTTAATGCTATATCATCAAGTGCTCATTTAAACTCATCTTATGTTCATTCCATTTTATTCATCCTCCCACACTCCCATCAATGCTCCACATATTCTAGACTCATCTGCACATTGGAGGCAATTTTTCATGACCATTCACATTAACAACTAATTTGTAGCAACACACACAAAATGCTGCAGGAACTCAACAGGCCAGGCAGCATCTATGGAAAAGAAGAAACAGTTGATGTTTTGGGCTGAGACCTATCATCAGGATTGGAAAAGAAGGGGAGAAGTCGATTCTCTTTTCCATAGGTGCTGCCTGGCCTGCTGAGTTCCTCCAGCATTTTGTGTACTTCGCTTTGCATTTCCAGCATCCGCAGCTTTTCTTGTTTTGTGACCAATTAACTTGACTTTGGGATATGGGAGGAAACCAGAAGACCTTGGGGACACTCACCCAGTCTCACGGAAAACATGCAAAATCCACATGAACAGGTCCACTTCCTCATCCAGGTCATTTATAAAAATCACGAAGAAAAGGGGTCCCAGAACAGATTCTTGAGGCACACCACTGGTGACCGACCTCTATGCAGAATATGACCCATCTACAGCACTCTTTGCCTTCTTTGGGCAAGCCAGTTCTTATCCACAAAGCAAGGTCCCCTTGGATCCCATGCCTCCTTACTTTCTCAATAAACCTTGCATGGGGTACCTCATCAAAGGCCGTGCTGAAATCCATATACACTACTCTACCTTCATCGACATGTTTAGTCACATCCTCAAAAAACTCAGTCAGGCTCGTAAGCATTCTTGAATTGTTGGACCATTCATAAATTTGATGGTGATGGGGAAGAAATTGTTCCTACAATGCTGAGTGTGGGTCTTCAGGCTCCTGTAGTAATGGTAGTAAAGAGAAGATGGCATGTCTAGAGGATGAGGATTCTTAATGATGGCTGCCATCAATCTTGTGGCACTCTGTCTTGAAGATATCCTCGATAGTGAGGAAGGTTGTGGAGATGATTGAGTCTGCAATTCTTAGCAGCCTCTTCTGATGCTGACTTCATAGTCGGCAGTGATGAAACCAGTCAGAGTACTCTCCACCATACCTCTGTAGAAATTTTCAAGAGTCTTTGAAAACATGCCAAATTTCCTCAAGTACCTGATTTAGTAGAAGCCCAGTTTAGATCCACTGGGTTGTTAATGCCAAGAAACTTGAAGCTATATACTCTTTCCATTGCTGACCTGACAATGAGGACTGGCATGTGTTTCCCTGACTTCCCCTATCTGAAATTCATGACCAGTTTCTTGGTCTTGTTGGCATTCTGTGTGAGGTTGTTGCGACACCACTCAATCAGCAGATGTACCTCACTCCTGTATGCCTTTTTGTCGCCATCTAATATACTGTCAACAGCAATGGTATCATTGGCAAATTTTTAGATGGTGTTTGAGCTTCAACTAGCCATGCTGTCATGGGTAGGGAGGGTAGAGCAATGAGTTAAGCACATATCCTTGAGTGCATCTGTGTTAATTGTCATTGAGGAGACGTTATTACCGATCTGCACTGATTGTGGTCTCCTGATAAGGAAGTCAAAGATCCTGTTGCAGAGGGAAGTACAGAGGCCCAAGTTCTGAAGCCCGTTGAGTATCAAGCTGCTATTGATAAGCTGTAGCCTGACACATGCTTTGCTAAAGTTTAGCCAAGTGAAGAGCAAGAGATATTGTGTCCACTGTAGACTTTTGGAGGCAACAGGCAAATTGCAGTGTGTTCAGGCCCTTGCTCAGACAAGAGTTAATCCATAATCAACCTCTCAAAATAAGCACAAATCTTAGCAGATGTGAATACTTTTGGACAATAGTTGTTGAGTAGTGCCTGCTCTTCTTGGGTATGACTGATGCACTTTGGAAGCAGTTGAAAACCTCCAGGTGGTGTAGTGAGAGGTTGAAGATGAATTTGAACACTCTAGCCACTTGGTTGGCATGAGTTTTCAGTGCCCTGTCAGATGCACCATCAGGGCCTGATGCCTTGTAAGGATTTACCCTCTTGAAAGATGTTTTGACGTTGGCCTCTGGGGTAGAGATCATAGGGTTGCCAAATGCTACAGTAATTTGCACAGGTTTTATTTTCCCTTTCGAAGACTTTGAACTCAATGGGAAGTGAAGTATTACTGCTCTTTATGCAGTTAGCTTTCACCTTATCGGAAGCAATGGCATGCAAACCATCCACAGCTGACTTGCATCCAGTTATGTTTCTAACTTCAAATGGATTAGCCTTTTCGCTCTCATGATTGCCTTCCAAAGGTCGTACCCGGAGTTGGTGCAGGGTTCTGGAAGCCACCGTCTTGAACAGCACCAGATCTGGACCTCAGCAAACTGTGATTGAGTGTGTTGGCTTCTCTAGTTCCGTAGGCGATATATTGATGGTAGCTGGTCAGAAACTGGCCTGGTTGAAGTCTCCCATGATGATTGGAGTGGCGTCAAGGTGTGCTGTCTCATGACTGTTGATCATGGATCTCCTCCAGTGCCAGCCTGACATCTGCCGGGGAGGAATATACACCACTTCCAAGATGATGGCAGATAGAATGTACGGTACTTGACCATCAAACGTTCCAGGTCAAGGAAGATACAACATATTTTGGGGTGTTAATAACATAACATCCAATAGTTTGGAAAATCTAGAGACACCAAAGCCTTGGACATGTTGGATTATTGAAGCTTTACTACACTCATTAAGCTGTTCATTTTGCTCTTTCACTGTTTAAAATGATGGAATAAGCAACTAGAGTAAATAAAACACACTTGAATTTAATGTATTGTGTTAACATCCCATTTAAAAAGCACATGATCTATACACCTTTATAGATGTTAACTTTGCAGTTCTGAAATAAAGATTGAACATAAATATTTCTCAGTTTTGAGCAGAAGGCTGAGAATCCAAGAGACGACCAGAAAAGGATAGGGTCCAGATTATTTTTAGATTTAAGGTTATGGCAATAGTAATCACATGTTTCTAAATTCAATCATAAAATATAACTGAAAATCAGAACTGCACTGTTATGATAACAGTAATTACAGCCCAGTTGTATTTACAATTCAAATAATTTCATGTTTCAAAACAGTGATTTTCAATAAAATAATTCACACGTCTTCTACATGTCGAGATTTAAGCTGTTGTTGGCTGAAGGAATGTAATTGAGAATCCTTTCACTAGACCCCGCAGAAGCTGCTGATTGTACTTTGGATGATGACCTTCATTATGAGAAAAGCAGGGAGATCAATTCTTAGGTTTGTATTCCAGCAGGTTCTGGGCACATTATAAAGCAGCATGAAAGGTTGTTAACTGTGTGCACAGACTGTACTCCTTCCATTTTCCAATTTTCTACTTGGCACTTTTCCAGGTACATTGAATTGCAGAGTACTCTTCTCAGTCCAATGTTCTTGGTGTGCATTTTGCAAAGCTTGAATTTTTCAATTCTCCAAGCTGTTTTTCATTGCATTGGTATCTTTCAGAGCTGGAAACTGGTCTGATACAGGCTGCAATGGCTTAATCACGATAGTGCTTATTTGAACGTTTACATAGAACATGGAACAGTACAGTACAGTAACAGGCCCTTGAGCCCACAATGTTGTGCTGAACCAGCCAAAAAGTAAATAAAAAAAAACCCTTAAAACGAATCCCTCCTACCTACACAATGTCTATATCCCTCCATCTTCCTCACACTCATGTACCTATCTAAACGTTTCTTAAAACCCTCAAATGTATTTGCTCTACCACCATACCAGCTAGTGCATTCCAGACACCCACCACCCTGTAAGCAAAAATAAAAAATTACTCCTCATATCCCCTTTGAACCTGCTCGCTCCCACCTTCAATGCATGCCCTCCGGTATTAGGCAATTCTACCCGGATACTCCCTGTCTACTCCATCTTATCCATCTCATAATCTTATAATCCACTTTCAGATCCCCTCAGCTTCCGCTGCTCCAGAGAAAACAACCCTGTCATGATAGCACATGCCCTCTAAACCAGGCAGGAATTTGATAAACCTCTTCTGCACACTCTGCAAAGCATCCTTCCTATAGTGGGGTAAGCAATACTCCAGATATGGCCTAAACAGAGTTCTATAAAGTTGCTGCATAACCTCTTGACTTTTGAACTCAATGCCTTGAATAATAAAAGCAAGCATTCCATAAACTTCTTTAACCACCCTAATAGCTTTCAGGGAGCTGTGAACTTGGACCCCAACATCTCTCTGCTCAGCGACACTCTTAGGGGTTTTGCCCTTCACAACGTACTGTCTTCTTGCAATTGCCCTATCAAGGTGCAACACCTCATACTTATCTGGGTTAAACCCCCACCTGCCATTTCAAAGATTCAAAGTACAGTTATTATCGAAGTATATATAAATTATACAACCTTGAGATTTGTTTACTTACAGGCAGCCACAAACCAAGAAACCCGAATGAACCCAAATTAAAAATAAGACCAACACTCAATGTGCAGAGAGAGAGAGAGGGAGAAATCATGCAAACAATAAAGCAAATATCAGCATTCAGAATGAAACTGGGTACATAAAACTGAAGCTCCGAGCAGCTGGAACATGACACAGCCTCAGCTTCAGCTCTGAGGACAGCAGAGTAGAACCAGAGGCTGGGACTAATGAACCCTAATCCGGACACCCTGCCTTTTCAGTCCACCCGGCCTGGCATTTAAATTGTCCAAGTACAGGGTCACCACCCGCAGTAGGACGTGGGCCCCAACGCAGCAATATGCTCTGGGCTAGGCTCTGCATCCCAGCCTGTGTTCAACATTTCTGAATCAGCCTGGCCCTTAGATCAATCCAATCGTGCTCCCTGATTAAGTGAACATGCTCCGAGACAACTCTGCTTCAACTATTCCTCATTCCGCTCTCTCCAAAGCTCGTCTCCGACTGCGGCTTTATCTCAAGCGTGCCTTGAACTCACTCCAGTCAGTCGAACGTACCTCCACTACGCTTCGACCTGACTCATATACGCAGACTCGTCTTTGTTTGCAGTGATCGCTTACCACAATTTTCCCTGTAAAACGTGTTAGTAAGAGTATTTTATCATAGGCTTTGAAAACCGTCACCATCTTAAGTAGGATGTTTTTAAAATTTCTCTGCTCATATCCGCAACTGATCTACATCGCGCTGTATTGTTTGTCAGTCTTCTACACTATCCACAACTCCACCAATACTGGATTCATCTGCAAACTTACTAACCCACCCACCCACATTGTGGGCTAAGTGGTCTGTTCCTGTGCTACACTTTTCTATGTTCTAGGAGGAACTCAGTGAGTCAGATGGCACCTGAGGAGAGAAATGGACAGTGGATGTTTCAGGTCAAGACCATTGTTTTGGACTGCAATGATGTCATGAAGCTCTTAAAGAGATGTCAACAGGGAACTCTGCCATGATAAGTTTTTGGGTTTTCCTTGTTTTTAATTATTTCTCTCTAATAATTGATATTGAAGCAAATTTGGATGAATAAGTTCCCTTGGACCTTATGGGAGACTTGTGCAGAAATAGCAGGGGCCATGGCAGAGGTATATAAAACTTGCTTAACCACGGTGAGATGCCGGAGGACTGGGGGATAGTGAATGCTCTGTTGTTCATGAAAGGTGGGAAATTAAAGGTTAGCAAGCCTCATGTCAGGAAAAGGTAAGTTATTGGAAGGTATTCTATGGGACAGGATATATAAGTACCTGGATGTACATGTCTGATTAGGGATAGTCGACATGACTTCATGCATGATAGGTCATGTCTAACCAACTTATAGTGATTCTCACCGAGTGTATCCGGAAAGTTGATGAGGTGGGCATTGTCTACATGGATTTGAGCAAGGTTGATCAAGAGGTTTCAGTTGCTTGGCGTTCAGAATGAAGTTGTAAATTGCATTCAACATCGGCTTTGCGCGAGAAGCCAGAGAGTAGTAATAGATAGTTGCCTCTCTGACTGGAGTCCTATGACTAGTGATGTGGGCAGGGATTGGTGCTGGGTCCATTGTTGCTTGTCATTTGTATCAATGATCTGCATGATAATGTGGCAAATTGGATCAGCAAATTTGCAAGGAAGGCCATCAAAACTTGGAGCAGGATCAGGACTGCACCTGTAGGAAAAATAGGCTGAGAAGATGGAATTTAATGCAGTCAAGAGTGAAATGTTGCACTTTGGAAGGACAATCCAGGATAAGACCTACACAGTGAACAGTAGGGTACTGAAGAATGCCTTTGAATAAATCTATCTGGGAATACAGATCCATAATTCCTTGCAAGTGGTGCCACAGATAGATAAGGTTATGAAGAGAACATTTGGCACATTGCTCCTAATAATTCAGAGTCCTGAATGCAAGAGTTAGGCTGTTATTTTGAAAATAAATAAAATGATGTTGAGGCCAAACTTGGCGTACTGTGTGTAGTTCTGGTCTCCTCCCTACAGGAAAGATATTGACCACTGAAGCTGTATATGAAAGTTTACAAGGTTGCTGCCAGAACTTGAGGATCTGAGTTGTTGATAAAGGTTGAGTAGGTCAGGACTTAATTCCTTAGGCGTAAGACTGGAAGTTTGATTGAGGTACACAAAATTCTGCAGAGTACAGACGGGGTAAATGCAAGCATGCTTTTTCCACTGAGGTTGGGTGAGACTAGAACTAGAGGTTATTGGTTAAGGGTGAATGGTGAAAAATTTAAAGGGAACATGAGTGGAACTTAGAGAGGGTAGTGTGAGTGTCGAATGAGCTGCCAGTGGAAGTGGTAGATGTGGGTTTGTTTACAAAATTTGCGAAGTTTGGGTAGATACATGGATGGGATGGGTATGGAGGGCCGCAGAAGGTTGAAGGAATGAGGCAGATTAACAGTTGACATGGACTAAATGGGCCATCCTGTGCTGCCACTCAGCAGGTCGGGCAATGGATGCTGCCCGACCTGCTGAGTTCATCCAGCTTTTTTGTATGCCTTGATTTGACCGCAGCATCTGCAGTGCGCTTTGTGTTTACTGTGCTGTTACTTTCTATTATTCTATTGGATTATCGATTTGAGATGTTGAGGAGCTTACTTGTGAGTCAGGGACATCGACATTCCTGTTATGGGTACGGCTTCAACATAAGGAGAAAAACTGAACGGCAAAATACTTTCCCAAGTGAGGCTTCTATGTGTGACTCAGAAATCCATTTGACAGGTATTAGATGGTAACAGGAACACACAGCTCAAGGCTTTCCTTGGAAGAAACTTTGACAGATTGTCACCATTCATTCTTGTACATGGTACACCTCACTAAGTATTGCACTAGTTAATGAGAGAGGCAGTGTTCCTGGCCGCTTTGTTACAACTAGGTTAAGACTAGGGAGTAGTCCGCATTCTTCACTCTGCTGGACTTCTTCAGCTTCTCTGTTTTGCCGTATTCATTAGCTGACAGAATAGTTTCACAAGACATGAGGGTGAGTTTGCCAATGCAGTGAACATAACTCATGCCTTGTCTTAGGAGCTGCAGTAATTAAGTTCTTTCCCCAGGTCAGTGCTGGGAAGTAGTGATCACCGGGATTTTGCCAGTGGGGAAAAGCCTTTCCAAGTGTGCAGCTGACAATAACCTGAACTTTACTGGAAGTTCGAGAAGTTGATGTACATGTCATCAGGTTGGAGGCTACAAATAACAGAATATAAGTATTGTTCCTCCAACCTAAGTGTGGCCTCATCATGACAGTGGAGGAGGCCATGGATAGACATATCAGAATGGGAGTGGGAAGTGGAATTAAAATGTGTGGCCACTGGGAGAGCTCACTTATTCTGGTGGACGGAGCGTAGGTGCAGTCTCCTAATCTATGTCGGGTCTCATTGATATACAGGAGGCCACACTGGGCGCACCAAACACAGCATATGAACCTAACGGACTCACAGGTGAAGTGTCGCCTCACCTGGAAGGTCTGTTTAGGGCCCTGAATGGTAGTGAGGGAGGAGGTGTAGCACTTGTTTCGCTGGAAGGAAAGTGCCAGGAAGGAGATCAGTGGGGTGGGACGAATGGAGATCAGTCATGTAGGGAGTGATCCCCGTGGAAAGCAGAAAGTGGGTGGCAGGGAAAGATGTGCTTGGTGGTGGGGTGCCATTGGATATGGCGGAAGTTTCGGAGAATTATGTGCTGGACACAGAGGCAGGTGGGGTGGTAGGTGAGCACAAGAGGAGGTCTATCCCTGGTAGGGTGACAGGGGGAGGGGGTAAGAGCAGACATGTATAAAATGGAAGGGACGTGGTTGAGGGCAGCGTTGATGGTGGAGGAAGGGAAGCCCCTTTCTTTGAAAAAGGAGGACATCTCTTTCATTCAAGAATGAAAAGGAGGTTTGAAGAGGAGAAATGTCCTGACGAAGTGCCTCGGCCCGAAATGTTGACTGCTCATTTCAACGGATGCTGCCCGACCTGCTGAGAAAATGGGAAGGCCTGGGTGCTGGAAGTCCTCAATAACGGACACTGCCTTTCTGAGACACTGCTCCTTGAAGATGTCCTGGGTACTTTGTAGGCTAGTACCCAAGATGGAGCTGACTAGATTTACAACCTTCTGCAGCTTCTTTTGGTCCTGTGCAGTAGCCCCACCACACCAGACTGTGATGTAGCCTCCATACCAGACAGTGTTGATGGCCCAAGGTACAGTCTCTTCGGGTACCCCAATCGCACCAGGCAGAACCATTCCCATCACATCCTTGCCGGTCTGGACTAACCAGCCAATTGATCAAAATGCTGTTCAACAAGGGTAACTTTCCCTAATACTTTAGTGGTACTCAAAACCTTAATCAACAATTCTTCTGGGCTGTGGACATCCACCCACTCAGAACATAAGCATTTGTTTCGGGTAACCTCTTAGAATCGCACCAGAGCTTAATCCCTGTGGTGTCCATAACCACACATTTTAATCACTTTCCCTGACAGTAGTTTAATACAGGCTGAAAGACACAAACCACTTTAACAATTCTTAGTGCAATTACACAGTTTTCAGAGAATCAAATCGCAGAGGGTAGCCCCCACTTTGAAATTCTTTTTTAACCGGGCGTCTCTGGAAACACGGCTGGTTAGCTGCTTGCTAACAAGCCGATGGACTCAGTGGTGAGAAAGCCACCTTCCTCAAACTCCGTACACCTAGGGTTGATATGACCTGGGTCGCACCAGACTGGGAGAGCCAGCATGTTTTGACCACCCGAACCCTGATCTGTGAGAATACTATGTAAACACTGCCCACTTGCAGTTACCTGCTGGCAAGAAATAACAGACCGTACACTGCATACAATTATAAAGAAAATATATTTGCAAATTACAGCTTTATTGAACAGTTAGTAGGAAGAAGAAAAGAAAAAAATTAAAAAGGGTCCATTGCAGTTAACCCAGTCCAAATCTGAACATAGGTTGAAGTTGAGCTTGAAGTTATCTTTAACTCCCTCCAATGCTGGACTCACAGTCTGTGTGAAAGCACACACCACACCACCTTCTGAATGTCGCTCGAATTCCACCTCGAACAAATGGGAGTATTGATCCTTCCTCCTTGAAGCCATTCATCTCAACAAGGCAGCTGGTGCAACAGGAATGGCATCCTCAGCCATCTCCTCTCCTGTCTTCTCCACACAGCTGCTAAAAAGACCTCGACCCACACCAGTGGCCATCACCTAACGGACTCACAGGTGAAGTGTCACCTCACCTGGAAGGTCTGTTTAGGGTCCTGAATGGTAGTGAGGGAGGAGGTGTAGCACTTGTTTCGCTTGAAGGAAAGTGCCAGGAGGGAGATCAGTGGGGTGGGACGAATGGAGATCAGTCATGTAGGGAGTGATCCCCGTGGAAAGCAGAAAGTGGGTGGCAGGGAAAGATGTGCTTGGTGGTGGGGTCCCATTGGAAATGGCGGAAGTTTCAGAGAATTACGGGCTGGACACAGAGGCAGGTGGGGTGGTAGGTGAGCACAAGAGGAGGTCTATCCCTGGTAGGGTGACAGGGGGAGGGGGTAAAAGCAGACATGTATAAAATGGAAGGGACGTGGTTGAGGGCAGCGTTGATGGTGGAGGAACACTCTCTGCCCAGTGTTCCCTAGAACCTTTTCCAAATTCCTCCATCCTGCTTTGGTGACACAACACTGTTCAACAACACAGTCTTTAATTCAAACCCAAATGTGCTAAAAGCAGAACAGACTGCTCTTACAGAACTGCTAAAATGAAATACCTACAGCAGAGCAGTAAAAATCTTAACCAGGGAATCACGTAAGCAAAGCTAAGCCTAGATCAACACACTCGGTACTTGGCGAATCACTCTTCCTCTCCCTCTTTCTCTCACTGGTGGAGGAAGTTTGTTGCTGTTTCTCGTGTCAGGGAACTTGAAAAAAGGGGCACGGCAGACTCAAACACCATAATCAATGAGTTGTTTCGTTTTTGTTGATCTCCCCTCTCGCTGTGTGATACCTCTCTGCCTCTTTCTAAGGGCGAGAGAGAGACTGTGGCCTGTTGAATTGTCGGGTGAACGAGTAGTTTTCCTGTATTGCAGATCATGGTCTCTCTTGGGGTTTTACTATTGCTTGCCTGGGTGCTGATGTTTTTTGCTGAAAAGTGGGGACGGGGAGGGTTGAGGCTTTGCTGCTGCTTGTGTGTGGGGTGGGGAGGCGGTCTTTGGGGTTCTAACATTTTTTTGTCATTCATTCTTTGGGGCTCTCCTCTGTTTCGTGGATATCTGCAGGGAGTAAGAATTTCAGCTCGCATATTCTATGCATTCTCTGATATTAAATGGAACCACTGAGCTATTGAAGACACACAAAATTCTGCAAGTCAGGCATAATCTTGGTAGGGAAGTAATCAGTTTATATTTTAGGCTATTTTGGGAAGTGCATCTGAAATAGAACCAAATTCCTTTGAGCTTCCCAATATGCTAAAAGATCAGGATCATCATGGAAGTTTTGCTTCCTTATATCAGAGAGCATACTCAGAGGTGTATATCTTATTTGCATGTTATTTTCGTGTTAGACCTTAGGGGTGGTAAAGTAAGATCAGATCAATCTTGTTTTTTTTAAAAAAAAGCATAGATGGAATAGAAGTATAATTATTGTTGGCAGAACCAAAACGCTTGGCCTTGAAAGACCTCAAGCAATCCCTTGGGATTGGGGATGATTCGTTTTGACTCCCATTCTGTTACATCCAAGTGCTTTACAAGTTGAAGGATGACATGGAAACTACCACAGTGGGGTAAAAGAAGTGGGCGGGAAGAGTCAACACAGGTTTTGGGGAGATAAAAAGGCAGGAGTGTGCTATTGTGATTAGTGATCAGCCAGGGATGTGTTGAATGATTACTTTGATCATTCTGCATTGAAATGGAGATCTTTGTATCAAGCGCATTCTTTCTTTTAAAAATGGTGTTTAATTTGGTTTTTCTTGTGAATGCTGCCTACAGTATATGATGTGATACTGCTGCAAGTAAAGTTTTTCATTGCATTGTGCAGACATGTACCAGTGCATATGGCAATATCCTCAGCCTTGACTTTGATAAGCAGCCCCATAAGATTGAGTGGACTATTCCTGCTTCCATTTTCTATGCTTTATTATCTTCCAATGACTCACTACCCTCTGGGTGAAGATATTCTTATCACATTCCTGAATTACTGACACTCTCATCTTAAAGCAATGACTCCTTAAGGTAATAGACACTCCAGCCAGGGGAAACGTCATCTACTCCATCAAGCCATGCAATGAGACCATCTCTCATTCTTCTGAACTCAAGAGAGTGCAAGACCAGTTTGCTGAATCTTCAGTAAGATGACAAGCCCATCGGTTTTCTTGTGAAATGAGCTTTGGGTTCCTGCTGATACACAATAACCAGTTAATACAGCAGTAACTCATGATTTACCTTTAGCTGTGGTCCCACCAGTACTAGAGTTACTGGTCTCTATTTGATATCCACAGGCTTTCTTTCAGCTGACCCATGCTCAAGAGGATAGTGGAAGCACAGTGATAAGAGTTCATTTAAACAGGATGCGATAAATTTCTGAATATTAGGGAAATCAAGGCTTATGAGGATGGTGTTGCAACACAGAACTGAGGTAGAAAATCAAGATCTTGATATTGGGTCTAACTCCTGCTTTTTTTCATTTTATAATTTTTACATTTTTGTAGCCTGAATTTTTTGAACTCTATGTGTCCCTACACCCTCTCCCTCAAAACAGTCCTTCCAAGTCAGGTGACACTTCACTTGTGAGTCTGTCAGGGTCATTTGTTGTACGGGGTGCTCCCAAGTAGCCTTATCTACATCAGTGAGATCTTGCTTCTGCTCTCTTCCTTTCCAGTCTTGACCTGAGACATAGACTTTATTTCCCTCCACAGCTGTTGTCTGACCTGCTGAGTTCCTCCAGCTTTTTGTATGTTGCACAGGGGAAAACTTGTGTGAGATAGAACTTCAAATAAAGGAACAAGGTTTTAATGTTTGACTAATAGAAGTGTTAAATAATGACAATAAGTAGGGTCAACCCACTCAATGAGCCTACAGTGGTTCTCCATAAAAACAATCAGGCTACTCTTCTTCCCCAGCTCTTTCACCAGAAACCCTCATTTTTTTCTTCCACAATTTTCTCATTGGTCCAGCTGAATCTGCCCTTCAGGCAGTAAATTCCAGCCCACAAGTTCTCACTGGATACTAATATCTTTCCCTCAATGTCATCCCTGAATTTATTTTACCTGAAAGCTTAATTCTTTTTTCTGGTCCCTCATCTTTTCTTACTTATTCTCAGCATACAGTCATTGACAATACCAACATTTATTGTCCAGCCAGCCTAATTTGAAGAAGTCACTAACAAATGACCAGCAACGTGTCATCTGCAGAACCAGAGGAGCCAACAATCCACCATCAAGAATGCTTACACTCACCATCAAGGATGCACCATCTTGCCACCCCGCTACTGTATTTCTTTAGTAAGCCCAATTACCTGCTGAATTTCTACTCCCAGCATATCGGCAATGACTGAGGAACACAGCACCAGTGGTGAAGGTGGCAAAGGTATAGCTAAGGGATGTGGAAGAGCATTTATTTATTCATTGATATACTGTGTGGAATAGGCCCATCTGGCCCTTCGCGTTGCACCACCCAGCAATTTCCTGATTTATTCCTAGCATATTCATGGTACAATTTACAATGCTCAATTAACCTACCAACTGGCACTTCTTTGAACTGTGGCAGGAAACTGGAGCACCCGGAGGAAACCCACATAGTCATGGGGAGAATATAAAAACTCCTTACAGGCAGCAGCAGGAATTGAACCCGTGTCGCTGGTACTGTGAAGTGTAGTGCTAAACATGATGCTACCATGCCACCCCCAGGGCTGAGTTGAATTGGAGACTGGACCACATTTAGGGATTAACCTTTGGATCTGAATGAATGTACCATGGTTGTTACTGACTTCATCAAGACCTGTGTGGATGGGTTTGTGCCTTTAAGAACAAACTGAGTCTTCCCAAATCTGAAGCCTGGATGAGTCAGGATATTCACAGATTGCCAAATGCTAGATCTGTGATGTTCAAGATCAGCAATCCAGAACCTTACATCTACGTACAAGTTAGAAACAACCATCATAAGAATGAAAAGACACTTCTGTGTGAAGTTAGATACACAGTCATACGCTCAGCTGCTGTGGCAGGGTCGGCATATCATTAATTTTTATAAGGCAAAACTTAACAGCATAAATTACAGTCATGCTTCACTCCCTGATGAACTCAACAATTTTTGAGAGGCAGAATAACTACGCCTGTGTGAATCCTTACAGCATCTGGCAATCTTGATGCCAGCACATAGCTTAGCTGGATGAGCCCTCACAAGGCGTCAGGTCCCAATGGTGTAGTTGGCAGGGTACTGAAAACTTGTTCTGGCTGGAGTTTCATCAGCTTCTCACTGTTGTTGTTTACAGTGGACACAATCACATAGGCTCTCCACTCGGATTTAAAGCACCTGGACAGCAACGACACCTACACCAGTCAGTTTTTTTATTGATTACAGCTCAATGTTCAATCCCCTCATGCCCTCAGTTCTTATCACCAAGCTTCAAAATCTGGGCCTCTGTACCACCATTTGCAACTTGATCCTTGACTTGTTTATTAGGAGACCGCAGTCAGCGTAGACAGGTAATAATATCTCCTCTTTGCTGACAACCAACACTAGCGCACTTCGAGGCTGGAGTGTTTAGCCCACTGCTCCAGTCTCTCTACACTCATAACTGTGTGGCTTGGCACAACTCAAACTGCATCTGACAGCATTGCTTTTATCAGAATCTCAGATGATGGAGCAGTCATACATTGGCTGTGTCACAGCGACAACCTGACACTCAACATCAGCAAGACTAAGGAATTGACTGTGGACTTCAAGAAGGGGAAGAAAGGAGAATATGCACCAATTCCCATCCAGGAGTCAGTAGTGGGAATTCTTTAAGGTCCTGTGTGTCAATACTTCAGCCCAACACATTGATTTAATTATGAAAGTATGCCAGGGATTATGCTTCATTATGAGTTTGAGGAGATTTGGTATGTCACCAAAGACTCTTACAAATTCCTATAAATGTGTGGTAGAGAGTAATCTGACTGGTTGCATCAGAGTTTGGTACGTATCCTCCAACACACAGGATCCCAAGATGCTTCAGAGAGTTGTGGACACAACCAGTTTCATCAGGGGTGCAACCCTTTACACAATCAAAGACCTCTTAAGAGGTGATGTCTCAAAGGGCAGTATCCACTATTGAAGACTTTTACACAGGAAGATACCCTTTTTGCTTTTGTTATGATCCCAGCCCCCTCCTTTGTGAGAATCGTAAGAGCACCCGTTGGTGGGGGGGGGGGGGGGTCAGTAGACCCAGGAAGTGAGAGAGAGAGAAATGTGCCAAATTGCACATCCCACCCGGGATACAGAATAAGATGCCAGCGACTATTGTCTCATGGAGACCATGTGAAAAGCCCTCGGGCAAGGTGGGCTGGTTGAGAGAGAGATTGCATCATCCCAACCTGATTGACACCTGCGACCCCGTGAGGAAGTATAAAGGAGAGTCACAGGGGGACAGCCCCTCAGATGCACCCAGAAGACACGAGAGAGTGATCCTGCAGCAGTGGGAAGCCATTCTGAAGGAAGCCACGTGCGTTAGATTCCGGGATTGGAATTTGTGGCTGGAATCACAGAAAACTGCTTTTAACTAATATCGGGGAGAGGAAACCAACGCTCCCCCGATTTCACGGAAGATTCATCAAGACTCGGCAAGTTCTTTCTCTTCTCCCCCCAGTCTCTCTCTCTCGGTCGCCCCACGTGAAACCTAGCGATTTTCAAAGGGCTGAGGCCAGCAGACTTTCTGAGTGACTTTTACATTTCCAACGGACAATCTATTAACCCCTAGACATCAGCAGAGCTCACTTCTTAATGATGATTATTACTATACCCACGCTTTAGATTGAGTGTTGATGATGTGCATTATCTGAATGTATGTATTAACCCTACTTTTGTGTCCCTTTATAAATAAAACGTTTGAAAATAGTGACATCAGACTTCAACGGACCTCTCTATCTTTGCTGGTAAGTTCCCCAGTTGCGGGATTCATAACACTTTACTACCATCGGGGAGAAGATACAAGACCTTGAAACCCCATACTCAGTATTTTATGAACAGCTGCCATCAGATTTCTGAATGGTCCAGGAACCCATGGGTACTACCTTATTATTTGTCCTTTGCACTGTTTATTTATTATGTAACTTACGATCATTTTTATGTATTGTGCCTTACTGCTGCTGCACAACAAATTTCATGACGTATGTCAGTAATAATAAACCACAATCCGATTCGGATTCATCCCTACTTGCCCCTGAATTGAGCGGCTACAAGTCAATTATATTGATGGATCTGGAGTTACATATCGCTAGATCTGGTTAGTAAGGCAAACATCTTCCCTTGAAGGAGATTAATGAGCCAGGTGGTTTATACAGCAATACGTTACCAAGATTTTCTTTTTTATTTTGAATTCTAGGTTTATTAGATTAATTTAGCATGAATTTCTCAGCTGCAATGGTGGAATATACTCAATTCCACTTCAGTAATGGAAGCACAATGCACCCATCCCATCTGCCGAAACATTCCCATTCACCCACCTTATTTGGACCATTAATGATTTTGTAATTATCTTAAATTTTATATTCATATTCTATTATAAGCTAGTGTGAAAATGCAGCAGATAAAAAGTTTGTGGACTTGAGTCTACCATGACAGAAACACACAAATACAGTCTTGCATGTGAGGATTATTGATTTATCTACTAGCATGGAGATGAAACAAGAAACAAAACAGACCAGCCCTGGACCTTCAAGGGCTAGTTAAACAAATGATCATTTGAAGTCTGGATCTACAGTTGTCTTTTACCATTGGCACACATGCTTTCTAATCTAGAGGCTGTAAAAAGACAGGAATCAATCAGTAGGCCTTCTTTATGTTTATCACTTAGACAGCTCAGTGAGTCATGATTAAGCTTTAGTTTGTTCATAGCATTAAAAGCAGTGTCACCCAAAATTCTCTCAGTACAGTGATCTATCATCCTGTTTACTCTTCAGCAAGTCAAGGTTAATCCTTGGTTACCAGCTCCTTATACACAACAGTCTATGTACACCGATACCTCCTTTTATCGACTTACCTCAACATTTAGCTTCCAAGTTCGAGTTAAGAGGATAGTTAAAACAATCTTCTTCCACACCTTGACTTCAGTTGAAAAGGCCTAGCTCTGAGCAATTTGATAGGAATCTTCAAGAGAGTCACATAAAATCCTCAGCTCTGCACATCTGCCATTTTAAGAAGTACGACATGTGCCTGCGTATTGGTAGTCCTGCTTTACTGTCGCTGATTAGATTCAGAATCAAGTTTATTATCACTGACGTATGTCATCAAATTCATTATTCTGCAACAACAGTACAGTGCAGACATAAAATTACTCTAAGTCACAAAAATAAGTCAATGGTGCTGAAGAGAAGAAAAGGGGTGGTGTTTATGGGCCATTCAGAAATTTGATGGCGGAGAGTAAGAAGCTGATGCTTTCCCAATTTGCTCTTCTTGAAGTCCACAATCAGTTAGGAGTTATGACATGAAAGAGTGAACCCAGAGATGTGATGGCTGAAGAGTGACAGGCAGGAGTACGATGGATGCAGTAAGTGCATCCCCTTTGGAATACTTTTAACTCTGGATGGATACTGGATCATTTTAACGGATTGCTGGTTTGTGTAACTGATGGGGTACAATGCTGAGTGTCAGACCTGCTATCACAGCCTGCACGTGCAGGTAACTCCTAGTCTCCGCCCTGCTAACCGAATTCACCTGACACCATTCCAGACCCATCACCTGCAGCCTACTTAACCCCAGTTCCCATCCACAGTCTTTGTTCATCATTGAACTAGTCGACCTCAACTAGTTGCTCCTATTGTTTTTGAGACACAGCATAGAATAGGCCCCTCCGGATCACCACCTCAACCCCCCCCAACAACCATAATCTAATCACGGGACAAGTTTGCAATGACCAATTAACCTACTACGTGGGTCTTTGGATTATGGGAAGAAACTGGAGGACTTGGAGAAAACCCATGCATTCCACAGGGAGCACATTCAGAGACTCCCTAAAGAGGGTGGCGGGATTGAACTTCAATGTCCCTAGCTGTAATAGCTTTGCGCTAACCGCTATGCTACCATGCTGCCCGAGTTTCACTCTCCCTGCCCAAACTTCACCTTGTTGCCTGTTGTGCTAAATTTCTGTTCACTCTTGTTTTGTGGCACTTTTTTGGCTTGTTATTTTAACCTTATTATTAAGGTTATCATTTGCTGTTGAATAATCTCCGCTGCTCTGCTTTTGGGTCAAGCCTCCTCTACATTTCCTGACAGGACTACTGAACCCTCAATTAACCCAGCAGAGTATACTCACCTAGAGGAAGCATCGACTGACATGGGTACGTGGTCCAGAAGCAGCAGAAGCTATTGACCATCTGCTCGCCACTCTAATCCAACTCTCTGTCTTGGTGCAACTGCGAGCCAGTCCACCTCCTCCTGCTGAGTCCGGAATTCCCGTGTCTGGACGCTTCGATGGATCTCCAATTCGATGCTACAACTTCTTGTCCCAGTGCCTTACACTTCAAGCTCCAGCTGTCTCTGGATTCTATGGACTGGGCTAAGATTGCCTTCTTCACCTCTCCCTTGATTGGATGAGCTCTGGCTTGCCCGGTGCTAACTGAGACAATGAAAACACTCATTTGCAACAAATATGAGGATTTCACCACTGAGATGCACCGCTGACCATCCGGGAAGTGGAATGGAGGAAGTGAGTCTGAAACTTTGCCTGCATCAAAGCTTATGCCCTGTGCTGGCTTACACTGTGGAATTCAGGACCCTTGCAGCAGAGTGCGGCTGCAGTGTGGAAGCATTGCTGGATCATTACTATCATGGCCTCTCAGAAAGCTGTGATGATGAGTTGTCTACTCAGGAGATGTCCATGACCTTGAAAGCTTCATCACTCTGGCTCTCCATATTGACAAGCATCTTATGGAACGACCCTCCATATCATCAGCTCAATCCCCCATTTGGTTCCCAAAACCATTTCAACCTGCTGAAACATCTTGTGTGTTTAATGTGTGCAGCTGACCACCAACATATCAAATGCCCACTGAGATTCCAATCTGGCAGGATCTCCCTGCCCCTTTGTTCCAGCACCGTAAACCTTCTCAGTCTCTCTGTCCTCTTCCACACTCCACCAACTCTACAGGCACAGGAGGATTTCTGGACCAGACTCTGCATGTACAGCATGGGCTCCCTACCAAATCTACCTCTCACCTCTTCAACATCACAGCACTGGTGGTCTGAGCTCGTCAGAGTGTGTACAAGGCCTGTGCACATGAATATCAGAGAGCACCATCGGCGCATCCAATTCCTCCTGATGGAATCGCCCAACACTCCTCTCATCTTAGTTTGTCTGGCTCTCCACTCACAACCCTCACTTCGCTTGGTCATCCAGAGCACTGCTGAGTTGGGGACCCTCCTGCCTGCAAAGAAAGTTGACTTCACCTTGTAAATCCGCAAAGCTGGAGGAAACCCGCGACTTCACCAAACTCCCTTAGGAATATCACAACTTAGCCATCACTCTCAGTAAAAGGTGAGCCAGCACCCTGCCATCTCACAGACCATACAATTGTGTGATCGACCTCCTCCCAGGCACCGCCACTCCCCAAGGTCATCTGTTCTCCCTCTCTCCTCCCGAGACCCAAGCAACGAATGACTATATTGCTGAAGCACTGCAGTAAGGCTTCATTTGTCCATCCCAGTCTCCAGCCAGTGCCGAGTTCTTCTTTCAACAAAAAGAAAGACTGGAGTATTCATCCCTGCATTGACTACTGCGAATTCAACAGAATCACCAGTAAGAAATGTAACCATCTCCCCTTGATGGATAGCACATCCAGAACATTCCACAAGCCTAGAACTTTACCAAACAGGATGTACAGACTGCATACAAACTGATCTGCATTGGCCAAGAGAATGCGTGGAAGACTGCATTCATAACCCCATCCACAATGAATACTTGGTGAAGTTTTCAGACTTTCCAATAGTCCTACCATTTTCCAAGCCTTCATTAATGAGATGATTTGAGATGTGCTACACAAATATGTATTCGTTTATCTCAACCACATCCTCATCTTCTCCAAGAGCTCTAGACCTTGTTTTGTCATGTCCATTCAGTCCATCAGCATCTACTCAAAAACCAACTGTACTGCAATTAAGAAAAATGCCAGTTCCATGCCCCAGTCATGTCCTTCCTGGGATACGTCCCAAGGCATGAGCATAGATCCAGAGGAAATGTGCATCATCATCCAGTGGCCCCATCTGTGTAAACTCAAACAGTTCCAGTGCCCTTGGGCTTCTCCAAATTCTACCACCGCTCCATCAAAAACAAAAACCAAAGCCCTCTCACCTCCGTCACCAAATCACCTACTTCACAGGTAACTTCTGAGGAGCTCAAGGGATGCTTTGGCATCTCTCCCACTCTTTGACATCAGAAGCCCTCCAGAACTTTTGTGGTAGAGTTGGGCACATCTGACATGGGCAACAGGGCCATCTCTCATTGAGAGCTGAACGGGAAGACACATCCTTTAGCCAACTACTCGTGCAAGTCCGTTATGGAGTAGTAGACAGGGAGCTACTCACTTTCAAATTGGGTTTGGAGGAATGGACTCATTGGCTGATCTGAACTGACCAGCTGAACCTAATATTCATATAATAGAGCCAACTCAATCCATGTCAGGCTCACTGGACCTTCTTCAATAAATTCAACTTCACTATCTCCTACTGATCAGACTCCAAGGTCACTAAGGCAGAAGTCCTGTCATGATAGTTTGACCCAGCTGAAACGGAGATCGATCCTCAGTCCATCATTCCATCCTCTTAGATCCTCTCCCCCACTGTCTGGGATCTTGAGAACCAGATCTACCAGGCCGTAGAGCACGAGCTTGCTCTGCCTGGAATACTTAACAACCGCATGTACACACCAATGGCTGTGCGCTCCGTCTCCTTCCTGTGGGTCTATTCTTTAACTTTCTCCAGCCATCCAGGAGTATGATGGTCTCTTGGATTTTCTGCAATGCCTGTTCTAGTGATGTACCATAATCGCAGATGTATGTCAGTTCCTTGCTGCCTGCCTTCAGTGTGCCTTGTCCAATTCCTCTAACCAGCAGGCTTCTGGGCTCCTGCGCCTCTTCCAGTCCCTCAATGTCCTTTGTCCCACATCACCATGGATTTCTCCACTGGTTTGCCACATTCCAATGGGGCCATGGTGATCATCACAATAGTGGACCAGTTCTCCAATTCCTTGCCTTCCACAAGCTTCTGTCAGCTGCTGAGATGGCGGACCTGGCTTGCCAACATATAGTTCACCTTCACGGCTCCCCTCAGGACTTTGTGTCAGATGGGACACACAACTTGTCTCTTGCTTCTGGTCTCTTCACTTCTCTGCACCCTCAATGAGCTTGTCCTCTGACTATCATCTGCAGACCAACAGTCAGCCAGAAAGCACCAATCAGCAAGTGGAGAAGAGTCTGTGATGCTTTGCTGCCTCCAACTCGTCTGGGCTGAGTTGCCTTATAGTCTACACACCTCCTCTGTGACAGATATTTCAGCCTTTCATGTATACCAATCCCGTTGATGTACATGGTGGTGGAGATCCCATCTGCCAGAACCCCAGTTCAAGGTCGTCAGAATTCTTGGAGGATGGTCGAGAGGGTTATCCTAGCCGCCAACCGTGCCTTCTGCTGCCAGGCCAACTGCCACTGGTGCCCGGCCCGACTCTTCTGGCCTGGGGACTGTATCTGGCTGTCCACCCAAGATCCATCCTGCGCAATGATTCCTGCAAACTGTTGGCCCGGTTCATCGGTTGCCTCAAGATCAACCAATATATCAAACCCATCACTTACAGTCTCCAGCTACCACCGTCACTCAAAATCACACTTACCATCTAGTTATATCTTAGATCCATGGCTCATCAATGAGTTCCACCAGACCCATCTGTATTGTCCCTGGCCATTGGGGGCCGGCAGTAGGGGATTGGTCTTGTCAGATCTGCTCCCGCTGACACCTCACTATCAGTGAATGGAGAACAAAATCATGAGTTAAAGATTTTGATAGACAAGGGGTTAATATTGGCATTTTTGAGTATGGAAACCAGTTTGTCGCTTGGTTTGTGAGAGATATGGCCTTGGATTTTAGCAATGACAATTCTTAGAACAAATACTTACAGTTGCTTATCTTGTAACAATTGGTCTCAAGGGTATGAGACAAACTGTTAATAGAAAGTTGTACACAGCACTGAATTTTTAGTTTTGGTTGTTGCTATAGCTTATCATAAGAGAAATGCATGTGAACCTAACTTATCTTTTGTAATTCACAAGGTTAATTGAACAGACTTTGCTTTTACAATCGATTTGTATATGTGTTCTCAATTGTTTGAAGTTCAAAACCCACTGTTAGCAGTTCCACGATATCATGAATAAAGCTCTCTTTACTTTGTGTCTAATTCACTTGCAATCAACTTTACTCAAATCTCCTTAGCAAATTAATTTCTCTAACTATTTGGCGCCCAACGTGGGCCCCTTTTATATGGGGTCCAATGAAGTGTTATGCTGTGAGTTACTATGAGCTTGAGAAGCGAGATCAGTGCATAAGGAAAGCTACTATGAGTTACTTTTGGGAAGTGTTTGTGGGGAATGTTTGACTGTGAGCCTCTGTGAGGACCCAATAGTTCAAGACCAGTGTGGATGAAAGTGACCATCGCTGAGCTCCTGGAGTGGGGACAAGACGGTAGACCCACAGGGAGTCTAATGAATAGTCAAATTAAATAGGGACTTTGAAGACTGAGATATATTCTGGCCAGAAAAGGGTGAGAGACTTGTATTGTGATTGAAAACTAAATTTGATTACAGGTTGACCTGAGACTAACAGGTGAGGAGTGGATAGAAGTGAAAGTAAATGCACAAATGTCACCAGTGCTATGCCGAAGAGAAGAGACACAGCTTTGAGGCCTGCAAATCCACTGACAAAGGCTCCGATGAATAAACATACAGAAAAGGGTAGAGAAGTATAAGACTAAGCTAATTCTGGGTGAGCCCCTAATGTCTCCAGGCTCCCCGATGGAAACTGGAGATAGCAGGTATGTGATTTCTTTTTCTAGTGATTTATATGGGTGGAGCCAGGGAGACTGGCTCTGCAGAGGCTCTCTTGATTTAAAGAAATTCATTCCTGGAAAGGTGACAACAAAGGAGGGAACGTTGACCTGAAATGGGATTTGGAAAACATGATGCAGTGTTTCAGTAAATGGGAAGAAGTGGCCAAAAGGCATCAACCACCATAGCCTAAGCTGAAGGCAAAACCAGAAGTAGTTCCTCCTCACCCCCACCCTTTCTCCCCTGTGGGACTCTACCCCAAAGTTCTAGATGACGGGCTGCCGAAAGATCCTATTATGGAAATAGCAATGTTTGGTGCGGTGGCTACACAATGTAAGCCCAGCAGCTACAACAACAAATACAATTGTCTGAGCTTCCTTCAAGTGAGCAGGTTTCCCCATCGGGCGTCTGGAGCACAGGGGATCCTTCTGCTCCCATGGAGCAAGAACAGTCACCTCCTGTTGACGCTCCACGGGGTGTAGCGATGCAAACACTGTCACGGACTGAATGAGTACAGTCTATGGAGCAGGTAGCAGGACCTAGCGATAGCCATAGGAGAAGTGGGCTACCTGAAAGTACAACCCATACGCAGGTACCCAGATAACGGTAGGAGATATACAGATACTCAAGCCCCGGACCTCTGCAGAGTCAGAATCAGGTTCATTATCACCGGCATGTGACATGAAATTTGTTAACTTAGCAGCAGCAGTTCAATGCAATACATAATCTAGCAGAGAGGAAGAAAAAAATAATAATAAATAAAATAAACCATAACCATAAATATAACCAGAAAATCAATTACGGTTAGGAGTAGGATTGGTGGAGCCCCTAACCCTATTAGGAACACCTAATACATTCCACAATTGGTAAGTACAAACTTTTGAAATTTTAACCCTTTACTACAACATGTATAGTGACTCCTGTGGGCAGCACCTGGTCCACCCTCAAACAGTGATTCGTTGTACGTGGGAACAAATGACGATTGGGTCCTGAATGCATATGGAGGTGAAGACAATCCCAATCTGCATACATGGTTAGAACAGCCCAAAGAGAAAATCCCAGCAGGGGCCAGACAGCATAGTAATTCTGGGGAGGTCATGAGATGCCAACTGAAAAAGGGTAATAGATCACTTTTCCTGGTTTAAAGATGCATGGTAAAAGAGTACAGGAGTACAATTGGAACAGAATTGACCTTTAGTGGTGCAAACCTTTTTAGATTGTTTGTAACCCAAAGAAGCATACACATTCAAATTGATGTTGATATATGAAAAAAGCCAAGGGTTATGACGAAGAGTATTATAATATATGCTTTAAGGGCCAAATGTTTTTTAGCCCTGGATGGATAGCCACTGAAATACAGCTAGACCCTTCCCAGATAAATTATTTACTGGAAAGAGACCACTCCATTCCTCATATATCCCTGAGTATAAAACCCCGCCTAAGCCCAAAGATCTGGGTCTGATGGTGAAATGGTTAAAAGAG
This sequence comes from Hypanus sabinus, assembly GCF_030144855.1. Taxonomy (NCBI): domain Eukaryota; kingdom Metazoa; phylum Chordata; class Chondrichthyes; order Myliobatiformes; family Dasyatidae; genus Hypanus; species Hypanus sabinus. The sequence continues at coordinate 8,720,551 of NC_082732.1, forward strand.
CAAATTCAGGGCACCATTCCAATTGGCTTAGCCTATTTTGGTCCCAAAACAGGAATGATAGTGACAAATCCTCTTAGCTGATGGTAGAAATGTGACTATCTTTTCCATTCATGAATCTGCAGATAGACTTTGTACATATATCAGCAATTGGGCAATAAAAATATCTGTTAGTAAAAGTGGAAAGAGGCCTTTCCCACATGGAAAGATAACAGTAATTAAATTACTGATGAAGGAAGCAGTTGGTCCTAGTTTTCACTCTCCCTGCCTAAAGTTTACCCAGTTTCCTGTTGTGTTTAGTTTCTGTTCTCTCTTGTTTTGTGTCCCCTATTGACTTGTTACTCTGTAGTCTATTATTAAAGTTAATATTCACCACTGAATCAACTCCACTGCTCTGTGTTTGGGTCAATCCTCCTCTTTATTTCCTGACACTGAGTGCCGGTGGGGATGTTATTTTACATATTCACAACATGACATCAGTTAGAGGCTAATTACTGAAAGAGGTTTCACAAAATTTATAACAGTTTATCTGGAGATTGCACTTGGTCTCAACATTGTGTGAAACATTGTGGGAGACCGACTAGTACTAAATTAGTTCCCATCCAATATATCCTCAGGTTGTTCTTAGGCTGATGTATTAAGGGTATCAGTGAAACTTTCATTGCACAAATTACTGGATTACTGCAAAAGGAGATCAAAGACCATGAGGGAATGGCATTAGAAACCTCTGTTTCAATGAGCCCATGCAAATTCTTCAGCATTAAGGCAGTCAGAGCTGTGAACTAGCTGTCCAATGAGACTTTTATGCATTATATCTGCTTGTTGTCAATTGGAAAGAAGTTTGAATTAGAGTTTATGACAAAATTCATGATTCAATTAACATTGAGAAATCTTGGATATCAATGAGGCATTTTATTCTCTTCAATTAAAATGTAAAAACATTAGATGTGAACTTCCCGCTATTCAGGACATTTACAGAGACAGGTGTGCAAAAAGGGCCCAAAGGATCATTGAGGACCCGAGTCACCCCAACCACAAATGGTTCCAGCTGCTACCATCCGGGAAATAGTGCTGCCAGGACCAACACGCGTGGGGATAGCTGCTTCCACTAGGCCATCAGACTGATTAATTCACGCTGATACAATTGTATTTCTATGTTATATTGACTGTCCTGTTGTACATATTATTTAGAAACATAGAGAACCTACAGCACAATACAGGCCCTTTGGCCTACAGAGTTGTGCCAAACATGTCCCTACCTTAGAAATTACTAGGCTTACCTATAGCCCTCTATTTTACTAAGCTCCACGTACCCATCTAAAAGTCTCTTAAAAGACCCGATCGTATCCACCTCCACCGCCTTTGCCAGCAGCCCATTCCACACACTCACCATTCTCTGAGTAAAAAACTTACCCCTGACTTCTCCTCTGTACCTACTCCCCAGCACCTTAAAACTGTGTCCTCTTGTGCCAACCATTTCAGCCTTGGGAAAAAGCCTCTGACTATCCACATGACCAATGTCTCTCATCATCTTATACACCTCTATCAGGTCACCTCTCATCCTCCATCAATCCCCAATCCAGGCAACATCCTTGTAAATCTGCTCTGCACTTTTTCTATGGTTTCCACATCCTTCCTGTAGTGAGGCGACCGGAACTGAGCACAGTACTCCAAGTGGGGTCTGACCAGGGTCCTATTTAGCTGCAACATTATCTCTCGGCTCTGCCAGTTATTACAAATTACGATAAATTGCACATTGCACACTTAGACGGAGACATAACGTAAAGATTTTTACTCATCCTGTATGTGAAGGATGTAAGAAATAAAGTCAATTCAATTCAATTTAAAGCTTTATTGCACTAACAAAGTTAAACTAAGTATAATTAAAACATGAAAATTATATAGTAGTCTAACATTTACCTGCCCCTAATTTTTACCATTGTCAATAGGTACATTTAAATAAATGGGGGTGCTCTTAATTCATACATCTTTCCTCCAGAGTGCAGAGGGTATTCTAACCTTCTTTCCAATCTCCATGAGATTCCATCAATGGAGTAAGAGGTCTGATGCATCGGTAATTGACTTTCATTTGCCTTGAACTTCCATGTTTGGCTGAGTATGCAAGGGATGTGTGAGCAGAACTGAGCCACTACAACCTGACAATTGAGACTGCTCTCTGCCCATCTGCCTGATGTGGCCCACTGTTTTGGGTAATGTTGAAGAAAGAGAATGCCATGTTGGAATATTGAAATGGTCTTACCCTATTTACTGAAGTTATTATTATCCAATGGTAAGTGAATTGACATGGCTTGTTCTGTGTGTAGCATCTAGAATCAACATGTTTATAAAAGAGGGGTAACTTTCCTGAAACTTTTATTTCGTACCTCATAGGACACTTGCTATTTTGAAATTCTTCCACAGGAAATAATCCATAAGAGCATATAGTTTAGAAGCAGGTGTAGATATCTATCAGGTCCCTTCAACAAGATCATAGCTGATCTTCTACCCCAGTTCCATCTTCCTCCTCAACTCCCCACCCCCCACCCCCAACAAAATCCTTTGATTCTACTTATACTCAGAACCCCATTGACCTCTGATTTGAGTGAACTAGATGATTGAGCTCGGTCAGAGAATTCTAAATATTCTACACACACTGAGTGAAAATAATGTTCTTCTCTCAGTTTTTAATGGCCTGCCCTATTCTGAAACAATAATCCTCAGTTTTAGAATCCTTTAGAATATAGACCTGGTTTTCTCAATCTCTTTTTGCTGCAAGCCCACCATCCTAGGAACCACTCTGGTGAATTTTCAATGCACTCTTTCTATAGCAATGAAACTATACGTCCTTTTTAAAGTAAGATTAATCTGTAAACAATACACCAGGTGCAGTTTTGTCAAAGCTCTATATGATTGCATATAGTCTCCTAAAAGACTCTTATACTCAAATCCTCACATAATAAATGCATCTGTCCCTTTGAATATCAATATTACCTAACATGTCATCTTATAAAACCAAGCCTGCCTTATGCACCAAGGCTACACATTATATTCTATCATGTTCTTGCAAGTTCACTTGTTTACATCCCTTTAAAAGATCAGGATTCCATCTTTCTTCTTGCTCTAGCTGATACTGTAAAATCTACAAAATTGGAAATATGACATTTTGTCTCCTCATTGAGGGAGACTGTGAACAGTTGGACCCAAACCTTGATTTTTGGGGTGTCTTGTTCGTCCCATCCTGTCAAATTGAGAAAGACCTATTTATTTACATTCTTTGCTTTCTATATGTTAATCAATTCTTAGACCATTGTACCTTGGTCTATTGTCCCTTGGCCTACCTTTCTTATCCCTTCCCCCATCTGCTTCCATCTAACTATCATCCTTCCCCTATCAGGTTCCACTTACAGCCTTCCAGTCTCTGCCTATACCCTCCCCCCCACCCCTCTCTCCTCTGCCACTTGGTTTTTCTGCCACTTCTTTTACCTTATCTGCTTCTACTTATTATCCACCAATTTCTGTCTTGATACGTCCGTAGCAGCACCTTCTCATTGGTGCCCCCGTTTCCACCGAGCTTGCTACGTCGTGGCGTGACCGAGTATCCGGCGGTATAACAGGATGGGTGGGCTGGGCTCGTTAGCCTTGGTTGGCAGCCAGCCGAAGAGAAGGACAACTCTGACTCCAAACCCGGGCAGGTGGAGATTGTTAGCCTCGTCAGGCCATCCACCTAGGTGAAGGTCAGTCCGATGTAACTCCTAGGACCCGAGGACCTCGCTGTCACCATCCCAGCTTGCTAGGCTACGGCAGATGAACCCCGGGTGTAAAGGGTGAGGCCAGTACCGCACACACTGCCCTCCACCTAAAGAAAATTGCGCAGGCCGAAGGACATGCCCACGTCTATGACCATCCCTTTCAGCCACTGAGACCGGGTCTGCCTTTCCCGTATTGGCCTCGTCAGCCACCAGCGAACCTGCAGCAGACTTGGGCATCCCCCTTCCTAAATCTTTGTTCGCGAAGCCAAGCCATGATGACTGTCCCCGACATGTTTCACAGTGTCCATCATTCCCACTTCACCTGGTACCAGCCCATATCTCAGACTCCTCTCTCACTTTTATACTAACTACCTGACCTCTACACTCCTAGTACTCTTATCAAGCCTTAACCTAAAATGACTGTCCTTTTGTCTCCTCAGATGTTGCTTGAGTTCCTCCATCAGTTTGTTTTTTTTTCACTCCAGATTCCATCATGTACAGTCTCTTGTGTCTCCAGTTTTTAATCCTTGTTGGTATTTTACTCCATCAGTTCCAGATTTTCTAACTTTGTTGATCAACTTCCTTGTGGGATCTGAATAAAAGCCTTCTGTAAACCTAAACACACCACATCCACTAGTTCCTAATTCTTCATTCTACTAATCACATCCTCAGAGAAGAGTAGCAGATTAGTCAGACATGAATTCTCTTTCAAACATCCATGTCAATTTTGCTCAATATTTTTGCTCATTTCCAGCTGTTCTCTATAATAGTGTTCTGACATTTACAAATGTTTGTACTTCATAACTTGATGTTTACACATTGAGCATTTTTATTTACATACTGACTAGCCCGAGTAAACAAGACACTGTACAGGATTCAAAATCAAACAAAGCAGGAAGAAAAAAAAATTGAAAACCAACAGAAATGTCATGAAATAGCATCCTTCAGTTTTTCTGGAAGTACTATATAACATTATAATTAGTATTTCTATCTTCTGGCTATCTTCTCTCTATAATCTCATTCCTCATGCTGGGTCTTCGTTTGAAACATTGACTAAGCTTTTTGTCTCCACATATGCTCATGACTCATTGAATTCCTCCAGCAGTTATTTTTTAAATTTCATAGAATTACTGTTCAGACTATAAGACCATAAGACATTGGAGCAGAATTAGGGCATTCACCCGACCGAGTCCACTCTGCCCTTTCACCATGGCTGATCCCAGATACCAATCAACCCAATACCTGCTCTTTCACCATATCCCTTGATATCCTGACCAATCAGGAATCTATCAAATTCCGCTTTGAAAATGCCCATAGTCCCACTTCAGTCGCTGGCAGAGCATTCCACAGGTTCTAGACTAAAAGTATTCCTCCTTACGTCTTTTCTAAAAGGTCACCCCTAATGTTTGAGGGTGTGCCCTCTAATTCTGGATATCTCACCAGAGGAAACATCCTCTCCTTGTCTAGACCTTTCAACATTCGGTAGGTTTCAATGGGATCCCCATGTATTCTTCTAAATTCCAGTGAATACAGGCTCAAAGCTGCCAAACACTTATCATATGTTAATCCCTTTATTCCTGGAATCATCCTTGTGAACCACCTCTGGACTCTCTCCAATGACATAGAAAACCTACAGTATTATACAGGCCCTTCAGCCCACAAAGCTGTGCCAGACATGCCCTACCTTAGAACTATTCAGGCTTTACCAATAGCCTTCTATTTTTCTAAGCTCCATGTAGCTATCCAGGAGTCTCTGACAAGACCCTATCTTTTCTACCTCCACCACCGCTGCCGGCAGCCCATTCCACGCACTCACCACCCTCTGCGTAAAAAAACTTACCCCTGACATCTCCTCTGTACCTACTTCCAAGCACCTTAAAACTATGCCCTCTTGTGCCAGCCATTTCAGTCCTGAGGAAAAGCCTCTGACTATCAATGCCTCTCATTATCTTGTACACCTCTATCAGATCACCTCTCACCCTCCGTTGCTCCTAGGAGAAAAGGCTGAGTTCACTCAACCTATTTTCATTAGGCATGCTCCCCAATCCAGGCAACATCCTTCTAAATCTCCTCTGCACCCTTTCTATGCATTCCACATCCTTCCTGTAGTGAGGTGAGAAGAACTGAGCACAGTACTCCAACTGGGGTCTGACCAGGGTCCTATATAGCTGCAACATTACCTCTCGGCTCCTAAACTCAATCCCATGATTGATGAAGGCCAATGCACCGTACGCCTTCTTAATCACAGAGTCAACATGCGTAGAAGCTTTGAGTGTCCATTAGACTTGGACCCCAAGATCCCTCTGGTCCTCCACACTGCCAAGAGTCTTATCATTAATATTATATTCTGTCATCATATTTGACCTACCAAAATGAACCACCTCACACTTATCTGGGTTGAACTCCATCTGCCACTTCTCAGTCCAGTTTTGCATCTTATCAATGTCCTGCTGTAAACTCTGACAGCCCTCCACACTATCCACAACACCCCCAACCTTTGTGTCATCAGCAAATTTATTAATCCATCCCTCCACTTCCTCATCCAGGTCATTTATAAAAATCACAAAGATTAGGGGTCCCAGAATAGATCCCTGAGGCAAACCACTGGTTACTGACCTCCAGGCAGAATATGACCCATTCACAATCACTTTTTGCCTTCTGTGGGCAAGCCAGTTCTGAATCCACAAAGCAATGTCCCCTTGGATCCCATTCCTCCTTACCTTCTCAATAAGCTTTGCATGGGGTACCTTATCAAATGACTTGCTAAAATTCATATACACTACATCTACAGCTCTACCTTCATCAATGTTCAGTCACATCCTCAACAAATTCAATCAGGCTCGTAAGGCACGACCTGTGTTTGACAAAGCCATGCTGACTATTCCAAATCATTTTATGCCCTTCCAAATGTTTATAAACCCTGCCTCTCAGGAATCAGGTGACCCCTGTTTCCATCCAAGGGGTTAGTGTGGACATGGTGGAGGATTACAAATACCTGGGGATATGAATTGACAATAAACTGGACTGGTCAAAGAACACTGAGGCTGTCTACAAGAAGGGTCAGAGCCGTCTCTATTTCCTGAGGAGGCTGAGGTCCTTTAACATCTGCTGGATGATGCTGAGGACGTTCTACGAGTCTGTGGTGGCCAGTGCTATGATGTTTGCTGTTGTGTCCTGGGGCAGCAGGCTGAGGGTAGCAGACACCAACAGAATCACCAAACTCAGTCGTAAGGCCAGTGACGTAGTGGGGGTGGAACTGAACTCTCTGACGGTGGTGTCTGAAAAGAGGATGCTGTCCAAGTTGCATGCCATCTTGGACAATGTCTCCCAACCACTCCATAATGTACTGGTTAGGCACAGCAATTCATTCAGTCAGAGACTCATTCCACCGAGATGTAACACTGAGCATCATAGGAAGTCATTCCTACCTGTGGCCATCAAACTTTACAACTCCTCCCTCGGAGCGTCAGACACCCTGAGCTAATAGGCTGGTCCTGGCCTTATTTCCACTTGGCATAATTTACTTATTATTATTTAATTATTTATGGTTTTATATTGCTATATTTCTACACTATTCTTGGTTGGTGTGACTGTACGAAACCCAATTTCCCTCGGGATCAATAAAGTATGTCTGTCTGTCTGTCTGTCTGTCTGTCTGTCTGTCTCTCAGGATCTTCTCTATCAGCTTAACAACCACTGAAGTAAGTCTCTCTGGCCTCCAGAACCTCTCACATCCTCACTGATGATGCAAAGATCATCAAGCTCAGTAATCTTGCCCTTGCTTCCCACAGTAGCCTGGCTTACATCCTTTCCGGTCCCGGTGACTTATCCAACTTGATGCTTTCCAAGAGTTCCAGTACATTCTCTTCCCTAATATCTGCATGCTCAAGCTTTTCCATCCACTGCAAGTCATCCCTACAATTGCCAATATCCGTAGTGATTAGTGAAGCAAAATATTCATTAAGTACCTCTGCTATTTCCTCCGGTTCCATACACACTTTCCCACTGTCACACTTGATTGGTCATAGTCTCTCACATCTGATCCTTTTGTTCTTCACATACTTGTAGAATGCCTTGGGGTTCTCCTTAATCCTGTCTACCAAGGCCTTCTCATGGCCTTTTCTGGCTCTCCTAATTTCATTCTTAAGCTCCTTCCTACTGGCCTTATAATCTTCTAGATCTCTATCATTACCTAGTTTTTTGAACCTTTCATAAGCTCTTCTTTTCTTCTTGACTAGATTTACAACAGCCTTTGTGCACCACATTCCCTGTACCCTACCATCCTTTCCATGTCTCATTGGAAAGTACCTACTCAGAACCCCACGCAAATATCCCCTGAACATTTACCACATTTCTTCCATACATTTCCCTGAGAACATCTGTTTCCAACTTATGCTTCCAAGCTCCTGCCTGATAGCCTCATATTTCCCCTTACTCCAATTAAACTTTTCCCTAACTTTCTGTTCCTATCCCTCTCCACTGTTTGGTAATGGAGATAGAATTGTGATCATACTCTCCAAAAAACTCTCCTACTGAGAGATCTGACACTTGACCAGGTTAATTTCCCAATACCAGATATTTTGTCATATTTTGACATATTTTGTCAAGAACCTTCCTGAACACACCTAACAAACTCCACCTCATTTAAACCCCTCCTCTAGGGAGATGCCAATCAATATTTGGGAAATTAAAATCTCCCATCACGACAACTCTGTTATTATTACACTTTTCCAGGATCTGTTTACCTATCTGCTTCTCGATGTCCCTGTTACTAATGGTTGGTCTATAAAAAACACCCAGTAGAGTTATTGACCCCTTCCTATTCCTAACTTCCACCACAGAGTCTCCATGGACAACCCCTCCATGACTTCCTCCTTTTCTGCAGCTGTGGCACTATCTCTGATCAACAGTGCCATACCTCTACCTCTTTTGCCTCCCTCCTTGTCCTTTCTGAAACATCTAAAGCCTGACATTTGATGTAGCCATTCCTGCCCCTGCACTATCCAAATCTCTGTAATAGCCACAACACTATAGCTCCAAGTGCTGATCCACGCTCTAAGCTCATTCGCTGTATTCATAATATTCCTCTCATTAAAATAGACACATCTCAAAACATCAGTCTGAGCGTGTCCCTTCTCCATCATCTGCCTATCCTCCCTTTCGCTCTGTCTCCAGGCTTTCTCTATTTGTGAGCCAACCTCCTTTTCCTCCATTACCTCATTTCAGTTCCCAAAGCAATTCTAGTTTAAGCTCTTCCCAGTAGCCTTAGCAAACCTTCTCACCAGGAAATTGGTCCTTCTGGGATTCAAGTGCAACACATCCTTTTTGTGCAGGTCACACCTGCCCTAGAAGAGGTCCCAATACTCCAGAAATCTGAATCCCTGCCCCCTGCTCCAATCCCTCAGCCACGCATTTATCCTCCACCTCACTCTATTCCTATACTCACTGTCACGTGACACAGGCAGTAACCCTGAGCTGACTACCTTTGAAATCCTGCTTCTCAACTTATATAACCATATAACAATCACAGCACGGAAACAGGCCATCTCGGCCCTCCTAGTCCATGCTGAACTCTTAATCTCACCTAGTCCCACCTACCCGCACTCAGCCCATAACCCTCCACTCCTTTCCTGTCCATATACCTATCCAATTTTACCTTAAATGACACAACTGAACTGGCCTCTACTACTTCTACAGGAAGCTCATTCCACACAGCTATCACTCTCTGAGTAAAGAAATACCCCCTCGTGTTTCCCTTAAACTTCTGCCCCCTAACTCTCAAATCATGTCCTCTAGTTTGAATCTCCCCTACACTCAATGGAAACAGCCTGTTCACGTCAACTCTATCTATCCCTCTCAAAATTTTAAATACCTCGATCAAATCCCCCCTCAACCTTCTACGCTCCAATGAATAGAGACCTAACTTGTTCAACCTTTCTCTGTTCAACTTCTTTCCTAACTCCCTATAGTTTGCTTTTCCCTATCTATGTCGCTGGTACCAATATATACCATGACCTCTGGCTGTTCTCCTTCCCATTTCAAGATTGTGTGGGTGCGATCAGAAACATCTTGGACCCTGGCACCAGGGAGGCAAACTACATTCGAGTTTCTTTCCTGTGTCCACAGAATCTCCTGTCTGAACCCTAACTATAGGGTCCCTTATCACTGCTGCCATCCTCTTCCTTTCCCTACCCTTCTGAGCCACAGGGCCAGAATCTGTGCCAGAGGCGCAACCACTGTTGCTTGCCCCAGGTAGGTCATTCCCCCAACAGTACTCAAGCAGGAATACTTATTGTTAAGGGGGATAGCCACTGGAGTACTCTCTAGTATCTGCTTCTTGCCCTTCCTTCTGACTGTTACCCACATCTGTCTCCCCAGGCCCTGGAGTGTCTCCCTGCCTATAGTTTGTCTTTAACACCTCCCCACCCTCTCTGACCAGACGAAGGTCATCGAGCTGCAGCTCCAGTTCCCTAACGTGGTCCCTAAGGAGCTGCAGCTCGACACAGCTGGTGCAGATGTGGCCGTCCGGCAGGCTGGGAGTCTCCAGGACTCCCCACGTCTGACACTGAGCACAGAAAACCAGCCTCTCACACATACTTTCTGTCTTTATTTTAAACAGATAACCTACCTGGCCTCGACTCGTTATCGCCTAAGCCCCGTTGAGCCAAAGCCTTTCAACTCTGTCTCCCACTACTCTGTCACCCGCTCTGTAAATCTATCTTCTTTTTAAACTCTTCCTGCTGTTCTCACTGGCCGACCTCCACACGCTTGCGCAGTCGTGCCCCATTCACACCGCTGAATAAATAATCCTTTCTGAGATAAGGGGTCCAAAACTGTTGTCAATACTCCAAGTGCGGCCTGACTAGTGTCTTACAAAGCTTCAGCATTTTCAACTTGTTTTTATATACAACTATTCCCCTTGAAATAAATCCCAACATTGCGTTTGCCTTCCTTACCACAGACTCAACCTGTGAATTAGCCTTCTGGGAGTCTTGCACGAGGATTCCCAAGTCCCTCTGCACCTCTGATGTTTCTTCCCACTTAGATAATTGTCTATGCTATTGCTCCTTTTACCAAAATGCTTTATCACGTGGACGGTACACACCAGCTGTGTGCTGATAAAGGCACAACAGTGCCTCTTTTACCTCAGACAGTTGAGGAAGTTTGGCATGGGCCCCCAAAACTTAAGAATTTTCTACAGGGGCACAATTGCGAGCATGCTGGCTGGGTGCATCATTGCCTGGTATGAGAACTGTATCTCCGTTAATCACAGGATTCTGCGGAGAGTGGTGTGGACAGCCAAGTACATCTGTAGTTGTGAACTTTCCATGATTCAGGACATTTACCAAGACAGGTGTGTAAAAAGGGCCCGAAGGATCATTGGGGACCTGAGTCACCCCAACAACAAACTGTTCCAGCTGCTGCCATCTGGGAAACGGTACCGCAGCATAAGAGCCAGGACCACCAGACTCTGGGACAGCTTCTTCCACCAGGCCTTCAGACAGATTAACTCACACTGATTTGAGTGTATCTCTATGTTACATTGACTGTTCTATTTATTATAAATGATTATAAATTACTGTTTTTGCACATTTCTCATGTAGATGGAGATGTAACGTAAAGATTTTTACTCCTCATGTATGTGAAGGATGTAAGAAATAAAGTCAATTCAAAATACATTTCCCAACACTACTCCATCTGGCACTTTTTTGCCCATTCTTCCAATTTGTCTATGTCCTTCTTTCAATCACATTTCTTCCTCAGCGCTACCTACCCCTCCACCTGTCTTTGTATCATTCACAAACTCTGCCGCAAAGCTATTAATTCCACTATCTAAGTCATTGACAATGTGAAAAGTAGTGGTCCCAATACTTACCCCTGAAGAACAACACTAATCATCGACAGCCAACCAGAAAAGGCCCTTTTTATTCCCACTTGCTGTCTCCTGCCTGTCAGCCATTCCTCTAATTATGCCAATATCTTTCCTGTAACACCATAGGATTTTATCTTGATAAGCAGCCTCATGTGCTTATCAAATGTCTTCTGAAAATCTAAGTAAGTGACACCTACTACCTCTCCTTTGTCCACCCTGCTTGTTACTTCCTCGAAGAATTCCAACAGATTTGTCAGGCAAGATTCCCCTTTAGAAAAACAATGCTGACTTTGATTTATTTTATCTTTAGTCTTTACGTACCACAAAACCTTATCCTTGGACTCCAACACTTTCCCTACCACTGAGGTTAGGCTAACTGGCCGATAATCTCCTCTCTTTTGTTTTCCTCCCTTCTTAAAGAGTGGAGTGACATTTGCAATTTTCCAGTCCTCCAGGAACATGCCAGAATCAAGTGATCCTTGAAAGATTATGACCAATGCATCTGTTATCTCTTCAGCAAACCCCTTTCAAGGACACTGTGATGTGGTCCATCTGGTTCAAGTGACATATCAAAGGGACCTTTGAGTTTGCCTGGAACCTTTTGCTTTGTAATAGCAATAGCACTCACTCCAGCTTCCTGATGTGCACAGATCTCAGGAACACTAAAGACTGAAGCAAAAGTACTTATTAAGTTCACCTACTACTTCTTTATCCCCTTTTACTACCTCACCAGCATCATTTTCCAGTGGTCCAATAGTAACTCTCACCTCCTTTTCTTCCATATATAACTAAAAAAGTTTTAGTATCCTGCTATATATTATTGGCTAGTTTGCCTTCATATTTCATGTTTGACTTCCTTGTTGGGGAATAGTATGGGTGGAACTGAGTCCATGCCTAGAATCGTCACGATCTTACTGAATGGCAGAGCAGGCTCTGAGCAGTCAGATGGCCGACTACTGCTCCTATTTCTTATGCTCTTGTGTAACAACATCTCCTCATCATTTACCAGTGAGGAGCATCTCAAGGTATGCTTAGCATCCTGCTCTTCTCCTTTTTCACACACTAACATGTAGCTAAGCATAGCTCCAATACCGTACACAAATTCACAAGGTTGACAAATAAACTTTCAGCCTTCCAGCTGGGTGTAGGTATTGATTTTAATTAATGATTTGAAACAAACTCTGCCAACTTTATTGGCGCATGTCCACTTTGGTGGTATTTATACACCCATTAGCTGTTCCTCCTGATTGGTTAGTCCTCATCCAACCAGGTCTCAAAGGCACTGAGTGGTGTCAATGGTAAATGCCTCAAATACTGGTTATAAAAAGATTTATAAGATAAAGTAACTTGAGAACCAGTGTCAAGTTTGACTCTAGCATAAGTACCTTCAATAGAAACACAGAAAATTGTTGCAGGAGTAGGCCATTCAGCCCTTCGAGCCTGCACCGTCATTCAGTACGATCATGGCTGATCATCCAACTCAGAACCCTGTACCTGCTTTCTCTCCATACCCCCTGATCCCCTTAGCCACAAGGGCCATATCTAACTCCCTCTTAAATATAGCCAATGAACTGGCCTCAACTGTTTCCTGTGGCAGAGAATTCCACAGATTCACCACTCTCTGTGTGAAGTAGTTTTTCCTCATCTCGGTCCTAAAAGGCTTCCCCTTTATCCTTAAACTGTGACCCCTCGTTCTGGACTTCCCCAACATCGGAAACAATCTTCCTGTATCTAGCCTGTCCAATCCCTTTAGAATTTTATACATTTCAATAAGATCCCCCCTCAATCTTCTAAATTCCAGTGAGTATCAATCTGGTTATTCAAAATGATCAACCTGCAAACCAATCTTGGAGCTCAGCAGAAGGTGGTGACATTGCTGTTACACAGGGAGGTTTTCATCTGGGTCACTCCACTGCCCGACAGTGCTACCCCCCTTGTGTTCTCGTCCTTCCTGTTGGATACGGCAAAGATTTCTATACAAACAAGTCAGGGGACAGTGAGCAACCTTGCCTGACTCCAGACTTGATGGAGAAGCTTCTTCCAACCCCTTGATCTGAACTGCACTAAAAGATGTCTGTGTAGAGTATTTGGATCCAAATCCTGATTCCCTTTCCAGAGGCCTTTCTGGAGAGCATTTCTATCATACACATGTGTGATATCTTGTCGAAAGCCCTCTCCTGGTCCAAGTCGATCTGGCAGGCATCCACCCCACTGCCTGCACATAGATGTTGGTATCTGAGTAGCACAAGGCTGTGGAAGATCTTCCTGCCAGGTACAGTACAGGTTTGATTCCAGTCCCAGAGCAGACTTAAGTGTATTGGCGATGGCCCTGGACAGGATCTTGTAACCTGTAGACAACAATGAGGTGAGCTTCCATTTCTAATGCCACCCTTCTGCTTGTAAATGAGGGTATCAGTGCCCTTCCTCTAGTCTGAGATGCTGCCAGCTAGAAGCATAGTGTTGTACACGTCCAGCAGGTTTGGGCCCATCCAGTCTCACAGATCCAAGTATAACTCAGCTTTTGGGAGTTTTATTCAAGTTGAGAAAACAGATGGAGCCAATGAACTCCGCAGGCTCTCCTGCTTGCTGGCATCTAACGCCTCTGTGATAGAGGACAGGATGCCTTGGAAGGCTGCATTGTCTGTGGCCTTTCGTTTATACAGACCAGTAAAGAAGGATCTGCACATCCTCAATATGTCCATCTATGAGGATGGCACTGAGCCATCCTCTTCTGTAAGGCTGTGGATCACAAAGCTCCACCTGTGAACCTTTCGGAAGAAGCTGCATGAGCACATCTCATTCTGCTCCAGGGAATGGGCCCTGGATTGGTCGTGATCTTGGAGGAGCTGGTGACAAACAGCTGGGCTTTCTGGCCCTTCACCTCTCCTGTTTGCTCTTTCACATCCATCCCACTGCACAGCAGAAGGAAAAGATGCTGCAACTCTATTTGCAGTTGGCTTTCTGAACAAGGGTTCTGCCCTGCTTTCTGAAGAATGTTTTCAATGTTCTCCAAACCTGTGTAAGCCCTCTTCAGCTCCTCAATGTTCTCTGGTGTCAGCAGCTTGATGTTCAACTTCCATATCCCCCGCACACCTTCTGGCCCTCCTGTAGTTGACAGGAGGCTCAGAGGAGACAGTAGTCAGAGAAGAACTTTAGATCCAATGTCCAGCCTCATCAATGATGCATTTGAAGTCATTGGCCAGAATGACAGGCTGGGACGTCACTAGCAGCGGTGTGAGCTGTTCAAGGCCAGCCTCTTGGGTGAGGAATACACATTAATTAACAGCAGTGAAGTGTTTCGGTATATTATGCCTGGCAGGAGGAGACACCCCAACCAGCTCTCTACCTTGGGTGATTGAGAATATGTCTCCCCGCAACAGAATTCCCAAGCTGGGAAGTGTGACAGTCTGTATCCCATGACTACACAGGCAAACCATGTGGCCACCATCATGCCCACCTCCAGCAGCTGCAGAGGTGAGGTAACCCACACTCTTGTAAAAATGGTCACTTCAGCCTTGAGCTTGGCAAGGTTTTGCAAGGCATTGACACACCACACAGTCCTCTCCACGTGTTTAAGAGTTCCAGTTTTATCTCCATGATTGAGTTGGAATCACAATCCTAGTCCACTGTCACTCAGCATGAGCTGCCATGCCCTCAGCCTTGGTGAACTGCCTCACTGCTTGTGAGATCAGATACTGAGAATGCTCCTCCTGGCTGACATGATGCTGGTGGTATCTCGGGGTGTGGGGTGGGTGGGATGTTAGTCTTTCCTGCTGCTCGGACATCTTGCTATGGTCAACCTGCATATATCTGAGCTGGGGTAGTTACCTGCTCCCGCTGTTCCCTGTCTCCAGGAGCTGGGGACTGGTGGTTCCTGTTCTGCTCCCAGTCCTCAGGAGCTAATAAGTCTTAGATGTTCTGTTGCTCTGAGTCTCCTGGAGCTTGGGGCTGATGGCTTCTGTGTTGCCCCCAGTCTCTCGGATCTGAGAAGAGTCAGCAGCATTTCTTCCTTATCCATATTTGCCTATTGGCTCCCTTCCACTTTATCCTATCCAGTTTGGAGCTTCCTCTGTCTGGGTCACTGTTTTCCAACATCTGCTTCATCCTCCGATGAGGAGAGGTTGCTGGGGTCTGTTTTGATGCCCCGTTCTTTTCTACCCATTCCTTTTACTCTTGGCAACCCGTTGTCTCTTGGGTGGTGTCTTCTTGGACTTCTTCTTTTCCAACACCTGCCATTCTTCTTCTTGACCGTCTACCCTCACATCTTTTGGAAGGGCCTATACTCTGTTAGAAATTGTGAGAAAGGTTTTAAGGGGACATTGAGCAAGGTCACTTAACTGCGACCTGCTGAAGAGAAGAATGAGGGAAGCTGGCCACAATGCAGCCACTTCAGACAGGTGTTAATAAAATCCCTGCGAAAATCCACAAGCATTTCAGCAACCGATGAGATGAAGAAGTTTATTATATTTCACAATCAATATTGCATGTTGCAAAGAGTTTACCTGCAAACACTTTAATAGTGGTATGAATTCTAAAGTGTTTTTCCATGATGGACAGCCACTCAAAACATTTTTAATCTTCATTTTGAACTGAACAGACAGTAAGTATCAATGCAGTAGGTGTCTGATTAACTGCACCTGATCAGAGATTAATGGATCATTACCTTGAATTCTCCTTGTTGTTAATAAAAGGCATGATACATTTTCCATGGTCTTTAGGTATGAAGTTGACAGATGTTTTGCTTCTTTGCACCATTGCTTTATTAAGTTATAACTAGATCAGACACTTGCTGAATTCCAAAAAAAAGGAGAATGAGGGGAAAGAAACTGAAAACTTGTTGCAATGTAAAGTATCACAGACACTGCAGAATTATGCATACAACTGAAGAATAAAAATAAAACCTATTAACATTTTGTCTGGTGCTGTAAATGTTCAGAATAGGTTAGCCTACTCTGCTGTCATACACAATAAGGGCTATTGAATTACACTGAGCAGGAGTGCAGGCCAATTAGTGGATCTGACACTGAGTGAACGTACCTGCAATTTAGATGTCTCACAGCACAGAGCAAAAAAATTATGTAAAACGAAGATGCTTTCAAAAAGAACAAATTGAAAAGTTTCTAAATATCAAAACAATTACTACAAAAGAACAGTAAGCAGTAAAAAAAATAAATCAAATCAAAATTTGGCGCGACAACCCTTTACCTTTAAAACTACATACACTTTCTTAGGTACGCTGTCGTGCAGTTTTATAAGAAAATGAACAGGTTGGATTTCTATGCGTCTTGGAGAAATTGCCGCAGTTCTTCTGCAGACTTCGGCTGTCTCACTTTCTTCTGTCACTGCATGCAATCCCAGACAGCCTTGATGACTTTGAAATCAGGGCTCTGTGCAGGCCATACCATCTGAAATCTTATAAAAAATCTAGTATGTCAAAGATTTTTGTACAGTAGTGTATTGCTTGCAAGGAAGCACACTGTTTCTACATTACATGACACCAAAGGTATAAAGATGCATGGATGCAATTGTACGTTGTTCAAATTTAGTTAAACACACACAGTCTAGTGTTGTTTTGTAATGCAACACTAGTACAATTCTGCTTTAAGAACACTGTATGTGACTGTGGCTGTGGTGGGAGTGTGGCAAGTAAGTTACTGCACTAATATTTTGGTAGGCTTGACTAATAATCCAGAAATTTGAGTTCAAAGCTCACCACTGGCAGCTGTGTAATGAAGGTACAGGAGGCTGCAGATGCTGATTGCTGGAACAAGAAACAAGCTGTTGTGCATTTAACATTTGAGCAGTGATCGCCGCAGGACCACTGTTTGGCTTGCCATGGTCACTCGCATATGGTCTCTCCTACTCTACTGTGCCCATAGCAACGCCTTCACATGGTGTCCCTCTTCTTGCTGAGTTTGCTATGTCATGGTGCGACCGAGTGTCCAGTGGTATAACGGGGCAGGAGGCTGGGCTCATCTGCCTTGGTTGGCAGCCAGTCTTGGAGAAGAACAACTCCAATTCCAAACCCAGGTAGATGGGACTTGCTGGCCCTGCCATGCAGTCCGGCTAGGAGAAGGAAAAGTCCGATACTCAATCTACAGCCCTGCGGTCGCCGTAGTTGTTGCTGTGCCATTGTGGAACTTCCCCCAGCCTAAAGAATGGAATTAGTTCACGCTCACCGATCCTCACGATAAACCTTCGCAGCACAGGTGTGAAGAAAAGAAATCCTACAGCAATGGAGAAGGGGCACCTCTACAGTCATCAATGATCGTGCCATCACTCTTGAGGATTGCTCTTCCCTCCTAATCTTTTCAAGCAAAGAACCAGCCATCATCATCATCAATATTTGAGAAACCTTGTGTGTGTGTATATATATATATATATATTGTTTGATCAAGCATTTTTTCATTTAAGTAATTCACTATGAGTTATATGTAAAAATACTTGAATTGCATACGTCATCGTGCTACTAGGTGATACATGCTCAACTTGCTTAAAGCAAACACAAAGCTAGACTCAAGTTTTGGACTCCTGCATCTTCCCCTGAATTAGTTTAATATTTTAAACTTACAAATCATAACACCTGCTGTTAGAGGAACTCAGTAGGGTCAGGCAGCATCAGTGGAGGCAGAGAGGCAGTCCATCCGTACAGCAGTAATCGCTTAGATGCTGCCTGACTCACTGATTTCCTCCAGTAGTTGTATTTTGCAAAAATAAAATGAATATGAGCTGAAATACATGAATCTATAGTTTCATTGATTAATGTTAACTGCTGGCCGTTTCACTGTTTACTACATCCCAGAAAAAAATCTCAGCTGATTGCGGATACATGAGTGCAGCGAGGCTAGGCACAGTTTTCATGCTCAAACAAAACACGTCCTTTTCTCATTAACACCATGAGGGAAGATGTACAGGAGCCTGAAGACCTACACTCATCATTTCAGCAACAGCTTCTTCCCCTCTCCTGTCAGATTTCTGAATGGTCTCTGACATGACCTCACTGTTCCTCTTCTACACTATTTGTGCACTTCATTTATTTCTTTGTCTATTAATTATTTATTTGGTTTTATTGTAACATAGTATTTTTAACATCTTGTACTGCTGCCACAAAACAACAAATTTCATGATAATGAACCTGATTTTGATTCTCATTGTGAAACTAGTCAAAACTTTTTGTCATGATGGCAAGTAGATTTCTAACCTTGTGGACCAGTGTTATTGAGAGAAAGAAGCCCTGCAGTCTACTCTAGCAGCTCCAGACTTTAGTGATGGCTGTCTAGCAGATTTTCTGGGCTCTTAGATGTTTCTCTACTTATATCCTAAGACACTAAATTGACTGGATTTTATATGTTTCACCATATAATAATACAGTTTCCAGCATACCCAGTAAGCTTCAAGGATGCGTGGGTAACAACAGCAGAACATCTTCAAGAGGCTATACCTCAAGAAAGCAGCCACTAACCTTTACTTGCCCATGGAACCAGCAGGATTTCCCAGTGGATGGAAATCAGATTATACTATATTTTACTATATTTTAGATTTTCATCTGTATCTGAATGGTGGCAACTTGGAAAACTAAGGTTGTGATGAAAGGTTCATCGACTTGAAATGTAAACTCTGTTCTCCCTCCACAGATGCTGCCTGATCTGATGAGTATTTCCAACATTTTGTATTTTAATTATTGGTAACAGCCTTGCATTGTGATAGAGCAGAATCAAGTTTATTATCATTGACATATGTCATGAGATTTGTTGTTTTGAAGCAGCAGTACAGTGCAAGAGATAAAAAATTACCACAGGTTACAATAATAGATAAATAAATGAATGCATGCATGAATGAATGACCATGAGCCACCAGTTTGTGTATTTGCAACCCCAAATGCAAGCCACCCATTTGCAGTGAGCACTTGAGCTCCAAGTGTATAATCTCCAAGTCATGTGCTAGCCACTGAATTTAAATCCCACTGATAATTTCTTGTGCCGTCCCATGTCTAGGACAGTTTTTGCCAGTTGCTAGAAGATCTCAGAACTGCATGTAAATCTTCTGAGTGTAAACACAGCTCCCATGGCAAAGAAAAAATCAAAGCTGCAATGAAGCAAGTGCCACTGTACTGCTGTAGGTGGAAGAAGCTCGGTCAGTGTAAAAGGAAACTCGTTGTGGAAACGACATGACTTTTGATATCATACTCATACTGTAAGATATACACAAAGTTTTCAGCGAACTTGTGCTGTTAACCCGCACGCTCCAGTGGAATGACACATTGCTTTGCTCGGAAAGGCAAAAAATCATTCAGGGAAATGAAACATTTGTTTAGATAAAATATATGGCTCCCAGGGATAACTCATTTGGTTGTACATAAAATCAATAAACATCCAGGATCTTAAGCAATTAGGATGTTGTCTAAAACTATTGAAATTGGTCTCAGTGCCTTTGGTCAAACTTAGTGCTGATTTTGCAGCTCTGGCCTTTGGTAATTATCTAGTAATTGTTGAGCACAACATTAGATTCCTCATTATCGAAATGGCTTGTTCAATATCTGGGAAATGCTTCACCCGAAGTTTAATCATACATTTGTGCTGTTTGGTGTGTTGCAAGCAGTATGCTTAAATTATAACCAACTGATCAACATTGTGGTCTTCAGGAAGTTTGCAACCTCCTTGGCTTTTGCTTTCTTCAAGTTTACACATTGCCAGTCAGGGTGAGATGAGGGGACACTCACCAGTCCTCATAGAGGGATCAGAAGTGGAATAAGTGAGCAGTTTCAAATTCCTGGATGTCAGTATCTCTGAGGATCTAATTGGGTCCCAACATATCAATGCAGCTACAAAAAAGGCATGACAGTGACTATATTTGATCAGGAGTTTGAGAAGATTTGGTATGTCACCAAAAACACTTGAAAAGTTCTACAGATGCATTCTGACAGGCTGCATCACCACTTGGCTTGGGGGGGGGGGGGGTGGGGGGAGGAGATGCTAGATCAAAGCAAGCCTCTGAGAGTGGTAAACTCAGTCAGCTCCATCATGAGCACCAGCCTCCATAGTATCCAGGACATCTTCAAGAGGCGAAGCCTCAAAAAGTGGCATCCATCATTAAGGACCCCCATCTCCCAGGTCATGTCTTGTTCTCAATGCTACCACCAGGAAGGAGATACAGAAGCCTGAAGGCACACCCTCAATGAGTCAGAAACAGCTTCTTCCCCTCTGCTGTCAGATTTCTGAATGGACATTGAACCCATGAACACTACCTCACTATTATTTAAAATCTATTTTTAAGAATGTATATATAACATATAGAACAGTACAGCACAGTATAGGACCTTCGGCCCACAATGTTGTGCCGACCCTTAAACCCTGCCTCCCATATAACCCCCAACCTCAAATTCCTCCATATACCTGTCTAGTAGTCTCTTAAACTTCACTAGTGTATCTGCCTCCACCACTGACTCAGGCAGTGCATTCCACGCACCAACCACTCTCTGAGTAAAAAACCTTTCTCTAATATCCCCCTTGAACTTTGCACCCCTTACCTTAAAGCCATGTCCTCTTGTACTGAGCAGTGGTGCCAGGTATCCTTCCAATTACATTGTACTTTGCCTTGGAGTTTTGTCCTTCCAAAGTGTACCACCTTACACTTCTCCGGGTTGAACTCCATCTGCCACTTCTCAGGCCACTTCTGCATCCTATCAATGTCTCTCTGCAATCTTCGACAATCCTCTACACTATCTACAACACCACCAACCTTTGTGTTGTCTGCAAACTTGCCAACCCACCCTTCTACCCCCACATCCAGGTCGTTAATAAAAATCACAAAAAGTAGAGGTCCCAGAACAGATCCTTCTGGGACACCACTAGTCACAACCCTCCAATCCGAAAGTACTCCATCCACCACGACCCTCTGCTTTCTGCAGGCAAGCCAACTCTGAATCCACCTGACCAAACTTCCCTGGATCCCATGCCTTCTGACTTTCTGAACAAGCCTACCATGTGGAACCTTGTCAAGTGCCTTACTAAACTCCATGTAGATCACATCCACTGCACTACCCTCATCTGTATGTCTGGTCACCTCCTCAAAGAACTCTATCAGGCTTGTTAGGCACGATCTGCCCTTCACAAAGCCATGCTGACTATCCCTGATCAAACCATGATTCTCTAAATGCCCATAGATCCTATCTCTAAGAATATTTTCCAACAGCTTTCCCACCAGAGATATAAGGCTCACTGGTCTATAATTACGCAGACTATCCCTACTACCTCTTTTGAACAATGGGATAACATTAGCCTCCCTCCAATCCTCTGGTACCATTCCTGTGGACAACAGGGACATAAAGATTCTAGCCAGAGGCTCAGCAATCTCTTCCCTTGCCTCGTGGAGCAGCCTGGGGAATATTCCATCAGGCCCCGGGGACATATCCGTCCTAATGTATTTTAACAACTCCAATACCTCCTCTCCCTTAATATCAACATGCTCTAGAACATCAACCTCACTCATATTGTCCTCACCGTCATCGTTCCCTGTCATTGGTGAATACCAAAGAGAAGTATTCATTGAGGACCTTGCTCACTTCCACAGCCTCCAGGCACATCTTCCCACCTTTATCTCTAATTGGTCCTACCTTCACTCCTGTCATCATTTGTTCTTCATATAATTGAAGAATGCCTTGGAGTTTTCCTTTACCCTACTCACCAAGGCCTTCTCATGCCCCCTTCTTGCTCTTCTCAGCCCCTTCTTAAGATCCTTTCTTGCTACCCTATATTCCTCAATAGACCCATCTGATCCTTGCTTCCTAAACCTCATGTATGCTGCCTTCTTCCACTGGACTAGATTTTCCACTTCACTTGTCACCCATGGTTCCTTCACCCTACCATTCTTTATCTTCCTCACCGGGACAAATTTATCCCTAACATCCTGCAAGAGATCCCTAAACATCGATCACATGTCCATAGTACATTTCCCTGCAAAAACATCATTCCATAATTTGCCCTTCCCCAATTAAAAATTTTCCTGTCCTCTCTGATTCTATCCTTTTCCATGATAATGTTAAATGCCAGGGAGCGGTAGTCACTGTCCCCCAGATGCTCACCCACTGGGAGATCTGTGATCTGACCCGGTTCGTTACCTAATACTAGATCTAGTATGGCATTCTCCCTAGTCGGCCTGTCAACACACTGTGACAGGAATCCATCCTGGACACACTTAACAAACTCTGCCCCATCTAAACCATTGGAACTAATCAGGTGCCAGTCAATATTAGGGAAGTTAAAGTCACCCATGATAACAGCCCTGTTATTCTTGCACCTTTCCAAAATCAGCCTCCCAATCTGCTCCTTGGTATCCCTGCTGCTACCAGGGGGCTTATAGAATACCCTTAATAGAGTAACTGCTCCCTTCCTCTTCCTGACTTCCACCCATACTGACTCAAAAGAGGATCCTGCTACATTCCCCACCCTTTCTGTAGCTGTAATAGTATCCCTGACCAGTAATGCCTCCCCTCCTCCCCTTCACCCCCCTCTACCCCTTTTAAAACAGTGAAACCCAGGAATATTGAGAATCCATTCCTGTACTGGTGCCAGCCAAGTCTCTGTAATGGCCACTACATCATAATTCCATGTATGTATCCAAGCTCTCAGTTCATCACCTTTATTCCTGATGTTTCTTGCATTGAAGTACACACACTTTAGCCTTTCTACCTTACTACCTTTACACCTTTCATTCTGCTTCTCTTTCCGGCTTTTTTGCACTTATTTAATGTAACTATTTAATTTATAGAGTATATACTTCCCGTAATTCACAGTTTTTTCTCTATTACTATCTATTGCATTGTTCTGCAGCCACAAAGTTATCAAATTTCACAACATAGGGGGTGATACTTAATCTAATTCTGATTCTGTTTTCTCCATTTAGCAGACCCTTTCCCATTCACTTAAGTTGCCAACATCCTTTTGTGGCCTCTAATGTCCTCTTCACAAATTATTTGCCTACCGGTGTCATCAACAAACTTCACATGTACATTGTTGGCATCTTCATACAAGTCAGTGAACAATGGTAAATGCACTGGCCACAGCATCAAACCATGCAACACAGCTTGTTGCATTTTGCTGACGAGAAGTAGACCTGTTGAAGCCTGCTCTCTGTTTGTTCCTGTTAGCCAGCTTGTCATCCGGCTGAGGCAATACTTTACCTCCTATATCACTGGCTTTTTTCCTGCATTACCTGTGGATCTGCATCTTATCAAGTCCTTTCTAAAATTCTTAATAACGGCAGTCCCTGTGCTACTTAAAGTTACTGTCCCCAAGAACCGTCCTTTAGGTGATTTTTCCATATGTCGGAAATAGTTGTTTTCCATCTTAAATGCTGTTGTATTGCTCCACATTTGCTATAGTTCTTTTATTTCATTGAATAGCCACCCTCACACTACCCATAATTAATGGAATATATACTGTATCCAATCATTAATGAAGCATGTCCATAACCTTTATTGCCCTTACTAATCAATAATGAATCAAATTCCACTTTAAATATACCCAATGACTTGGCCTCCACAGCCTTCGGTGGCAATAAATTCCAGAGATTTACTACTGTCTAGCTAAAGAAATTTCTCCTCATCTCTGTTCTAAAGGATGTCACTCTGTTCTGAGGCTATACCCTCTGGTCTTTGACTCCCTCTGTCACAATCAGGGGTCATTGTTAAAAGAAGAAGCAGGGATATTTGTCAGTTAGTATGTGGATTGTATCTTCTCAGTGTCACCTTGTGGGTATGCTGTGTTCCTTGAATTGTTTGCCTTTTGTGTCTAATTGTTTGTCGTTGGACTAGTTCTGGGTTTACACTTTGTGTTGCAGGTGTTTCATTTGGTATCTTGGGAATTGTTCATCTTTCTTTGTATTTATCACTTTTATTTAATTTGGGATAATTTAAGTAGTATGGCATTCTCAATGTCTTGCATTCCTATGTGCTCCATGGTGTATTTCAGGGGGCCATGCCCAACCCCTCTTTGCTCAGCTGTTGTGGTTTGTTGTCTGGTGAAATTCAGACAAATTCTCCTATGTATCGTGCGTGATTTCCGTTCTTCAGTATTCTGTATAGTTTGCCTGAGCTCTTGTTCATTTTGTTGGTTAATTTCTGTAATAAATCTTTAGTTTTGTTTGAGTTACCAAAGTCTCTGTGATTCCTGCACTTGAATTCGTTAGTGACCCTTACTCTCCCACTATAGGAAATATCTTCTCCACATCCACTCTATCTAGGGCTTTTAATATTCGATAGGTTTCAATAAGATCCCCTCCTCATTCTTCTAAGTTCCAGTGAGTTAAGGCCCCAGAGCCATCAAACATTGACTCTTTCATTCCCGGAATAATTCTCATGAAATTCCTTTGGATCTTCTCCAATGCCAGCACATCTTTTTTCAGATAAGGGACCCAAGTATACACCACATGATACTCAAGTATATCCACTTTTACCCACAGCACATCACACCATCAAAGAGCTCCAATAACTCGTGGAAATGTGATTGCTTTTTCCTTAATATAGAACATTGGACAATACAGCACAGGAACAAGCCCTATGGTCCTCAGTGTTGTACCAAACCACCTAAATCAAATGGCCAACTAAACTTATCCTTTCTGCCTACACAATGTCCATATCCTTCCATTTTCCTCACTTCATGTGCCTTTTAAAAAGTCTCTTAGAAGTCCCTTTAAAAATCCAGGCACCCACCACTCTCTGTATGCCCTCTGGTATTAGACATTTCAACCCTGGCAAACAGATATTGTCTGTCTACTCTGTCTATGCCTCTCATAATCTTACAGACCTCTATCCGATCTCCCCTCAGTCTCTGCCGCTTCCGAGAAAAAAATCTGCTTATCCAACCTCTCATGGTTGCACATGCCCTCTAAACCAGGCAGTTTCCTGGTAACCTTCTGCATCCTCTCCAATGCCTCAAAAATCCTTCCTATAGTATGGTGACCAGAAATCTATGCAATAGTCTGGATGTGGCCTAATTAGAGTTTTATAAAGCTGCTACATAACTTCCTGACCTTTGAACTCAGTGGCTCAACTAATAAAGGCAAGCATGTCACATGCCTTCTTAGCCACCCTATCAACCTGTGAAGCCACTTTCAGGGATGTGGTGATATCACGTGCAATGATGTGCCAGTACATGATTGGACAGAACACTGAGCATGTGCGGGATTACCAGAAAATCCCAGCATGTGGCTGGGTTAAGACATGTTTGTTTATTACTGTAGATAAAAGTTCTCTAATTCTTCTAGAATATGATTCTTTACTGTTAACCCACAGTACGTTTAAACAGAAGTGAAGTGGTTCTGGAAGAATAATAAGGGAGAATCGAAGATAATTGAGAAGAAAAAATTCAAACTGTAAACGGTAAAATGGAAGGTTTACAACCCCCACCGAAACTTCAGCTGACTGCCAATGTAGCTGAGAATTGGAGGATATTCAAGCAACAGTTTGAATTGTTCTTATCAGCGATCTATTAAGAAGAAAATTGGAAAAAACCAAAGCTGTGCTTTTGCTCTATGTAATCGGGAATGATGCAGTACAGGTATATAATAATTTTGTCTTTGAAGATGGACATAATTTCAATTTAAAGTTGATACTGGACAGGTTTGAAGTATTTTGTATACCTAAGTGTAATTTAACATATGAGCGATATAAATTCTTCACATGTGCATAGAGAGCTGCTGAAACAATTGATCAGAATGTTACTGTGTTAAGAAAGCGTAGTAGAACGTTCGAGTTTGGATTGCTCATGGACCCTCTCATTAAAGATAGACTTGTTTGTGGCATTTGAGATAAAGCTCTGAGAGAAAGGCGGTTGAGAGAGCAAGATTGAAATTTTGAAAAAGCTTTGGCAATTTGCAAAGCTTCTGAGACCCTGACGTTGCAGGCTGAACAGCTTTTTGTCGAAAACTGCAATGTAAGTACTGTAAAAAAGCGCGAATACATCTAAAAATATAATAACACATTGACGAAATCAACAGAGAGCAAGACAGCATAGGAAAAGAAAGTAATGTGATTGCTGTACACGGGAACATCGTCCAAATCAGGGTCCCGCAATTTGCAATGGCTGCGGTAAGATTAATCATTTTTCACGCTGTTGTAAAAGTAGAAAGAAGGTAAATAAATTGAAACAAGTAACCGCTGTGCTTGAAGATGAACTTGAGGAATTTTATATAGATGAGCTTTCTGAAAATAAACAAAGTAAGAATGACTGGACTATTCCGTTGCAAGTGAATCAATACAGTATTCTGTTTAAACTTAATACTGGAGCACAAGTAAATGTTCTTGCAGAATCTGGGTTTAATGTATTAAAGCCAAGACCAAAGTTACATCAGACAAATATAAAAGTGACTGGGTACTCAGGAGCAGACATTCCAGTTAAAGGAACGTGCGTGGGAAAGGTATCACACAAAAATGCTGTGCATGCGCTTTTATTTGTGGTCATGCCAAAAAATGTACAGTCAATTCTGGGTTATCTGCCTATGAAAGACTTAATTTGGTGAAAAGAATTTTAGTCCTGGATAGCGACACAGAGTCAGAATACAGTGACTTCATGAAAGAGTATGAAGACTTGTTCAAAGGGCTTAGTTGTCTTCCAGGAGAGCACACGATTAAAATTGACAATACAGTGCCACCCATAATACATCCATGCAGAAAAGTACCTTTTGCATTACATCATCAGCTGAAAACAAAGCTAGACAGAAGGGAAAGGCTAGGAGTCATAAAAATAATTGATGAACCAACTGAACGGGTCAATTCACTTGTCATTGTTGATAAGAAAAATGGAAAACTGAGGATTTGACTAGATCCAAGAGACTTGAATCAGGCCATTAAAAGAGAGCATTTCAAATTGCCTACTCATGAAGAAATTATGACACAGTTTGCTAATGCAAAGAATCTTAGTAAATTAGATGCATACTCCGGATTCTGGCAACTCAAATTAGATGAATTGAGTTCAAAATTGTGCACCTTTAACACTCCTTTTGCCAGACGCTGTTGTCTTAGGCTTCCTTTTGGAATTGCATCAGCTCCTGAATTGTACCATAAAACCATTCACATGTTATATGAGCACGATGATACTTCCATGGATGATATTATTATTTGCGGATCGACTAAACAAGAGAATGACGCCAGACTTGGACAAATCTTTGAGGCAACACGCAAGGCTAACCTGAAGTTGAATAAAGACAAATGTCAGCTAGGAGTGACTGAACTTACCTTTGTGGGTGATATCATCCGCAAAGAGGGTTTGTGTCCTGATCCAGTGAAGGTTTCTGCTATTGAGAACATGCCAAGACCGCAATGTAAAAAGGATGTTTGGAGTTTTATGGGAATGGTCAACTACATGGGAAAATTTATACCCAATCTCTCAGAACAGTTTGCTCCATTGAAGCAACTAAAAGAAAAGAGAAATGAATGGAGCTGGAACCATGAACAGGGGAAGGCATGGCAAAATCTCAAGAAAGTGCTCACAAAAGAACCTGTGTTGAAATTTTATGATGCTGAGAGACCCATCAAAATCTCATGTGATGCATCTCAAGCGGGCTTAGGGGCAGTATTACTCCAAAAACATGATCAGGAATGGCTACCAGTGGCATATGCATCTTGTTCATTATCTGATCCAGAAACAAGGTATGCCCAAATTGAAAAAGAATTGCTCAGCATTATGTTTGCTTGTAAGAGATCTCATCAGTTTGGGTCAGGGTAACCTATTGATCAAACCTATCGTAAGTTGTTGATTGCGTTGTTTAACAAAACTTTAAGCCTCTGTCCTTTGCGAATTCAGTGGATGATGATCAAATTGCAAAGATATGTGTGAAAAATATGTCATACACACCTGGAAAATTCATGTACACAGCTGACACACTTTCCGAAGCTGTGGATCCAACAATAAAAGACAGTCACAGGAACGTTATTGATGTTCAAGTATTCACTGATATGGTCACAGAAACTGTACCTGTTGCTCCCAAAAAGTTGGAACTGCTGTGTGTTGAGACAGAGAAGGAAAAAATTCTCAATCAGGTAATACAAGTTGTGTTGGATGGATGGCCAGATACTAGGCATGACTGTACCACAGTAGTACAAGATTACTGGAACCACAGATCAGAACTGTCTGTTGTGGATGGGATATTGTACAAAGGTAGTAGAATTGTTATACCTAAAAGTCTGCATAAAGATATGCTTGATAAAACTCATGAAGGTCACTTAGGCATTGAAAAATGTAAGAGAATGGCATGGGAAGTGATGTTTTGGCCCAGGATGAATCAAGAGATTGCAGACTTGGTGTCTTCTTGT
Organism: Hypanus sabinus; assembly: GCF_030144855.1. Taxonomy (NCBI): domain Eukaryota; kingdom Metazoa; phylum Chordata; class Chondrichthyes; order Myliobatiformes; family Dasyatidae; genus Hypanus; species Hypanus sabinus. The sequence goes on from NC_082732.1 coordinate 8,749,478, forward strand.
CAATTATACCTTAAATACCAACCAAGCAACCCTAAGGAGCCACTGCATCCACATCCAAATCCTCATAGACCTTATCAGAAGGTAGGCGTTGATCTTTTCATAACTAACAACAAAGTCTATCTATTAATAATAGATTATTACTCATTGTATCCTGAACTATGTTGCCTGGGCAGAATGACTGCAGAAAATGTAATTACGTGCATGAAATCAGTTTTTTCAAGACATCATGTACCTGATGAAGTTTTCACAGACAATGGTCCACAATTCAGTAGTGAATGCATGAAACATTTTGCTCGTGAATGGGGCTTTGTTCATACAACATCTTGTCCATTTTTCCCTCAGTCTAATGGATTAGTTAAGAAATCGGTAGAAATTTTCAAGAAACTGATGCACAAAGCAAAAGATGGTGGAAGTGATTTTTATAAAGCCTTGTTAGCTTACCAAAGTACTCCACATGAATGTAGATTTTCGCCTGCTCAGCTCTTGATGGGACGACGTTTGAGATCTAATCTGCCAATGCCTGACAGCCTTCTGAGAACAGAGGATGCTGAACAAGTGAAAAGATGAACACAAAGCAAAGCAGAAAAATATACTTTGATAGACGTTCTTGTCCATTACCTGAACTGCATCAGGAAGATGAAGTAAGAATACAAGACAAAGTGAACACATGGACACAGAAAGCTACAGTACTTGAAGGAGTACAACCCAGATCATATATAATCCAAGCAGAGGAGGGAGCAGTGGTAAGAAGAAATCGCAAAGACCTCAAGAAAGAGCCTACTTCAGAGATTCAGTTAACGGATGCAAAAGAGACAAAACATGTAAATAATAACAAGGAAACACAAGATCTGTGTGTACCACTTAGGAGGTTTACTCGTGTTCGTAAACCCACAGAGAGACTGAGAGAGACTTGTTGAACTATGTATTTGCTTTGATTTTATTGTCAATTTTTTTAAGGAAAGGAAGATGTGGTGATATCACGTGCAATGATGTGCCAGTACATGATTGGACAGAGCACCGAGCATGCGCGGGATTGCCCGAGTGTTCCAGCATGTGGCTGGGTTATGATGTGTTTGTTTATTACTGTAAATAAAAGTTCTCTAATTCTTCCAGAATATGATTCTTTACTGTTAACCCACGGTACTTTTAATTGGAAGTAACATAACAAGGGAGCTATGAACTTAGACCTTAAAATCTCTCTGCTCATCAACACTGTAAGGCGACTTACTCTAACAGTGTACTATCTCTTTATATTTGACCTACTTAGATGCAACACTTCACATTACATGCGATTAAACTCCATCTGCCATTTCTCTGTCCATACCTGCAACTATATCCTGCTGTATTCTTTGCCAGTCTTCTACACTATCCATAACACCATTGATTTTTTATCATCTGCAGACTTACTAACCCACCCATCCATATTTTCATCCAGGCCATTTATATATTTCATAAACAGCAGAGGTCCCAGTTGAGATTCTTCTGGAGCACCATTAAGCATAGACATCCAGCTAGGTTAAGTTCCATTGACCAATATCCTCTGTCTTTTATAGGCAAGCCAGTTATGAAAGCAAACAGCCAATTCACCATTGATCCCATGTTCTGGACGAGCCTCCCTTGAAGAAACTTATCAAATGCTTTACTAAAATACATGTAGAAAACATCCACAGATCTACCTAATCAATCAACATTGTCAACTTGTCAAAAAACTTAAACAAATTTGTGAGACATGCACAAAGCTATGCTGGCTCTCACTAATTAGGCCATGGTTTTCCAAATGATCATAAATTCTATTCCTAAGAACTCTCTCCAGTAACCTCCCTACCACTGACATGGAACCCACTGCTCTGTAGTTCCCAGGATTATCCCTGGTTCCCCTCTTGAATAATGGAACAATATTGGCTACTTGTCAATCCTCTGGGACATCACCCATGGCTAGAGAGGGCATGAAGATATTGGTCAAGGCTCCAGCAGTCTGTCCTCTTGCCTCTCTCAGTAACCTGAGGTATAACCCTTCAGGCCCTGGGGACATCCACCATAATGCTCTTCAAGAGTCCCAACACTACCTCCTTTACCTTGAAAATTTCCCCCCCTTTATCCTTGAGTGGTCCTATCCACACTCTAGTTATCATCTTGCTCCTGATGTATGTATAGAATGCCTTCGGATTCCCTTAAATCCTACTTGCCAAGGACTTTATATGGCTTCTCTTGGCTTTCCTAATTCCCTTGAGTTTTTTTTCTGGCTTCTTTATGACTTCATGGGATCTGTTTGATTCCATCCTCCTAAGCTTTACATAATTTTCCTTGTTCTTAACAAAATCCATCAGCTCTCTTGACATCCAAGGGTATCTTACCTTGCCATCCTAGTCCATCTTTCTGACTGGAACATTTCTGTCCTGTACTCTGTGCCATTGGTCTTTACACACCCTCCACATGTTGGATGTGTGTTTGCACGAAAACAGCTAAGCCAGTTAACCCTACCTAGATCCTACCTAATTTGCCTTGCTCTAATTTAATACTCTCCCACAAGGTCCATACTTATCCTTATCTACAGTTCTCTTAAAAATCAAGGAATTGTGCTCATTGTTCCTTAACTGCTCACCCACTGAAAGACTGATCACCTGACCAGGCTCATTACCCAACACCAACTCCAATACATTCCATCCACTTGTTGGACTATCTACTTATTGACTTAAGAAACCCTCCTGGATGCACCAAACAAATTATGTCCCATCTAAATCCAATTTATATAGGAAAGTTGAAACCACCATGTCAACAATACTATTGATTTTACACACTTCCTTAATTTACCTTCATATTCTGTTCCCAGTGTCCTGGTGACTACTAAGTAGGGTGGTGGGGGGGAGGGGTCTCTGTAGTACAATCCCTTCAGAGTGATTACACCCTTCCTAATTTTGAGTTCCACCCATATAGACTCAGTGGACAAGCCCTCCATTATGTTCCCTCTGAATGCAGCTGTGATATTGTCCCTGATTAGTAGTGCAACTCCCTCCCATGTCTTTTACCTTCCTCATATGTAACCTACATCTGTCCAACCTACATCTACGGATCTGACACCACTTATTTATGTTCCCTCTATTCACTTTGAGCAGTAATAATGGACTACAATTAAGTGATACTAAGCACTATATACCCAATTTTTAGCCAAACTGTGAACGACATAACCACCACTGCTTCTTAAAGTAAATCACTGGAGTCAATCTGAAAGCAGGGAACTTAACTCTCTGCAAAGTGCTCTATTAGAAAGTCCGTGCCTGTGAAACTGACTGACACTTAAAATGATAGTTTCTAATATTTAGACAGCTCAGCATTTTATTGTCCATCCTAGATGACCTTGCAAAGATGGTGCAGAGACTTCTTGAAGAACCACTGCCTTCTGTAGAGTAAAGGTACTTCCACACTGATGCTCGTCAGGAATTTGACAATTATGGATGATGGTAAATTTCTAAATCAGGGTGGCGTGTAGCTTGACGAGGAGCTTGGAGGTGAAATTCTCTCCTGCAGCTCCACTTCACCTTCCAGGTGGAAGCGATTACGTCTAATTTGGAACATCTTTCCTTTGTTAATTGTTTATGCACTGAAAAACTCAAACAATCATACACAGGCTATTCCAGATCATTCCAGCCACATAATGGATTAATAATTGCACATAGCACATTCATAGCTTTATATTAAAGGATTAATTTTGTTGGTTTTAGCCGGGTTCGAACCCATTGCTTTCTGTGGTAAATGGGGTATTGCTTCACTCACTGCACAATTAGCATCTCACCCTGTTAGATTTTGTTCCACCAGCTTGCCATATTCCACACTGGAAAACAATTTCCTGGCAATTAGATAAGAATTTTAATGAGTGTTTTTGTGTTTATGTATATTTGCTGCATTACAACAGCTCAATGAATCTCATCTTTGAATATTAGCATAGCATTACACTTCAAAATACCACTTTATATAAAAGTTGATGCTCTTAATTGTGATGCTCTACTGGAAATTAAATTTCACGGATGAAATCGCTGCTATTAAAGCAAAACAAAACAGGAATGACATAAATACATACTCTCACTTCGCAACTAGTACCAGCAGCTCTGTTCTGGAGTGTCGTGATGGTGCTCTGATTAATCAGAATGGTGAATCTTCTGAAGATTTTGGCAGCACATTGTTGTGGCTTTGAAATTGTATTCTATCTCTGCGTGGAAGCCAATGCAACACCTTTCTGACTTCTGCTCCTTCCTGATTACTCTCCAGCATTTGACAAGTTTTATCACACCTTCTCTCCTAATGCCATCTACTGCCTACTGACTTCATCAGTCAGCACAGTGGAATAAACCCACTGAGTTCTATTCCCATTTATTCACTCATAGCCAGAGAATTGGCAGCAATGGTTTCTCTGCTAACGCTCCTCATTTCCTTGGCCAGTTTCTATTTCCCATCTATGTTTTGCCCTTGGACAATAGCTTTTGAAATTTTAACACCCCTTTCCACACATATGTTGACAACATTCATCTCGAGTTCACCTTCTTCTTCCTTGGCTGTCCTTCAGGAGTGGGGGTGACTGGCTTCCTTTCCATTACTAGGATTCTAATGTGGCTTTAAGACTCCCATCAAGAATCTCAGGAGAAGAACGTGAAGGGTGAGTGGGTTGTTTTCCAGGTGTTGTGCTCCCTCTGCAGTTGACGCTGGGCTTCTGTTTCTTCCCATCAAAGAGACTCAAGAGACCTAATCCTGAAAACTCAGCCTCCAACTTGAGGAGATTGCCATGACTCAATCAAGAAGTTACATTTCTTCATGGAGATTTTATGGACATCCTTGAATTGGTTTCCCTGTCCCCGAACCCTTTCAATGAGGTGGACTTCAGAACAGAGTGCTTTCTCTGAGAGTCTCGTGAAAGCCATTTAAATAATGTGGCCTGTCTGTCAGAGATGGCTGAGTGTAACGAGATCTTTCATGCTGTAGATGATGCCCTGGGACAGGGCATGGATGATATTTCCTATCCCCTGCCACCGGTTTTAAGTTTTTTAGAGACACAGAGCTGGTACTAATTCTCTGGAGCTTTCAGATGCCTGAAGTCTTGAAGTAGCTAGGAAAGCAGGGAATACTGTTGCCTGATAGATCAGGAATTCGGTGATGGATTTGAGATCTATATCTTCCAGTACTCATTTCTTCAGATGGCCATAGATGGTGCTGGTACACAGGAGATGGGTGAATTTTTGCCATCGGAGCCTGCTTTTGTTAGCAGATGACCTCTGAGTGATGGAACTCTCACCACTTATTGAGCAGAGCTACTTATCACTACCTCAATATATCACTTTGCACTATGATTATCTTTTCTGCTTCTATTTGTATTATTTTTGTAAAAACTATAAATAGATGTTATACGTCCTCAATATACTGTTGTAATGAAGTGATTTGTATGGATGGCATGCAAGACAATATTTTTCACTTTATCTTTGTAGATGTGACAATAAATTCCATCTGCTGTTTTTCAGCCTATTTTTTTCAGCTGATCCAGATCCCGCTGTAAGTTTTGATAGTCATCATCTCTGTCCACTACATCCCCAATGTTGGTGTCAACTGCAAATTTGCTAATCCAGTTAACCACACTATCATCCAGATAATTGATATAGATGACAAAGAGCACTGATCCCTGTGGCACTGCATGGGTTACAGGCCTACAGTCAGAGGGGCAAGCATCTACTACCACACTCTGGCTTTGCTCACAAGGCCAATACCTAATCCAATTCTTAAATCTAATCCTCATCTTGAATGCTGAGTGACTAAACTTTCTTGGCCAACCTCCCATGCGGGGCCTTGTCAAGTGCCTTGCTAAAGTCCATGTAAACAATGTCCACTGCCTTGCGTTCATCAACTTTCCTGGCAGCTTCACTGAAAACTTTGTAAGATTGGTTAGGTATGACCTACCATGCACAAAGCTACATTGACTATCCCTAAACAGTCCATGTTTATTCAAACACTTACATATCCAGCCTCTTAGAATATCTTCCAATGAAGTTCCCTCTACTGTTGCCAGGCTCACTGGCCTATAATTTCCTGGTTTATTTTTAGAACCTTTCTTAAACAAGGGAATACTATTGGCTATCTTCCAATCCTCCAGTACCTCATCTGTTTGATTTAAATATCTCTTCTAGGGCCTCTGCAATTTCTGTACTTGGCTCCTACAGCGTCTGAGGAAACACCTTGTCAGGTCCTGGAGATTTATCCACCCTAATTTGCCTTAACATGGCAAACAACTCCTCCTCTGTAACCTGTATAACATCCTTGAAGTCAATGCAGCTTTGCCTTAGTTCTATATACTTTGGTCCATCTCCTGAGTAAATACAGATGCAAAAAAAAATCAACTTAAGATCTCCCTGTTTCATTTGGCTCCATGCATAGGTACCATTCTGATCTTCCAGAGACTAATTTTGTCTCTTGTAATCCTTCTCCTTGTCTGCTAGAGGAACCTCATGCCTTCTTTCAACCCTCCTGATTTCCCTCCTGCACTCCCTTGCATTTCTTATACTTCATTTGTTCTTACCCGCATATACCTCCTATGCACCTCCTTTTTTTTTCTAATTAGGGCCTCAATGTCCCTTGAAAACCAAGTTTCCCTAAAACTGTTTTCTTTACCTTTTATTCTGACAGGCACATAGAAGCCTTGTACTCTCAAATTTTCACTTCTGAAGGCCTTTCACTTACCAAGTACATCACTGCCAGAAAATAGCCTGTGGCAGAACTCATGTGCCAGATCCTTCCTTATACCATCAAGATTGGCCTTTCCCCAATTTAGAATATGAACCCGAGACCACTTTCTTTTTCCTTATTTGCTTTGAAACTAATTGCATTATGGCACTAGATGCAAAGTGTTTCCATAGACAAACTTCTGCTACCTGCCCTTTGTCATTCCCTAATAGCAGATCAAGTACTGCACGCTCTCTTGTTGAATATCTTTGTACTGATGAAGGAAACTTTCCCGGATACATTTGACAAACTCTATCCCATCTAGTCCTTACTGAAGCAGTGAAAAGTTCACCTTGTGAATGTTGTATATCTGATACTAGGTACCTGTGATGCAGCTCCAAGTACAGTTTTTATTTCACCCCTACATACAGGCACTTACTTGTTTAAATGACAATAAACTTGACTTTGACTTTGGAGAGTGATCCTGCTTTCCAACATCTCATCAGGATCTCTGTTGCTGGGGGGTAATGTCGTGTGGCAAGGGCAAGTTGGTAAAGGTCTTTCTCTTACAGACTACGAGTGTAAGACACACTTTTTCATCCACTATAGTGATTGAATCAGTGATGATTTGGAGCTCAGCCATTGAGTGTGCATTGTACTCAATGGAGTTTAGAAGAATGAGCTGGGATCTTATAGGAACTCATTGAATATTGAAAAGCGTAGATAAAATTGACATGGAGAGGATGTTTCCTATAGTGGGGAAGTATAGGACCAGAGGCATAGTCTCAGAATAGAAGGATGTCCCTTTAGAACAAAGATGAGGAGGAATTTCTTTAGCCAGAGGGTGGTAAATCTGTGGAATTTATTGCCATAGATGGCTATGGATGCCATGTCATTGAGTATGTTTAAAGCAGAGGTTGAAAGGTTCTTGATTAGTCGAGAGGTTAATGGAGAATGCAAGAGAATAAGTCCGAGAGGGATAATAAATCATCCATAATGGAATGGTGGAGCAGACCTGGTGGTCTGAATGGCCTAATTATGCTCCTAAGCCTTACATCTTATATTTAAAATCGAGGTTCATAGATCCTTGATTAGAAGGGGCATCAAAGGTTACGGGCAGAAGGCAGGAGAATGGTGTTGAAAGAGATAATAGATCAGTCATGATGGAATGGTGGAATGGATTCAATGGGCCAAATGGCCTAACTCTGCTCCTGTGACATGGTCGTGCGATTTTATGAAGATAACCGAACAATGCTCAACCAGTTTCTTGTTCACTTTGTCTACTAGTGTCATGTCATTGGGGCATTTGTTAGAAAGGACGTGCAATATTGCAGTGAGGAAGATGGAGAAGAGGTTTGGAACAAAGCTTGGTAGATCTGTTGTTTAGATCGATGGTTTGCATATCATTGTATGACAGACACAGAGTGAAACTGTCCTTTCTCATCCACATTATGTCCTTTGGCAGCACCAATGAATGTCAGCTGCCAGTTGTTCACCAATAGCATCAGACCTCAATGAATTGGGGAGGAACTTAAACAAGGAATTAGGAGTCACCATTGGAGTCTATCTCAGGACTTCATCAATCTTGGTGGCCAGCGATGATGTTCACTTCTTGTTTAATGCTTTATTGGCAGCCTTTGTGGCTTTAATAGAAATATATTTTTTAGTACCTGACTGGATCGTACCAACACCCACTGTCAGTCAATCACAGGCAGCAAACAACCAAGAGGCAGATATTCAGAAAAGGTGAAACAAGGAATTAGGAGGGCTAAAAGGGGCTATGAAAGGACCTTGGAAAGTAGGATTATGGAAAATCCTGAGCCATTTTATATGCACAATGGATTTCTGTTAACTGGATCACTGGCTAATCCGGACAGCTGCTTATTGGGGACAACTCTTAAAGAATAAACACAAATTGAGAAAATAGCCGGGATCCCCTTAGTTTCTTTGCTTAATTGGTTCAGGAGACTTGCTGAACAGGTTCTAACAAGCGCAGTTGTGTGAACTTGTGAGGCAGTTAGATGCTACACTGTGCTTAGAGCAACACCTTTTTAAAGAGTGTCAGTTGTATGCATTTGCATTCACAAAGCAATGTTTTTTGTCACTAATATTTGGCGAGGAATAAACAGTAAGACAATTCAGAACTATTTTGCTCACTGCGGATTCAACCATTCAGGTTTGTAGATGCCAGAAACGCTGGGAATGAAGATGAAATGATTTCACTGCTTCAATGTTAGGAACCATGAGAATTTGAAGGTATTAATAAATCATCTAGAATGTTGCAATGGAAATGAAGATTTGGAGGATGCAATCGTTGATAGTGTAGTATGAAGGCACAAACTTGAGAAAATCTGCAGATGCTGGAAATCCAAAGCAACACACGTAGAGAAAGCTCTCCACTTCTTTCTGAACAACAGACCCAACCAGTTCCCCTCCTCCACCACTCTCTTCTCTTTGATGGAACTGGTCCTCTCTCAATCATTTCTCCTTCAGCTCCTCCCATTTCCTTCAATCAAAAGGTATAACCACGGGCAATTGTATGTGTCCCAGCTATGCCTGCCTTTTTGACGGCTATGTGGACCAATCCATATTTCAAGCCTACACCAGAATTGCTCCCCAACTATTTCTATGCTACATCGACGACTGCATTGGTGCTGCTTCCTGTACACATCCTGAGCTCATCGACTTCATCAACTTTGCCTCCACCTTTCACTCTACCCTCACATTTACTTGGTCCATTTCCAACACCTTTCTCCTCTTTCCCAATCTCTCTATCTCCATTTCTGGAGATAGTCTATTTCCTGATATATTTTATAAACAGACTGATTCTCACAGCTACCTGGACTACACCTCTTCCCACCCTGCTACTTGCAAAAATGCCATCCCCTTCTCTCAGTTCTTCATCTCCACTACATCTGCTCTCAGGATGAGGCTTTTCATTCCAGAACTAATGAGTCCTCCTTCTTCAAAGAAAAGTGCTTTCCTTCCTTCACCATCATTGTCCTCACCTGCAATTCTTCCATTTTGCGCTCATCTACCCTCACCCCATCCTTACTTTTCACCTCACCAGACTCTAGCATATAATCCTCCATAACCTCCTCCATTTTTAACCAGAAACAACCACCAAGCCCGTCTTTCCCTCCCCTCCCACATTTCTGCTTTCCGCAGGGATTGCTCCCTATGCGACTCCCTTGTCCATTCATCCCTCCCCACTGATTACCCTCCTGGTACTTACCTTTGCAAGCAGAAAAAGTGCCTCATCTGCCCCTACACCTCCTCCCTCACTACCATTCAAGCCCCAAACAGTTCTTCCAGGTGAGGTGACCCTTCACCTGTGAGTCTGTTGGGGTCATGTACTGTATTTGGTGCTCCCGGTGTGGCCTTCCGTATATCAGTGAGACCCAATGTAGATTGGGAGATGCTTCGCCAGCACCTACACTCTGTCTGCCAGAAAAAGCATAATTTCCCTATGGCCACTCATTTCAATTCTACTTCCCATTCCCATTCTGACAAGTCAATCCATGGCCTGTTCTACTGCCACGATGAGGCCACACTCAGGTTGGAGGAGCGACACCTTATATTCCCCATGGGTAGCCTCCAACATGATGGCATGAACATCGATTTCTCAAAACTTCCGGTAATTGCCCATCCCTTCACCATGCCCATTCCTCTTTCCTTCATTCACCTCATCTCCTTAGCTGCCAATCACCTCCCTTGGTGCTCCTTCCCCTTCTGTTTCTCCCATGGCCTTCTATCCTCTCCTATCAGATTTCCCCTCCTCCAGCTCTTTACTGTATGTCTTTCATCAATCAACTTCCCAGCTCTTTCCTTCACTCCTCCCCCACTCCCGGTTCCACCTATCACCTACCACCTTGTATTTCTTCCTCCCCTCCACCCACCTTTCTTTCCAGTCCTGTTGAAGGTTCTTGGCATGAATTATCGGCTGTTCACTCTTTTCCGTAGTTGCTGCCTGGCCTGCTGAGTTCCTCCAGCATTTTGTGTGTGCTGCATGGCCGGTCCATTACCTGCATTAGGTGCCTGAACTGATTTCGCTCATTGAATTTACCTGAATTTATCGATAACTATTAGAAACTAATAGACAGTTTTATAGTACTCTGGTACCATTGGTACTGTTCTAATGTGTTCTGTATTTCATTTAAATACATAATTTGTTACTCAGTTTGTCTTTTTTACATCTTTTTATCTACTTCTGTGAAACATTGGCTAATTTGGGCAAAATGTATTGGTTCCAATGTCTCCCAATTAACCGCAATTCATTGCATTTTAGAAGAGAGTAGCTAACCAATGTCGAGAACAAAGGTGCCAGAGGACATGGGCAAGGTCCTTAATCATTTTGAATCAGTATACACCATGGGGAAACACATGGCTGGTGATGAGATCGGGGAGAGATGTTGATATTCTAGTGCATGTCAACATTAAGAACGAGGAGGTGTTTGGTGTCTTAAAAATATTAAAATAGGTAAGTTCCCAGGGCCTGATGGAATGTATGCTAGGATACTAAGGGAGGCAAAGGAAGAAGGAAATTGCTGGGTCTTGACAGAGACACAAGCGAAGTCTTTGAAGACAGGAGAACAGCCAATGTTGTTCTTATGTCTAAGAAACTGAACAGAGAACATTACAGTACAGTACAGTACAGGCCCTTCAGCCCATGATGTTGTGCCAACCTTTTAACCTATACAATCAATTTAACCCTTCCCTCCTATACAGCTCTCCATTTTTCTGTCATCTAAATGTCTATCTAAGAGTTTCATAAATATCTCTAAGATATCTACCTCTCCCTCCACCCTGGCAGAGTGTTCCATGCAACCACCACTGTCGGTGAAAAGAACTTACTTTTGACACCACCTCTATACTTCCCCCAAATCTCCTTCAAATTGAATCTCAAGGTATTAGCCACTTCCACTCTGGGAAAAGTCTCTGGCTCACCACACAGCCTGAGCATCTGATCCGTTTGTACACATCTACAAATCATCTCTCACCCTCCTTTGTTCCAAAGAGAAAAGCCTGGGCTTGCTCAGCTTTCCTCGTAGAGGAGCAACATAAACAAGGCAGAGCATTACAGGTTGGGGAGCCTTATATCGGTGGCAGGAATATTAATTAGGACAAGATTTACTTGCATTTGGGAAAGTGTAGATTTATTGTGGTAGTCATTTGGAGATACATCACGGAACAGGCCATTCCAACTCAACAAACTGCTCCACCCAGCAACCCATCAACTTAACATTAACTTAATCACAGGAGAATTTACAATGACCAATTAAAACACTAATTGTTATGTTTTTGGATTGTAGGAGGAAAGCTGAGTACCCGAAGGAAACCCACAGGGCCATGACGGCTCCAGAACTGAACTCTGCACTCTGGAACCCCCTGAGCTATAATAACATCACACTAACCATTACCCCACCATTACCCCATGATTTAGTGCAGGGGAGATCCCACCTCATAAATTTTATTGTTTTGATGAGGTAGTGACAAAGATGATTGATGAGGATAAGACAGTGGATGTTGCAAATGATAAGTTGGTTTAGAAAATAACTCACATGGGATCCTCGTGAAGTTGGATATAAAATTGGCTGGTTATAGATGACAAAGTGCTAGAGGGATGCTCCTCTGACAGGATGTCTGTGACTCTTGGTGTTCTGCAATGATAAGTACTGGGATCTCTTTTATTTGTGATATATATCAATGTAAATGGCAACACAAATATTTAACATGGTAAAGAAGCCTTAGGACATGCTTGTCTTAATAGTTCAGGTCATTGTGTATAACGTTGGCAAATATTGTTGCAGCTATACAAAATATTAGTTGGGCCACAGTTGGAGTATTGTTTGCATTTCTGGTTGCTACACTGAACAAAAGACATTGATGCTTTGGAGAGGGCGCAGAAGGGGTTCACCAGGTTGTTGGCTAGATTGGAGCTAAAATGAGAGGTTGGACAAACTTGGATTGTTTTCTCTGGAATATCAGAGGCTGAAAAGCAAGATGATAGAAGCACATAAAAGTATGAGAGGCATGATTATGGTAGCTGGAATAATTTCCAATTGTGGCAATGTTAAAAACTGAAGGGCAAAGGTTTAAGATGAAAGGGGGAAAGTTAAAAGGAGATGCGTGGTGCAAGTTTTTACACAGTGCCTGGAATGCCTTGCCAGGAGAGGTGGTAGAAACAAATACAACAACAACCTTTAGGAGGCATTAAGAAAGCCACATTGATAGGCAGGGAGCAGACGAATTAACTTCCAGTTAAGATGGTGCTACCAAATGTGTGCGTCAGCTTCTGGTAGTCAAAAAGAAATCAGTCTAAAAACATCACTAAAAATACCTTTTCTGTGGTAAATTGTATTAAATTTTTGTCGCAAACAGTGAAGGGTGAGGAGAGTTTGTGGGATGTTGCAGAATATGGGGCAGAGAAGTTCCAATGCTCGTTCATCTGGGTGTGAGGTTCAACCTGATTTGAAGAGCTTGAGTGGGGGCGTGGAGTGAGTTGCTAGGGGCATAGTCTAGGCCCAAGCCTTTTGCTGCAGCTGGGTACGAATACGAGGTACAGTGCTCTGTTTAGACAGTTTAAATAGTGGTCCAAGTCAAAGGTGAGATGCCGATATCACTCGGTCTCCACGTTGGTCACTCCTCTCCATGGTGTTGAGGCTATGAAGACTGCCTAGCTGCTATGCTCCAGTGCTTGCTAATATGAAGAACTGATAATTGAGTCCTTGGGCCTACTCCATGCTGCTCCAGGGTTCAGATTTAAACTGAGACCCTTTGTCTCTGCTTGAAACGTCGACTGTTTACTCTTTTCCATAGATGCTGCCTAGCCTGCTGAGTTCCTCCAGCATTTTATGGGTTTTGCTCAGATTTCCAGCATCTGCAGATTTTCTGGTGTTTGTGATCTTCACCCCTCATTCTGTTTCCATACTTCATCCCTCTCTCTGGTTACAGTTTTGACTGAATGACATTGCTTACAACTCGAGCTGAAATGCATGTGTAACAAGCTATGATAATCTGCTTCCCCTCCACAAGACTGACTGCCCGATGCTGACCCTACTTCAGCTCTCCTTCTGCTTTAACTCTCATCCCTGTCTTTGATCCACTATCCTGACATATTCCTCCTTTTCCTGCATCTAAGACAAAAATAGCCTGTGTTGATAACAGCTGCGATCAGTTCATGACTGCAAAAACGGGGATTGGAATTGGAATTGGTCTATTGTTGTCACATGTATTAAAGTACAGTGAATACCTTGTTCAGATCATTACATCGTTCACAGAAGCAAAATAAGGTAAAACAATAACAATGCAGAATAAAGCAGCCACAGAGAAAGCACAGTGAAGGTAAACAGCAAGGTGCAAGATCATAACAAGGTAGGCTGTGAGGTCAAAAGTCCAACTTATCATACTAGGGAATTATTTATTAATCTTCTATCAGTGGGATAGAAACTGTCCTTGAGCGTGGTGGTACACGCTTCAGGCTTTTGTATCTTCTCCATGATGGAAGTGAACTTCCAGCAAATACTCTTCAATATGGCAGGATGTGATTACCAGCTATTAATGCCTGATTTATTTGGCTGCCCTTGATTCAACAGTCAAGCTCCCAGGCTCTGTGATTCACTCCCTAAGCCTTTTGAGCCTTCTATTTCTCTCTACTCATATATCCTCCCTTTTTCCAATCTGACTTGTCTAGGAGAGGAATTTGCTTGTTAATAGTCCTGTGAGATACCTTGGGGCATTCTACTGCAATAACTGTACCAATATACACACACATTAATGTTCTCACAACTTCAAATAATGGACAGCTGTTTATCAATGGCTTAAGCATCCAGTAAAATTTTCATAATTATAAGTTTTGCCTGCAGTCATAATAGATAGACAAGAATGAATATTGAATACAAATAATAAGCACAACTTCAATTCCTTATCACTTTCAGTTCATTCGATTAAGTCACCTATCCCAACAAATCCTCTTGGAGTAGTTTGCAAAGTAAGAGGTGGAGTGTGTGATGAGGGAGCAAGAGAGTAATGCCAGCTTCCCTTGTTCTTTTCCTTCTAATTTGGATTTACAGTCTATTTTCCCACACTCTCTGCAGGACATGGTGTAAAAATAATAGGTTTTTCATGGAGTATTTGTTGTTCAATCTCTTGAGATTTTTATTGAAGGGTCATGGAGTCATATAGCACAGAAAGAGGCCCTGTCGCAATAACCCCCCCCCCCCACCCCACCAAATCCACACACAGCAACCATACACTCAATCCTAGATTAATCCCATTTTTCTTTCATCCTAGGTTAGAGTAATAGAACACTATACCACAGGAACTGGCCCTTTGGGCCATCTTATCCATGCCGTACCATTAATCTGCCTAGTCTCATCATTTTCCACCCAGACCACAGCCCTCCATGTAACTATCCAGATTTCACTTACGTGTTAGAAGCAACCCCACATCCACCACTAGCACTAGCAGCTCACTCCACACTCTTGCCACCCTCGGAGTGAAGAAGTTCTCCCTCATGATCCCCTTAAACATCACACCTTTCACCCTTAACTCATGATCTCTAGTTGTAGTCTCACCTAACTTCAGTGGAAAAAGTATTTTTGCATTTACCCTATCTATACTCCTCATAATTTTGACTACCTCTATCAAATCTCTCCTCAGTCAGCAACATTCTAGGGAATAAAGTCCAGACCTATTCAATCTTTCCCTAGACCCCAGATCCTCAAGACCCAGCAACATCGTTGTAAATTTTCTCTGCACTTTTTTGATCTTATTGACATCTTCTCTGTAGGTCGGTGACCAACCCTGGACATGATACTCCAAATTAGGCCTCACCAATATCTTATACAATTTCAAAATAACACCCCAATTGCTGTACTCAATGCATTGATTTATGAAGGCCAATGTGCCAAAAGCTTTCTTATGAACCCATCACTTACATATGGATCTGTATTCCCACAGTCCTCAGTGTGAGACCTACCCTAGTTTATCTCCCAAAGCGAAACACCTCACAGTTGTCTGCACTAAATTCTTTTTCAGCCATTTTTCAGACCATTTCCTGCCGCAAGCTTTAATAGTCTTCTTTGCTGTCCACTATATCCCTGTTCTTGGTGTCCTCTGTAAACTTGTTGATCCAGTTTACCACGTTGTCATCCAGATCATTGACATAGCTGACAAACATGACAAACAAACTTGTCAGGCAGACAAGCATCTACAACCACTCTCAGGTTTCTTTCATGAAGCCAATGTCTAATCCAATTGATCATCTCATTGTGAATGCCGAGCAACTGAAACATCTTAACCAATCTTCCATGCAGGACCTTGCCAAAGGTCTTGCTAAAATCTGTGTAAATGTCCTCTGCCTTGCCTTCATCAAATTTCCTGGTAACTTCCGCAAAAACTCTACACATTTGGTTAGACATGACTTACCACGAACAAAGCCATGTTGACTAACCCTATTCAGTTCCTGTCTATCCAAATGTTTATATATCCTTACCATTAGAATTGAGTTCATGATTATACAAGGGGGGAATACTGAAGTGGTTTCCCGTTGCCTTCTTCAGTTGCAGCGTCCATACTGGACGGGTAACCCTGGCCATTGATCAGCAGATTCATCTGCCCAGTGTTTTTAGTTTTACACCCATAAATTCCGATTGTAGAATCTGTTTGTAAAAAAAACCATCCACCACCTGCAAACCGTGGCTTCACGTGGGAGGCTAAACAGGTACTACACCTTGCCCAAGGGTGGCCTGTAGGCTATTGGACGGAAGGAGTGCCTTAGACCTCCTTTTGCCGAGCAATTGCACAGTAACAACAATTGCAAAGATGATCAGAATACATCAAAGACCTATACGACGACAAAGTCGGAGAGGACAACTTTGCCATTGGCAACAATGAGGGTCCACCAATACTGAACATGAAGTGGAACATGAAGTGGAACATGCTATGAAGAAAATGCGAAAGGGAAAATCATCAGGACCAGATAACATTTCAGTTGAACTGTATGAAGCGCTAGAAGATTTTGGTGTAGAGAAATTAACAATCTTATTGAATAGAATATACAACAGCGGCAAAGTGCCATAAGATCTTTTAAAGGCAGTATTCATTGCACTGCCAAGGAAACCAGGTGCAACAGAGTGTGGACAACACAGAACAGTTAGCTTAACGAGCCACCTCACAAAAATTCTACCTAGAATCATCATGCTCAGAATAAGAAACAAAATTAAACCAGAGATCAGTGAAGAACAGTGTGGTTTTGTTGAAGGCAAGGGAACATCAAACGCAGCTTACATTCTCAGGAATATTATCAACAGGTCAATGGAAGTACGACAAGACCTATACTTCTGTTTCATTGATTACACAAAAGTCTTTGACACAGCGAAACACCAAGTCATCATGAAAATGCTTAAAGATATTAGTATCGACAGAAAAGATCTAAGAATAATCAGGAATCTCGACTGGCAACAAGGTACAGCCATATGGATGGACAATGAGATTGGTGAATATCAGTCAATAAAGCGAGGAATCAGACAGGGTTGTGTTCTATCACCAGACCTGCTCTCCCTGTATAGCGAAAATGTCATGAGAAGACATGTCAAGACCTACCTGGAAGAAGTATAGGAGGATACAAGAGCAACAACCTCCGCAATGCGGATGATACAGTACTGACAGCAAACAGTGAAGTAAATTTTCAGAAACTAGTATCTACATCAACACAGAGAGTGAAAGACTTGGCCTAACCTTAAACAAAAAGAAAACTGAAGTAATGGTAATATCAAAGAAACCTGATATCCCAAACTGTAGGATCATATTGGGAAATGAAAACCTGAAACAAGTTCACACCCTCAAGTACCTTGGATCATGGGTAACATCTGATGGCAATTGCGAAACAGACATAAAAGCAAGAATAGCAACGGCAAGAACAGCATTTACAGAAATAAGAAACATCCTAACGAACAAGAAAATAGCAAATGAAATCCGCCTTAGAACTCTCAGCTGCTTTATTCTTCCTACATTGATGTATGGCTGTGAGTCATGGACCTTCACAAATGCAAAGGAAAAAAGAATCAATGCTGCAGAGATGTGGTTCCTCACAAGAAAGCTATGCATGTCATATACGGACAGAATAAACAACGGAGAAGTTTTACAGAGAACGAAAACAAAATGTACCATACTTAAAAAAAATCAGAAAACAGCAATCAAAATTCTTTGGACACATCATGTGAAGAGAGACATTAGAACATCTAGTTACGACTGGAAAGCTGGAAGGGAAAAGAAGCAGAGGCAGACCGAGAATGAGAATGATAGATGAATCAAAGTCACGGTTAGAAATTACAATTTCTAGAAACTACAATTCGGTGGGTCAGGGACTGTGATGGATGGAGAGACGTGATCGCCCACGCCAAACGGCAAGGCACCTGAACACACATACACACACACCATTAGAACACCTTCCAATAACTTTCCCACTACTGATGTCAGGCTCATTGGTGTATAATTTCCTGGCTTATTCTTGGAACCTTTCCTAAACAACAGAAAAACATTACCTATCCTCCAATGTTCTGGCACCTCACCCATGGCTAAGGATTTTTAAAACATCTTTGCTAGGGCCCTTGCAATTTCTGCACTAGCTTCCCACAAGGTTCATGGAGCAAACACCTCTTCCTCTGTAATCTGTATAGGGTCCATGAGCTTGTTCCTGCATTGTCTCTGATGCACCATCAATAACTCTCGGAGACGGGAGGCAAACGATAAGCTTTTATTAGCTGTAAGAAACCACCACACAACATCCTGGAGACTGAGGGGGTGGGGGGGGGGGGAGCAGTGCCTCCAACTGCCTTTATACAGGGGTCAGTGGGAGGAGCCACAGGAGCAGTCAGCAGAGGGGCGTGTCCAGACAGGTATATGTAGTTCACCACAGTCTCATCTATAGACCCTGTAAGTTCATCTCCCAAGTAAATCCATTTAAGACCTCCACCATCCCTTTCGGCTCTACACACAGATTTCTGATCTTCCAGAGGGCTAATTTTGTCCCTTGCCATCCTTTTACTCTTAATATATCTGTAGGAGTTCTTAAGATTTTTCTTCACCTTGCCTACTACTAGAGCAACCTCATGTCTTCTTTTAGTCCTTCTGATTTCCTCCTTAAATGTTCTGTTGCATTTCTCATACTTCTCAAGTACCTCATTTGGTCCTGCCTGCCTATACTTGTAATGCACCTTCTTCTTTTTCTTAAATAGGTCCTCAATATCTCTCAAAAATCCCTAAACATATTATCCTTGCTTTCTATTCTGACAGGAACATACAAAACCTGCATTCTCAAAATGTCGCTTTTGAAGGCCTCCCGCTTATGAATTACACTTTTTCCAGAAAACAGCTTGTTCCGTCCACATTTGCCTGATCCTTTCTGGTACCATCAAGATTTGCCTTTCTCTAATTTAGAGTCTCAACCTGAAGACCAGATCTATCCTTTTCATATTTACTTGGAAGCTAATGGCATTATGATTGCCAGATGCAAAGTGTTCCCCTGTGGAAACTTCTGACATCTGCTCTGTCCCACTCCCTAAAAGGAGATCTAGATTCACACTCCCTCTCACTGGGAGTGATTAAGGCAATGTTCCTGAATCCACTTGACAAACCCTTTCCCATCCAATCCTTTTACATTATGGCAGTCCCAGTTAGTAAGTTTACAGTTAAAATCTCCCACTATCACAACGTTATGTTTCTTACAACAGTTTGTGATCTCTCTACAAGTTTGCTCCGTTGAATCCCACAGACTGCTGGGTGTTCTACAACTTAATCCCATTAAGGTGGTCATACCTTGCTTACTCCTCAGTTCTACCTATAAAGCCTTACTAGATTAGCTCTCCAGTCTGTTCTGACTAAACACTGTATATTTTCCCTGACTAGTCAGGCCACCATTTCCCTTTTAATCCATAAGACCATAAGATAAGATATAGGAGCAGAAGTAGGCCATTTCGCCTATCGAGTCTGGTCTGCCATTCAATCATGGGTTGATCTAATTCTTCCAGTCATCCCCACTTCCCTGCCTTCTCCCCATACCCTTTGATGCCCTGGCTAATCCAAAATCTATCTATCTCTGTCTTAAACACACCCATTGACTTGGCCTCCACAGCTGCACGTGGCAACAAATTCCACAGATTTACCACCCTCTGACTAAAGTAATTTCTTTGCATCTCTGCTTTAAAAGAATGTCCTTCAATTCTGAAATCATGTCCTCTTGTCCTAGACTCCCCTACCATGGGAAATAACTTTGTCATATCTAATCTGTTCAGGCCTTTTAACATCTGCAATGTTTCTATGAGATCCCCCCCTCATTCTGCTGAACTCCAGGGAAAGCAGCCTAAGAGCTGCCAGACATTCTTCATACGGTAACGCATTCATTCCTGGAATCATTCTCGTGAATCTTCTCTGAGCCCTCTCCAATGTCAGTATATCCCTTCTAAAATAAGGAGCCCAAAACTGCACACAATACTCCAATTATTTTCTCATGAGTGCCTTATAGAGCCTCAATATCACATCCCTGCTCTTTTATTCTATACTTCTAGAAATGAATGCCAACACCACCGACTCATCCTGGAGGTTAACCTTTAGGGTATCCTGCACAAGGTCTCCCAAGTCCCTTTGCATCTCTGCATTTCGAATTCTCTCCCCACCTAAGTAATAGTCTGGCAGTTTATTTCCCACATGCTCTCCCATGTCTAAAACAATGGACCCCGGAAAATTCAGCTACTTCATCTTCAGCTCTATTCCTATGCTACCTCTTGTATTGGAATATACACAACTCAGGACAACAGTCGCACCATGCTCAAACTTCTGATTGCTAACTTCAGCTGCAGTTTTACCAACACCCATCTCCACAACCTCTCCACTATCTGGTCTGGCACTCTGGCTCCCATTTCCCCTGCAACTCTAGCTTAAACCCCACCATGCAGCGTTAACAAA
Source organism: Hypanus sabinus (assembly GCF_030144855.1). Lineage (NCBI taxonomy): Eukaryota > Metazoa > Chordata > Chondrichthyes > Myliobatiformes > Dasyatidae > Hypanus > Hypanus sabinus. The sequence goes on from NC_082732.1 coordinate 8,770,139, forward strand.
CCATCCTGCTTTGATATTAGTCCCCTCCAGTTCAGGTGCTGTGGTGAACTACATATACCTGTCTGGACACGCCCCCCACTGACTGCTCCTGTGGCTCCTCCCACAGACCCCTGGATAAATGCGATTGGAACCTGAGCCCAGCCCTCAGTCTCCAGGATGTAGTATGGTGGTCAATTGCTGCTTGTTCTTTCTTCCAGCCAATAAAAGCCGATATCTCGCCTCATGTCTCGGAGAGTTATTGATGGTGCATGAGGTGCAAACTGTCTTTCCTGCATAGGTCCCACCTTCTCTAGAAGAGAACCAATTATGCAAAAAATCAGAAGCCCTCCCTCCTACACCTACACCTTAGGTACATGTTAAACTGTATGATCTTCTTATTTCTGCCCTCACTAGCACCTGGCACGAGTAGCAATCCTGAGATCACAACCCTGAAGGTCAGTTTTGTCCTTTAACTTAGTAACTAACACCCTGAATGTAATTTGCAGGACATCATTACCCCTCCTACTCATGTCATTGGTACCAATGTGGACCACGATCTCGGCTACTCTCTCCCACTTAAGAATGCTGTGGACTCCATCTGAAATATCCTTGACCCTGGCACCTGGGAGACAACAAACCATCTGGAAATCTCGTCTTGTCCACAGAACTTCCTCTCTGTCCCCCTAACTAACGAATCCCCTATCACTACTGCGCGTCTCTTCACACCCCTTCCATTTTGAGCCGAGCCACAGAGCCAGATTCAGTGGCATAGTTCTAACTGCTGTGGCTTTGCTCTGCTAGGTCATTCTCCTCAACAGTATCCAAAGTGGTATACCTACTGTTGAGGGGAATGGCCACAGGAGTAATCTTCACTGGCTACCTATTCCCTTTCCTCTTCCTGATGGTCACCCAGTTGCCTGGTCCTGTACCTTGGGTGTGACTACCTCCCTGTATGTCTTGTCTATCATCCCCTCAACCTTCTGAATGATCCAGAGTTTATTCAGTTCCAGCTCTGAATGTTTAATATGGTCTGTTAGAAGCTGCACCTGGATGCACTTTAGCCTTCGGGGACACTGGAGGTCTCTCTGCCTTTCCAGGTCACACAATAAACATTCCAGTATCCTGTCTGGCATTCCCATTGCTCTAAGTATGCCACATGAAATAAAGGAAGTATTAATAATTTTTATAAAATTCCACCTATGGCCTAACTTCTCCTTTCCAAAGTCTTGCCTCACTTTCCTCTCCAGCACTGGCCCATTTGCACAATGGCTCTTCCTCTTTAACCAAGCTATTTTTCATTAGTCCTTGACAAATACCTGATTATACACAATCCAATGGTTCCTCAGGACTATGGTGTTAAAAAGTGTGCTTGCTTCTCTTAAACTCTCTCTACGTCCAAGCAATCTGGTGTCTCCTCGGGAATGTGGTGTACGAAGTGAGTGAGATTCTATCACTCATTTGCAGATTGGAGACAATTTACAGTGGCCAATTAACCTACTGACTTCTCTGTCTTTGGGATATGGGAAGAGACTGAAGCGCCTAGAGAAAACCCATGTGGTCACAGGGATGATATGAAAACTCCTTATATTCTGCATCGAAGGTCAGGATTGAACCCAGGGTTCTGGTGTTGAGAGGCCATGGCTCTACCAGTAGGGCCACTGTGCCATCACAGACTGTGAAATGACAATTATAAACCGTGTTTGTGATCTTTATGTGTCCTATCTTATGCTGGGAAAGAGCACTATAACTCAAACTGTTTTTAATTAATCACTGAGACGGTACTCCAGGGAAATTAAATTCTTCATTAATTGAAGAATTTGTCATTGGGTTCTCAACCCCTTCAGACGTTAGCTGATGATTAAGGCAGAGCTCGTGCCAAACTGCTTGCATCTTTTATATTCTTTGAACAGCCCACTCAGAATTTGTTGAAGTTTCAATAAATGATTCCACTGCTACTACTTGCAGTAAATATGCATTGACATACTGCTTGTCCAGATCTAATTGAGAAAGTTCAATGGCTTCTCAAAAAATTTCTGAATTGCTAATGTGATGATGGTTGAAAAACTATAGCGCTGAAATAATCTTGTAAGATTGTTGTCAGTTCTGCCCAAAAACCACACTCCTGCTTTTTATATTAATGTTTTTATCTGGATTTTTGGCTGTCTACATTTAAAAAACAGACACCCCTACACCCTGACTGTTTTCCTTTCCATGGATACTGCCTGACCTTCCGAGTGTTTCCAATTCTTTTCTTTTATCTGTTTTGGAACTGTTGTAGCAGCCAGAGCAGCCACTGAGAAAATAGTGGCTTCTGATTGGCTGAGGTGCTATTTACTTTGCCAATACTAGACACTAGGCACTAGAATACTACAGCACAGTACAGGCTCTTCGGCCCTCGATGTTGTTCCGACCCATATATTTCTAAAAAAAAGTACTAAACCCACACTGCCCTGCAATCCTCTATTTTTCTTTCATCCATGTGCCTGTCCAAGAGACTCTTAAATACCCCTAAATGTTTTAGCCTCCACCACCATCCCTGGCAAGTCATTCCAGGCACTCACAACCCTCTGTGTAAAAAACTTACCTCAGATGTCTCCCCTAAACTTCCCTCCCTAAACTTTGTACATATGCCCTCTGGTGTTTGCTCGTCGTACCCTGGGAAACAGGTACTGGTTATCCACCCTATCTATGCCTCATAATCTTGTAGACCCTTATCAATTCCCCTCTCATCCTTCTACACTCCAAAGAGAAAAGTCCCAGCTCTGCTAATCTTGTGTAACCCCCTGGGTCGCCTCAGGCTCGCTCAGCTCGTTCTCGTCTAGGGGGAGCAGCCTTCGGCCCCGCCAAACTGGGTAATCAGCTGGTGTGGATGCTGTGTGATGTCCCCGCCTTGCCCAAAAACAGACAGTACACCATATGCGATTAAATGAGTACAATTTATAAAGGTTACTATAACTAAGTGATTAATAACGATACAGTATATATGAAGAGAAAATTAAAGAAAAGGCGCCAAACTTATCAAAGTCCAAACCACTTCGTGCACAACCGTTGGAGCTCAATTTCTGAAGTCTTCTGGCTACCATTCGATCCCCTCCGAACTCCTCGACTCGCAGCTCAGGACCCTCCGAACTCCTTGGACTCTCCAAACAGCTCAGGACCCTCCGAGTGGTCAACCAAGCACATCTAGCTTCATCCCCCCCCTCCTCGGACAATCTCCCGGCCTCGGACCCCCCTTTGGGGTCCGATCCTCACCCAGCTTAGAGCATTGCGTCCTCTCTCTCGACCCCCTCGCGCCGATCTGCCCAAAAGCCCGTCAACAAAAGCTTACAGACTCAGAAGAAAGAACATTAATCCCCTTTTGGTTTACAAAGGAATACCATTCTCATTATCAGTAAATTAGCATTCCTGCTAGTTAACAAAAAGAAGAAACCCTCTTTACACTTGCCTCATAAGAATTGTTTTCCAATCCAGGCAACATCCTGGTAAATCTCCTCTGGACCTTCTCCATAGCTTCCACATCCTTCCTATAATGAGGTGCCTAGAACTGAATACAATACTCTAAGTTTGATCTTAGAGTTGCAATTTGTAGAATTGCAACATGACTTCTCTACTCTTGAACTCAATCCCCCTGTTAATGAAGCCTAGCATCCCATAGGCCTTCTTAACTACCCTATCAACCTGTGCAGCGACCTTGAGAGATGTATGGATTTGAACCCCAAGGTCACTCTGTTCATCCACACTCTTAAGTAACTGACCATTAACCCTGTACTCAGCCTTCTGGTTTGTCCATCCAAAATGCATCACCTCACACTTGTCTGGATTTAACATCCGCCACTTTTCTGCCCAACTCTGCATCCTGTCTATATCCTCTTGTAACCTTCGACAACCTACAGCTCCATCCACAACTCCTCCAGTCTTTGTATCATCCACAAACTTATTCACCCATCCTCCCGCCTCTACATCCAGATCGTTTATAAAAATCACGAAGAGCAGGGGTCCCAGGACAGGTCCTTGCGGCACTCCACTAGTCACCGACATCCAGGCAAAATATTTTTCTTCCACAACTACCCTCTGCTTTCTTCTCGTAAGCCAATTTTTTATCCAAACAGCTAAGGTTCCACTGATTCCATGCCTCATGACTTTCTGGATGAGTCTCTCATGGGGGACCTTGACAGATGCCTTGCTAAGATCCATGTAGACCATATCTACTGCCCTACCCACATTAATTTCTTTTGTTAACTCTTCAAAAAACTCAATTAGGCTTGTGAGGCATGACCTTCCCTTCACAAAGCCATGTTGACTATCCTTAAGAATCCTTCCCAATAGTTTGCAGACCACCAACATAAGACTCACTGGTCTATAGTTCCCAGGATTCTCCCTATTAACTTTTTTAACCAAGGGAACTACATTTGCCATTCTTCAATTCTCCGGCACCTCCCCTGCAGCCAAAAAGGATTCAAAGATCATAGCTACTGCTCCAGCGATCTCTTCTCTCACTTACCACAGCAACCTGGGGTATATCATGTCCAGCCCTGGGGACTTATCAATCTTGATGCTTTTAAGAACATACAGCACTTCTTCCTTAATCTCCACATTGTCCAGCACACAGGCCTGTTCTATTTCAAGCTCACCCTGATCAAGGTCCTTTTCACTTGGGAATACTGAAGCAAAAGTATTCATTTAGGACCTCCCCAACCTCCTCCGCCTCCAGGCACATGTTGCCTTCTTTATCCTTTAGTGGCCCCACCTTCGTTCTTGTCATCCTTCTGTTCTTCACATATGCATAGAACGCCTTGGGGTTCTCCTTAATCCTACATGCCAAGGCCTTCTCATGCCCCCTTCAAACTCTCCCAAGTCCTTTCTTAAGCTCCTTCCTGGCTACCCTATATTTCTCATGAGCCCCTCCTACTTTCTGCTTCTTATATCTAAAACATGCTTCCTTCTTCCTCTTGACAAGTTGCCTCATGTGTTTCGTCAGCCACGGTTCCCTTTTCCTACCATTTTTTCCTTGTCTCAGTGGGACAAACCTATCCTGAACCCAGCTCAAGTGGTCCCTAAACTTCCTCCACATTATTTCTGTGTTTTCACCCTTAAACATCTGTTTCCAATTTACTCTCACTAGTTCCTGCCTCATCCCTTCATAGTTAGCCCTTCCCCAGTTAAACACTTCCCATTTTGTCTGTTTTTATCCCTTTCCATAGCTATGCTGAAGCTAAGGGAGTTGTGGTCACTCTCACCAAAATGCTCACCGACCAAGAGGTCTGTCACCTGACCAGGTTCATTACCCAGAACCAGATCCAGTATAGCCTCTCCTCTCATCCGCCGGTCCACATACTGTGTCAGGAATCCTTCTTGAACACACCTGACAAATTCAGCCCCATCTCCCCCTTGCAGTCAGGAGGTGCCAGTCAATATGAGGGAAGTTGAAATCACCCATAACTACAACCCTGTATTTGCTGCACCATTCTAAAATTTGCCTGCTTATCTGCTCCTTGGTGCCCTGAGGGCTACTTGGGGGCCTATGGCCTATAGACTACTCCCAGCACAGTGATTGATCCCTTTCTATTTCTGACTTGCACCCACACTGACTCCGTGGACACTCCCTCTGCAGCGTCCTCCCTTTGTATAGCCATGATACTATCCCTGACCAGTAATGCTACTCCCCCCCTTTTCTACCTCCCATCCTATTCCTTTTAAAACACCTAAACCCCAGTACCTGCATCAACCAATCCTGCCCTTCCTCCAGCCAAGTTTCAGTAATGGCCACAACATCATAAGTAGTAAAAAGTAGGTAGGATCATTTGGAGGGACCATTGTGAGAGTGGACGAGTAGGAGTGTGAATTAAGGTTTTGGTGGGTAAAAATCAGGTAAAGTTTTTTTCCCTGTTAATCTGTAAGAGAGTAGATGAAATGACAGTCAGGACAGAGGAATATTCCTCCTGTAAGACATAGGTAGCCAGAGAATTCATAGTGTCCCTGATGTCTACATCTGTGGGAAGTGCACTCAGCTTCAGCTCCTGACCGACTGGGTAAGAGAACTGGACTGGAGTTAGAGTTTGTTGTATTCAGGATCATCTGGGACTCTGAGGATATCATGGGTGAGAATTTTAGTGAGATGGTCACTTCTCAGGCAGTGGCTGCTGAAGCAATGGAGTGGGCAGACAGAGCAGGGCTCCTCTATGACCATTACCCTCACTAATAAGATACCGGTGTGGAGGGGGTGTCATGTGGGGGATCACCTTTTGGAAGCCTACACCAGCAGCTGGGTCAGTGGCAACATGCCTGGTCCAGGCAAAAGAAAAGCGAAGGGTGAAGTCAGGCAGAGAAATGGGAAACTTGCTTCTAAGGAACGTGGAGGTGTTTCTGTGGTTTCAATCAAGACTCCAGGATGGTGTGTATTCTCCACTGTGCTAGGCTCAAGGATGTCTTGCATTGGGTACAGGGTATTCTGAGAGGGGTGGGTGGACAGCCAGAGGTTGTGGTCCATATAGTTACCAATGACAAAGGCAGAAGGAGCAGGGATGAGGACCTGCAAATTAATTTTAGGGAGCTAAGTAGAAAGTTAAAAAAGCAAGTCTTCTAGAGTTGTAACCTGAGGAGCTGTACCTGTGCTATGTGCTACTGAGGTGAGAAAGTTTTAAAAACAAATAAACGTTATTCATAATAAAAAAAGTTTTACAAGAATAAACAGTGTGGTGCTTTTCATTCTCTACATTCAGTATCAATGCTTTCGATACTCTTCTATTAAATTCCTGCACGTCCATAGCACTGCTGCCACTCATGTTACCTTCTGGGATAATATACTACTACAATAATTGAGGAGCTCCCTCCCTCTTCAGAAGCAGAAGAACCCTACACTGGGGTCTCTCCCCACAGAGCCCTTACAGTGGCAGCATTCCTCCACCACAGACATCTCTGTGAACTGGCAGACCAACAATTTTCGGGTGGACCAAAGGGGGTTTTTCACTGAGTTGCCAGCAATACTCGATGTTCGTCTGTTTGCATGTGTCCCTGGGAGCAGCCTCAAAGGTCAAAGAGTCCTCTGTCACGCAACTGCCCAGGATGAGCCACGGCACAGGCCCTTACATTTCTCTCCACACCCACTTCGCAAACCCACAGTCTGAAAGGAGGCGAGCCACTGTCTCTTCCCCACTACAGTCATCCCGCGGGCAGCGTGCTGTGGGACTGTTGCTCGGGCTGTGCAGGTAGGATCTGACTAGGAGGGCACTCTTACCGCCAGCCAGGCTGGGTCTGGAGTGCTATTGGTGATGGCTGGCATTGAGTCATTCTGCCAGATGGTCTGGCCAGATGGTGAGCTAAGAAATACTGTTGATGCATAATGCAGTGTCTTACTGGGATACAGAGCTGGTGCAGGAGGAAGAGCTTCAGATTTAAGGATCACTGGGCTCTCTTTCAGGACAGGTGGCACATGTATAAACAAGATCGTTTCCATCTGAACCAGAGAGAACCAATTCCCTTGCTGAGAGATTTGTTAGTGCTAGGAGATGGGAACCATTACAACAGATAGTTGAACACATGAAAAATGGTTTGGCAAATAAGACTGAAAGTGAGGACTGCAAGGGGCAGGTTAATAGACATGGTGGGACTGATGGGCTGAAATGTGTCTGTTGCAATGTTAGGGGTATTATGGGTGAGAAGGTTGAACTTAGAGCCTGAATCAGTATATCTAATGTTCTTAGATCTATGTGCGGGGCAGGACTGGCAACTCAGAGTCCTGTGGTTTTGTTGCTTCAGATGTGATAGAGTGGGTGGGGAGTGCTAAAATATGTAGAGGGATTGCGTTTAGAGGACATACTGGAGGAGACATCCACAGAGGCAGTTTGGGTCAAGCTCTGAAATAAGAAATATGCAACCATGCTGATTGGATGATACCACAGGTCCCTGAGAAGTGGAGGAACAGATATGTAGACAACTTATGGAAAATTGCAGAAACACAAGGTTGCCAAAGAGGGGGACTTCTTTAGTTGATTGGAACTTATTTTACAAGAAGGTTAGATGGGTGGGATCCAAAGGGGGGGGGGGTTCTTGAAACCGGATGTGGAGAATTCAACTAAAGGATAAAACATTGTGGATCTTGTTTTGGGAACTGGGCTATGCCAGGTGACAGACCTGGTAGGGGATGAACATTTTGAGAATAGTGACCACAACTCATGTCATAGGATACTTACATGTAAGAGAAACAAATAAGATCCTTCAGAAAGGTATTAAATTAGGGAAGGCAAACTATGACAGGATATGTTCATGAGCATTAATTGAGAGCAGCTGATGTCAGACAAGCCCATTTCTGGCATGTGACTTAAAGATCAGCTGATCCAAGTTCAGGATCAGCATGTTCTGATAAGGAACAAGGACAAGGATGTTAAGGGAATCTTGAATTACCTGAGAGGTCCTAAATTTAGTTAGAAAAGAAAGACATATGCCAAGTTTAAAAAGCTAAAATCAGACTAGAATATAACAATAACAGGCAAGTGCTCAAGCAGGTGGTCAGTAAGACCAAAAGGACAATGTGATGCAGTTGGTGAGCAGGATCAAGGAGAATTCCAAAACATCTCATACTGAAAAGAGGATAACTAAGGAGAGAGCAATCCACAGAAGGATAAAAAAGGGACCCCGCCCACCCTGGATGTTCTCTCTTCTCCCTTTTCCCAACGGGCAGAAGATTGGAATGGTTGAAGGCTTGAACCACCAACCTGAAGGACAGCTTCTGTCCCAATGTTATCAGACTTCTGAACAGACCCCTTGTATAAGGTGGATTCCTAACCTTATGATCTACCTTGTTATGATCTTGCATTTTATCATTAACCTGAACTGCACTTTTTTGTTTGATTTTTACATTTTGCTTTGTTATATGGCCATTTTCTCACTCAATGCACATGTAATGATTTGATCTCTATGAATTGTATATAGGCTAAACTTTTCACTGTATCTTAGTAACCAATTCCAATTTGCGCTTGGAGTCAGAGCAAATGACTGGGCTGTTTTGAGTTGGTATTTACCATTAGATATTGAGAATGGGCATACCAATATGCTGGGACATTTGAAATTGAGCAGGCATTCCGGTCTTCTAAGAAGCAATAAGATGGCTATTTTCCAGGAGCCTGATGGCATATATTCCAGAAAATTGAAATAAACAAGTGAGTAGATTGCTGGGGCTTTAACAAAGATCTTTGCGTCTTTGTTAATGACAGATGAGGCCCTGCAGGAATGGAGGGTAAAAAATGTTATGGCTTTATTCAAGAGAGAGAATGGAGATAATCCAGGCAATTATAGGCCAGTGCCCCTCAAGTCTGTGGTAGAGAAGCTATTGAGAGGATTCTAGGGGATAGGATTTGTGTGTATTTAAAAGGCATCACCTGCTTGGAGACAGTCAGCAGACTTTGTACAGGACGGTTCATGTCTTTCAAATTCAAGGTATTTTTTTTTGAGGTGGTAAAAGAGCTTGATGAGAGTAAGATAATGGATGTTATTTACAAACGTTTGTATGTTGACTTCAGTAATGCATCTGAAATGGTCATTCATGGTTGGTTTCTCCCTAGTCTCTCATGGTAGATTTCTCCCCAATGTATCATTTAGTTTTTTTTAGAAGATAAAGATCCTTGGGATCCAGGGTGAATTGTAAGACTGGTGTCTGAACTGGCTTGCCCTTGAAAGACAATATGCATGGAAGGCCATTATTTTAGTCTGTGGCCACTGATGTTCCACAAGGATTGGTGCTGGTACCTCAATTTGTGATATTTATCCATGATTAGGCTGAAAATGGAGATGGGTGGATTGGCATGTTTGCAGATGACATCAAGACTGCCAGAGTTACAGACAGTGTAGAGAATTCAGCAGGACACAGATCGGTTATAGATATGACAGAGAGGTGGCAGATTGAGTTTAATCCAGACAAGTATGAGGTGTTGCCCTTTGAGAGTTAAATGAAAGGAGAAACCATACAGTTAATAGTACACCCCTTAATTGCATTGTGGTACAGAGGGATTTTGGGGTCCTCTGAATTCATTGAAAGTGGACAAGGTGGTAAAGAAGCTATATAGCATGCCTACCTTCATTGGCAAGGGTACTGAGTATGAGAGTAATGAAGTTGTGTTGCAGCAATATAAAACTTTGGTCAGACCACACTTGGAAGCATTGGGTGCAGATCTTGTTGCCTTATGAGAAGGAACAGTGGAGAGGGTTCTGAAGAGGTTCGCCAGGAAGTTGCCTGGATTGGAAGGTATGAGCTATGAGGAAAGGTTGGACAAATTATGTTCTCTCTGGAAGTTTCAGAGAATAAATGGGAGACCCGACAGAGGTTTGTAAAACTGAGAGGCATAGAGAAGGTTGACAGCCAATATCTTTTTCCCCAGGGTAAAATTGTTAAAACACCGGAGGATATATTTTTAAGGTTGAAGGGGAAAGTTTAAAGGAGACGAGGGATACAATTTACATACAGAGTGGCGAGTACCTGGAATATGTTACTTCGAATAGTAATGGAATCAGGCAGTTTAATAAATTTCCAAGGCTTTTAGATAACACATGAATCTGAGGGGATATGGATAATACACAGGATGACATTTAGTGTAAATTTGCACAAAGACATGTGGGCTAAATGGCATGTCCAGATCTGTATTGTTTTATTATCTTTTGTGTGGCTCAGAATTTGCATACGTGAGCCTGAAAAGGAGTGAAAAGTGAAAGAATGTGAAGTGTCAAATGGCAGATCATACTTGTGGAGCTCAACTTTGGAAGGGATTGAGATAAAACTGGGTGAAAAAAACAGAAAAACATTTCTCACTCACAACCTCTAATTGGCCAAATGATGACAGCATATTTGCATGAATACCAGAACTGGATTTACTGAGTATGCCTGCACAAAAACAAAGTTCAGGGTCTTATATGGTGACATATACAGTACTTATTTGGATAATAAATTTACTTTGATTGAGCTTCAACTTTGATTTGTTGATATTGTGTGGTACTACCATCAGACAGGAGATACAGAAGCCTGAAGTCCCACGTCACCTGATTTATGAACATTTACTTCCATCAGTCAGTCATTTCTTGAACCAATCTGCACAACCTTAATCACTAACTCAGTATAGCAATGTTCTGGTCATTTTACCACTACAATGGACTTATTTTTGTTCTAATTCTTTGTTCTTGCAGAAATTTTGTATGCGTTTTTGTGATCTGATGCTATGTGCCTGTTTTTGATTGCCTGTTCCCACACATAAATGTACTTGTGCAGATAATAATAAACGTTGATTTAATCCTTTGATTGAATGCTAGTCTACAAGGACGGAGTGACCCACAAAGGCCACCAAGGGTTTCTGATAACCCAGTTCATGTTTCTACCCCAAAACATTCACATGCTCTTCTGTCTAAAAAGACTAAATTGATTTCTACAGGAGCAAAGTTAGGTAGTATATAGGTTGATAACCACTTCATCACATGTGTGGCACCTCTAGAATGAAGATATAAAACATCCAATAACAAAGCAGTTAGTTATTCAGCTGACCATGTCAATTCCAACTAGTGAGCACTCATCTGTATTAATCACATCTTCCAGTAATTGGTCCATAGCTTTCTAAGCCTAGGTGATTCAAATGCTTGTCTAGACACTGAACTGTTACCATGTCTCTGCTTCCACCACTCTGCCCAGCAGTGTATTCCATGTACTCACCACACTCTGGTTGGAATAAAAAGGGTCCCCAAAGATCCCCTCTAAATTCTTTTCCTCTTACCTTACATCAATGTCCACTGTACATCTGGAGGATGGAAGGCCAATACAGATTTAAGCAGAGTCAGAACTCAGTAAGATTACATTTTTAAAGAAACTAGGCAAAAAGTTCTTTTCCTCTTGTTGGGAAACAGGTTCTAAGGGACATTTAAGAGATATTTAAAATTTCCTTGAAGGAAGGAGAGGAGAAAATAGGACAGAAGTTTACCCAGTTGCTGTCTGAGCAGAAGGCAGAGCTTTTTATGTGTATAAGAGAAAATTATTTTGACACCAAATGTAACCTAAGTGTTAATCAGAAGAAACTGTAAAATTGTTTGTTTTCTCCGATCGTGCGTTATTAACAGTCTTACGAAACTGCAACTGAAGCTTGTTAATCAGTTAACTGTTCAGTCTATTATTAGGCTCCAGACTCTGAACATATGTCTCACTCAATTAAAAAGTGAACTACAATGTAACTTAAATGTTGGAATAGGCTGTATAAGTTCCAGAAAATACATTAAATCCAAATTATCCCAGTGCTTTTAAACCAGAGGAGTTAAATTCTTGAAGATATCTCGGTCAAGGTGTACCTTTTGTTTAGGTCATCTGTGAGTGCCACAAGGTTCTTAGAAAATACTCATTAGACTAGTTTTCTATGACCAAGTAAAATACATTTATACGAGATAATTTCCAGGATGTGAGAAGTTGGTTGCTTAGTGCATCTGACATTTTCCCAGTGTCAATTATGGGTTTAATGACATCTCCTGGTTAATTTTGCATCTCCTAACTGAAACTAACTATTGAAAGTGTGACCTACAACCATTGTTTACACTCAGTTATAAAAGGGAAAAAATCTTGCCACAAATTGGTAAAAGACGAGGACTTAAAGAGTAAGGAGGGGTGTTGGGGGGGGGGGATTCCAGCTGCCAGGTGTTAGATGAGACCAGTTGAGGGGGAAACTGAAAGAAATTTAACAAATTATAACTTTGCAAGGACAGATTTCCTCCACTCACTGTAAGCTTAAAATGACGGCAACCAGCTCTGCTGTATACACTAATAAATGGTTACGTTTCTTTATTGTTACCTGTAATTCAGGCACAAAAATAGCCACACTGACATTCCCTGTTATATAATCTTTTGATCCATCTGTAAAAATGGTTAACATATCACAATAATTTTCCTAACATATTGATGAACCAACAGGATCTCAGACACATCAGGATCCCTGGACTTCACTAAATCATTGAACTGAAAATCAACTAAAGCCATTAGTAAAAACCATGGTGGGGTTACCAAAAAGGGTACAGTGGGGCATATTGTGTAATTCGTATTCTTAGTGTGTTAAGAACCCAGCCATTCAAAACTAAAAACACTTTTCTTGTGATGTTCCCAAGTCTTCCAACACACTTTTAACAGAGTGATCATTCCTCCATCCCTTAAATCAATCCAGTAGGTTAACATCAACTTCAGCCTCCATAACTGTCAGGTAATTGTCCCATTTCAACCAGTAAAGCTGAAACAGGGGGCGACTTTATTGATTCACAACACAGTCTTAAAGTCTGTGCTTATATCACATCCAAACATTTTAAATTTGAAGATGAAGCTGATCCATAAGCCGCATAGCCATAATCAAGTCCAGATCCAATTAAACAAATATAAATAGTCATCAGAGATTTTTGTGTAGCACCCCAAGAATCCCCACAGACATCTAAAGATATTTAATGCCCCCTTTACATTTGTCAGTTATCTTATTGAGATGGTGGAGTGAAGAAGTTTCCCCTCATGTTCCCCTTAAACTTTTCAAATTTCACCCTTAACCCATGATCTCTAGTTGTAGTTCCACCCAAGCTTAGTGGAAATAGCCTGCTTGTATTTACCCTATTTGTATCCCTCATGATTTTGTATATCTTCATCAAATCTCCCTTCAATCTTCTACATTTCAAAGAATAAAGTCTTAACCTAGTCAGTCTTTCCTTATAACGTCTATTAATATTTGTAAGATATTTCCTCATTATTTTTATAATTTCAACCTTTCCTGTAGGTAGGTGAAAAAAAAAGCTGCAATATGCAAGTTTATGCAGAAAGTCAGGGGCATGTGCTATGTGGATTCAGAATTTGCTTGCTTACAGATAGCAGGGGTAGTAGTAGAGGGACTGTCTTTTACCTGGGGACTGGTGACCAGTGGTGTTTAATAGGGATCTATTATGGGACCTCTGCCCTTTGTGATTTTTATAAACGATGAGGAAGTTAGTAAGTTTGTAGATGACATAAAGGTTGGTGGAGTTGTTGATAGTGTGGAGGGTTGTTGTAGGTTACAACAGGACATTGATAGGATGTCGAGCAGGGCTAAGAAGTGACAGCTGGAATTCAACCCACAAAAGTGCAAAGTGATTCATTTCGGAAGGTGTAACTTGAAGGCAGAATGTAGGGTTAATGGCAGGATTCTTAACAGCATGGAGGAACAGAGGGATCTTGGGGTTCACATCAACAGATCTCTCAAAATTGCAGTACTGTACAAGATAATAGGGTGGTTAAGAAGGCATATGGTATGTTGGCCTTCACTAGTCCGAGGACTGAGTTCAAGAGCCACACGGTAATGTTGCAGATCTATAAACCCTGATTAGATCACACTTGGAGTGTTTGGTTGCTTCATTATAGGAAGGATGTGGAAGCTTTAGGGAGGGTGCAAAGGAGATTTACCTCAACGTTACTTGGATTAGAGAGCAGGTTTTATGAGGATAGTTGAATGAGCTAGGTTTTCTTGTTTTTGAAACAAAGGAGGGTGAGCGGTGATTTGATAGAGGTGTACAAGATGTTATGAGGCAAAGATGTAATGGATAACCAGAGACTATATCCCAGAGTAAAAATGATTACTTGAGCACAGAAGTTGTCCCTAGTCTGTAGGTGAATGTTAGAATCTGGAAGGAGTTGATGGTAATAAGGGGAGAAAGTGGTATTAATATCAGATTAGCATAGTGGCTAGCACAACACTTTACAGTACCAGTTATCCATGTTCATTTCCTGTTGCTGTCTGTAGGGAGTTTGTACGTTCTCCCTGTGAACACTTGGGTTTCCTCCAAGTGTTCTAGTTTCCTCCTGTAGTCCAAAGATGTACTGGTAGGTATATTAATTGGGCATTGTAAATTATCCTGTGATTAGGCAAGTATTAAATCAGAGATTGCTGGATGGTGTGGCTCAAAGTGCCGGAAGGGCCTGTTCCACGTTGTAACTTAATTAATAAATAAATAAACGTGTTCGATGGTTGGTGCAGACTGTATGGGCTGAAAGGCATGTATCCATGTGGTGCGAGCCTATGAGCTGCACTTGTGTAACTCAACAGACTGTAGAAATACCATTCATTGCATTGATTTAACTCCATCTGTGGCAGCTGTCAACCAATTGATTAGTTCTTGTGAAGCCCAGTCAAAAACTATAATCTGCGCGCAAACCCCTCTTTATCGATTGTGTTGTTTCTAAGTGTAAACAGGTATGGCAGGAAACAAAGTATCAACTCCAGTAAAAGGTTTTCATTGACAATGAATAGAAATTTATTTCGATTTGAGTTAAAGCAGCTGTAAATACAACAATTTGAATGTCAAATAATTTAACAACAGTTCCCAAAACAAGGAACATTGTTCAAAGATTATTTCTTTCTACAAAATTACTTAAGAAATTTACACAATAAGGAAAAAAATACTAAATCTAACACTATGCAGTAATTAGTGTCACTCTGCAATTTTCAAGACTTTGTTAAATGTTGATATTAATGTACATGTGTTGGACAGTTCAGTATTTTTGAGAGGATTGCCTTCAGCTGTTTGTAAAATAGTCATATCAAAATACACCGTGGTAGACTTTCTTTTGGTCACTAGGTATAAATTGGGAAACTGTTACTATATTTCCACCTTTTTACTGACCATAGCCATGGAAAGAAATTACACATGGCCTAGCGAGGTCTTTGTAAATGGTTTTATGCAAATTTAGGAATGTGATGGGTGAATTTAAATTTAGAAAAGGGCAACATATTTGGGCCAACTCCTTCAGTCTCTCTGAGCAGAGGCATCCATGTAACAAGTAGATCTTGTACATTAGCAATTCTCATGGCAAGGATCTCATGCACCATAGGAATTTTGGCACAGAGGGAAGAAAACCTGGTGTCATAATCAGTTCACTCCTGATATTCACAAGGGGGAATATCTCAAAAAGCACCTGAGATCTGATCACCCAAATGTTTATAAACATTTATAATGTTTATAAAACCGAGTCTGTTTCTTCTTGTTGGATCACTGAATAACTTAACAACATGCATCTGAAAACTGGTTGCAGCAAGCATTTTGTTCCTTACCTTTTTCAACAATTCAGTGTTATATAATTTATATTAATGTCACATTATAAATTAAAGTGTCAATAAGTTTTTAATTATTATTCATCTTTATTTCTCTCTGACAGCAATCTAATTTATATTAAATATACTTGTTAAGTATTAATGTAATTTTAGCTTTTTGAAACATGGTTCAGTACCTGCATTTAATATAATTTATGTTGTGACTGTTTTGTTAAGAGGATTGTAGACAAGATAGATAGTTGTTCTTTTTCTCAGGGCATGGGTAATATAGACCTAGAGGGCAGAGGTGAGAGGAAGTAATTCAAAGGAGATCTTAAGGGTAAGTATTTCACTCAGAGGTTGGTTGTTAGTCTGAAATAAACCAGCAGATGAGGTGGTGGAGGCAGATTCAATTACAATGTTTAATAGGTGGGTGTACAGGAACTTGGAATGGAAAGGTGCAAAGGGATAATGGCCTAATGCAGGCAAATGGGGCTGGTGTAGATAGGCATAACAGTCAGCAGGGACGAGTTAGGTTGAAGAGCTTGTGCTGTGCTGTGCTGTAAAATGAAATAGGCGAACACAGATCACCAGAATTTAAGAGCCAAACAATTTTTACCTGGGCTTCATAGTCAGGATTACTGGACAACAGAATACTTGGTCTTTTATGTTTTTGGCTCACACTTGCAAAGAGCACGAACTTCAAGTTAAAAATGTCCATTGTAATTGATGTAAAAATGTACTGCTGGATATGGACTACCTGCTTTCACTTACATTCAATTATGTAATGAAGAATGGATGCAGTCAGCTTGTGTTTTTAAGGTAACCATGAAATTGTCCTTTGAAACAACAGCTAATTAGATACATGTGAGCTCCTGTTGAATGACAATGCTCCTTAAACAAGATGAATGCATTGATTCTGAATAATAATTAGTTAATTTATAGATGCAATGAGATAATTTGTGTTGCATTCATATAATCCTCTTCTTCTGAACTAGGAACGATAAATCGATTTTTTTCTTTATAATGTTTATGTACACTTTCACTTTCTAAGCATTGAGCCATGTCTTCCATTTTAAGGAGACACCAAATATCTTTTAACTTCTCTGCTTGTATCCCCTATCTGACTACCAAGCTTCTGTGCTAAAGGCAAGACATATGCTTGGATAGGTGTTCTAGTCACCCTCCAATACATCCTTCATCCGTAGGTGACCACGACCAACACAATGTGTTCAAAATATTCTTATCTGAATGGGAGTCAAATGGAATATATGTTCTCGTGGCCTGACGTTCAAAGCATTTGACCTTTCATTGCAAATTTATAAAACATAGTGAAAAGTGAGCCAAAATCTCACTTTTAATAGACAATAAAGTTAATAGACAATAAGGAGGAATGAGAATTCAGACTAGCCTTTTGCTCTGTTTTGCTTAGTTAGTTGAAACCCCTTACACTGGTCATGGTACGACATCTGAACGTAGGTTATCTGGTCAATGTGATAAGTATCAGACTTCTTTAAGTGAACTGGGGGCAGGGGTAATAAAAAATAAATTAATTATACAAACCCTGCATCATTATTACACTCGACTCCCAACTAGTTTAAGCACTTAAGTTTAGTTGTACTGGTAATTCCCTCTGAAATGACCTTTCTGTCACCTCTTTGTCTCTACACTTCTGGCTTCATCCAAGGTGTTCAGGTATTTTAGTGTGGATTGAATTTGATTTGAAATTGGATTTTTCTTCAAAAGAGGAGCATGCAATAGAGAAAAATCAAGGTTAAAGGGAGGAAATTTCACATAAAATGTTGCTGGATTGAACTGGCAGAGGATTTGCTGTTGGCAGGAACAGTAACAACTTCTAAGAGGCATCCGGACAGGTACCTGAATGAGTAGGGCATAGAGATAAATTGAATTAATCCGGGCAAATGGGTTTATTATAGATAGGCATGTTGGTTGGTATAGACATATTGGGCTTGTTTCTATGTTGTACGGCTCTGTAACGTTAATCAGTCAGACATTTCATGAAAGTCTACGCAACAAGGAAACCAAATTATTGAAGGTAAAGATGTTGGCTTGGCTCAAGTAGCAGTGTTTTTCATATGCAAAGAGATTGCTGGAAATGCTACCATTCAAACAAAACATGAAACTGATGATCACATATTTAAAGTTGCAAAATGTTCTGCATTCAGAATAGAGGATCTCCTTGTTGTTCTGTTATAAACTCTATCATAACACATTAGCTGCTAATTGCTGGAACCTTGCTGATCATAAATTTGCCACCTTGGTAGTCTGTCTCCATAATAGCAGCTGCACTTCAACAATTTTTGGGAACTGTGAAGCACTTTGAGAAGTCCAGAGGACTGAGACAGATACAAGTTATTTTACTCTCAGAATCCATTTAACATCTTATGAAAAGCACATGATCATACAGGAATTAGTGTCATTGCTTTCCCCAATGACACATATAAAGAGTTGATAGTATTATCCTGCAGGATGTAGGCTAGGACATCTAGTCTCATTAAGGATGACAAAGGAAAATGAGCACTTGTATGATCTCTGCTGGCACTGTGCTGTATGAACACTAATTTAGCACCCATGGGTGAAGACCAGCATATGGGTGATAAGAGTGCGTGGCAGCATCCACGGGACAATAGGAGAAGGGAAGAAAGGGCAAGAACTTGAAGCAGTATCCATGTAATACTTAAAACGTAAAACACCAAATGGAATAACATTGACTGAAACAAAAATTAGTCTTGCAACATGTTCGACGGTCCCTGTGTGTAGTGTTCTAACCTATGGTCAACGCTCCTTCCTTCTCAGGGATACAGAATGTACAACTGAAGTGAATTTACAGTCCTGGTTTGTATTCCTGAGGCCTGACTATGGAGACTGACAACAATCTGGAAGAAAATCATTCAAATTAGAACAACCTTTGCTCAGCTAGAAGATGGAACACTGTATTAACTTGACAGCTTTCAACTTTCAGCAGTGACAGGAAGATTTCTTCACTGTCATGTGCAAGAAGTATAACTGGCGAAGAGGTCTCTACAAACTGAGAAAAACCATATATTCCACTATTTAAACTTGTCCTCTTAAAAATGGTGAAAGTATTCAGAATCTGCCTAACCAAGAGGGAAACTGTACTCATAATATCCCTTGTAGACGTTGTATGGAGTAGGATCAGGGAGTCTGAAATCATTTATCACCAAGGGAGGAAAAAGTTTATAAAATAAAATAGCAATTACTCTTTTTTTTGCGTTGTGACAATTTTCCCTTTTTAAAGCATTTTTTGAAGTCTGTTAAAATGTATAAATAAATTACAGAGCTGATACACTGAGGAGAGGGATTTTGACTCCCAATTTAATCAGTATGAGACAGATGCAGAAACCTCCACTACCTATGATAACTACTCCTATAACTGCCTTGAGAAAAGATCTTCTTGACCGATAGAAGTCACTTGGAGCCAGAATGCTAAGCAGGGCTGTGTTAACAGTTAATGTGTACAGGATAGAGATGCCGGTATTCAGGGCAACAATCTTCCCAAACTTGGCAAATGGAATAATGATGCAGAAGAAGAGAGGGACTGTTGCTATGACAGTGGTGATGGCACTGGATACGATGGCAACACCAACATGTCTCACAGCCGCCAGAGTTCTCCATTTCCCTGCTTTGCATTTATCCTATGAATCAAACAAGGCGGAATGTTAGTGGACATGTTCAACCAGTAATTGACCAAGAAAAACTGCTGATGTTGGAAGTTTGAAACAGAAACAGAAAATGCTGGAAGTACTCAACAAGTCAGGCAGCATCTGTGGAGAGAGAAGTTGAATTATTATTTGGGTCAATTATTTTTCATCAAAACCAGGAAAATTTAGAAATTTAATATGGTTAAGTTTGCTGAAAGAGGGAGATGTGCAAAGGACAAAGGGAATATCTACAACCACAGTTATCTCCTTGAATGGACCTCCTATATACTAAGGATGATCTCCCAAGCTATGTTGTTGTGGGCCTTGTACTTTATTAGTTTCCTTGTGCTGCATTTTCTCTGTAGCTGCTGCACTATATTCTACGTTGTTTTAAACCACCTTAATGTACTATGAAAGGTTTGATCTGCTTGGGTGGTACACAAACAAAAGCAATTCACTATATCTTGGTACACGTGACAATAATAAACCAGTTCTAAATTTTCCAGACCTCCCTCTCATTCAGGCTGACACCACCATTCTTGTGTTTCTGTCTTCTGCTATCTTTCCCCTATTCACAATTCTAAGCTTCATATACAGGACACACACAAGATGTTGGAAGATTGCAGCAAGTCAGGCAGCATCTATGGAGAGGAATAAACAATTGATCTTTTGGGCTGAGACCATCCCCATAACGCCCACTCCTAATTCCCCTCCGAAGATGCCGCCTGATTTGTCGAGCTCATCCAGATATTGTGTGTTGCTCAGATTTCCAGCATCTGCAGAATCTCTTGGTTCCTAATCTGATATCTCATCTTTGTCTCATTTCTCTCTTAGGTTCCCTTATGCCATTGCTTTGCTCACCTTATCCATAGTGTCTTCCCCTATTCTCACAGGTGCATGAAACTACTGTCCTGCTGCTCGTGTGATCAGAGGGAAGCTCCCTTTCTTTGGGTATTTTCTCTGGTTTTAGTCAAATGCCTCATCTTTTTCTTACTGAAAACACACACTTCACTCTATTGCCCTTACTAAAACCACCTAATAGGCACAAGACATTCTGCAGATGCCAGACTTGAGCAACATGTGATCCTTGCATACCAGGGAGATGAGTGATATGCTAGAGCTCACAGTGCTTGTGAAGATGCACAGTGACAAGAAGGATCTGTTGTTAAATTCCCCTGATCTCCCTGAATTTAGAAGTGAATGCCAGCACGGCAATGATTTTTTCTACAATTCTTCCTTTAGTACAATCAAAACTCTGGAGGAAATCAGCAGGTCAGGCAGTATCTATGGAGGGGAATAAACAGTCCTGATGAAGGGTCTCAGCACGGAACATCAACCCCTCCATTGATGCTGTCTGACCCGCTGAGTTCCTCCAGTATTTTGTGTGTTTTCTAGAATCATCTAATCTGCCCTTTTATATCTATGTTCCTGAAAACATTGCTTTCTATATCTAAGTCAAGCCTCCAGAAAACCAATGTTTACAGAGAAACTAGAGGTGGACCTCTTCCTTTGCAACAGTGAGCATTGCATAGGCTCCAGATTTCAACAAAAAGAGGTCACATCAGATGCAACAACCAGCAGAGGGAGTTGGGTGAAAGGTTTCCATTTCAGCTCTTTTTCTCCCAGATCCATAACTGCACATAAAAATGACACTGTAAACAGCCTTCTTGTTGCCATCTCTTAGTCTTAGCAAATATTTGTACCATTGATTGATAGAAAATAAATCGTGTAAGACTTGAGCTTTTATACAATTCCCTGCTGCTATGCACAATTGGTTACCATGATGTTAAGTGATAATTCAGTCAAGTATGTGATTTGCCTCAAATGTACAGCTACTGATCTGTGCAGTTAAGTGTTTTCTCTGTTTTTCCAAAATGTATTTTTTCATATAGACTCTCATTACTTTGTGTTTCTTTTTGTGTATTGGGTGGCAATTTTGTCCTTTCTGTCTGTTTTCTATGTGGTTGTGTTACTACTTTGAGGCTCAATCCAGCGCAAATGGAAAGCGTGCAAGGAGCCGGCAGGATTCAAACTTGGGACTGTTCACCTTGAAGTCTGTTGTTGATGCCACTACGCCACCAGCCTGCTAACTCATTACTTTGTTTCACAGTAATTTACATGGAAACCCTGTAACTCCCCACCTTTACTTCTATTGTTTTCTTAGTTAGACTACATCCCTAGATGTTAGGTATCTCACATGGTTCAGATTTTTGGAGCCACAAGGTAGATAAAGGGCTATAAATCAAAAGAAAATTCAAAACATTTAACTGGTTCCACTTACATCAGTCTCGGCTGTCGGAAGGGTTTCCCCAGCCAGCAGGTAACCCTCAACGAGATGGACACAATAATCCACAGAAGATCCCACCAGGATTGATAATGAGATGGCTTCCACTGCTCCCATTTCCCAGCCCAACCAGTACATGATAGCAACCATCAAGCATATAACACCTAGTGAAATATAACAGATAAGCATGTTATTGTACAGAATATGTGACCCCCCCCCCCCCCACACTTCACCAAGGACAAAGAATAGGGGAAAGGAATATGGTATAAACACTGATGCATTGTTTGTAAGCAAGTACCCTGATTGTGCACAACAATATCATTTGAATAGACAAGATAAATAGTCCTGATGAACAGTCTCAGCCCGAAACCTTGACTGTTTAGTCTTTTCCATAGATGCTGGGTGATGGGTGTAACATGAAAGGAAGGAAGGGCAAGCCGATGACTGGGTACAAATGCAGACAGAGCAAAGAGTTAAATTGTACGGAGGCAAAATTCAAAGGGGTGAAGAATGCAGGACTGAAGGTGCAGTATTCAAATGCCATAGCATTCGGAATAAGGTGGACAAACTCATGGCACAATTGGAGACTGGTCGGCATGATGTTGTGGGCAGAAAGAAGGCCATAGTTAGGAGCTTAACATAAAAGGACAGGCAGGAAGGCATAGACGATGCTGTGGCTCTACTGGTAAGAGATGTAATTACATCTTTAGAAAGAGGAGAAATAGGGTCAGAGAATGTTGAATCTTTGTGGAAGAAGTTAAGAAACTGCAAGGGTAAAAAAGACGTTATGGGATTCATATATAGGCCTCTAAATAGTAGCCACGATGTGGGGTTGAGATTGCAAAGGCAGCTGGAAAAGGCAATTAATAAGGATAATAATACAATTGTAATGGAGGACTTCATTATGCAAGGGGGTAGGGAAAATCAGGTTGGTGTCGGATCACAAGAGAGGGAATTTGTTGATGCCATGAGGTGGCTTTTTAAAGTAGCTTGTACTTGTGCCTACGAGGGGAAAGGCTATCTTAGATTGGGCTTTGTGTAATAACCCAGATCTTTTTAGGGAGCTTAACATAAAGGAACCCTCTAGAGATTGTAATCATAATATGATTGAATTCATGCTGCGATTTGAGAGGGAGAAGCATAACTCACATGCATCAGTATCACAATAATATAAGGGGAATTACAGAGGCATGGGAGAGAAGCTTGCCCAAGTGAATTGGAGGAGGATACTGGCAGGGATAATGGCAGATTAGAGTTGGCTGAAGTCTCTGGGCATAGTTCACGGGGTGCAGGATAGCTATGTCCCACAGAGGAAGAAGTTCTCAAATGACAAGGGTAGACAACCATGGCTAACAAAGGGAGTTAATGACGGCATGAAAGCCAAGGAAAGAGTATATAAGGTAGCAAAAGTGAATGGGAAGTTGGATGTTTGGGAAGATTTTAAAATCCAACATAAGGCAATTAAAAAAGTTCCAAGAAGGGAAAATATGAAATATGAGAGCAGATGAGCCAATAATACAAAGCAGGATACCAAAAGTTTTTGCAGTTATATAAAGAGTAAAATGGAGGTGAGAGTTGATATTGAACCACTGGAAAATGATGCTGGTGAGGAAGTAATGCGGGGACAAAGAAATGGCAGATGGGAACTTTGCATCTGTCTTCACTGTGGAAGACACTAGCAGTGTGCCAGAGGACTGTGTGTGTGTCAGGGAGCAAGAGTGAGTGCCATTGCTATTACAAAAGTGGTAGTGCTAGGCAAACTCAAAGGTTTTAAGGTGGATAAATCAGCTGGACCAGATGAAATACACCCCAGAGTCCTGAGAGAGGTTGCTGAACAGATAACTGATGCAGTGGTCATGATCTTTCAAGAATTGAATCTGGCATGGTCCTGGAGGACTGGAAGATTGCAAATGTCCACTCTTTAAGAAGGGAGGAAGGCTAAAGAATGGAAATTATAGACCCGTTAGCTTAACATCAGTGGTTGGAAATGTGTTGGAGTCCATTACCAAGTATGAGCTTTTGGGGGACTTGGAGACTAAAGATAAAATAAATCAAAGTCAGCATTGTTTCTCTAAAGGGGAATCTTGCCTGACAAATCTGTTGGAATTCTTTGAGGAAGTGACAAGCAGGGTGGACAAAGGAGAGGCAGTGGATGCCATTTACTTGGATTTTCAGAAGGCATTTGATAAGGTGCCTCACATGAGGCTGCTCAACAAGATAAAATCCTATGGTGTTACAGGAACGATAATGGTGTGGTTAGTAGAATGGCTGACAGACAGGAAGCAGTGAGTGGGAATAAAAAGGGCCTTTTCTGGTTGGCTGCCGGTGATTAGTATTGTTCCTTAGAGGTCAGTATTGGAACTACTGCTTTTCATATTGTTTGCCAGTAACTTAGATAACGAAACTGATGGAGTTGTGGCAATGTTTGCGGATGATTTGAAGATAGATGGAGGGGTAGGTGGAACTGAGGAAGCAATGCAATTGCAGCAGAACTCAGACAAATTGGAAGAGTGGGCAAAAAGTGGCAGATGGAATACAGTGGTGGGAAATGTATGATCTTGGTAAAAGGAACAATAGTGCGGCCTATTATCTAAATGGGGAGAAGGGTCAAACATTAGAGGTGCAGAGGGACTTCGGAGTCCTTGTGCAGGACTTCCAGAAGGTTAATTTACAGGTTGAGTCTGTGGTAAAGAAGGCCAATGATGGCAAAGATGACATTCATTTCAAGGGGAATAGAATATAAAAGCAAGGAGATAATGCTGAGTCTTTATAAGACACTGGTCAGGCTGCACCTGGAGTACTGTCAACAGTTTTGGGCCCCATATTCGGAATGGATGTGTTGTCATTGGAGAGAGTCCAGAGGTTCACGAGGATGATTCTGGGAATGAAGGGATTAACATATGAGAAGCATTTGGCAGCTTTGGGCGTACTCACTGGAATTTAGAAGAATGTGGGGGGATCTCATGGAAACGTACCGAATATTGAAAGATGGATGTGGAGAGGATGTTTTCTGTGGTGAGGGTATCCAGAACTAGAGGGCACAGCCTCAAAATTGAGGGATGATCTTTTAGAGCAGAGGTAAGGAGGAATTGCTTTAGCTAGAGAGTAGTAAATCCGTGGAATGTTGTGCCACAGACTGCTAGTAGAGGCCAAGTCCGTGGGTATATTTAAGTTGGAAGTTGACAGTTTCCTGATCGGTCAGGGTATCAAAGAATATGGTGGGAAGGCAGGTGTATAGGGTTGAGTGGGAATTTGGGATCAGCCATAATGGAATGGCAGAGCAGACTCGATGGGCTGAATGGCCTAATTCTGCTCCCATGTCTTATGGCGTTATTCTGTCTGACCTGCTGAGTTCCTCCAGCATTTTGTGTGTGCTGCTTGGATCTCCAGCATCTGCAGGTTTTCTTGTGTTTGTGAGACAAGCTAACTAACCAGGTAATTAACCATTTTTTGAAGCACTGATTGGTTGATTAAGACTGCCCAGCAGCCAGTTTTGTTCAACTTCAAGGACCCTTAGGTAATGACTAGTTGCTGACAGCACTTCTGAAAATAAAACTGCATTGAAATGTCAATATTGATTATGTGCTTAAATCTCAGGAATTCCCTGAATCCATCATCTCTTAACTCAGGAGGCTCCATTTGATATCAAGATCGGCTGACTACAAGAGAAAGGGTAAAGCCAATGGACCTTAGAAATTCCCAGGTGTCACACAAATCTTTTCCAAAATCAGGTCACATTGAGCCAAACTCTGCCAATCCATCTATACCACAGGCAGCCCCCTCATCAAAATAAAACATCACACATTCAGGAAAATGACAAAATTCAATCCAGTTGCTTACAACTGAAGAGATACAAAATGTTTTATTTGTCATTCTCCATTTTATATTTTATTATTAAGGATGTGGAAGTTTTAACAAAGCCTTAGAGGAGATTTCCCTGAACGCTGCCTAAATTAGACATCATGTCTTATCAAGAAAGGTTGTGCAAGTTAGGGTTTTTTCTTTGGAGTGAAGGGGGACGAGAGGTGACTAGGATAGAGGTGTATCAGATTATAAAAGGCATAGACAGAGTGGACAGCAGGCACTTTTTCCCCAGGGTGACAGTTAATATCAGAGAAAATCCATATAAGGTGAGTGGATGAACATTTAGGGATGATGTCAAAGGTAGGTTTTATTATACAAGTGCCTTGATGCACTGCCGGGCATGGTGATGCATTTAAGAGTCTTTTGGATAGGCACATGGATGAAAGAAAATTGAAGTTTATGGACTGTGTAGGAAGGAAAGGTTAGATTGATTTTTGAGTAGCTTAAAAGGTCAGTACAACATTGAGGGCTGAAGGTCCACTACTGTGCTATACCATTTTACCTTCTGACAGTGCTGTTGAGCAAGACTATTTAGGAAAACAAGTTACAAATGCCTGGTTTGCATACAGCTTTTACATATGGAAAACTGGTGGAATGATTTGCCAGCCGATGTGGAGCTGCAGGCACGTTCTGCTGCCTGGGAACTCAGATTGAGGCTGGTTGACAGGAACAGGATCCTGTGTCTGCAAGTGCAAGCAGAATCTGAGATGGCGAGTTTGGAACGAACTTTTGTTTCTCACATGTCTTTATCAACCAGTGGCAGGTGGCTTATTTACTCTTGTACATGACAGCCTTCCACTCTTCTGGTATTCCTTGCTTTCCACTTGACAGCTTGCTCTCTTTTTGCCAAGATTCTGGGAAGATAATGTGTTTTGAAGCACAGCGGAAATAGCGGGTGGGACAAGCAAGTAATGTTATTTAGGATGATGATGTCTATAATTTTTGTTTTCCCTGGCTCCAGGTTTGCAGTAACAACCTGAATTATAAGCAACTGTTAGGTAAGTCTTCATTAGGAGGAGAAATAAATGCACAAAGTCAGCAAATGTGCACAGCGATAATTTACTCCACTGATCGGTTATTCATGGATAATTTTTACAAACATTCTAAGACCATTTACATGTCCTAATTTTGGAAACCTTAATTTTCTTCCTCTATCTTCCTGCATCTATTTCAACATCCTCATTTGTAAACAATTCCAGCCAACCTCACTGATACTTCTTAGCTCACTCCTACTCAGTCTCCAATAAATTTATCCCATCATCCTCCTTATCTCCTCCAACCATCCATCTGATGTCCTATTGTTCCTGTGGCTGGAATAGTGAGGTCCATTATTTCAATGTGCAATAATGTTCCATCAGTGAATCTCTGGCATTCAGATTGTGGAGGAAATCTATCAGTTAACTGAGATGATATTAACGAGCAAATGAGCCCCATCTCTTTTCAAAATCAAAGAAAGGTTCAAATGTTCGACTTCTAATTTTCTCCAAGCATCACTTGAGAGAACCATTGCGACAAAGTAGGAGCTGATACATCCTTCCATTTCAACAAGATGGCCCTCCTAGCTATCAATGTAACAAACACAATAACATGTCGGTCAGACTTTTCAATCCTTAAGATAATTTTTTTTTGGAGGCATTGTAAGTATTGTTACTTCGATGTACCTGTGTTATCTTTGAATAATAAAAATAATAAAAAGATCTGAAAAGAAAGAATCTTTGGCACATATTATTCCTGCCAGGAATTCTTGTCATAAAGCCGTAGAATTGTACGTGGTGATTGATAAGTTCGTGGCCTAAGGTAGAAGGAGTCAATTTTAGAAAACCTAGCACATTTATTTTTCAACATAGTCCCCTCCTACTTGTACACACTTAGCCTAGCAGTCGTGGAGCATTTGGATTCCTTCTTTGTAGAAGTGGTCCACAGCAGGGGTGATTGATAAGCTTGTGGCGTAAGGTAGAAGGAGATAAGTAATACAGCTCTCATTACATGCACATACAGTTCAACTCTTTGAGTGAAAATGCAGAAAGTTTGAAGTTCTACCTTAGGCCAAGAAACTTATCAATCACACCATGCTGTGGACCACTTCTAGAGGTCCAAGACACCGACTTCTGCAAAGAAGGGATCCGTATGCTCCACGACTACTGGACTAAATGTGTAAATGTAGGAAAAATCAATGTGCTAGGTTTTCTAAAATTGACTCCTTCTACCTTAGGCCACGAACTTATCAATCACCCCTCGTATAGCAAGGAAACAGGCCCATTGGTTCAACCTGTTCATGTTGGCCAAGGAGCATTCCTGAGCTAGTCCCATTTACCTGGTTTCCTTCAAACCTTTCTTATCCATGAACTTGTTCAAACATTCACAGTTAAATGTTCAAAGTAAATTTTATTACGGAAGTATATATATGTCACCACATACAACCCTGAGATTCATTTTCTTGCAGTCATACTCAACAAATCTATAGAATAATAGCTATATCAGAATCAATTAATGACGACTCAACTAGGGCATTCAACCAGAGTGCAGGAGGCAACAAACTGTGCAAATGCAAAAAAAAAGAAACAATAATATAAAAAAATAATCAATAAATATCAAGAACACGAGATAAAGAAAGTGAATCCACTTGTTGTGGGAACATTTCAATGATGGGACAGGTGAAGTTGAGTGAACCTGATGGGTGAGGGATAGTACCTATTCCAGAACCTGGTGGCGCGAATCCTGAGGTTCTCATACCCTCCTGATAGCAGCAGTGAGAAGGAAGCATGCCCTCCGATGATGGATGCTGCTTTCCTGAGACAGCACTTCATGTAGATGTGCTCGATAGTTGAGAGGACTTCACTCATGATGGACTGGGCCATATTCACTAATTTTTGCAGGATTTTCCATTCAAGGGCGTTGGTGCTCCCACACCAGGCTATGATGGTATAATTGCAACATTTCAAATGTCTTTTAAAAGTTGCAATTATACCTGCCTCTGGCACCTACTTACCACTTTCTGGGTGGGAACCAGCCGATCAGGTCCTCTTTAAATCATTCCCTTCTCCCATTAAACCTCAAGCCTAGTTTTAGACTTGCAAAAAATACTGTGGCCATTCATCTTATCTATACTTCCCATACTTTAAACACCTCTACAAAGTAACCTATAAGCCTCATTCACTCTAGGGAAAGCAGCCCCAGCCTATCAAGTTTATCCTCATAACTTAAGCCTACCAGATCCCATTTAACCCCACAAATTACTGACATGCCATTCCATGCCCAGCTGCTGATCCATGTTCTATACAGTATTATAAAGTATTACTATACAGGGTGTTCGTGTGGCCACACCTGGAGCAGTAGGAAGTTTTCGCTCCTTTACCCAAGAAGGAATGCAATAGCATTGGAGGCAGTCCATAGGAGATTCACCAGGCTAATTCTTGGGATGACAGGGTTGTCCTTTTAAGAGCTATGAAGCAGGTCTGTATTCTCTGAAGTTTAGACGGGAGTGTGATTTTACTGAAGCATATAAGATCTTAAAGTGACAAAATAGGGTACAAGTTGAGATCTTTTTACCAGTAGGAGGGTTTTGATCAAGAGGGCATAGTTTCAAGATAAAGAGACAGTCATTTCAAATTGAGGTGTGCTGAAATCTCATCTCATAGATGGTACTGAATTTCTGAAAATCCCTACCCCAGGGAGCTGTGAATTCTAGTAATATTTAAAGTAGAGTTAAAAAAAAATTCTGAAGGATTGAGGATTGGAACAGATGAGAAAATGCGAGCTGGAGGAAATCAACTTGAGGGGTGGAGTGGCCTACTCCTGCTCTTATTCCCTTATTTTTGGTGGTGGCATCCATCGGTCTCGAGAGACCATGGATCTGCGCCTGGAATTTCCAGGGCGCAGGCCTGGGCAGGATTGTATGGGAGACCGGCAGTTGCCCAAGCTGCAGGCCTTCCCCTCTCCATGCCACCGATGTTGTCCAAGGGAAGGGCACTAGGACCCATGCAGCTTGGCACCGGTGACGTCGCAGAGCAATGTGTTGTTAAGTGCCTTGCTCAAGGACACAAACACGCTGCCTCAGCTGTGGCTGGAACCAGTGACCTTCAGGTTACTAGTCTGATGCCTTGCCCACTAGGCCACATGCCAACTATTCTCTTATATTCTTATAGGAATTGATCAAATTCCATGGACAATTAACCTGCAAAGGTTTTACTCAGAATTGGCTGTAAGATCGTTGATGAGGTTTGGACTCTGAATAACAACAACCCTTAACATTGACTTACTGAGAGTTACTTCTGAGCACAAGCATACAACAAATTAAGTTTTATGCAAATTGGTTCAACGCCAATCTAAATAACTGTCTTGTGTTTGGTGATTATATGTATGTATTTTGGAAGATATTTTTATATTTTGATAACATTGCCTCTGTATTTGACTTTGATGTGGCCTGATAAACAACGGAGATATCCTTCCAACTTAACTTCAGTTCTGCAAATGCAATAATGAGTTTAAGGCTAACGTGTTCCTGTAAAGCTAAAGAGTAAACGTACAAGACCAGGGGACCCCGGATATTAAGAGATAACAATGGTTTGATAAAGGAACAAAGGGAAGCATATCATAAACACACAAAATGCTGGAGGAACTCAGGAAGTCATGCAGCATCTATAGAGGGGAATAAAATGTCAATGTTTTGGGCAGAGGCCCTTCATCG
Organism: Hypanus sabinus; assembly: GCF_030144855.1. Lineage (NCBI taxonomy): Eukaryota > Metazoa > Chordata > Chondrichthyes > Myliobatiformes > Dasyatidae > Hypanus > Hypanus sabinus. Next base: position 8,800,682 of record NC_082732.1, read on the forward strand.
AGACTAGAAAGGAAGGGGGCAGAAGCCAGAATAAGGTGGAGAGAGGGGAAGGAATACAAGCTGGAAGTTGATAAGTAAAACCAAATGAGCAGGAAGATAGGTGGGTGTGGGAGAGGAGATGAACTAAGAATCTTGGAGATGATAGGTGGAAGAAGTGAAGGTCTAAAGAAGGAGGGAAAGTGATGGGTGAAGACAGTGCACTATGGAAGAATGGGAAGGAGCAGGGTAACCAGTGGGAAATGATGGGCAGGTGAGGAGAAAAGAAGGGATGAGAAGGTAACTAGGAAGGGGAATAGAAAAAGAGCAGGATAGAGGGGGGAGAAATGGCCGGCAGTTGAGAAATTAATGTTCATGCCATCAGGTTGGAGGCTACCCAGACAGTATATGTCTGAGTTTGGCTTCATGGTGGCAGTTGAGGAGGCTGTGGACAGACATGTCAGAAAGGGAAAATGAAATGAAATGGGTAGCAGCTGTGGGATTCTGTATTTGTGGAGGAATGAGCATAGGTGCTCGACAAAGCTGTACCTCAATAGACTTTGTGTCTCACTGCCGTAGAGAAGGGTGGACTGAGAGCACAGATACGATAGATGACCCCAACATACTTGCAGGAGGAGTATCACCTCACCTGAGGAATTTGCGAAAGGTATAGAGTATTGGGAATTAGGGAGGCACTTCAGTGGTATGGAAAATGTGCATAGTACTAGGACAAAGAGGGGGTACAAAATATTACTAGCAGATAAAATTAAGGAAAACCTGTAAGTATAATAAGAGCAGAAGGGTATTAGGGAAAGAATGTGGTAATTAAGGCAATCAACGCGGAGCCTGAGGATGCAGACAAGGTCTTAAGTGAACTCTTTTCAAGGAGAAAGATGGTATAATTTTGGTACTGTTTGATTATTGTCACATGTACCAAGATGCAGTGAAAAGCTTGTCTTGCATACTGTACATACAGATCAAATCATTACTCTGTGCATTGAGCTAGAATAGGTAAAAGAGTGCAGTTCAGGTAAATGGTAAAGTGCAAGATCATTACAAGGAGATTGTGAGTCCAAGACTTCATCTTATTGTACGTGAGGTTGTTTAAGATGCTAGCAGTGGGATAGAAGTCCTAGAGCCTGGTGGTACGTACTTTCAGGCTTTGGTATCTTCTGCCTCATGGGAGTGGGGAGAAAAGAGAATGCCAGGGTGGGTCTAGGGTAGATTTCAATTCAGATGCTGAAATTTCACAGCATGTTAAGATGAAAAAAGAGGAGATACTAGATATTAGGCATAAGGGTGAATAACTCCCTAGGGCCTGCTAAAATGTGTCCAAGGCAGTTATGGGAAGTAAGTGAAGAGATTTTGGAACCCGGATGGAGATATTTAGAACTGATGAAGGGTCTCGACCCGAAACGTTGACTGCTTCTTTCAATGGATGCTGCCCGACCTGCTGAGTTCATCCAGCTTTTTTGTACGTCTATATTTAGAACTCTGCTGTTCACAGGTGTGAGGTACCAGATGATTGGAAGATCTCAAACATGGTATGCACCAGGAATAAACCAGGTAACAAGAGTAACTGACAGGAGAAGTCTCATGTATGAGGATTACAGTGGAGTAAAGGGAATTATCAGAATTGATTGGAAAATAACACTGACAGGGATGATGGCAGATTGTCAGTGGTTGGAATTTGTGGAAGCAAGTCAGAAAGAATAGATATATATATCCTAAAGAGGAAAAACTATTCTAAAGACAAGATGACACAAGCATGGCTAACAAGAGAAATCAAAGCTAACATAAAAGCCAAAGAGAGGGCATATAATAGAGCAAAAAATAAGTGGGAAGTTAAAGGCTTAGGAAGCTTTTAAATACCGACAGAAAACAACTACAAAAGTTGCTAAGAAGATAAAGATGAAATACAAAAAGAAGCTAGCCAGAAATATTAAAAAGGATACCAGAAGTTTCTTCAGCTACATAAAGTGTAAAAGAGAGGTGAGAGTGGATATTGGACCACTGGAAAATGATGCTGGAGAGGTAGTAATGGGGGAACAATGAAATGGCAGTCAAACTGATGAGGTATTTTGCATCAGTCTTCACTGAAGACACGAGCAATATGGTGGAAGTTCTAGGTGTCAGGGGTCATAAAGTGTGTGAAGTTACCATTAACAGGCAGAAGGTTCTTGGGAAACCGAATGATCTGAAGATAGATAAGTCACCTGGACCAAATGGTATACACCACAGGTTTCTGAAAGAGGCGAGTGAAGAGATTGTGGAGGCATTAGTAAAGAATCAATTGTTTCAGGCATGGTTCTGGAAGATTAGAAAATTGCAAATGTCACTCCACACTTCAAGAAGGAATAGAAGAAAGGAACTTATAAACCAGTTAGCCTGATCTCAGTGGTTAGGTAGATGTTAGAGTTGATTGTTAAGGATTTGGTTTTGCGGTACTTGGATGCACATGATAAAATAGGCTGTAGTCAGCATGGTTACCTGAAGAGAAAATCTTGCCTGACAAATTTATTGGAATTTTTAGAAGAAATAACAAGCAGGATAGAATTGGTTGATGTTGTGTACTTGTATTTTCAGAAGACCTTTGACAAGATGCCACATATGAGGCTGCTTAACAAGCTACAAGCCCATGTGTTACAGGAAAGATTCTAGCATGGATAAAGCAGTGGCTGACTGGCATGATGCAAAGAGAGGTTGGCTGCTGGTGGCTTGTGGTGTTCCACAGCAGCCTGTGCTGGGACTAATTCTTTTTATGTTATATGTCAATGATTTGGATGATGGAATTGATGACTTTGTTGCAAAGTTTGTAGACAGTACAAAAATTGGTGGAGGGGCAGGTAGTTTTGAAGAAGTACAGAGGCCACAGAAGGACCTAACCAGATTAAGAGAATGGGCAAAGAAGTGGCAGATGGAATAGAGTGTTGTGAAATGTATGGTCATGCACGTTGGTAGAAGAAGTGAATGGGTTGACTATTTTCCAAATGGAGAGAAAATACAAAAATCTAAAGCACAAAGGGACTTGGGAGTCCTTGTGCAGGATTCCCTAAAGCTGAATTTGCAGGTTGTCTGTGGTGAGGAAGGCAAATGCAATCATAGCATTCATTTCAAGAGGACTAGAATACAAAAGCAAGGATGTAATGTTGAGACTTTATAAAGCACTGGTGAGGCCTCACTTGGAGTATTGTGAGCAGTTTTGGGCCCCTTGTCTTAGAAAGGATGTGCTGAAACTAGAGAGGGTCCAAATGAGTTCACGAAAATGATTCCAGGATTAAACAGCTTGTCATATAAACAGTGTTTGACGGCTCTGGGCCTGTATTCACTGGAATTCAGTAGAATGTAGGGTGACCTAATTGAAACCTATCAAATGGTAAAAAGCCTTGCTAGAGTGGATATGGAGAGGAATTTTCATATAATGGGAGAGTCTAAGACCAGAGGACACAACCTCAGAACCGAGGGGCATCCTTTTGGATTGGAGATCTAGAGGGGTATCTTTAGCCAGAGAGTGGTAAATCTGTGAAATTCATTGCCACAGGCTTTGTAGAAGCCATGTCTCTATGTATTTTTAAGGCAAAGGTTGATAGATTCTTGATTGGTCAGAGCACGAAGGGTAACGGAGGGGAAGGCAGGAGATTGGGCTGAGAGGAAATGATGAAATAGTGGAACAGACGCGATGGACCAAATGACCTAATTTGATTCCTATGTCTTATGGTCTTATGTTAGTTGTAGGTCAGTTAGTCTAATGTCAGTGTTAGGGATTAATTGGAGAAAGTTCTGAGGGCCAGGATCAATCTGTGTATAGACTTGATTGAATTTGTCACAGTCAGCATGGCTTTTTTTGCTGGGAGATTCTATCTCATTAATTAAATTGAGTTTTTTTTTAAAGAAGTAACTCAATACATTGAAGATAGCAGGGCAGTTGATGATGTCTAATAGACTTAAAAGAGTACTGAGAGGTTTAGAGGGGATCTGAGTAACATTTCTTTTTCATTCACAGGATAATTGGAACCTGCAGGTGGTGGAGGGAGGCACTTTCACAGCATTTAAAGATCATATAGACGGGCAATTGAATATCCAAGACATAGCAGGCTATTAGTATGGATCAAGTAGATAGATTAAAGATAAGAGATTTCTAGAGGAACGCACACATACTGCTGGAGGAACTCAGCATGTCAGGCAGTATCTATGGAGAGGAACAATTTGATTCTGCAAACCTCGACTCCATTTTGGGATGAGACCATTCATGAAGACTAGGAAGGAAGGGGGCAGAAGCCAGGATAAGAAAGTGGGAGGAGGGGAAGGAATACAAGCTGGCAGTTGATAGATGAAGCCAGATGGGAGAAGGTGGTTGGGTGTGGGAGAGGAGATGAACTAAGAAACTAGGATTGAGAGGTGGAAGAGATGATGGGCTAAAGATGGAGGAAGCTGACAGGTGAGGACAGTGGGCCTTTGAAGAAAGGGAAAGAGGAGGAGCACTAGAGAGATGATTGGCAGGTGAGAAGGGTTGTGAGGGGAACCAGAACGGGGAATGGGGAAAGAGAGAAGGGAAGGTGAGAGGAATTGCCATAAGTTAGAGAAGTTGTTGCTCTAGCCATCAGAATGGAGGTTACTGAGATGGAATTGGAGGTGTTGCTCCTGCAACCTGAGTGACAGCAGGTGAGGCCATAGACAGACATGTCGAATGGGAACAGGAAGTAAAATTGAAACGGGTGGCGGCTGGGAAATCCAGCTCTGTGACAAATGGAGTGAAGGTGCTTGATGAAGCAGTCCCCCAATCTCTGTTGGGTATCACCATTGTAGAGGAGGTTACACCTGGAGCAACAGATACAATAGCCTCGCCTGGAAGGACTGTTTGTGCCCTGGGTTGTGTTGATGGAGGAGGTGTAGGGGGAGGTGTGGCACCTATCTTGTTTGCATGGTTAAGTGTCAGCTAGGAAATCAGTAGGGAGGGATGATTTGACAAAGAAGTCACAGAGAGAGTGATCCCTGTGGAAAGCAGAGAGCAGGGAAGGGAAGGGAACATGTGCCTAGTGATGGGAAGTGATTGAGCCAAGGGGAACAAAATGGAGTTGAAATATGCAGAATCCAATTCAGGAGGATAGGAGCTGTTAGAATTAATATCACAAGCAGATGGATTCTCACTGCTGGTCAGCTTTAACATGTGGAAGGGCCTGTTTCTGTGCAGTATGGCTCTATGACAAATCTTCTTATTTCTGAGCTAACTCTGCAAATCCACTTTCTGGAACAAGGGTTCATAGCCCTGCAATTCACACCAAGTACACAATCAATCTTCCTATAAGATGAATTTGATGCTTCATAACTTTCAGGCTTTCTCGTATTTAGGATTGACTCCACAATGTAAGTGAAGGAGTGTCAAGAATACATACACATTCAGCAATGCGTGCAGTATATGTTCTATGCAATTACTTGATGTTTTATGGTTATCTCAATTTTTCGATCTCAAGTTATCAGTTATTGACAGGGTGGTGGGATGGCGATATGTCTCTACCAAAGGAGGTGTAAGGCTAGCCTGCAGGTTTCCCTTGGGCAAGGCTTAGCCTCCTGGTCAGGGTCATATAAAATCATTGGAGTAGGTTGTGGATGGTTGTATGAGCAGCTGGTGCATAATACAAGCTCTGGTTATGGGACCATATATGCCAGGCGGACAGTCTCTGAAGCGTATTGATAATGGCCAGGGTCACCTGTGTTGCAAAGACACTGCCCAGAAGAAGACAATGGAAAACCACTTCTGTTGAAAAATTTGACAGAACAATCATGGTCAAAGACCATGATCATCCACATCATACAACATGTCACATAAAAATGATGTCATGTACATCACATAATGTTGATGATATCAGTCATTGAGCTTTCTTCATATTATTAATTAGTGACAAAATTGAGTTAACTGTAATAGACTCAAAAATCCTAAAACATAATTAGCACAGATTTTATTAATATTGAAGAAGGCAGAGTGATATTGGTGTGTTTGATGCTTTGCCTTTTCTCAGGTTTACACAACTAATTGTGTTGGAAGTGCGGTTAGTTTATGTTAACTCTTCTCCTCATGTAGTTACTGCCATTGGGTATTGAACAGAACAGCAACACTTCTCCAATAAGACCGAAACGCTCCATCAGCCAACTCATCAACTTACTTCAATCAACACTGCAATTAATAGGGTGCATAATAGACCGCACAAAATATATATTGTTTGTCTTACCTGAAATAGTCAAGAGCACTGGTAGAAGTAGTAGAATGTGAGTGGTAAAAATAGCAACTGCAGCAACACAGATTATCAGAGAGAGCATCAAACTATACAGTGCACTCTGAACACCTGCGGAGGGAGAACAGACATTGGTGAGCTTTCTGAGGCATTTCAAAAGAAAATGGAACACAGAATCAACATAAACATAAATCCCCAACCTACATCACTGACAACCACAATTCAATTAGCACTTTAACTTACTTTCAGATTTTCAGCTTTGTGTATATCTATTGGGAAATCCTAGTTCACTTACTTGTGTGAAACTAAGTAACACACATTTGTGGTCTGCTCTAAACTTTTTTTATTTCTTTGCTGCACAGCAATTAACTAGCCCTCACACAGAACAATAAAATCAATTATAAGTTGAATGTTTGTAAATTCAACTGCTTATGAATTTTGGGTTCTAGGTAGGTAAGAATTGGTCTGATGAAACTGACTTCACTGTATTTTTTAAATACACATTATGATGCATTGTAGTGGGATGTCATTGAAACTACAAGCTCAAAGCATGTTATCAGTGTGTCCTTTTACCACTGGAAATTCTGCATGTCTATTTTCTTGTGTGTGATTACTCTTCACACCTTAGCATGCCACTACATCTTCTGCTCTGTAGTTCATAATCAAGCTCTATAAACTTACAAATATGACCCAGAAATGATTGTACAATTATGAACTGCAGGAGAAAGTTTGATCACATGGTCTTTGCCCAACAGCATCACTTACCTTAAATCAAAGGTGATGAATACAGAATCATTTACTTCAAATTAAAAAGGGTGATGAATTGAGACTGAAGGTGTTATATTTGAATGCATGCAGTACAATATACGGAATAAGGTAGATGATCTTGTTAGAGATGATCAGTTAGAGATTGGCAGGAATGATGTCATGGGCATCCGTGAGTCTGGGCTGAAAGAAGATCACAGTTGGGAGCTTAACATGCATGGATACACGTTGTATCAAAAGGACAGGCAGGTAGGCAGCGGGGGTAGGGTGGCTCTATTGGTAAAAAATGAAATCTAATCCTCAGAAAGAGGATTGGAAGATGTAAAATCTTTGTGGGTAGAATTAGGAAACTGCAAGGGTAAAAAGACCCTGATGGGAGTTACATACAGCTCTTCAAAAAGTAGCCAGGATGTTGGCTTCAAATTAAGATGGAAGATAGAAAAGGCAAGTAAAAAGGGCACTGTTGCGATAATCATAGGGGATTTCAATATGGTAAATTGGGAAAATTAGGTTGGAGCTGGATCCCAAGAGAGGGAATTTGTAGAATGCCTAAAAGATGGATTTTTAAGAGCATCTTGAGGTTGAGCCCACTGGGGGAATGGCAACTCCAGTTTGGGTGCTATGTAATGAACCAGATTTGATTAGTGAGCTTAAGGTAAAGTAACTCTTAGGAGACAATGATCATAATATAAGATCATAAGACGTAGGAGCAGAATTAGGTCATTTGGCCCATCAAGTCTGCGCCACCATGTCATCATTGCGGATCCATTTTTCCTCTGAGACCCAATCTCCTGACTACTGGGTATGGAGAGAAAGCAGGTACAGGGTTCTGAGTTGGATGATCAGCCATGATCATACTGAATGGCGGTGCAGGCTTGAAGGGCTGAATAGCCTACTCCTGCACCTATTTTCTATGTTTCTATGTTTCTCCCTTATCCCTTCATACCCTGATAAATTAAGAATTTATCAACCTCTGCCTTAAATATACCGAATGACTTGGCCTCCACAGCCACCTGTGGTAATGAATCCATAGATTCACCACTCTGGCTAAAGCAATTCCTCCTCATGTCTGTTCTAAAAGGACATCCCCCTATCCTGAGGCTGTATCCTCTGGTCCTAGACTCTCCTACCACACACCATAGGAATCATCCTCTCAACACCCACTTACATAAGGTCATTCAAAATGAGGTCACCCCTCATTCTTCTGAATTCTAGTGAACACAGGCCCAGAGCCATCAAACAATGTTCATTTGACAAGCCTTTCAAACCTGGAAATATTTTCGTGAACCTCCTATGAATCTTCTCCAATGTCAGCACATCCTTTCTTAGATAAAAGGTCCAAAACTGCTCACAATACTCCTAGTGAGGCTTCACTAGTGTTTTATAAAGTTTCAACATTATATTCTTGTTCTCTTTAAAGAATGCTAACATCACATTTGCTTTCATCACCACTTACTCAACCTGCAAGTTAACCTTTGGGAAATCCTGTATGAGGACACCCAAGTCCCTTTGCGATTTAGATTTTCGTATTTTCTCTCCATTTAGAGAATAATCTATGCTTTTATTTCATCTACTAAAGTGCATAACCATACATTTCCTGACAAAGTATTCCATCTTCCACTTCTTTGCCCATCCTCCTAATCTGTCTAAGTCCTTTTGTAGCCTCTCTACTTCTCCAAAGCTACTTGCTCCTCCACCTATCTTCATATCATCCACAAACTTTGCCACAAAGCAATCAGTTTCGTCACCCATGTCATTTTCATACAACATAAAAAGAAGCTGTCCCAACACAGACCTCTGTGGAACACCTCCCTTTATTCCCACTCTTAACTTGTTAAGTAGTCTCATGAGTGCTCCTTGTTGAGGGCCTTCTGAAAATCCAAGTACACAATGTTTAATGATTCTCTTTTGTTCATCTTGCTTATTATTTTGTTAGAGAATACTATCCGATTTGTCAGGCATGATTTTCTCTTCAGGAAATCATTGCTGACTTTGGCCTTCTTTATAATGTGCCTCCATGTATCCCGATTCAACAACCTTAACAATCACCTCCAACATCTTCCTAACCACTTAGTGAGAATAACTGGCCAAAAATTTCCCTTCTTCTGTCACTTTCCCTTCTTGAGGAGTGGAATAACATTTGCAATTTTCCATTCCTCCACAACCATGCCAGAAGCAATTGATTCTTGAAGGATCATTACTCATGCCTCCACAATCTCTTTCAGAACCCACGTGGGTGTATACCATCAGGTCCATGGGTAGAAGATTGACTGACTGGCAGAAGGTAAATGTGTCAGAATAAAGGGGCCTTTTCTGGTTAGCTGCTGGTGACTATTTATGTGTTGCTGGGGTTGATGTTGGGACTGTTTCTTTTCATGTTATATGTCATTGCTTTGGATGAAGACTTTGTGACCAAGATTGCAAATGAAAGGAAGATAAGTGGGGGGAAGGTAGTATAGAGGAATTAGGGGGTCTGCAGAAAGACTTAGACTGGGGGAATGGGCAAAGAACTGGCAGTTGGAATATCATCATGCACTTTTGTAGAAGTAATAAAGGTGTCGACTATTTTTTAAAATGGGAGAAAATTCAAATATCAGAGGTGCAAAGGGATTCGGGAGTCCTTGTGCAGGATTCCCCGAAGTATAATTTGCAGGTTGAGTCAATGATAAGGAAGACAAATGCAGAGTTAACAGATGCTTTGTAAGGCATTGGTCAGACTGCTCTTGCAGTATTCTGAGCAGTTTTGGGCCCATTAATCTAAGAAAAGATGTGTTAGTATCGGACAGTGTCCAGGGGAGTTTCATACAAATTTTCCCAGAAATGAAAAGGTTAACATATGAGGCGTGTTTGATGGCTCTGGGCCTGTACTCGCTGGAGTTTAGTAAAATGAGAGAGGATGGCATTGAAACCTACAAAAAGTGGATGGGGAGAGGATTTTTCCTATAGTGAGAGAGTCAAGGACCAGAGTGCACTGCTTCAGAATTGAGGCATGGCCATTTAGAACTGAGTTGAAAAGACATTTCTTTAGCTGTAGGGTGGTGAATCTGTAGAACTTATTGCCATAGAAAGCTGTGCAGGCCAAGTCATTGAGTATACTTAAGGGGAAGTTTGACAGATTCTTGATTAATCAGGGCATCAAAAGTTAAAGGAAAAAAGCAGGAAAATGGTATGCAGAGGGATAATAAATCAGCCTTAATGGAAATTCAGAGTAGACTCGATGGGCTGAATGGTCTAACTCTGTTCCTATGTCATATGGTCTTATTTACTTCATCGAAGAGTAAAATGAAAGGAGAAGTACAATTCATCCTAATCAATTAAATACACATCTGTGGGAATAATTATAACCAGGTTCTATAGTAATTTCTGTCCTGGGCACTTCTGCCTGTACTCTGCAAGGTATGTTATAGATAATGTGGAGAATTCAGAATATTTTATCATTTAGGGTTACTTATTCTTAAAGGGAGTTTATTTCAACAACATTTACTCTGCTGCAAGAAATTTTCTTTTTGCTTATTGAGATTTCTTACAGTACAGGTGAAGTCTATCCTCATGGGTGGAAAGTGAAGAATTTCAACAGAAAATAAAGCAGAAAAAATGGAAGTTGAAATAAAATATCATTAGGTTATATCTTCTGTGGATCTCCTTGGTGCACTGATGATTGTGGAATATTAGGTTAGGCTTTTATTTACACTTAGCGTTACCACAAATGGAGTACGGATGACAGATAAAGACAACCCAGTGCTTCTTTTTGCTGAAACACTCATAGATTATGTTCGTCACTAGCAAGACTGGCAACCTTTACACATGAGGAGTTGGCAGTCTGCCTCTTGAATCACTGCCATTAGTGTGGTAAAGTCTCCCATACACTTAAAAATAAAAGCACCAAGAAAGTGAAAAACTATCAAGTGCTTTCCCGGGGTATATGACGAATAAATGCTTCTCAAGCCTCCAGTGAGGTACAGGTATCGATTATAACTGCCACCTTCATTCTGTACAGGAATGTGCTCAGGTGATGATGAAGGAACAGCAGTTGCTTTTCAAGTCACGACAGTGCGTTATTTAGAAAGGAAAGGAACCTGAATGAAATAGTGCTCTTACACATTTGTTACCCTTATCCTTCCAGAACAATCTTTCAAAGGGTTGTATATCACTACAACTCCTTGCTACAGAGGGCTTTGCAACCAGGGTCATTAGGTGTATTTAAGGCTGAGATAGATACGTATTTAAACAGTAAGGGAGTCAGGAGGTTGGGAGAAAAGGGAAGAAGGTGGAGATGAGGAGTGTCATATCAGCCAGCCAGCACCATCTGAATGGAAGAGCAGCTAGAGGAACTAAGTCTTACAGTCTTAGACAGTGTCTGCAACCCAAATAATAAGTGCAATTTATTTCACAGTTGGTCAAATGCACAAATGTGTTAAGAGCTGCAATACCTGTAGCCCAAACTTCAGTACATAAGTAACAGGCCAGACATGGACATGACCAAAACATATGAGTTAGTGAGGCCGTCTCAGAATGACATCTGTAACATGTAGGATTTTATATGGGAATAAAAACAAGCTAATTTATCCTCGGACATATGAACTCTATGCACAACCTTAAACTGTATCAACGAGTGTTTGGAACATATAGAGGACAAATTAACTAATTGAAGAATTTTTTCCCATTTCTCAATAGGAATAGTAAACTTAAGTTCCCTTTCCCAATCACTCTTAATTTTATAAGAAACCTCTGAACGTATTTTCATAATTATATTGTAAACATTTGCTATTACACCTTTTTGAAAAGGATTTAATTATAAAATTTTCTCCAAAATACCCCTAGAATCCAGATTTGGAAAGGTAGGAAGTACAGTGTTTAAAAAGTTCTTGATCTGTAAATATCTAAAAAAAATGGGATCTGGGCAAATTATATTTATTAGATAATTCAAAAGACATGAAACAATTATCCAAAAGTAAATCAGAAAATTGTAATATACCTTTAGTCTTCCAAGCTAAAAGTCCATGATAGAGGGATGAAAAAATAAATTAGATATAATAGGAATTGCTAAAACAAATTGATTCATATCTTCGATATTATTTCTATGGTAAGTATTGATGTACAAGCTCACCCTATCACCGCAATTTTTTGGTTTACCAATGATAGAGTCAATTCATTTATTTCCTTCTGCTTGGCGGATGATTGCATTTCTCACATTAATGGCTAGAAGATCTATTTTGTTGAATTGGAAAGAGATTAATCCCCCTACCACATTTCATTGGTTTTCTCAAACTATGTTATGTTTAAATTTGGAAAAAAGTAGAAGTGTCATATATGATCCTTCTATTAAATTTGAAAAGACTTGGAAGCAATTTATTCAATATTTTGATATGATATAATTTGACCTTTTTCCAAATCTATTTCTTTCTGCTTCTGATTATATACACGTAGAGAGGATGGGAGCTGATGACACTTATGATTCTTTTTCTTTTCTTAGATATTATAAACAGCCCATGTTTCTTTTTAGTTAGTGGTTAGCTTGTTAGAGTAGTTTCTTTTTTTTCTAGTTTTGTTTGGGGTATAATTTTTTTGTTCAATTTTTGTTTTTTTCATATTGTTATACCTAGTTTTCTTGTCTTGTACACATTATATTTGTATCATGTATGATTTTGGGAGACAATTTTTTTGTACCTATTGTTTATATATCCTTTTATGGTAACTTTTAATTTTGTAATCCCAATAATTATGTATTAATTATATATCAATTTTTGTTATCTTAATATGTTGATATTAATAAAAAGGTTGAAAAAATTAAGTAACAGGCCAGAGACATAGTAGTGTTTGGATTAGTGTTGAAGGCCTGATATATAAACTGAAGGCTGCTAATGGGAAGCATGTTTAATGACAGAAATGCCATTGCTCCTGCTACCTTCTTATACTGGCTAGCTCCCCTCTTTCTCTTCGGTAGAGATGAAGTGTCCACCCATTTTCCTCCGTAGATGCTGCCTAACCCGCTAGGTCCTCCAGTACCTTTGTGTGGTTTCCTTGCTGCTTCACCCCGCTGTCCCTCTGTTGCCTCCTCTTTGCTCCAGTATTCTCACCTCTTCACCGATCGGCCATAAAGCAGAACTTGCTGGGAAATGCTCAGCAGGACTGGCAACAGTTGAGGAGATAGGAGCAGAATTGAGGTTTCATCAGCACTGAATGAAGAAAATTTGTGACCTTGAACTGCTGGGAGCTCAATATGACGTTAGCCTATTTTTTTCCCCGAGTTTGCCACCACAATGTTCATCACTGATATGTTGATTGACAAGCTCGTTGACCTTTGAATTGACTTACAATAGGCAGGCTGACGTAGTGGTACACGCTGTGTCAATTGGCATTCATCAACACAAGGAATGCAGGAAGGATGTGACTGGCTCTCTGGTACACTGATGATATCATCATTAAAGCCACCCAACCCATCTTGCAAATGCCTGTTTTTTTCTCGATATAACAGTTCATTTCAAGTCAAGTCAAGTCACTTTTATTGTCATTTCGACCATAACTGCTGGTACAGTACATAGTAAAAATGAGACAACATTTTTCAGGACCATGGTGTTACATGACACAGTACAAAAACTAGACTGAGCTACGTAAAAAGAACAACACAGAGAAAGCTACACTAGACTACAGACCTACACAGGACTACATAAAGTGCACAAAAACAGGGCAGGCATTACAATAAATAATAAACAGGACAATAGGGCAAGGTGTCAGTCCAGGCTTCGGGTATTGAGGAGTCTGATAGCTTGGGGAAAGAATCTGTTACATAGTCTGGTCATGAGAGCCCGAATGCTTCGGAGCCTTTTCCCAGACGGCAGGAGGGAGAAAAGTTTGTATGAGGGGTGCGTGGGGTCCTTCATAATGCTGTTTGCTTTGCAGATGCAGCGTACAGTGTAAATGTCCGTGATGGCAGGAAGAGAGACCCCGATGATCTTCTCAGCTGACCTCAATATCTGCTGCAGTGCCTTTAAGATTTATTCTAATGCCAGTATGAGCACAACTATAACAGGAGACATAGTACTGGGGCAAGGTTGAATGTAGAGTCATATAGCACAGAAATAGGCCCTTCAGCCCATAACATCCATACTTTTAGCCCATCTACATGAACCCCTTTTGCCTGCATTAGGACTGTATCCATTAAGTGCGTCAAAAACATAGTGATTGTATTTGATTCTACCATTGACTCTGGCAGCACACTCTAGATGTGAGGAAGTCCACCCCTCCTACAAATGACCAGGTGCTGTGTCTCTCCGTGGCTGATGTGAGAAGAACCCTGTACAGGGTCAACCCACGGAAGGTTGCTGGACGAGACAACATTCCTGGTAGAGTGCTCAGAGGATGTGCAGACCAGCTAGATGTTCTCACTGACATCTTCAACATCTCCCTGAGCAGCGCCACCGTTCCAACGTGCTTCAAGGCCACCACCATTGTCCCCGTGCCGAAGAAGTCTTCAGTGTCCTGCATAAATGACTACAATCCCATTGCACTCACATCCATCATCATGAAGTATTTCGAGAGGCTCATCATGAGGCATATCAAGACCCTGCTGCCCCCCTCACTGGACCCCCTGCAGTTCGTGTATCATCCCAACCGCTCAACAGATGACACCATTGCCACCACCCTCCACCTGGACAAAAGAGATACATACATTCGAATGCTGTTCATAGACTTCAGTTCAGCATTCAACACAATCATCCCTCAGAAACTGACTGGAAAGCTGAGCCTACTGGGCCTGAACACCTCCATCTGCAACTGGATCCTAGACTTCCTGACTGGGAGACCTCAGTCAATCCGGATTGGGAGCAGCATCTCCAACACCATCACACTGAGCACGGGGGCCCCCCAGGGCTGTGTGCTCAGTCCACTGCTGTTCACTCTGCTGACCCATGACTGTGCTGCAACACACAGCTCGAACCATATCATCAAGCTCGCTGACGACAAGACTGTGGTGGGTCTCATCAGTAAGAACGATGAGTCAGCTTACAGAGGGGAGGTGCAGCGGCTAACGGACTGGTGCAGAGCCAACAACCTGTCTCTGAATGTGAACAAAACAAAAGAGATGGTTGTTGACTTCAGGAGGGCACAGAGCAACCACTCCCTGCTGAACATCGACGGCTCCTTGGTAGAGATCGTAAAGAGCACCAAATTTCTTGGTGTTCACCTGACGGAGAATCTCACCTGGTCCCTCAACACCAGCTCCATAGCAAAGAAAGCCCAGCAGCATCTCTACTTTTTGCGAAGGCTGAGGAAAGTCCATCTCCCACCCCCCCATCCACATCACATTCTACAGGGGTTGTATTGAGAGCATCCTGAGCAGCTGCATCACTGCCTGGTTCTGAAATTGCACCATCTCGGATCGCAAGACCCTGCAGCGGACAGTGAAGTCAGCTGAGAAGATCATCGGGGTGTCTCTTCCTGCCATCACGGACATTTACACTACACGCTGCATCCACAAAGGAAAAAGTATTATGAAGGACCCTACGCACCCCTCATACAATCTCTTCTCCCTCCTGCCATCTGGGAAAAGGCACCAAAGCATTCGGGCTCTCAGGACCAGACTATGTAACAGTTTCTTCCCCCAAGCTATCAGACTCCTCAATACCCGAAGCCTAGAATGACACCTTGCTCTACTGTCCTGTTTATTATTTATTGTAATGCCTGCACAGTTTTTGTGCACTTTATGCAGTCCAGTGCAGGTCTGTAGTCTAGTATAACTTTCTCTGTGTTTTTTTTATTACGTAGTTCAGTCTAGTTTTTTGTACTGTGTCATGTAACACCACGGTCCTGAAAAACGTTGTCTCATTTTTACTATGCACTGTAACAGCAGTTATGGTCAAAATGACGATAAAAGTTGACTTGACTTGACTCTCTGTATAAAGGACATATCCTCAGATCCCTTTTAAAATTTCTTACTCTCACTTTAAAACTCTGTCCTCTTCTTATCTGATACTGCAATAATGCCATAAAGATTTTGTCAACCGACCTTTTCTATGTTTCTTGGAATCTTATGCACTTCCCTCAGTTCACCCCTGTCCTCCTCCGCTTTGGGCAAAGCAAAGACCAAATAAGAAAAGCAGTGAAAACAGGAAACTGCTGTTGAAACTCAGTGTGCCAGGCAGCACCTGCCAGGGGAAATGGCTCCATGTCCCTCCACAGAGATTGTCTCAATCACTGAATTCTTCCAGCAGCTCATGGTTCCAAAATCTCTAGCCTCTTGTGCCTCCTAATAAGAAAAAGTTTACATTGTTGGAATGTGGCAAAATTCTGTGTATTACACTGTTACACAGTGACAGAACTGTGCACGTTACCATATCCCAGTGTTACTGAAGGACATGGTGAACTTGGTTTTCGGAAATGCAGGTACGGCGCTGAGAAGTGACTGAACATCATCTACCATTGCAAGAAAAGAGGGCACTGCGGGGGGCTTCAGGGCAGAGTGAAGTGACAGGGAACACGGCCACCACTCCTTGGCCAATGTGCAGTCATTGGAGAACAAGATAGAGGACCTGAGTGCAGGATTACTGTATTGGAGGGAAAGAAGGATTGTTGCATTCTCTCTTTCATTGAGACATGGCTCACCCATACACTCTGGTCACCATGGTCCAGCCTGAGGGGTTCTCAGTCCATCTGGTGGACTGAATGGCATCTTCAGAAAAGGTCAGAGGCAGTGGCATCTGTTACATAATTAACTCACTGCGGTGACTGGACGTAGTGGTCTTATCTGACTCTTGACCTGACACAGCTCACGATTAAGTGCCGACTGTTCTACTTACCGAGGAAGTTCTCCGCAGTGATCCTGATTGCTTTTTGTGTACTGTCAAGGCAGATGTCAAAGCAAGCGTTCGAAGTACTCAATGCCATGATTAACGCACAAGAAAAGGCCTATCCTGATGCTTTTCAAATCACTGTAAGGAGTTCCATCAGGCTAGCATGAAGAAATCTCAGCCCAGCTTCCATCAGCACATCACCTGCAATACCACAGGGCAAACACAACTCGACCACTGCTACTCTAACACCAAGAATGCCTGTCGTTCCATTTATCAATTGTATTTTGCAATACCTTGGTCAACTGGCTGTCTTCGTCCTCCTTGCATATAGGCAGAGACTAAAGAGCGAGGCACCAGGATAATGACAACAAAGGGGTGGTCATGGAGGCAGATGATTGGTAGTACTCCGGAAAGTACAAGAGGTCCAGGTATGACTTCTGGAAAGGTGATCCCACCTGCAATTCTGGACTAAACTAGAATCACAGAGGGATGGTCCACAGCTGTGGCAGGGCTTGAATGCCATCACCTCCTACAAAACAAACCCAAGCAATATAAGTGTCAAACAACACACACAAAATGCTGGTGGAACACAGCAGGCCAGGCAGCATCTATAGGGAGGAGCGCTGTTGACGTTTCGGGCTAAGACCTTCATCAGGACGAAGGGTCTCGGCCCAAAACGTCGACAGCGCTTCTCCCTATAGATGCTGCCTGGCCTGCTGTGTTCCACCAGCATTTTGTGTGTGTTGTTCGAATTTCCGGCATCTACAGATTTCCTCCTGTTTGCAATATAAGTGTCAACAAGGATTCAGTCCCAGGTGAGTTCAATGCCTTTTATGTTCGCTCTGTCCAGCAGGACATGGAGACGCGCTCACAAACCCTCACACCCTCCAATGATGCGGCCACCATGAGAGCATTTTTCAGGAGGTTGAATCCATGGAAAGCACCCGGCCCAGACAGTGTATCTCGCTGAGCACTGAGGAAATGTGCTTTTCAACAAGCTGGAATGTTTATGAACATCTTCAGCCTCTCGCTTTGGCAGTCTAAAGTACCGACTTGTTTCAAGCAGGCTTCAGTCATACTGGTGCCCAAGAGGATATAGTAGCCTGATACCTTGCCTCAATGACTATTGTCCAAAAGTATTTACAGTCATTGCGATGAAGTGATTTGAGAGGTTTATTCAAGAAGAATATCAACTCCTGCCTGACAGGTAATTTGGATCCACTACAATCTGCCAAATGCATATGCTACTTCAATGTCCCTTCAATCAGCTCTGGAACACCTTAGCAATGAAGATGCGTGTATCAGTTTGCTTTTCATTGACTACAGCTCAGTATTCAGCACTGTCATCCCCGCAAAACTCATCACTGGTCTTGATACCTTCCTTAGCAACTGGATCCTTGATTTCCTCACTTGCAAACCCCAGTCAGTATGGATTGGCAACAACATCTCCTTCACAATCTCCATCTGCACAGGTGCACCACAAGGCTGTGTACTTAGTCCCCTGCTCTACTTGCTTTACACCCATGACTGCGAGGCTAAGTCCACCTCCAATGCCATATTTAATTTTGTTGATGACACCTCTGTCGTTGGCTGACTCAAAGGTGGTGACGAATTGGTGTATGGAAGGGTGATTGAAAATCTGGTAGAATGGTGCCACTATAACAACTTGGTGCTCAACGTCAGCAAAACCAAAAAGCTAATTATTGACTACATGATGGCGAATTAGGAGAACTATGGGCTTCATTCCTTGGCACTATCATATCAGAGGATCTCTCCTGGGACCAGCACGTAAGTGCTCTCATGAAGAAGGCATGACAATACCTTTATTTCCTTAGAAGTTTGCGTAGACTCGTAATGTCATCAAATTTGATATATTTCTGTAGATGCACAGTGGGGAGTATCCTAACTGGTTGCATCAAGGCCTGGTATGGAAACAGCAATGCCCAGAAACAGAAAACTCTGCAGGAAGTAGAAATATAACCCAGTCCATCACAGGCATGTCCTTCCTCACCACTGAGAACATTTACATGGATTGCTTCCACACAAAAGCAGCATCCGTCATCGAGGACTTCAACCATCCAGGCCTTGCTTTTCTCTCACTACTATTATCAGGCAGGAGACACAGGAGTCTTAGGTCCCCACACCACCAGGTTCAGGACAGTTATTAACCTACAGTGACCAAGCTCTTGAACCTTTGATAACTTCACTCATCACAACTCTGAACTAATTCTACAATCTATGGCCTTGCTATCAAGGACTCTATACCTCATGTTCTCAGTATTAATTACATTTTGTACATTGGTTAGCAGTTTTAGTTTATGAGTAGTTTTTCATAAATTCTATTGTATTTCCTTATTTTTCTGTAAATGCCTGCAAGAAAGTGAACGCACAAGTTGTCTATGCTGACTATGCATATTTTAACACTTTACCTTGGATGTTGACTTTGACCTGTGCAGATCACTGTGTCTCAATGTTACAGTGACAGATCTGTGTGCATCACGATATCCCAGTGTTTCACAATGACAGATCTGTGTGCATCACGATAGCCCAGTGCTTCACGGTGACAAAACTTGTGCCCACAATTCTTCTGCTTCTTAAGATAGTCCCTAGGGATTGAAATACCAGGCTGGTGGGCAGCTTATGTGGTGTTGTGCTCCTGCTCCTCCCACAAGACTCCTGCCTTTTAGGGTCATTAAGGTAAAACTTTAAGGGGTTATTATGGAGAGAGACAGGGCTAGTCTTGAAAGGAGGTGTTGACTTGGTGGAAGACCAATTTCGATCTCTTACAGCAGGATTTGGCAATAGCAGCAAGAAGGTCTAGTAGATATCACGTGGATGCATTCCAAAATGGAAAAGTGAGTAAAGAGGTAAAGAGGGTAAAGAGATGAAAGGTAAGACCATCAAGTTTTAGAACCTTGGATATCTAAAGATATCAGGGATTAGATATAAAATAAAAGGTAGATTATGGCAGACTTACAGAAGTGCAAACTGGGGAGGTCTTACAAGTGTATAGAATTTATTGGATGGGTGCTTAAAATAGTAATTAGGAGAACAAAGCAGGGGCAGAGAATGGCATTGGCAGGTTATATTGTGGAAAAATCCGTAAACAGTTTATAAGCATATTGAGGACAGGAAGGTTATCAAGGAAAGTGTAGTGGTCATTCAAACCAAGTGGCATTCTCTGCATGGAGCCAGAGGAAGTAAGCCAGGTCTTCAATGAATACTTCTAATCTGTATTCACTGTGGAGAAAGATGCTGCAGTTGGAGAATTCATGCAGAGCATCAGTAGAGTTGTACGACAAATTAAATAAATGCATTTGACAGTCCCTAATTAACCTAACAATCTACCTATTTGGGATGTGGGAGGGAACTGGAGCCTTTCTGTGGTACCTATGGCTCAAGGAGAATATTTTGATCAGTGTTACTTAATACCTTTCAGTTTAATATGATACAAATTGAAAAATTCAAGACTATTACTATATGAACCGTGAATTATGTGAGACTTGCCTATTATTTCCATGAAAATCTGCTTCCAGTGTTCACATGTTTGAAATCCATGGCGTAGTGATGATTGTTCAGAAAACTGATGGAGCTGCTCCTGGAGGTAGTTCTCCCATTTCAAGTAGTCTGCATAGGTCTGAAACGAGGACTTTCCTTTATAAGTAGTCTGTGGAGAATCAAGGAGATGAACACGGCTTTTGCAAATAGAACCAAAATACTGAACAAGCTTATGCTGTTAAAACACTATTAAACCAGATAATATTGTAAATACTCAGCAGGTCATGCCACATCTGTGGGAATTTTCTCCTCCTACAGATGCAGCCAGAATTGCCAAGGATTTACAAGATTTTTTTGCGTTTATTTTAGACTTCCTACAACTGCAGCTGTTTTGGTATTTGTTGTTGAAAGCATAGCAGCCACTCAGTGGCTGAAGGGCATAAAGGAATCTGAATATGAGATGAACCCCTCTAAACTGAGGCTTTGTTGTATTGAGGTCCGTGTTGATCAGAGACGAGTGTGTGTGTGGGACTCCGGAACAACCTCATCATTTCACTCACTATTGAAATATTTGGTATTGGTACTGCTCCATTTAGAACGGTGACAAGAATCTGAAAGAAGTACGCTCGGCTATATAATACACTTAGTGTCAGTTTATGGTTACACACAAAAAGTGCTGGAGGAAATTAGCAAGTCTGGCAGCATCAATGGAGAGGAATAAACAGATGACGTTTCGGGCCGACAGCCCTTCATCAGGGTCTCGGCCCGAAACATTGACTGTTCATTTATTTTCATAGTGTTGCCTGACTTGCTGATTTTCTGCAGCATTTTGTGTGTATGGCTCAAGAACCTTAGAATCTGCAGAATCTCTCATGTTTATGTTAGTTTGCGGTATTCAGTGACTGCAATTAGAGACAGCTGATTAGTTGCTTCAATGCAGGGATCTAAATTTGACAACCTACTCTGAAGGGTATTTGAAACTTTTCAATTTGTGTTATCAGTCCTCCCAAAATCCTCACAGTCTTCAAGTCTGAGTACTCAATCTTCAGGAATTTGTTGCATGCAACCTTAAAAATGAGAATCCAGATTTTTTAAAAGTCTGCTTCATCACATAAGAAACTTCAACTTAAGTTACACACACAAAGATTCCGCTTGGTCGCTGTAGGTTGTGAAGATGTCAAATGGAGGCATTGTGAGCTAGAGAGGTTGGAAGAGAAAGATCATGTGATGAAATCTACAAGAAATAAAGTTGGCAAACTTTGTTTGGTCAGAGTAACATCATTTCCACTAGCAGAAGGTCTACTTGCAGAAGTGGGGGAATCTTGATTGAGGAGAATAAGGCCATTAGGAGTAGAATTAGGCTATTTGGCCTATTAAGTTTGGTCATTTGGAGGGATTTGAACATGGTGCAGGTAGGAGGGATTAGCGTTTGAGTGTTTTTGATTTCCTTTTTAGCTGGTTTGGCACAAGATTATGGGCTGAATGGCCTGTTCCTGTGCTGTACTCTTCTATGTTCTATGCTGTTCTCAGTCTGCTTCATCATTTAATCATGGCTGATATATTTTCTCTCTTGATCCCATTCTCCTGCCTTCTCCCCATAGCTTTTGATGCACTTATTAATCAAGAACCGATCAACCTTCACTTTAAATATATCCACTGACTTGGCCTCCGCACTGATTGTGGCATTGAATCCTACAGATTCATTACCTAATGTCTAAGGAAATTACTCCTCATCTCCATTCTACAGAGATGTCCTTCCATTCTAAGATGGTGTTCTCAGGTTTTAGACTCTTCTGTTACTGGAAACATCCTCTCTACTACATCCACTCAGTGTAGGCCTTCCAATATTCAATAGGTTTCAATAAGATCCCTCACTCGTTTTCCTAAACAGTAGTGAGTACAGACCTAGGGCCATAAAATGCTCCTCACATGTTGATGCCTTCACTTCCGGGATTATTCCAGTGAACCTCCTCTGGGTGCTCGCCAATGCCAGCACAACCTTGCTTAGATACAGGGCCCAAAACTGCTCAAAATGCTTTACATGTGGTCTGATCAATGCCCTATGAAACCTCAACATCACATCATTGCTTTCATATTCTAGTCCTCTCAAAGAGCACTCGGACTCCCAAGTTCCCTTGCACCTGATTTCTGAATTCACTCCCCATTTAGACAATTTGTTTATTCTTTATATTTATGGTTACTAGATGAAGGGGCAGATATTTAAAACCAGAAACTATAGGCACAGAGGAGGAGTTGAATAATGGGGTAGATTTGAGGGGTCCAGTGGTGTTTTAAAAATGTCATACATAATAAAAACCGAGAAAGCATATAAATTAGAAAATTAATCAAAATAATTCCATTGGCAGGAACAGTAAGGGGATTAATGCATGTCTTCAGAAATTATGACATGGGATTCACAATATTCATAAGATTAAATTGCTAAGATTAATACATCCATTATTATGTGAAATGTTTCAGGTGTAGAAATACATATGGTATTAAACTGTTTCAAGAATCAATTTATAAGCATTAAATAGAAATGAGCTGAAATTAACTTGGTATATTGACACAAAGGTTAAAAGAGGGTCTGTCAAAATCTGAAAGGGCTTCTGATTTGGATAGCTGATCCCTCTGGCTCTGAGGGTTACAAAAATACAGAGTTTGGAAACAAGATATTAACACATTAATCTAACATAACACTTTAGCCACACTTCTTTGTCTTTAGATATGTTGCTGTACTCTTCTTTTCTTATTTCTCTCACTTTCCACATTACTAAAGAGATACAGGCCAAAAACAGGCATATAGGACTAGCTTAGATGATCAGCCTGATTTGAATGGATGAGTTGGGCCAAAGGGCCTGTTTTTGCATTGTATTACTCTAGGACTGAATGCTGGGTTTTAAAGTAATTGTTACCATGACAATTTTAGTCTGCATCTTAATGTCTAACAGTTCACACAGCAGCAGACCCCAAAATCCCACTCGCCACTCACTGAGTTTTGATAAACTTGTTTCCTCCCATTTCCGGTTCTAATGAAGGGTCCTTGTACTGAATGTCGATTTTGTTTCCCTCCCCACCTATTTCACTCGATGAACATTTCCAGCATTCTGCTTTTGTTTTTGGTTTCCTGCAGCTTTTTTGTTCCAAGGTATTAAATAGAATTGGTCAAGAAGATGGAGAGGAATTATTTCAGGTGGTGGGTATGTAATTGTAAAAATAGTGGAAGTAAAAATTCACTTGGAAGCATTTCTGAATCATAGAGAGCATTCTAACAGGCTGCATCACCACCTGGTATGGATGGTTGGGGGCAGTGGGGCAGGGGCTACTCCACAGGGTCGAAATAGGCTACAGAGAATTGTCAGCTCCATCATGTGCAGTAGCCTCCTTACTATCTAGGACATCTTCAAGGAGAGATTCCCCAAAAAGGTGACAGCTGTCATTAAGGACCATCATTACCCAGATCATGTTTTGTTCTCATTACTACCATCCGGAAGGAGGCACAGAAACCTGAAGACACACACTCAATGATTCAGGAACAGCTCCTTCCCTTCTGCCATCCGATTTCTGAATGGACATTGAACCCATGAACAATACCTCTACATTTTTATTTCTATTTTTGCACTACTTGCTTAATTTAACTATTTAATATATAATGTAATCTATGTTTTATTCTATTGTTATGTATTGCAATGAACTGGTGCCACAAGGACAACAAATTTCATAACATATGCTGTGACATTAAATTAGATTCTGATTCTTAATGCAAAGAACGGTAAAACAATAGACTCCCAGCAAAGCTAGATCAATTACTTGCCTAAAATCTGATTGATATATTTTTGTTGTCCAAAGAACAAAGGGCCATTTGAAACAAGAAGCAAAGTCTCGATTTGGACATGATCTCAGTGAACGGCAGAATTGGGTCTAAAGGCTCATCAATTCTTATGTTCGCAGATAAGCCATTAAGTAGACCACTATCAGTTCTGAGGTACACCCAGGTGATCCTGGAAGAAGCATTTCTCTCTCTGCCTCACTCTTCTGTGCAACTGCCACCATCTAGAATTGCCAACTTTCAAAGCAATATCGTTTAATGTTGCCCCTTCCCTCTCTGTAATCTGACTGGAAGTGAAAATGAAAAAAATGTCATATAATGAGCAGTGTTATATTGGAACACATTAATTCATCTCCTTCCCAAAATCCATCTGCCAGTGAATTAGACCACAGCTATGCTTTTCCACCTTCCCTCCTTTTTTCTGTCCCCTTCTTCCTCCACACCCCACCCATGAAAATACAACTTGGTTGATTTGGTCTTCAATTTCCACAAGTCTCTATGTCAAGAAATATTGCCAACATCACCTGTGACCTCTTCAGAACAATAGAACTATAATAATGTCAAGTTTTTTTCATTGTGAATCTTCGATGAAGTATCTTCGTAGTATACTATCAACGCCAAAGAGCCGATGCGTAGTGCATTTGACGTCAATTTACAGAACTTCAAGGTATGAAAGAAAACTTAGCTTTTAAACCCTAAAAACCAAACCCGTGTGTAATCTGAATCCTGTTAACCACTCACACTGGCTGTTTAAACATGATCGTTGAATACATTAAGCATTGATATAGTCAGGCACTTCATAGTTTCAAGTTTTATGACTTAATACTCCATAGTATTTACCAGGAAATCCAACAACTGAGGGCAAGAAGTTTTGATGGGCTGAAGAGCCCTTCTATATCATAAGATACTAATAATGTGGGATCTATTACTGACTGGCCCCCTTCTTATTATTTCTGCCGAAATTTTGCTGTACTAGGAAAATTTATTAGGGAGAGTCAACATGACTTTGTGCGTGGTAGGTCATGGTTAACAAATCTATTAGAGTTTTTCGAGGAGGTTACAAGGAAAGTGGATGAAGGGAAGGCAATGGACGTTGTATACATGGACTTCAGTAAGGCCTTTGACAAGGTCCCGCATGGCAGGTTAGTTGGGAAGATTCAGTTGCTAGGTATACATGGTGACGTAGTAAATTGGATTAGACATTGGCTCAATGGGAGAAGTCAGAGAGTGGTAGTGAAGCATTGCTTCTCTGAGTGGAGGCCTGTGACTAGTGGTGTGCCACTGGGATCAGTGCTGGGTCCATTGTTCTTTGATCTGGATGATAACGTGGTAAATTGGATCAGCAAATTTGCTGATGATACAAAGATTGGAGGTGTAATGGACAGTGAGGAGGGTTTTCAAAGCTTGCAGAGGGATTTGGACCAGCTGGAAAAATGGGCTGAAAAATGGCAGATGGAGTTTAATATAGACAAGTGTGAGGTATTGCACTTTGGAAGGAAAAACCAAGGTAGAACATACAAGGTAAATGGTAGGACACTGAGGAGTGCAGTAGAATAGCGGTATCTGGGAATACAGATACAAAATTCCCTAAAAGTGGTGTCACTGGTAGATAGGGTAGTAAAGGGAGCTTTTGGTACATTGGCCTTAATAAATCAAAGTATTGAGTGTAAGAGTTGGAGTGTTATGGTGAGGTTGTACAAGGCATTGGTGAAGCCAAATTTGGAGTATTGTGTGCAATTTTGGTCACCGAATTACAGGAAGCATATTAATAAGGTTGAAAGAGTGCAGAGAAGGTTTACAAGGATGTTGCCCGGACTTGAGAAACCGAGTTACAGAGAAAGGTTGAATAGGTTAGGACTTTATTCCCTTGAGTGTAGAAGAATGAGGGGAGATTTGGCAGAGGTATATAAAATTATGATGGGTATAGATAGAGTGAATGCAAACAGGCTTTTTCCACTGAGGCTAGGGGAGAAAAAAACCAGAGGACATGGGTTAAGGGTGAAGGGGGAAAAGTTTAAAGGGAACATTAGAAGGGGCTTCTTCACACAGAGAGTGGTGGGAGTGTGGAATGAGCTGCCAGATGACGTGGTAAATGCGGGCTCACTTTTAACATTTAAGAAAAACTTAGACAGGTACATGGATGAGAGATGTATGGAGGGATATGGTCCAGGTGCAGGTCAGTGGGACTAGGTAGAAAAATGGTTTGGCACAGCCAAGAAGGGCCAAAAGGTCTGTTTCTGTGCTGTAATGTTCTATGGTTCTATGGTACTCTTGTGTTTATTTGTACTGTGAGTTAAAATATAATGTACTCTAAAGCAATATTTCTTCCTCAATATGTGGCATCATAAACTAAGAAGGTTATGCAAGCCACAGTGTACAGAGGGATCTTGCTATGATGACTAGTCTGTTTACTTATGCAGTAGCAGTTATGATATTTCAAAGTACACTGTATGCATTTTTCTCAGAAGGCACAATGTTAAAAACAATTCTTTTCCCTTTACTGCCAGGAAATAGTTTCTGCAATGAAGATGTTAGGTTGTTGTTGAAATATGCTTAGAAATTATGAAAAAAACACAACTGAAGATGAACAAGTGCTGTCATGTTCAGCATGAGACCTAGTGGTGTTCTACTTAATTCTCCTTTCACCAAGTTTTTTCTGCTTTGCCTGAAGACAATAATCTTATATGGCAGGTGGGCTCAGAGATCTAAAGAAAGCTGCATTTTAATTTTTCTGCACTGTTACTTTACTCTGTTGAACCATGGCTTGCGTTGAGCTGAGTAATTCAGGGAAAACCATTGTTTGTAAGGTAGGGGTGGTCCTTATTCCAAAAGGCAGGAAGATCCTGCAACTGTTAACACGTTACTGAAACATGCAATAATTTCTGAATGTGTTGTTCTGAGGTCAGTAAAACTGCTAGTAGCTGAATTAACGTGTTGTAGAGTCAGAGAGATTTAGCACACAACAGGCCCTTTGGTCCACTAAGCTCAGACTGACCATCAACCACCCATTTGCACAAACTCTTCACTATTTCCAACTTTTATTCTCCCCGCATTCTCATCAACTGCAAGCAAGAGAAAGTCTGTAGATGCTGGAAATCCAAGCAACACACACAAAATGCTGGAGGAACTCAGCAGGTCAGGCAGCAAATATGGAAAAGAGTATAGTTCATGTTTCAGTCGACCCTTCATCATGACACATCAACTAATCCCACATACCTCACTCACTTCACTCATCTTACACACCAGGGCCAATTCACAGCAGCTACCCACTAGTATGTAAAGGAATTACTTCAGCCAGCGAGTGGTGAATCAGTGGAATTCTTTGCCACAGGTAGCTGTGGAGGCCAAGTCTTTGCTATATTTAAGGCAGAGGTTGATCGATTCTTGATAGTCAGGGCATGAAGGGAATCAGGGAGAAGGCAGGAGATTTGGGCTGAGTGGGAAATTGGATCAGTTATGACGAAATGGCTGAGCAGATGCATAAACTTGACTTTGACGTGGTATAGGTCCTGCTTTTATAACAGTGTAATTGTGGAAATAAATTCACTGTCTTGCTGAAGTAGTAGATCATCTCCCAAAATAGGAAATGATAGAAGTACTGAACACATCTTGCATCTGTAGCAGCTGTCTTCAAACAGAAGTGCTAACCCTACTTCTCTTTCTGCAGACCTTCTAAGTGTTTCCTGCTTTCTCTGGTTTTATTTCATGTTTCCATCATCTGTAGCTTTTTTTTTGATAGTCAAGTAAACTTCACTCAGATTTCCTTCAACTAAGTCAATAGAAGAGGGTGAGGATGAATAGATGTATTCATGCATCCCACAAAACGATGGAGAGGATATTTCCAATAGCAGCAGAGTCTGCATCTGAGGACGCAGCCTGGGAATAAAGGTATAACTCTTCAGAACTGAGATGAGGAAGTATTTCTTCACCCAGAGGGTGGTGAGCCTGCAGAATTTTTTGGTACAGAAATCTCATTCATTGGATTATTTAAGGCAGAGACTGATACGTTCTTGATTGGTAAAGAGGTTAAAGGGAGAAGCCAGGAGAATGGGGTTGAAAAAAAATTTCCATGATTGAATGGTGGGGCAGATTTAATGGGCTGAATGGTGTAATGTCATGGTCCTATGGAATATTACAGCTGAACATAGTAAAGGTGCAACTCTACCATGCTGGCCATGCAGACCACACAGGAACTTGCTCACATGATATCATTACTATCCAAAAATGTCATGTTTTGTTTAATGTACACACAATACTTGCTAAAAGAACACAAGGTTATTTCCTTCATAAACCACTGCAAAGTACTCATCTCAAAGACAACTTTTTGATGAAAACCTTTAGATAATTCAACAATGCAACCAAGCACCAATAAATTTCTTTACATTTTTTCTTTCGATGCTTACAGACTCAAAGGCCATTGAGATCCATTGAACTCTGCCATCTTTCACTCCAACAGCACCATGAGACAGCTGTCCAGGAAGCAAGTTGGGCTCTGGAATGCTCTTACACTCAGGATGTAGCATTTGCAAGAAGGTTGAAACGCTGTAACCTGCAGCACAAGAAGAACTCAGCATTACCTACGAGCAAACCTTCAGAAACTGACCGCTGACAGATCAGTAACTGACAAAAAAAAATTACACTTTTAAGTTCTGCAGCAGGCAAGATGTTTTGCTAGCTGATCACTTTGACTTAACAGAAAGAGTCCGGCTGCTTTGTGCCACAGCAGCAGTTCTTGGTATCTCCCAGCTGCTGACTCTGGGATTGTTCCAGGCTAACCTGTGCAAAATTTGGGAGCTGGAACAGCTAAAATTAGACTCAAGGATGCTAGGTTTCTAAGTCAAAGTTAAACTTTCAAAGTTAGTGTACTATCAAAATACATATATGTTACCATGAGATTCATTTTTTTTGCCGTATTTATAGGAGAAAAGAAATACAACAGAATTTACAAATACTAAGATTCATAACCAACTAATGTGCAATCAATAAGGCAAGATGTGCAATTAAAAATTGATTCTGAGAACATGGGTTGTATTGAGTCTGTACGCCATACAATCAGTTCAGAGAAGTAGTGATTGAAGTTATCTATGCCAATTCAGGGGCCTAATAGCTGCTCCTGAACCTGGTGGTAAGGGACCTAAGGTTTCTGTATCTCCCGCCCAAAGGTAGTAATGAGAAGAGAGCATGGCCTAGATGACGGGGGTCTCAGATTATGGATGCTGCTTTGCAAACCTGTACAACAGTGGAAAGGACTTTGCCCATGATGGACAGACCTGTAACCATCACTTTCTGTCGTCTTTTCCATTCCGAGGCATTGGTCTTTCCATACCAGGCCATAATGCAACCAGTTAGGATACTCTCCATTGTACATCTAGTGATTTTGGTGTCTATGCAAATTTCTAAGAAAGTACAGGGATTTTCATGCCTTTTTTGTGATGACACTTATGTACTGGTCCCAGAACCAATCCTTTGATATGTCAATACCAAGGAATTTAAAGCTACTGATCCTCTTCACTGCTGTTACCCTAATGAGACCTGGCTCATGGGACATGTGGCTTCTTCCCTCCTGTACTCAAAAAGCCAGCTCCTTTGGTTAGGAAGTTACGAAGAACATATTCTGGTTCATCCAACTTATTGTGAAACATGAGGCATCAAGGTGGCACAGCTGATAGAGCTACTGGCTCACAGTTCCAGTGTTGCCCTTTGAAACTGTCCATGTGGAGTTTGCCCATTCTCTCCTTGACCCCGTGGGTGCTTTACTTTCCTCCCATTATCCTAAAGTCATGGAGTTGGTAGGCCTCCTATAAATTACCTCTCATATACAGGTGAGGGGTGGAATCTGAGGGGGAATTGAAGGGAAACAAGAAGTATAAAATGGAGTTAATTTAGGATTACTTTACATGAATGGCTAATGGTGGTTATGTACATAAAAGGCCTCTTCCTGTGCTATATCACTCGATGACCATGATACATTGTATCACAGTATTTATATTCTCTTGGGAAAGATTTTAAAAAAAGATACTCCCAGACTCATTTGAAGGAAGAACTTCCAGGAGATTTTTTATACTTCCCCATTCCAGAACACAAGTTTCTTCTAGGAAATCTTTCTGGCCTTCCTACTGCAGAGAGTGGGAGCTGACACAGCTAAAACCTCAAAATAGGAATGGATGAAGTTTGTTTGGATGATCCTTCACACCCAATTTGACAGGGAAGCCTTGCTTAATCTCCAATGCTTTTACAACAAATAAAGTTTTGAAAGGAAGTGAGGAGACTTTTTATATTAATTTTTCTCAACTTGCTTGCTGTAAGGACCAGAAGGTTAATCTTTAATTCTGTGACAGTTTGGGATGGACCGTGTTCTTACTTGTTACCAACTGACAGGAGGAAATTTGTCAAAGAGGCACTTTGACTAGAAATTCAGTCTGGGCTGCAATACAGAGAAATATCCCAATGCAACATTTCAAAGAAGGCAGTGACATTTTACAGTGTCATGGTAAATTATTCATCCAACGCCCCTAAAAACAGACCATCATGTCATTATCATGATCATCATCGTCCTCGGCACACAAATCTGCTGCTGCGTTTCTCCCCTTAAATGCACACTTCAAATGTATTTATCTGTCTGTAGAGCACTTTAGGATGACCTAAGATTGTGAAAGGTGCAATTGAAATTTGTCTTCCTTTTCAGATAAAAAAAATATATACATAACATGGAGCCTATGTTCTTGTTAAAAATGACTGCAAAGTGAAAGCCTATTTTAATCAAAGATTTGCAGTGATTGAATTTGAGCAATTAAACTGAGTGCATTGCTCCTGGTGAAGGGAAATGTATAAAGCAATTACAGGGATGTTCGTGAATAGGTAACCTCTTCTCATAGCTCATTCCACCCATCATTAATGTGAATACTGCCTGAAACTGCAGCTTTATCCTGAGGCATTTATTCAAAGCAGCTGTCAAATGCTTTGAAAATCTACTTTGGGCTGTTATGCAGTCAGGAAGCTTAAAGATTTTTATTTTGAAAGAAAAGTTCACTCACCACATTCTGACTAAATACTCACAGTGAAGCTGATCTGGGGAAGTTGTCTTAGTGACCTTGTTAAAACACTTAGGAATCAATCAACTTTGATGCTGACAGGAGTGTAGCCTCCAATCAATACTGCTACGTGCCAAACAACAATTTACTGCTGGTGCATTTTATTCCATTTGAAAAGGATGTACTAAACTTGTTTCCCACTAGGATTGATGTCCCATCATACAATAACCCAATTGTTAACTTTAGTAAATAAATGGTCAATAACAGTTTCCAAAATTGTAAAAACTAGATCAACACTTTAAACAGTATGTGAACCAAGGAAAAAGGATGCCATAAAAAATTGCACAGGACATGGAACTGTGGGTTGGATGGGGTGCTGCAGGGGAGGAGATGCACAGTGAGAGGCATAGATGCACAAGAGGAGTTCACAGAATTGTCCATTCACATGATGAGAAGATAATGACAGATGTGACCATCATCAGAGCAAAGCCAGTTCTTTGGTTGGTGTCTCAATGAAATTCCATCACATTGCACGTACAAAATCTGCATTAAAGATTCATAGGTAGAACATTATAGCACAGGACAGGCCCTTTGGCCCATGATGTTGTGCTGACCTTTTAACCTACTTTCAGATCGATCTGACCGTTCCCACCAAAATAACCCTCTATTTTTCTATCATTCAAGATTCAAGACTCAAGATTCAAAAATTTTATTGTCATTCTAACCGTACATCAGCTCTGCAGGGCAGAATGAGACAGCATTTCCCAGGAGCAGTGCAATCATAACTTAACAAATGCAAAAGTAAATAATAAACATAACAATAAATAGTAAAACACAACAGCCACATGTCAGTTAAAAACAAGTTATAAATGTCCAGTGCAAGTTAAAAGTATCCAAAAGTCAGCTAGAGCAGCTATTTAGCAGTCTGACTGCCTGTGGGAGGAAGCTGTTTAGTAGCCTTGTGGTTTTAGTTTTGATGCTCCTGTAACGTTTATCTGATGGCAGAAGAACAAACATGGAGAGGGTGTGCGGGGTCATGTCCTTAGCTAAGAATTTCTTCCTCTACCATCACCAGATTGGCATGGCATTCAAAACACCCTCTACTCCCTATGTAAAGAACTTACCCCTGACATTCCCCTATACTTTCCTCCAATCACCTTAAAATTATGCTCCTTGTAGTAGCCATTTCCGTCCTTGGAAAAAGTCTCTTATCATCTTGTACACCTTTATCAATTCACTCTCATTCTCCTTCACTCCAAACAGAAACCCCCCCCCAGCTTGCTCAATGTATCTTCATAAGACATGTCATGTAGTCTAGACAGCATCCTGGTAAATCTCCTCTGCACCCTTTCTATAATGAGGTAACCAGAACTGAACACAATATTTCAAGTGTGGTCTAACCAGAGTTTTATTAGAGCTGCAACATTGCCTTGTGGCTTATGAACTTAATCCCCCAACTACTTCAGGCAAACACAACATTTGGCTTCTTAACCACCCTATGAACTTGCGTGGCAACTTTGAGAGATCTAGGGACATGGTCCCAGGATCCCTATTTCTCCACACTGACAAGAATCCGATCATTAATCCTGTATTTTGCTTTCAAATTTGGCAAATTTGTCACTTCACACTTTTCTGGGTTGAACTCCATCTTCCACTCCTCAGCCCACCTCTGCATTCTGTAACCTACAACATCCCTCTACACTATCCACAACTCCACCAACCTTCGTGTCACCTGAAAACTTAGTAATTTACCCTTCCACTTCCTCACTGAAGTCATTTATAAAAATCACCATGAGCAGGGGTCCCAGAACATATCCTTGTAGAACAACCCCCAGATAGAATAATCTCCATCTATTGCACCCTCTGCCTTCTATGGGCAAGCCAGTTCTGTATCTACACAACTAAGTTTCCCTCAATCCCATCCTCCTGACTTTGTGAATCTTATTAAACATTTTATAAAGTCCGAATCCTTTACATTTGGATTTAAAGATCCACTCTGCTGCTTTCATCAATATGCTTTGTCACATCCTCAAAGAATTTAATCGGACTCATGAGGCATGACTTACCCCTCACAAAACAATGTTGACTATTCCTAATCAGGCCATGCTCTTCTAAATATTTGTAAATCCTGTCCCTAAGAATCTTCAATAATTTGCCCACCACTGAAATAAGAGTCATTGGTCTATAATTTCCAGGGCTATCCCTAATCCCTTTCTTGAACAAAGGAATAATATTTGCCACCCTCCATTCTTCTGGTATTACTCCTGTAGCCAGTGATGACAGAAAGATCATTGCCAAGGGTGCAGCGATCTCTTCTCTCACTTTGGTCAGGTCCCAGGAACATGTATCCTGATGTTTTTCAAAGGTTTTAGTTTCTTAACATTAGCCAGTTCAAGCATATCAGGGTGTTTTACACTGTCCTCACTGTCCCTCTCACTGGAAATTCTGAAGCAAAGTACTCATTAAGGACATCCACAATCTCCTCCAACTCCAGGCACGTTTCCTCTTCTATCCCTGATTGGTTGTACCCTTACATTGGCCATCCTCCTGCTCTTCACATACATGTAGAGTGCCTTGGATTTTCCTGAACCGTACTCTCTAAGGCCATCTGCCTCCTCTAGCTCTCATAAGTTCATTCTTCAGCTCCTTTCTGGGTGCCTTGAAACTCTCCAGAATCCTGCTTGATCCTTTCTTTCTAAACCTTAATTAAGCTTCTTTCTTCCTCTTGACTAGATGTTCCACATCTCCTGTCAACCATGGTTCCTTCACGCTACCACCCTTTCCCTGCATCAATAGGACAGACCTATCCAAACCCCGCAGAAAGTGCTCCCTAAATAACCTCCACATTTTGGTTGTGCCTTTTCCTGAGTACATCAGTTCCCAATTTATGCTCTCCAGTTCCTTCCGAAAAGCTTCATAACACCCTCGGGGGGACGTCACGTGATGACGTAGGATCGAGACGCTGGAACTCAGCCCTCCCGTAAAAAAGTTCATAAATTAATGTTTAAGTGAAGAAAAGTCAATCAATACTTTTTTAAGGTTACTCATAAACTACTCTGGATTGTTTTAAGCTATGCCTCATAAACAGAGGATGAAGAAAACTACTTCCGCGAAGACCGCTCAAGTTGGAACAGAATCAAGGCCTACTTCTACCGAAGAACCGCGGACTCAGGTACAACACACCACCGGTGGAACAGAAAAGGAGACCGCGGCAGCATCGGCCATTTCTAAAGGAAAGGATCAACGAGAACTGCGCATGCGTAAAGGAATGAGCATGCGCAAACGAGTGCAACCAGAACTACAAAACCCAGCAACGACTGAAACCGACAGTGAAAGTGAATCTGAGAGAGAGCCAGACTCTCTGGAAAAATCAGACGAAGATGGAGATGAAAGTTCCTCTGAAAATACAAAAAAGACTTTGAGGCAAATAATGCATAAATTAGAAAAATTAAATGCATTAAAAGTAATTAAAGAAAAAATAACAAAAATGGAGGCTATGTTTGATAAAATGACACAGAAACAGGAAAAAATGGAAAAGAAAATTACAGATTTGGAAGTCAAAGTGGAAGAAATGGATGGAAGAATGAAGAAGATGGAAGATGATAATGATGCCTGGACATCAGAAAGAAAACAACTCGTGGGAAAAATTGATAAACTCGAAAATTTTAGTAGACGCAACAATATTAAAATT
Source organism: Hypanus sabinus (assembly GCF_030144855.1). NCBI lineage: Eukaryota > Metazoa > Chordata > Chondrichthyes > Myliobatiformes > Dasyatidae > Hypanus > Hypanus sabinus. The sequence goes on from NC_082732.1 coordinate 8,835,490, forward strand.
GTTGGACTTAAAGAAGGTACCGAAGGAGAAGACCCAATAAACTTTTTTCAAAAATGAATACCTGAAAAATTGGAAATGGGAGAAGAAACTTCAATTGAGATTGAAAGGGTGCACAGAGCTTTAAGACCAAGATCTCAAGGTGATCAAAATACGCGATCAATTTTGATAAGATGTTTAAGATACCAGGATAAAGAAAAGATTTTGAAGGCAGCTGCCCAAGGTGCTAAAAGAAGAAAAGGTCCATTGATGATAGCAGAGAAACCAGTTCTTTTTTATCCTGATATAAGTTATAACCTTTTGAAGAGAAAGAAAGAATTCAATCCAGCTAAAAATGTTTTATGGAAAAAAGGTTATAAGTTTTTAATGCGTCACCCAGCAACACTGATAATTTTTTTGGAGGAGGGAAAAAGATTTTTTTCTGATTGTCGAGAAGCAGAGGTGTTCGCACAAAAACTCCCATTTCTTTGCTAATTAAACGTAGAGACTTTTAAATGTAATGGTTAAAGATGAAGACAGAGATAGCGAATGGAACTGATGGATATTTAAGGATGATATAAGGGAGAAAAGTAAAATTTTATAAATAATAACTGAGAATAGTCTGTTTTTTTTATGTATATATACTTTTTATGTTGCGGGGGGGCTGGGGAGCTTTGAATCGGTTACTACGGGATTCACGTGTGTAATCATGGCGATTGCCATGACCCGTACAATAGAGGTGGGTAATGTTGTGTTTTTTTTCTTTCACAACATTAGTAGGGGGGTATTTTGTTTTTTTCTTTATTTTCTATTTTTCTTCTATTCTTTTGCCTGGATGATTGGTGGGGACACACATAGCAACATGGAGACTTCTAAAAAGATTTCCCAGGATACAATGAAAGTTGAAAGATTAGATATTATTATAGATTGGAGTAACATAATTAAAAATAATGACTAATCTATTGAATTTTTTAAGTTTTAATGTTAATGGGCTTAATGGACCAATAAAAAGAAAGTATTTTAACATATATTAAAAAAATGAAAATAGATATAGCTTTCTTACAAGAAACTCATTTAACGGATATAGAACATCAGAAATTAAAAAGAGACTGGGTTGGAAATGTTATTGCAGCTTCATTTAACTCAAAGGCGAGAGGAGTTGCAATTTTGGTTAATAAAAATTTACCAATTAAAATACAAAATGTATTAACTGATTCGGCAGGAAGATATTTAATTATACATTGTCAAATTTTTTCAGAACAATGGACTCTTATGAATATTTATGCACCAAATGAAAATGATGTAAAATTTATACAGGAGGTCTTTTTGAATTTGGCTAATGCACATGATAAAATATTAATAGGTGGAGATTTTAATTTTTGTTTAGATCCAGTTTTAGATAGATCAACAAAGGCTATTACAAAATCAAAAGTAGCAAAATTAACTCTATCATTGATGAAAGATTTAAATTTGATTGATATATGGAGAAGAATCAATCCAAAAGAAAGGGATTATTCATTCTATTCAAATAGACATAAAACATACTCAAGGATAGATTTTTTCCTATTATCAACAAATACTCAAGATAGAGTGAAAAATGTGGAATATAAAGCAAGAATATTGTCTGATCACTCTCCTTTAATAATGACAATGACAATGATAGATAAAGAGGAATCAATTTATAGATGGAGATTTAATTCAATTCTACTAAAACGTCAAGATTTTTGTGATTTTATGAAAAAGCAGATTCAGTTCTTTTTAGATACAAATTTACATTCAGTTGATGATAAATTTATATTGTGGGAAGCAATGAAAGCATATTTGAGAGGCCAGATAATAAGTTATACTTCTAAAATTAAGAAGGAATATATGATAGAAATAGATCAATTGGAAAAAGAGATTATAAAATTAGAAAAAGAATCTCAAAGAAATATGACAGAAGAAAAATGAAGACAACTTATTAATAAGAAGTTAAAATATAATACACTCCAGACATATCAAACAGAAAAAGCAATTATGAGAACTAAACAGAGATATTATGAACTAGGTGAAAGATCACATAAAGTTCTTGCATGGCAGTTAAAAACAGATCAGATTTCCAAACCAATAAATGCAATTCGAACAAAAGTGAATGAAATTATTTATAAGCCTCTAGAAATTAATGAGGCTTTTAAGAATTTTTATTCTGAGTTGTATAAATCAGAATCAAAGAATGATGATGTTAAGATAGAAGAATTTTTATCACAAATAACGCTTCCAAAATTAAATACAGAAGAACAGAAGGGATTAGATACGCCTTTTACATTGAAGGAAGTTGAGGAAGCTTTGGGATCACTTCAAAATCTCCAGGAGAAGATGGTTTTCCACCTGAATTTTATAAAAAGTTTAAAGATTTATTAATTCCTCCTTTTATGGAGTTAATATATCAAGCGGAAAGAACGCATAAACTTCCAGAATCTTTTTCAACAGCTATTTTAATAGTATTGCCAAAAAAAGATAGAGACCTTTTAAAACCAGCATCATATAGACCTATTTCTTTATTAAACACCGATTATAAAATAATAGCAAAAATCTTATCTAATAGATTATCTAAATGCTTACCAAAATTAGTGCATATGGATCAAACAGGATTTATCAAAAATAGACAATCGGCAGATAATGTAACCTGGTTATTTAGTATAATCCATTTAGCGCAAAAGAGGGAGGAAATGAGTGTGGCAGTTGCTTTAGATGCAGAAAAAGAATTTGATAGATTGGAATGGGATTTTTTATTTAAGGTATTGGAAAAATATGGATTAGGAACATCATTTATAAAATGGATTAAAACCTTAAATACTAATCCCAAAGCTAAAGTAGTGACAAATGGTCAAATTTCAACATCATTTCAGTTAACAAGATCAACTAGGCAAGGTTGCCCATTATCACCTGCTTTGTTTGTGTTGGCAATAGAACCACTAGCTGAATTAATTAGAATGGATCCAGATATTAAGGGTTTCAGAGTTAATCAGGAAGAATACAAGATTAACTTATTTGCTGATGATGTTCTACTTTATTTAACAGATCCATTACATTCACTACGCAAATTATCCTATAGATTAGAAGAATATGGGAAAATATCGGGTTATAAAATAAATTGGGATAAAAGTGAAATTTTACCTCTTACTAAAGGAGATTATAATCAATGTCGATTAATAACTCAATTTAGATGGCCAGCAAATGGTATAAAATATTTAGGTATAAGAGTTGATAATGACATAAAAAACTTATACAAATTAAATTATTTACCACTTTTGAAAAAAATTCAGGAAGATCTTGATAAATGGATGGCATTACCAATAACATTAGTAGGTAGAGTAAATACTATAAAAATGAATATATTCCCTAGACTACAATATTTATTTCAATCATTACCAATACAATTACCCCAGAAGTTTTTTCAAGAGTTAAACAAATATGTGAGGAAATTTCTCTGGAAAGGTAAGATGTCAAGAATATCGTTGGAAAAATTGACATGGAAATTTGATCTAGGAGGATTACAACTTCCAAATTTTAAGAATTATTATAAAGCAAATCAACTTAGATTTATTGCATCTTTTTTCGAGAAAGATAAACCGGCATGGGTTAGAATAGAACTAGATAAAATAGGAGAAAACGTACCAGAAGATTTTATATACAAATGGGAATCTAAATGGATACGGGAAAAGAAAGAATCTCCTATATTAAAACATTTGATTGATTTATGGAATAAGATAAATGTTGATGATGAGACAAAAAATCTTTATTAGCAGAGATCTTTAATTCAAAATAGACTTATTCCTTTCACAATGGACAATCAACTTTTATATAATTGGATTCAAAAAGGGATTAGATATATAGGGAATTGTTTTGAAGGAGGTATATTAATGTCATTTGATCAATTAAAGAATAAATATAAAGTATCAAATAATACTTTATTTTGTTACTTTCAATTAAGGGCTTATTTAAGAGAAAAATTAGGTCAAACAATGTTATTGCCGAAACCTAATGAAATAGAAATTTTAATTCAAAAAGGAAATATTAAAAAAATTGTATCTTGTATGTATAATTTGATTCAAAAACAGGCAATTAAACAAGGAGTTCATAAGTCAAGACAAAAATGGGAAAGTGATTTGAATATTAAAATTGAAGAAACAAATTGGTCAAGACTATGTCTTGATAGTATGACAAATACAATAAATGTTCGGTTAAGATTAGTGCAGTATAATTTTCTACATCAATTATATATTACACCACAAAAAATAAATAAATTAAATCCAAACTTATCGGATCAGTGTTTCCGATGTAACCAGGAAACTGGTACTTTTTTACATTCTACATGGTCTTGTTCTAAAATTCAACCTTTTTGGACAAATTTAAGACTTTTACTGGAACAAATTACAGGAACACAATTTCCTCATAATCCAATATTACTCTTATTAGGTGATATTGAAGGGATAAAACCAAAACTCAAACTAAATAAATACCAGAAAGAATTTATAAAAATTGCACTGGCAGTAGCCAAAAAAGCTATTGCAGTTACTTGGAAATCGGATACATATTTAAGTATAGACTCTTGGAAGAAAGAAATCTATGGTTGTATTTCATTAGAAAAAATTACTTATAATTTAAGAGATAAATATGAAACATTTCTGAAAATTTGGAGCCCTTATTTACAAAAGACAGGATTAAATCTATAAATGTTCTGAAGATGAAACAATTGGTTATTTGGGGAAAGAAATAAATATACATATTAAAGTTATTACGAATTCCATGGAGCAGGTGGAGATCTTCTAACAACCAGGCATTCTTTCTTTCTTTTTTTTTCTATAGGGCAGTTAGGGGGGAGGGGATAAGGGGAGGGGGGAAGGGTTATATACATTGTTTTTCCATACTTCATTTTGTAACTACTTAAAAATGCAATAAAAAAAGTTTTAAAAAAAACACCCTCTCTCCCAATTAAATACTTTCTCATACCATCTGCGCCTTTCCCTGCCCAAGAGTATGGTAAAGGTCAGGGAATTGTGGTCACTGTCTCACATACTGAGAGATCTGTCATGTGACCAGGTTCATTGCCAAGTACTAGATCCAGTATGGCATCTCCTCTAGTTGGTCTGCCTACATACTGGGTTAGGAATTTGTCCTGGACCTAACAAATTCTGCACAGTGGAAACCTTCTGCACTAAGGAGGTGCCAATCAATATTAGGAAAGTTGATGACCACCATGACAACAATCCAGCAATACTATTAGTTTTGCACCTTTCCAAAATCTGCTTCCTGAACTGTTCCTCAGTGCCTCTGTTGATTTGTGGGGGGGGGGGGGTACTCCCAATAGAATGATTGCTCCCTTCCTGCTTCTGACTTCCACTGAGAGTAAATCAGTTGACCATACCCTCATGGCATCCTTCCTTTCTGCAGCTGTCATAATATCCTTGATTAGTAATGCCACTTCCTCAACTTTTTTTTTTATCTCCCTCCCTGTTCCTTTCAAAACATATAAACTCCAGAGCATTCAGCTGCCATTCCTTTCCTTGTGACAGCCAAGATTCTGTAATGGCCACAAGTTGAGTTCCATATACTGACCTATCCACTAATTCATCACCCTTGTTTCTGAAATAGACACACTTCCACCCACTCCACATTTTCTAGCATATTAAGTAAAAAATTAATGTTTCTACTCCAAACTTTTGAAGAAAGAATAAAATTAATATTTTAGTATGTTTCATTATAAAATATAAACGTGAGTTTGTGATGATTTCAATGCCAATTCACAACAAGATATAGAAGCAAAATTGCGCCATTTGGACCATCGTGTCTGCTTTGCCATTTCATCATGGGTGATCCAATTTTCCTCTCAGGCCCAATCTCCTGCCTTCTCCCCACATTCCTTCAGGCTCTGACTAATCAAGAATCTATCAACCTCTGCCTTCGATATACATAAAGACTTGGCCTCCACAGCTGCCTATGGCAAAGAATTCCACAGAAGAAATTCCTCCTCATCTCTGTTCTGAAAGTACGCCCCCCTATTTGGAGGCTGTGTCTACTGGCCTTAGACTCTCTCACCAGAGGAATATCCTCTCCACATTCACTCTAAGGCCTTTCACCATTCAATCAGTTTCAATGAGGCCACTGCTCATTCTTCTGAATTCCAGTGAATACAGAGTGAGAGCCATCAAATGCTCTTAACAACCATTCAATCCTGGGAGCATTTTAGTGACCCTCATCTGAACCCACTCCAGCGTCAGAACATCCTTTCTAAGATAGGAGGCCTGAAACTGCTCACAATACTCCAAGTGAGGCTTCACCAGTGCCTTATCAACATTACCTTCTTGTTTTTTATATTCTAGTCCTCTCGAAATGACTGCTAACATTGCACTTGCCTTCCTCACCACAGACTCAACCTGCAAATTAATCTTTATGGAATCCTACACAAGGACTCCCAAGTCCATTTGCACCTCAGTTTTTGTATTTTCTATCCATTTAGAAAACAGTCAACCCTTTCATTCCTTCTACCAAAGTGCGTGACCATATGCTTCCTGAGACTGTATGCTGTCTGCTATTTCTTTGCTCATTCTCTTAATCTAAGACCTCCTGTAGCCAGTCTACTCCCTCAAAACTACCTGTACCTCTGCCTATCTTCATATTGTCTGCAAACTTTGTAACAAAGCCATCAATTCCATTATCCAAATCATTGACATATAATGTAAAAAGGATCGGTCCCAACACAGACACCTGTGGAACACCACTAGTCACTGGAACCCATCCAGAAAAGGTTCTCTTTATTCCCACTCTTTGCCTCCTGCCAATCAGCCACAGCTTTGTCCGTGCTACAATTCACCTTGAACTTGGTTGAGCTCACTGCCTACTAGTCTCCCTTGATCACTGCCTCACACAAACACATTTTCAGCTGCTGCGCTGATGTTGTGGCTTCCCCACTCCTGTTTCTATCAGACAGATCACCTCTCATCACTCCGTGTCACACTCTTTACCACAATTCCATGTAAAATAGGAGGAGGCCACTTTGGCTTTTCAACCCCATCAATGCCAGCTCACCGCACAAACCCATTCCCCACTAATTTTCCCAATATCCTGCAGCATTCTCTACCATCCCCATCACCTTCCCTATGCTCTGCCACTCACCAACATACTGGTTGGAACTGGCAGTGGATAATTGACCCGGAAGCCACACTTCTTTGGGAACCAGAGCACCTCAAGGAAGCCTATGCGGTTACAGGAAGCCAACTTCACACAGACAGAGAGGGAGATCGGGACTGAACCCTGTTCACTGGACCTGTGAGGCTGCAGCTCTTCTAGAAGTGCCACTGTACCATCCTAACTGTCCCTCAAGTCTTTATGCCCAATTAATTTGCATCTCTACTTCAAAAGTCTCAGCTGTCTAACCTTTGGTTCTCTTTTTACTGTTTCATTTCTGCACCATTGATCTGCTCAAGCAAGCTCTTGTTTCCACCTTTAACACTTTGGTCGCTGTTCAAACTACTATTCACATACAGTCTGCTGTTTCAGTGACTCCCAGGGGACATTGATTTAAATAAATTTGCTAGACAGTGGCTTCTGTCTTTAGCCATGCAATTCGCGTGACCAGACGAATCACTACTGTCCATTAACACTGGTACCAGTCTGGGATCATCCCTGACGATCTTCCAACATGCCCTCAGCTTTCCTGAGTGTCCTGCTTTCTAGTGCTATGCTGTCTCTTCATTGGATGCCCCAGGGGTGCTGTGGTCTTTGGTGATACAAGAGACACTGTAGATGTTGGAATCTGGAGCAAAACACAAGGAGGAACTCAGCAGCCCAGCAGCATCTGTGCAGGGAGATAGACAGTCAATGTTTTGACCCGAGACATCGACCGTTCAGTTTTCACTGCAGATGCTGCCTGATCTGCTGAGCTCCTCCAGTAACTTGTAGTTTGGTCTTCCATAGGCTTTGCATCCCTGAAGTTGGAAAGCTTGCTTGGTGGTCTAAACCTATTGCAAGTACAGCCCCATTCTGACGCATGGGAGGAACTGGCTGCTAGCAGACAGGCAATTAATTACTTTTTCTATTATTTAACTTAGTTTTATTTAACTAAATTGACTTTTAGTTAACTCTTTTAGTCCTTCAAATGAAAAATAATTTTAATGTGACATTTCTATTTCTATCTTCAAGCCGTGCGGCCCAGCAATTCTCCGATTTAATCCTAGCCTAATCACAGGACATTTCACCAGGACCAAACAACCTCTCAACAGGTAGGTCTTCAGACTGTCAGAGGAAACCGGGAGTTCCTGGTAGAAACCCATGCGGTGACAGGCAGCGGCGCAATCTGACCCTTTGACCACATGGTCCAGCACTCACTAGGACCACCTCCATGACTACGATTGCTCCTGCCTCTGCTCATATGCTGCTGAAAATTTCATTTGTGCTTTTGTCAGGTTCAATCCTGACTTCAGGTGCTGTCTGTATGGAATTTGCAGATTCTCTCTTGAGATCTTAGTGTTCTTCCCCAGTGTTCAGGTTTCCTCCAATATTCCAGATACAAGTAAGCTGGTTAGTTAATTGGCCATTGTAACTTGGTGAGTAGCAAAATATGGGGAGGAATTGATGGTAATGTGATGGGGAGTAAAATGAGATCAGAAGGAACTGGTTTGCACAGACTATTTGTGTGTTGTGTGACTCAGTGACTGCATGGCTTTAGTCCAGTTTTGAGTGCTCAAGTGACCTTCTCCCTTTTCCTCCTCAGAGAGAACCTGGGGTCATCCAAACCTCTGTTTCCCATTTAACTGCTGTGAATTACAGGTCTAATGACTCAAAGTTAGAACAAATACAAATGCAAATTTCAATTGCCTAACTTCTCTCTGCTCTCAACTAGAATTTTAAACTGATAGCCTAAATAAATATCTACTGTGAAAATCGGTTTGGTTTTATCACCAAACCCTTCATGATTAAGAAAATTTCCACTGAATATTCATCTGCCTCCCATCTTATAGCTTGCTAAACTTGTGACTCTCAATCTCAGTGGCTTTCACATCCTTTCTCGAAGAAACATCAAAACTTGCACTCAATACTTCAGACTGTGCCCTCATTACTGGTTTGTACAAAGCGATCACCTCTACAATTTGTATTTTTTACTGGATGAATTTGTTTAATTGGAAAACTACATGAAACAGTGTATTTTGGATGATTGCAGTTTCAGGGCACATATTAAGATTGCTATGGTAGTAAACTGGTTGTAAAATTGTGACAAATCGCCAAAAATAATTTGGCTGCAGATTCTCGCTGCTTCTCTCAGTTTCTGAGTTTCACCAACAGATAAAACAAAGAAGAGCACAATACTAAAGAGAACTAGATGGGGTAGGAAAGAGGTGAACAGATTATTAACATATCAGTTAGCAACTAACTGTCATGGTCCAGACTGGTTCCCCTTTAAATTTAGTTAGGTTGCGATCCGGACCATTGACGCCTCGTTTCCTTTTAATTCTGTTTCACTCTGTGGTGAACTACATGTACCTGTCTGGACACGCCCCCTGCTGACTGCTCCTGTGGCTCCTCCCACAGACCCCTGTATAAAGGCGATTGAGGCCTGAGCCCAGCCCTCAGTCTCCAGGATGTAGTATGGTGGTCAACTACTGCTTGTTCTTTCTTCCAGTCAATAAAAGCCAAAATCTCGCCTCACGCCTCGGAGAGTTATTGATGGTGCATCACATGCGTCCCTTGAGCTTGGCAATCAAGGTAATCTACCCTCGACCCGAACCGGCAGCTTATAAGCCCTTGGCTTTAGCCGGTCGGGGCAAGAGTGTTAAGAAGCCTTCGCAAGTCACCACCGTCGCTACGACAAGCCAGAGTGATCCAGCCCGTATTGGATACCAGCAATTCACCTTCCGTCACCAGAGTGACCCAGCCCGTATCGGAGTACCAGCAATTCACCTTCCGTCACCAGAGTGACCCAGCCCGCATCGGAGTACCAGCAATTCACCTTCCGTCACCAGAGTGATCCAGCCCACATCGGAGTACCAGCAATTCACCTTCCGTCACCAGAGTGACCCAGCCCGCATCGGAGTACCAGCAATTCACCTTCCGTCACCAGAGTGATCCAGCCCACATCGGAGTACCAACAATTCACCTTCCGTCACCAGAGTGATCCAGCCCGTATCGGATACCAGCAATTCACCTTCCGTCACCAGAGTGATCCAGCCCGTAACGGATACCAGCAATTCACCTTCCGTCACCAGAGTGATCCAGCCCGTATTGGATACCAGCAATTCACCTTCCGTCACCAGAGTGATCCAGCCCGTATTGGATACCAGCAATTCACCTTCCGTCACCACAGTGACCCAGCCCGCATCGGAGTACCAGCAATTCACCTTCCCTCACCAGAGTGACCCAGCCCGCATCGGAGTACCAGCAATTCACCTTCCGTCACCACAGTGACCCAGCCCGCATCGGAGTACCAGCAATTCACCTTCCGTCACCAGAGTGATCCAGCCCGTATCGGATACCAGCAATTCACCTTCCGTCACCAGAGTGACCCAGCCCGCATCGGAGTACCAGCAATTCACCTTCCGTCACCAGAGTGACCCAGCCCGCATCGGAGTACCAGCAATTCACCTTCCGTCACCAGAGTGACCCAGCCCGCATCGGAGTACCAGCAATTCACCTTCCGTCACCAGAGTGACCCAGCCCGCATCGGAGTACCAGCAATTCACCTTCCGTCACCAGAGTGACCCAGCCCGTATCGGATACCAGCAATTCACCTTCCGTCACCAGAGTGACCCAGCCCGTATTGGATACCAGCAATTCACCTTCCGTCACCAGAGTGACCCAGCCCGCATCGGAGTACCAACAATTCACCTTCCGTCACCAGAGTGACCCAGCCCGCATCGGAGTACCAGCAATTCACCTTCCGTCACCAGAGTGATCCAGCCCGTATCGGATACCAGCAATTCACCTTCCGTCACCAGAGTGATCCAGCCCGCATCGGAGTACCAGCAATTCACCTTCCGTCACCAGAGTGACCCAGCCCGCATCGGAGTACCAGCAATTCACCTTCCGTCACCAGAGTGATCCAGCCCGTATCGGATACCAGCAATTCACCTTCCGTCACCAGAGTGACCCAGCCCGTATTGGATACCAGCAATTCACCTTCCGTCACCAGAGTGACCCAGCCCGTATCGGAGTACCAGCAATTCACCTTCCGTCACCAGAGTGACCCAGCCCGCATCGGAGTACCAGCAATTCACCTTCCATCACCAGTAACCCAGCACACATCGGAGTACCAGCAATTCACCTTCCGTCACCAGAGTGATCCAGCCCGCATCGGAGTACCAGCAATTCACCTTCCGTCACCAGAGTGACCCAGCCCGCATCGGAGTACCAGCAATTCACCTTCCGTCACCAGAGTGACCCAGCCCGCATCGGAGTACCAGCAATTCACCTTCCGTCACCAGAGTGACCCAGCCCGCATCGGAGTACCAGCAATTCACCTTCCGTCACCAGAGTGATCCAGCCCGTATCGGATACCAGCAATTCACCTTCCGTCACCAGAGTGATCCAGCCCGCATCGGAGTACCAGCAATTCACCTTCCGTCACCAGAGTGACCCAGCCCGCATCGGAGTACCAGCAATTCACCTTCCGTCACCAGAGTGATCCAGCCCGTATCGGATACCAGCAATTCACCTTCCGTCACCAGAGTGACCCAGCCCGTATTGGATACCAGCAATTCACCTTCCGTCACCAGAGTGACCCAGCCCGCATCGGAGTACCAACAATTCACCTTCCGTCACCAGAGTGACCCAGCCCGCATCGGAGTACCAGCAATTCACCTTCCGTCACCAGAGTGATCCAGCCCGCATCGGAGTACCAGCAATTCACCTTCCGTCACCAGAGTGACCCAGCCCGCATCGGAGTACCAGCAATTCACCTTCCGTCACCAGAGTGACCCAGCCCGCATCGGAGTACCAGCAATTCACCTTCCGTCACCAGAGTGATCCAGCCCGTATCGGATACCAGCAATTCACCTTCCGTCACCAGAGTGATCCAGCCCGTATTGGATACCAGCAATTCACCTTCCGTCACCAGAGTGACCCAGCCCGCATCGGAGTACCAACAATTCACCTTCCGTCACCAGAGTGATCCAGCCCGTATCGGATACCAGCAATTCACCTTCCGTCACCAGAGTGACCCAGCCCGCATCGGAGTACCAACAATTCACCTTCCGTCACCAGAGTGATCCAGCCCGCATCGGAGTACCAGCAATGCACCTTCCGTCACCGGAGTGACCCAGCCCGCATCGGAGTACCAGCAATTCACCTTCCGTCACCAGAGTGATCCAGCCCGCATCGGAGTACCAGCAATTCACCTTCCATGACCAGAGTGACCCAGCCCGTATCGGAGTACCAGCAATTCACCTTCCGTCGCCAGAGTGACCCAGCCCGCATCGGAGTACCAGCAATTCACCTTCCATCAGCAGAGTGATCCAGCCCGTATCGGATACCAGCAATACACATTCCGTCACCAGAGTGATCCAGCCCGTATCGGAGTACCAGCAATACACATTCCGTCACCAGAGTGATCCAGCCCGCATCGGAGTACCAGCAATTCACCTTCCGTCACCAGAGTGATCCAGCCCACATCGGAGTACCAGCAATTCACCTTCCGTCACCAGAGTGATCCAGCCCGCATCGGAGTACCAGCAATTCACCTTCCGTCACCAGAGTGACCCAGCCCGCATCGGAGTACCAACAATTCACCTTCCGTCACCAGAGTGATCCAGCCCGTATCGGATACCAGCAATTCACCTTCCGTCACCAGAGTGACCCAGCCCGCATCGGAGTACCAACAATTCACCTTCCGTCACCAGAGTGATCCAGCCCGCATCGGAGTACCAGCAATTCACCTTCCATCACCGGAGTGACCCAGCCCGCATCGGAGTACCAGCAATTCACCTTCCGTCACCAGAGTGATCCAGCCCGCATTGGAGTACCAGCAATTCACCTTCCATGACCAGAGTGACCCAGCCCGTATCGGAGTACCAGCAATTCACCTTCCGTCGCCAGAGTGACCCAGCCCGCATCGGAGTACCAGCAATTCACCTTCCATCAGCAGAGTGATCCAGCCCGTATCGGATACCAGCAATACACATTCCGTCACCAGAGTGATCCAGCCCGTATCGGAGTACCAGCAATACACATTCCGTCACCAGAGTGATCCAGCCCGCATCGGAGTACCAGCAATTCACCTTCCGTCACCAGAGTGATCCAGCCCACATCGGAGTACCAGCAATTCACCTTCCATCACCAGAGTGGTTCCGGGCAAGGTCAATCTACCAGGGGTGAGTTGAAGGCAGAGTCTTGACTCGACGTTTATGCCCCTTGACTGTGTCTACCCCCGAAGAAGAGCCCTGGCTCGGTGCCTGAGCTGAAGGCAGAGTCCTGGCTCAATGTCATGCCCAGTGTCCATGTCTACCCTTTGAAGAAGTCCTGGCTCGGTGCCTGAGCTGAAGGCGGAGTCCTGACTCGATGTTCCTGCCTGTTGTCTGTGTCTACCCCTAGAAGAGTCCCGGCTTGATGCCTGATCTGAATGAGGAGTCCTGGGTTAAGATTCCTTGTCCTGTGTTTAGGGTCCATGTTTCTGGCTGCAGTGATCCATGGTATCCAAGTGTCTGGCGGCGGGGAATCAAGGTCCCCAGGTCCAAGTCCAAGGGCCGTGGCTGTCCATGATCCCCCCGTCCAAGACCAAGGTCCACAGCTGTCCATGTTCCCCCCGTCCAAGTCCAAGGTCCCCGGCTGTCCATGTTCCCCCCATCCAAGTCCAAGGTCCGCGGCTGTCCATGTTCCCCCCATCCAAGTCCAAGGTCCGCGGCTGTCCATGCTCCTCCCAAGTCCAAGGTCCCCGGCTGTCCATGTTCCCCCCATCCAAGTCCAAGGTCCGCGGCTGTCCATGTTCCCCCCATCCAAGTCCAAGGTCCGCGGCTGTCCATGCTCCTCCCAAGTCCAAGGTCCGCGGCTGTCCATGCTCCTCCCAAGTCCAAGGTCCGCGGCTGTCCATGCTCCCCCCGTCCAAGTCCAAGGTCCGCGGCTGTCCATGTTCCCCCCATCCAAGTCCAAGGTCCGCGGCTGTCCATGCTCCTCCCAAGTCCAAGGTCCGCGGCTGTCCATGCTCCCCCCAAGTCCAAGGTCCGCGGCTGTCCATGCTCCTCCCAAGTCCAAGGTCCGCGGCTGTCCATGCTCCTCCCAAGTCCAAGGTCCGCGGCTGTCCATGCTCCCCCCCGTCCAAGTCCAAGGTCCGCGGCTGTCCATGATCCCCCCGTCCAAGACCAAGGTCCACAGCTGTCCATGTTCCCCCCGTCCAAGTCCAAGGTCCCCGGCTGTCCATGTTCCCCCCGTCCAAGTCCAAGGTCCGCGGCTGTCCATGTTCCCCCCGTCCAAGACCAAGGTCCGCGGCTGTCCATGATCCCCCCGTCCAAGACCAAGGTCCACAGCTGTCCATGTTCCCCCTGTCCAAGTCCAAGGTCCACGGCTGTCCATGTTCCCCCCTGTCCAAGTCCAAGGTCCGCGGCTGTCCATGCTCCTCCCAAGTCCAAGGTCCGCGGCTGTCCATGTTCCCCCTGTCCAAGTCCAAGGTCCACGGCTGTCCATGTTCCCCCCTGTCCAAGTCCAAGGTCCACGGCTGTCCATGCTCCTCCCAAGTCCAAGGTCCGCGGCTGTCCATGTTCCCCCCGTCCAAGTCCAAGGTCCACGGCTGTCCATGCTCCTCCCAAGTGCAAGGTCCGCGGCTGTCCATGCTCCTCCCAAGTCCAAGGTCCGCGGCTGTCCATGTTCCCCCCGTCCAAGTCCAAGGTCCGCGGCTGTCCATGTTCCCCCCGTCCAAGTCCAAGGTCCACAGCTGTCCATGCTCCTCCCAAGTCCAAGGTCCGCGGCTGTCCATGTTCCCCCCGTCCAAGTCCAAGGTCCACAGCTGTCCATGCTCCTCCCAAGTCCAAGGTCCGCGGCTGTCCATGTTCCCCCCGTCCAAGTCCAAGGTCCACAGCTGTCCATGCTCTCCCCGTCCAAGTCCAAGGTCCACAGCTGTCCATGTTCCCCCCGTCCAAGTCCAAGGTCCACAGCTGTCCATGTTCCCCCGTCCAAGTCCAAGGTCCACAGCTGTCCATGTTCCCCCCGTCCAAGTCCAAGGTCCACGGCTGTCCATGTTCCCCCCGTCCAAGTCCAAGGTCCACGGCTGTCCATGCTCCTCCCAAGTCCAAGGTCCGCGGCTGTCCATGTTCCCCCCGTCCAAGTCCAAGGTCCGCGGCTGTCCATGTTCCCCCCGTCCAAGGTCCGCGGCTGTCCATGCTCTCCCCGTCCAAGTCCAAGGTCCGCGGCTGTCCATGCTCCCCCTGTCCAAGTCCAAGGTCCGCGGCTGTCCATGTTCCCCCCGTCCAAGTCCAAGGTCCGCGGCTGTCCATGTTCCCCCTGTCCAAGTCCAAGGTCCGCGGCTGTCCATGTTCCCCCCGTCCAAGGTCCGCGGCTGTCCATGCTCTCCCCGTCCAAGTCCAAGGTCCGCGGCTGTCCATGCTCCCCCTGTCCAAGTCCAAGGTCCTCGGCTGTCCATGTTCCCCCCGTCCAAGTCCAAGGTCCGCGGCTGTCCATGTTCCCCCCCGTCCAAGTCCAAGGTCCGCGGCTGTCCATGCTCCTCCCAAGTCCAAGGTCCGCGGCTGTCCATGTTCCCCCCGTCCAAGGTCCACAGCTGTCCATGTTCCCCCCGTCCAAGACCAAGGTCCGCGGCTGTCCATGTTCCCCCCGTCCAAGGTCCACAGCTGTCCGTGTTCCCCCCTGTCCAAGTCCAAGGTCCACGGCTGTCCTTGTTCCCCCCGTCCAAGTCCAAGGTACACGGCTGTCCATGTTCCTCCCAAGTCCAAGGTCCGCGGCTGTCCATGTTCCCCCTGTCCAAGTCCAAGGTCCACGGCTGTCCATGCTCCTCCCAAGTCCAAGGTCCGCGGCTGTCCATGTTCCCCCCCGTCCAAGTCCAAGGTCCACGGCTGTCCATGCTCCTCCCAAGTCCAAGGTCCGCGGCTGTCCATGTTCCCCCCATCCAAGTCCAAGGTCCGCGGCTGTCCATGTTCCCCCCGTCCAAGTCCAAGGTCCACAGCTGTCCATGCTCCTCCCAAGTCCAAGGTCCGCGGCTGTCCATGTTCCCCCCGTCCAAGTCCAAGGTCCGCGGCTGTCCATGTTCCCCCCGTCCAAGTCCAAGGTCCACGGCTGTCCATGTTCCCCCTGTCCAAGTCCCTAGTCCAAGGTTCATGTTCCTCTTTGTCTTTGATCTCCCGATCTCTGTGTAGTGAGTAATAGACACTATTTTATTGTACCTAAGAAACACGTGTTTGTGTCCTGCATGTAGGTCCTCTCCCAGCACCCTTGTCCCCACCCCGTGACACTAACAAGCTGCTGGAGGTACTCAGTGAGTCAGTCAGTACCTGTGGCTGGAAATATGGTCCAGATAACGGGTCCTAACCCAAACCATTGACAACCTCCCTCTGCAGATGCTGCCTGACTCACTGAGTTCCTCCAGCATATTGTTGATGTCCCAGATTCCAGCATCTGCAGTCTCTTGTGTCAATCAAATTAGCAAGCAGAAAGAAGATACACCAGTTCATTGAGACTGTCCCAAACATAACTGTCATGACATCATGATCAGATCCTTTCTCTACTCTTGGAGCTCCCCACTCTCCATGCCCACAGGGCAATTAATCTCCTACACAGTCCTGCTAAGTTAAAAACTGCTCACATGCTGCATCAATAAGCTACTCCAAATGAGCTATGCACAGAGAAAGGATGTGAATAGATTCTTCTCTTACCAGAAGGTAGACATTGAGCTCCACCTGGCTTCACCAGCTCTGGGTTACTGCCAATGGCCTTACAAATCTTACACAGATTCCCAATTTCTTGGAACAGGTCGAAGGTCTCATCATAGATGACACTGCCCTTTCAGGAGAGAAAGAGAAAGAAATGGGTGAAGAAGGAACCTGTCTCCTATCAAAAATAAGCCAAAGAGAAAAAGAAATGAACGCACGCTGAATAAGTGTGATGGAAAAGCAGTTATGTACCATATCTCCTATCACATGGTTATCTTGTTTCCTTGTGCGATTCACTCCCAGAATCCCAAACACAACAAAAACCATGGCTCCCGTGTCCACTAGGGGGCGCACAGCTGGTTTCCCGCAGCCATCATTCAGGCAGGGATTGAAGTCGAAGGTTGGGGCTTCTTCAACTTTGGACACAGAGAAAGCTAAGTAAGAGCACATTGTTAAATGTGAGCATGGGGCATTAATGAAACAAATATTCTGAAGACGTTAATCATCATTTTAAGTAGAAGAATGTAAGTACACAGGAAAATAAGAACAGAAAAAAAAGCCATCGGGATCCTAAAACCTGCCTCACCACTCAATACAATCATGTTGGTCTCAGATTGTCAGGGTCCAGTTTAACTGTACCACTTCCCTATTTCCCTGAATTCCCCGATCATTCACATCCTCATCTATCTCCACCACCCTTGGAGACAAAGAATTCTGGAGGTTCAACACCTTCCGACAGAAGGTATTCCCTCTTCCTATTTTTTGTAAAAAAGATATTTTTTTCATTTTATTTTTCTGCACTCGGCTGACCCTTCGGCAACTGACTTGTCTTCAATCTGTCATAGCAAACCCACAGCAATATTCTGACCTCCAGACCTTCGTCCACAGACTTGATTCAGTAGTGTTTTACACGTCACTCTTAATTCCCTTGTCTGTGTCTCACTCTTCTCTTCCTCAATATTTAATCTACTCCTCAGTAGCCAAGTCGTGTTAGGATTACGGAAGCCTAAAGAATTGTCTTTCATCGCCTTGAGGGAAATTCCCGCTTGTTCAGTGTACATTACTTAGGTTGACAAGGCAACCAAGAATACTAGTGGAAGTGAGTAATGGCAGGGGGCATCTGCAGCCTTTGTTCCATTGATTCATTTTAGGGAATTAGGGCCATTGCTAATGAGGCCAGAATTTATTGCCTATCACAGATTTCCACTGAGATTGCAAGTAGGCAGTCTTATGACACAGCAGTCTTTCAAATGAAAGTGCACGGACTGTGCTATTGAAGAGGAACTTCCAGGGTATTTGATGCAGTGATAATGTATTGGTGTGACTTTGAAGGGAAACTAGAGGTGATGGTGTTGCTATATGTCTGAAATACTTGTCCATCTAGTCACAGGGTTGGGAGTTGCTTTGATAAATAATGGCAGTGCACTTTGTAAATAGCACACTCTGTATGTCGTTGGTGGATGGGGTGGATGGAGTGAATGTGTAAGCAGGTGGATATGGTACCAAGCATATGGCTGCCTTATCGTAGTGATGGAAAGTTTCTTGAGAGTCGTTAGAGCTGCACTCATTCAGGCAGGTGGAGAATATTCCATTGTATGGCTTATTTGGCCTTGTACTTGGTGACAAGCTTTTGGGGTGTTAAAAGATGAGTCTCTCTCTTTGGATACCCAGTCTCTGGCAATATTTATGTTACTTATCTCCTGTGTTTCAGGTGAATGGTGTCCCATTATATTAGAAATGGAGGAGTTACTGATGGCAATGCAACTGAAAACTCTGAAGAGTGGCCAGGTTCTTTCTTGGGGATGGTTACTGCTTGGCAATTGTGTTGCTGTTTCCCAGCCCTGCCATAATCACATCTACTTGCACCTCAACTTTGGAATTCAACTGCTTTGGTCAATATTAGGGCCAAAGTTGTGATGAGGTCCAGGGCCAAATGGAACCTGGCAAACTCCGGACGAGGCACTACAACTGATAGGTGTTGTGTAAATATCACTTGATGGCACTGCTGACGATACCTTCCATCACTGGGCAGAAATTACTCAGACAGGATTTGCTCTGCACTCTGTGAATAAAGATAATCCCGGTCAATTATGCACATTATTGGCTACTCACTGTACTGGAACATTTGGACTAGAAGCAGAGACAGTGCTGGAGTGCGGGTTTGCGGCACCACAGCTAGGACGTTGCCTGTTCCCATGACCTTCGCTGTACTGCTGCCCTCACTCAATTCTGGCTAACACTTGGAATTAAATAAACTGAATGACACTGGCTTCAGTGAAGCTGAGCATCTCAGGTGGGAACTGGGGCTCTTCTGGCTCAGTATGGCTACAGATGTTTCAGTGCTGTCTTTGGCAATCATATACTGGAGTCTTTAGTGCTGAGAACAGAGGTTCCTCTTGGAGCCTCTTTCACCTATTAGTTGTTTAATTATCTACATAGTTCCTGCGTAGATGTGGTAGGAATGAGAGGTTTGATCTGATCTATTTGTTGTGGTATCACTCAGTCCTGATATTTTCATCTGCTGCATGTTTCCATCCTATGTTGACTCTGCACTTGGCAGGCATCTCATTTTACATTGATGCATAGTGTTGTTCCCACCATCTCCTCTGTACTTGTCACCGAACCAGTACTGATACCCTGCCTTGACAGCAGAAGTAGAGTGAGGGATGCGATGGGCCATTTTGATACAAGCTGTGGTAATGCATGTACCTGCTGGCTGATACCACCTCTGTTTTGAGGTGAGTTCATCCCATTTACCTTGACTGTTGTCCTACACATGGACATTGTTTCCACAAGAGAAGTGAAGTGGTGACTACAAATGCTTTCATAGACAGATGTATCTACCATTGATATAATGATGAAAGGAAGACAGGCAGGTTTGGCCTTCACGTTTCTTTACTTTCTACCTGCTGCAGACCCATTCTGGCTGCATATCTGTCAGCTTGGTCAATAGTGGTGCTAGACATGAGAGCTTCACCACTAGAGTACCTGCTTTCGGAGGGTGGACCAAGAGAGGTATATAAAAATAATCAAATCTTGAGTTTACAAAGCCAAAGAGGATGGATGAACTCTGGTATTGCCTGAAATAAGTGAAGTAACAGTCTTTGAGATTGTGCCATTATGTGGTCAAAAGATGACCTTAGTCTCAAATATAAGAACATGGTAATTGTAGTAAATTGTAACTCAAACATTAGCCAGAGAAACGGATGAAGCTGACAGATGGAAAACTCAACAGAATGGGGATTAGAAAAATATAGCTTTCAATCTTCCCAATATTTAGGTGGAAGGCATTTCTGTTCAACTCGATGTGGGTATCAGTCAAACCGCAGTTCATCTGGTGGTCAGTAAATGGGGTGGAATAGGGAATCACCAGTTTTCATAAGAAATGTGCCAGAATAGATGGAAAGTTAAGGATGGTTATAATCTTGCCTCAGACCTCTTCCTTAGTAAATTCTTCCTGATAACTACAAACTGTTTGTAATTTTAACTCACTGCCTCTTTCCATACTTTGCTTCCTTTCAAAGTTCCAGTTTTAAGCACATTTATTCAATACCCTGTATACTTTGCTTCTGTGCTAGAAGCAAGGTGTGTATTTCCTTCGCTCCTTTGGTTTAATCTGGCTCATTGTATATGTATTTCCAAACATTTCACTGTGAACTCAAGTAATTGCATCTGACCCTGACATGTCAGGGACATTTGTTCATTCTGATGGTTTGAGTTCTGGGCAGGGAGTATCACTGACTAGTAGGTCCCTTTACCACCCAATCTATTACTCCTGTCCCTATATCAATTTTTCAATCACTAATGAAAGCAGCAAATATTGCAAGCTGTAAAAAACTAGCAACTTTATCACATCAGGCACACATATTGGCTAACAAAGGTCATTCAAATGTAACAGAAATGAGAAACCTGTCTCTCTTTGGCCTGCCTGTATCAGGCTTACTGAGTTAGATGGCACAATCCAGCAACTAGTCGCCTCACTACAGGAAGATGAGGAAACCTTAGAAAGTGTGCAGAGGAGATTTACAAGGTTGTTGACTGGATTGGCGAGCATGCCTTATGAAAACAGGTTGAGTGAACTCGGCCTTTTCTCCTTGGAGCGACAGAGGATGAGAGGTGACCTGGTAGAGGTGTATAAGGTGATGAGAGGCATTGATCATGTGGATAGTCAGAGACTTTTTCCCAGGGCTGAAATGGCTGCCACAAGAAGACACAGGTTTAAGGTGCTGGGGAGTAGGTACAGAGATGTCAGGGTTAAGTTTTTTACTCAAGAGAGTGGTGAGTGCGTGGAATGGGCTGCCGGCAACGGTGGTGGAGGCGGATACAATAGGGTCTTTTAAGAGACTTTTGGATAGGTACATGGAGGGCTATGGGTAAGCCTAGTAATTTCTAAGGTGGGGATATGTTCGGCACAACTTTGTGGGCCGAAGAGCCTGTATTGTGCTGTACGTTTTCTATGTTTTAACTACAATTACTGAAATGATCTAAATAGCACATCGTGGGCATCAAACAGGCAATATCTGGTCTGTGATGAAGGAACAGCAGAGGTTGTGAAGTATTTGTACATTTCTACCATCTACCTTTTTTGCATTTTCATTTATTGACGACTGAATTAACTGTTACTTCTCTTCCAGAAATGTCAACCTTGAAATCGTTATGCTCCATACTTGTACAAGAGTTTCGTCCATATTATATATGTCCTCAGTGTCTTCTGCTTTCCTTCTTGTCTTCAGTGAAGAGCTGATGTCCTTTCTCTCTTTTTGATCTCATTGCACAACCTTTACATTTTCTATCGTAGCACAACACTTTACAGCACAGGTGACGTGTGTTCAATTCCGGCGGCTGCCTGTAAGGAGCTTGTATATTCTCCCTGTGACCACTTGGGTTTCCTCCCACAGTCCAAAGACATACTAGCTGGTTGGTTAAATGGTCATTGTACATTGTCCTGTGATTAGGCCACGATTAAATCAGGGGGTTGCTGGGTGGTGTGGCTCGAAGGGCCAGAATGGCCTATTCCACACTGTATCCCAATCAATCAATCAATCAATAAATTCAAACATGAGAAAATCTGCAGATGCTGGAAATTCAAACAACACACACAAAATGCCGGTGGAACACAGCAGGTCAGACAGCACCTATAAAGAGAAGCACTGTCGACGTCATGCGGTCATGGCCCAAGCGTAGAGGGAAAGACACTGAAGTGGATGAACAGTTCACTGGCCTTTTATAAGAACTGTGCAGGACAAAGGAAAAACAATAAATGCTAGATCAACAGGGCTGTTAACGAAAACTCTCAAACTGAAAGGTAAGCCCAACACCGTGGCTAGGAAGCAGTAACTTAACACCAAATGAATACTGCTCCTTTGTTGCATCAATCAAAATGGTAGACTTCTTTCCCAGAACGAGGATAAAAGTAAGAAGGGAGCTTAGATGTCATTGTATTTTTGGCCTAGTCTCAACAAGATTGGAATGAGAGGAAGGGAATTAAATACCACCAAGTTGAAATGCTAATTGGCTAGAATGCGCATTCTCATGAGCGCGATTGCCGAATCTGTTCTGCGGACTGATTGCGAGGGCAAGCAGTGTCCATGGTTGTGACACTAATGAAGAATTCTGAAAACAAGTGGGGAAAGGGCATCGACTGAGGCTCTTAACACAATTCTGCTGACGTATTGAATTACATCGCAATCAGGCCTTGAGGGGAAGTCTCCAGCTGAAGCACTATAGGGAAGAAAACTGCACAGCGTTGGATGCAACGCTGCCCAGTGTCCAATACCTGAGACAGCAGATGGTCAAGTGCTGTCCTGTGGTGGCGGGCCTTATTCTGATTGCCGAAAATTGTTTCCATTGTGATTGGTTAGTTTAGAAGCTGCAGCTGCTTTTCCCATTGGATAGATGCCTGGTGTCCAGTTTCAAATATCCTGAGTATATAAAATAGCACGCGGAAGGGGTTTGCTTTCTTATTCCTTTGTTTAAAACGAGATGATTGGGTAGGAATGCTCTGCACACAGCTATAACCAAGTATGTTTGTTGAATGTATTTATGTTTGCTGTATGTTCAGCTTTATAGTGCCGGTAACTTGGGGAACAAGAATGTTTGAACATTACAGGTACACAAAGGCAGTCGCGTAGACCTTGATTGATGTGTGAAGTCATTCAAGCCCAGAGCTGTAGTGTGGGCTAGACAGTTTTGCAATGGGCAAGAAACCAGGTCAGATTGTCAAACAAATGGGAAAGTGCACAGACTGACATCATTGGCATCACCATATCAACCAGTTATAGTCACGTGCTCCCACAGCACAGTTAGTTGGGAGATCACCAAACAAAGAGGTGGACCTTCATCTCCTCCTGGAAGGGTTTGGTTTACCCCGAACACTAGCGCCAGCTCAGCCGCAAGGAGATGTTACAGTGAGCCGAACCAAAGAAATGCCTTTTGGTCAGCTGGCAACCAATCCTAGGCTGACTTTCACTGATCGGCCATCGTTTCGATATGTTTGTAGTTACGTAGTTTTACTGAATAAAGACTCAATGCAAATTCTGCCTTTGTTCTGTCTCCTGGCTTCAGGTCTCATCAATAGTTACAGGTGAGCAAACAAAACAACTTTAAAATGCAAACACGAGGAAATATGCAGATGCTGGAAATTCAAACAACACACACAAAATGCTGCTGGAACACAGCAGACCAGGCAGCATCTATAAGGGTTTCGGCCCGAAACGTCGACAGTGCTTCTCCTTATAGATGCTGCCTGGCCTGCTGTGTTCCACTAGGATTTTGTGTGTGTTGGTTGAATCAATAAATTCCTTTGCTCACGTCCCTTTTGCCTCTAATTATCTGCATTAAACTAGTAAATAATGACTTTCTCTATGGCATATCCCCAAACTAACTCTGGCCTTACCCCAGAGGGAATATTAATTTTGTCCAATCCATTCCTAACCACCCTCTCTACTATAAAACTGTCTCCATTTCAACAAAAGATACTCTACATGAAGCAGCTTTCCACAGTTGCTGCCTGACCTACTATGTATATCCAGCATTTTCTGATTTTAGATTTCTAGCAGCTGCAATTTTCTGATTCTTAAAGAGATATAAACATTTTTAAGTTCAGCTTCAATGCTCCAAATACCAATATCTTGGACCTTCTTCAACTGAATACTTCATAAGTCTTGTTGAAAAAGTATTGTGCACCTCTCCCAGATAACCAACCTACCTTTCTTGTAGGGGACATAGAAAAATCCTTGATTAGGGCCATTCGGTCCTCCACTAAGAATGCAGCCAGGGGGTGCCAGGCAGATCCGACTGTGGTACGGAGCCTTCCTCAGCTGGGCATAGTACAGCTTCCTACAGCAAACCAAAGTTAAACAGAGACACCAACTTGGAATCTATTCAAATATTTAAATTCAGGAGATAAAATGAGTGCTTTGTACTCTGATTATCTTGTTTTATTCTTCAATAAGATACGAACAGACCTGGCCAGAACAGAGAATATCCACGGTGCAACAAAGGAAATACTCTCTATTCTTTCTCTGCTTTAAAAAAATCTCTTATGAAGGATTTTGAGATCCTGTTGATTAGTGAGGATGTATTGCAGATGTTGAAGTTGGTTGCTTCTGTGGTTATGCTTTCAATGGCTATAAAAATACAATGCTGATTTGGAAATGTCCATCAAGCCATTTGGACTCACCCTGTTAAGGATTTCCATTTCTCTACACATCCCTCCCTTACTTGCTCTCCTACTGAAAACTAATTTCCTTTTCAGTTCTGACCAAGGGTCACTGTGTCTCTTTCCATTGATGCCGCCTAACCTGCTGAGTACTTGAAGCATTTTCTGTTTTATTGGAAGCCTCAAATAGCCCGAGCCTGTTTGCTGAGCCACACAGATTAAGAGTTCTCGATGTTATTTTTTCCCTTGTTGGTAGTTAGTAAATTTCACTCATGAGGTGATGGCAGCTGTTAGTGTTTGACAGCTGGCTACAAGTGATGGCACAGCCTTTTGGGTTGTGGTTGAGAAAAACAGCCACTGTTTCCACTCCAATGTCCTTTGTTTGCAAGGATTATTACCAGGGCATTGAAGAGGAAGATAGGAACGTGCTGAATTGTGATGTTCCACATTGCCTGGGCTCGTGCATTAAAAATGGTTATCTTCCAGATGTAACGCTGTTAAATCAATTCTTGTAGAAAAGTACCAGATAAAATCACAAGTTACCCTGAAAGTGATAGTACGTAGGGATTGGATACTTGAGTAGAGTATAACACTGCACTGCCAGATGAAGAAACCATCTGGAGCTCCATCAGGCAGGAGGCTACGCAGCACCCATGGAAGGACTACTAGACTCAAAAACAGTTACTTTCACTTAGCCGTCAGGCTGTTCACCACCTCCACCCATTACCCACCACACCATCCCCCCACTATCACTACATCCGCACTCCTCTCCACAGTCCCTAGGCACCCCTCATAAACCCGTGCACTGCCACTTTACAGTTACTTGTAAATTGTGTTATATAGGATTGCTTTTATATTTATAATTTTTTTTGCTTATGATTTTTTTATGCAGCATCAGATTTGGAGTACCAAACACTTTATTCTCCTTTCCACTCCTGTACAGAAGAATGACAACAAACAATTTTGAAACTTGAATTTAAAACGCATCTGCAGAACCTTGCTTGTTGTAATCCTTGCTCAAGTCTTTGTGAATGGTTTCTAGTTAAAAATATTCCTACACTCAAACACTATTAAATTCTATGGCCCACTTATTTCAAAGAATTCATAAGCATGGTTGCATCTAGTAGGTGGCACATTCTTAATCTATGTTGGACTTCAGCTTGAAGCTCACACTGAATGCTTTAAGTGGCCATTCAGTAACCACTACTGATCTTCCAACTTTATATACAATACTTCTTCACAGAGAAATACAAAAAAACTACTGGAGGAACTCATCAGGTTGAGCAGCATATGTGAGGAGAAAGGAATTGTCACTGTTTCAGAATGAAACCCTGCATCAGGAGTGTCCTAATGCAGGATCTTGACCTGAAAGGTTGGTAGTTCCCTCCGTAGTTGTTGCAAGGACATGGCTGGGGACAAACCCAAGTGCAGAACACGGGCGCGGAGACAGAGTCGGGAGGTATTAGCACTGTAGCGAGTGTGGAATAGGTATCCAGGAGGGTCTTTACGCTGAGACCAGGTTCACATAGAGAATCCAGGAAACGATGTGGAACTTAGAACCGACAGTCCTAAAGAACCATGAAACAAGGTTACTCATACAAGAGTAGACCAACAAACTGGCATCTCCTTGTTGTGATTTCAGGGTCTTTACCCTGCATTTACTGATGGAAGGCAGGTTGGTGTAATTAGTGGAACTGGGAATGATTGGAAATTAGACGAGAAGATTGAGGCCCAATTACTGAGGTAATAGCAAGGCAGGGAATTGCCAGATGGGACCATGACAGTAGTATCCAGGGCATTTTCAAGGAGTGGTGCCTTAAAAAGTGGTGGCTGATCATTATGGGCCCCCATCAAACAGGACATGCCCTCTTCTCATTGTTACCATTATGGAGGAGGTACACATTCTATGATTCAGCAACAGCTTCTTCTCCTCTGCCATGCAATTTCTGAATGGACATTGAACCAATGAACACTGCCTCACTACTTTTCATCTCTATTTTCATTAATTACTTATTTAACACACACATATATAGACACTGTCTGACCTGCTAAGTTCTTCCAGGAGTTTAATTTTTGCTTCAGATTCTGTCATCTGCAGTGTCTCGTATCATTATTTTACCTTGTCACAGAGGCTTTACTTTTCTAGATGCTGTGCAATAAAAACAAAGATCCAAACAGCGATGGATACACTTAATCTTTTAAACCATGTTCCTTCTGAACCCTAACTCCATCCACTTATCTGATCAATCGAAGAATTTAATTTCTCGCTGCACAATGCTGAATATTTCCAGCATCTACTAGCTTAATTCCATCCACTCAACATAGTTCCATATCCCTTTGTATCCCCACACAATAAAAACCCATTCGTCTCAGTTATGAAGTTCTTACCACCTATTTTGTGAAAAAGTGATTTCTAACAATGACACTCTAGTTTTAAGGAGTATGCTGATGTCCCTACCATGGGACATAAAAATTCTTTCCAAATCAAATCTTTCTCTCACCTTAAAATACCTTGTACAGCATAACAGAACTACATTGGCACCCTGCATGCTGTTATACTGCAGAATACGGATTCATTATAACATTCTAGGTCCTTCACGTTGAACACACACAGTTATGTTCAACATCTACTCGGGACCTTGGAGTGAAACCTTGTTGGAGATCCTGCAGCAATGAGTTGTCCCGTAGCCTGTTTTGGAGTGGTTGGCTGGGAGCTGAACAAGTTGTGTGGCCATTCGTTGTTGAGCGTGTGCTGTTGTTGTGGATAGACAACACCTGTCCATGCATTAACAGAACACCTCACCATTTCTTCTTCGAAGTTACTCTGGGCTAGAGAGAGCTACATAATTAAGAGAGAAAGGGACAGCAGATTCCATCATACCCACTAGAGTGCAGGGTCTTCCAGGTTATTATAAATATAATTATTTACTTTTCTAGGTTTTATAGCTTTGCTGGGAGTATTCAATTGGATAAACAAAATTAAGCTGCAGATATTAAATTTCAAGGCTTGAAGTAATGAGTGAGGCTTTTGCCTGATCTTTCAACTTACTGAGTGTAATGCTGCTCCGTTGCTGATGCATAGAAATGAAAATCGAATTTCCAGCCTTTCCTAACATTGCAGGACAATGTTGTGATCATCCACTTCCTTGGGCACTTGGGGCTTGGCAATCCAACAGTTGATGAACACACAGTCAATTTCTTTGTGAAGTTACCATAGGGCACTGAGTAAACCTTGAAATAGAGATAGAGCTCAAGAGTTAACAATAAAATTTAAAAAAATAATGTAGTACACTTCATGGAAGAGCACAACTAAACAACATAGGGAAGCCAACATGGTGGGTTTTAAGATCTTAAAGGAGCAGGGTGAGACACAAAAAAAAAGATATGAAGAAAGAATTCAGAACAAATTAACCTTATCAGAAACCAGTCAAAAAGCAGAGGACCAACATGTATTAAAATTTAGCAACAAAATCTCTATTCCCTCATGCTAAATTACTTATTTATACTGGGCTGGGCCTCCATCACTGCTAGCTAAACTGAGGTAACTGTCCAGGTAATGTAGTTCATACCAGTAAGAGAAATTGCTGGCTATTTTATCATGAGAAGTGATTCCTAATCAATATCTATGTCTTTGTAGCTTCCAGCTGAAATCACATGACTGCTTTTAAGAATCTGAGATCAATTGCAGCAATCCCTACTGAAAATATAATCTAAGCTCAGGGTCTGTCTGCTCTAGTACTTTATTTGACCATGTACTAAACTGCTGACTTGTAATTCATTGGAAGAATGATATTGCCGATGTAACTGTGAAATTGACAGCACAGGATCAGACCATTTGGTCCTACTGGTCCAAGTGGTGTTTACTACCATGTGAACATTGTTATGTTCTTCATCCAGCTGTGTGAGCATCTTCCACCCCTTTCTGCTTCTCATTATTTACTATAACAGCTCTTTGTGATAATGAAGATGGCACATTGGCACAGTAGGTTCTGGGTTTCTGCTGGGTGCTCTGGTTATCTCTCAGATCCCAACGATGTGCTAGTTGGTTGATTGGCCCTGTGAATGATCCTTTAGTACAGTTAAATGACAGAAAAGAATTGGGTGGGGGTGTGTAACTGGGCATATGAAAGAGGCAATAGAGGCAATGCAGGGCTATGAGAGAATCAGAAGGGGAAAAGCACTGGTGGGATTGCCCTTCTGGTACTGATGCTTGGCAAACTGAACGCCCTCCTTCTGTGTTATGATATGTAGAAGTTCCACTTTCCAACCAACGTGTCTTGAATTCTGCATTGCATTTATGAATGGCTATTGTATTTACGTCCCGTATAAGGGCATCTCCAAAGAGCCTCTGTACATCTACCCATTACAGAGATCTCTAAGAAGCCTTCCCCATCTTTTCATGAAACTATTTCCAATTGAAGGCTTACCCTGAAGGTTGGCTCCTCCTCTTGCAGTCATTCACAACAGATAATTATCAGGGAATTTAGAATTCCTTTGGCAGGAACTTACTTTGAATGATGGGACCTCCCCATTCCTCATTGACTGAAGGTGCCATGGTGATGGAACAGAGGAATCCAGAGAAAATCTGTACATTGGCGGTTGCACATCATCGTCATACTTTGTGACGTACACGGTCCTCATACCATCTGATGAAAACAATAAGCGTCATAAAGGAAAAATGGCAAAATATTTTATTGATAAAATCAATGGATTAGAGTGCATCTCATATCTCCAGTTTCCCACATCTCCTGCTATCATAGAATTTTCTCCCTGTTTGAAGTGCTTGGAGATGAATGGGCAGTGGAGATAGGTGAGCACTGATGGGATCACAATGAGAGTCTTGGCTGACAGAATGGAGAGAGAAAGCTTACCTGCCAAGAAGGGGATTCCCCAAGCAAGATAACTCTGTGCACATCTGTAGCATCTGTCTACATTGGGAGAGTTTACCTGGGTAACAAAGCTCTTTCCTCAAAAGAAGAATTTGCCTAAAGCAAGTGTGACTACCTACATGTGTGATTTCTGTGTCAGGCATAAATCAAGACACATCAGTCCCAATGTAGGATACCTTTTGATCCACTTCCATGAGTTTTAGACCACATTAACCTGGAACCATCCAATACTCCTGAGAGAACTAGACATTTGTAGTAAAGTGTCAGGCCGAGAGCGCTGCATGGTCAGTTCTGTTTTACCTTTTTACCCTCTGCACTCTATGGTACTTCCGATCTGAAACCCTCCCCATCTTGTGACTTCTGGATGGCCAACTTAGATTCCAATCCTTGGCCTCCTGACTCTCCCTAACCAGCATACCTGAGGGGTTTAATCATCACCATACAACAGAGAGCCTATTGAATCCATGCCAGAGGAGTCCCATGAATCTGATCTCACTATAACCTATCCTCTCTCACCTGCCCATCAGCTGCGTCTCTTTCACCCAGTCGTCGTAATTTACATCAGTCAATTAACCTGCCATTGGGATATGAGAGGAAACTAGGACACACAGAGAAAACCCACGCAGTCACTGAGAGAATGTAAAAACTCTCTCTGGAAAGTACCTGACGTTAGGACCAAATACAGGCCACTGAAACACCTGGAGCACCACTACCTGTGGCTCTGTTTGCTCCCTCAATACGTGTTCCCTATCCCCAGCCGTTGGCCATGTAAACGAAAGCTTCAAATAACTTCACATCTTTTAACAAACCTCCCTCCTCCCCACTAACTCCACAGCTCTCCAAAAAGATTTAATGACCATTTATAGATTCATACGGCATGGAAACAGCCCCTTCGGCCTATGCTGCCCAAAATGCCCATCCATTTAGTCCCATTTGCCTACATTTGGCTTCTAACTTTATTACCCTTTTCTATCCATGTCCAGCTGTCTTTTAAAAGTTGCTGTAGTATCTGCTTCAGTCACTTTCTCTGACAGCTCATCCCATATAGATATGTTGTGGTGTATTAAATTTTGTAAAATCTTTGATGGAAATCTGAACAGCTCCAAGTGACACGTTAATGCTTTGTGAACTCGCAGCATGCAAGGTGTCAAGGTGTCTGTACAAGTTAAACCCTGTAGGATTGTTAATGTCCAATGTTTGCTGATAGCTGCTGGAGTCTTTCTGGCCTCAGGGCACCAGTGGCATGAGGATGTCTGTCGATGAACACCAGTTGTTTGAATGAAAGAAAGCATGCTGAGCTAGTGACATGACAGCAAAAGATGAAAGAGTGTATCTGTCTCTGCATATCTCTCTATGTTTGTGGAACTCTTATTTATTGGGGTACTCTTTGCTCAGTTATTGGGACCTCATCTGGACCAAAGAATCATGATTGATCTGTGTGTAGGACCCAAGGTTTCATGAGTCAGAATTTGGAGTTCCCCTGATAGCAGCAGTAATCAGGTTGCTTGAAAGCAGTGACAATTGTGGTGATTACTAAAATTGTGAGCCCTGTTATCTTTATAACTTACTATGTAGTATTTTGTGTGGTTTATTTGTGGTTTCTATTTTATGATAATAAATTAGGCTTCAGTGTCTTTATTTTACTTGTATGCTTATTACTACATCTCCTGGACACTTGAATTGGTTTGGGTCTGATCAACCCCATCCACTACAATACATGTCATTCTCTCTGTGAAGTGTTGCCCCTTAAGTTCCTACTAAATTTTTCCCCTCTTACTTTAACCCTATGCCCTCTAGTTTTGATTCCCCAATACTGGAAAAAGATTGAGTGCATTCCCTATACATTCAGTGTATACCTGTATAGTTGCTCATTAATGCAAATATCTAATCAACCAATCATCGATGCATAAAAGTATGCAGACATGGTCAAGAGGTTCAGCTGTTGTTCAGACCAAACATCAGAATGAGGAAGAAATGTGCTTTAAGTGATCTTGACCATGGATGATTGGTGGTACATAGAAACTTAGAGCACATTACAGGCCCTTCGGCCCACAATGTTGTGCAGACCATGTAATCTACTCTAGAATTTCCCTACCGCATAGCCCTCTATTTTTCTAAGCTCCATGTACTTATCTAAGAGGCTCTTAAAAGACCCTATTGTACCCTGAAAAACTTATTCCTGACATCCCCTGGGTGCCTATTTTCAAGCACCTTAAAACTATGCCCCCTGGTATTTGCCATTTCAGCCCTGGGAAAAAGCCACTGGCTATCTATACGATCAGTGCCCCTCATCATTTTATACACCTCTATCAGGTCCCTCTCATCCTCCATTGCTCCAAGGAGAAAAGGCCAAGTACACTTGACCTACTCTCATAAGGTACACCCTCCAATCCAGGCAACATCTTTGTAAGTCTCTCCTGCACTCTCTCTGTAATATCCATATCCATGGTAGATGGGGTGGTTTGAATATCTCCTGGGATTTTCGTGCACAATAGTCTCTAGAGCAGAGTTTCACCTCACCCTAGGGTTCCACAAGAGATCACCAGGGGTTCTGTGAGGTGAGAGATCGTGACTAAAGGAAAAACATCGATTTTTGAACTTCGTGCATTGTGTGATGCTAACCGCTAGTGGGCAGTGACTGAGCAGCCCCGTTAGCAATTTTGTTAGAGGTCTCTCAGCCCAGTATGGTAATGCCCAGCAGAACCATGTTTATTCTGAGCTTTTGACGCAGGTTAGGGGAGGCCACTGATAATTGGTGAGCGCTGTATTGGACAGAGGGGATGATGGTAGTCTCATAATTTGACAATGCTTGGTCACACAGAGGGGAGGAGGGTTGGCTGATAATTGGTGAGTGCTGTTTGTGTGGAGAGGAGGACCGTAAGCTGATAATTGATAAGAACTGTATTGCACTGTGGGGAGGACAGTCGGCTGATGATGAGTGTGAAGTGCTTTTTCCGAGCATTGAATGGACTCATCCAACCTGGGCTGTGATGCCAGACTCTCCCTCTCAAATTACCTCCCCCAACTTCCCCTTACGTGCCACCAAATTGGGAGCGAACAAACTACCAGTGTAGTAGAAAACTGGAGAGAAATTTTCATTCCAAAGAAGCAATTTTTACACATGGTGACTCAGCTGCTGGCCTGCCACTTTGCTGTTGGAGTAAGTGTTGCAAAAGGTGGTTTGTGTAGGCTAGAAATGAATTGTATTATAAAGTTTTCATATTTTTTGCAGTTTTCTCATTGAGCTATTTATTATGCTGTTCTTATTATGCAACAACGGACACAATAAAAGCCCACCTTTACAATGAAAGCTACTAATCAATAAGTTTTACATAAACCGGTGATCTAAGTTGTCCTATTCCATTGAGCCCGGTCTGTGGCAAACAACTTACACAATGACTCCAGCAAAAGTAAAGACACTGAACTGCAAACCACAGCCACCATTATGTTAAATGGTCATCGGAATCTCAAAACATATTTATAAATAAAGTCACAATCAGTAAAAAGATTCAGAAAGCAAGTTATTTAGCAGCAGAACTTATTACCCAGAAAAGGAAAGTCATAGAGTCTCTGAGAACCTAATGTTGCCAGCGTGTAAAATTATAGTGGGTGAACTGCTAGGACAAGATGCAGTGTGAGAAATTGAAAAGGTTTCACTCTCAAACAGTACAATAAGTCAGTCTATTGATAACATGCCACATGATGCTGAAGAGGTCTTCTGTGATAAGTTGAAAAACAATAACTTCCCTAGCCAGGTTGATGAGTCACCAAATTTCACCAATAAACGTCATGCTGTAGCATTTGTAAGATTTATAAAAGATGTTGAAATTCAACAAAACTTTTTCTGTTGCAAAGAGCTACCCAAAACAAGCAAAGGCCAAGATATATTTAATGTTTTTTCTTCATATCTGGAAGCAAAAGGTCTGTCTTGGAGGGAACTGTGTTGGCATCTATACTGATGATGGCTGGCCCCACGGAAAGATTTGTTTCTCTTGTAAAACAAAATTCTGACATTGTCACAACTCACAGCTTTAACTTTGTCAATAAATTTTCAGGTTGCAAATAGCATTAATTAAAATCAATTTACAACCTTTATTTAAATTAAATCTACTGAGCCAAACTTTAGAAAAATTAAATCCAATTTTGGCTTAAGCCAGTCATTTAACGGAAATTTCTTATGTTTGTTTTATGAGTTTTTAAAATTTATGAAAGGGAAAGGAAGATTAATTTCAAGAAAAGTAAGCAAAGCTTAACTACCTTTTTTTTAATAAAGGTTGGCTAAAAATTCATTCTCTACTCAAAAGAGCATTGACGATTACTTTTGCATTATGATATCTACAAGCTACTATCATGCTAACATACTGTGAGCAGTGATATAATAATTTTTACACAGGGGTTCCCTGAGAACTGAAAATTATTTCAAGGGTTCCTCCAGAGCAAAAAGGTTGAGAAAGGCTGCTCTTCAGATGATGGATAAGGTGAGAAAAACAAAAATCCATCCTGTAAATGACCGTGCCATGGGGAAAAATGGCTTGTTAATAAGAGAGGTTAGAGGAGAATAACCAGACTGATTCAAGTTGACAGAAAAGGCAACAATAACCCAACAGTGGTGTGCAGAAGAGCATCACTGTACGCACAACACATGAAACCCAGAAGTGGATGGGTTACAGCTGCAGAAGACGATGAGTATCCATGCAGAGGCCACTTCATTAGGTGATTAGATAGTAGACCCACTGGAACAGAGTGCAGTGTATAGACTTCAAACTGTGACTAGATGATGAAACTGAGGGTGGAAAGGTACTGATAACAAAATAACAATAAAGGGGGTTTATACCTTGTGCTGCACTTGCTTCATTCCACGGGAGTCTCTGTCCTCGCTTCTTCTTGTCTGAGGATGTTCGGATATTATTTAGAAGAGGTTGTGGTTTTTCCTGAAACAGGCCTAATGTAGAGTAGTGTGGCATTAAAACATCAAAAGTATACCAAGAATTATTAAATTAAATATCAACATAATTTCACACTGACCAATCATCCGTCAACAGGAAATGAACTGTGCAGAATGAATAGTGCAACATCAAAACTACAAATATCTTCAGATTGAACTCTTCAAAAAGAAAAAATAAAATAGTTTCATCTTTACACAGACCCTTCAGGGAAGGATGCTACAGGAAAAACTCCAGGACAAAATCCTCCACTGATATCTTTTATGCATCAGCAAAATCATTACAGATAAGGAGAACCTGCTTAGAACCTGAACAGAGCTCATTTCCACTGTCTGTTCCCAGCATGATTTCATTTTCATAGGCTGATCCATTTTCTTTTTTAGAAGGTGTTATGAGCTCTGCTTGCACCCCTCCTGAGCAAACCTTCACATGAAAGACTTTCTCTAACTCTCCTTTCATTTGTTTGGTGATCATTTATACCCTCAGATTTATGCCTTTAGCCATTGGAAAAGGATATACCAGAATCTCATTTGATCTCCAGAGTCAATGAGTCTGTCCAAAAATATCCAGAAACAGTGAAATATGGCTTTAAAAAACTCATAAAAGAATCATTTAGAAATAATAAAGCTTACAAATTTACACAGGATATATGACTGCCACACTGCACAGTCATTAGACTCTAATTTTAAGGCACTAAAATTGATGTGACTGAAGCAGTATGAGAGATAAAATAATGATCGCAGTTGTTCAATAGTTTTCTTTTGACAAAGATGTAACTAGGTTTTCGTAAATAAAATTGTGTGAGGCATTTTATGTTTAAGAAAAACTGCAACAACTCATTTATTGAACTCCAAGAAACTGAACTCAAAACATGGTGAAATTTCTTTATGTAATTATGTCATCATGTCAGACCAGCCTCTTAAAGTGAAACTCCAATTGAATGTCAGTGGTTGCAAATTATGTACATTTCCACCAAATACTCCAGGAGCACATTGGAGTCGATGATGCTGTCATCTACCTGCTGAACAGAGCCTACTCCCATTTGGATAAGCAGGACAGTGCAGTGAGGATCATGATTTTTGATTTCTTGAGTGCCTTCGATATCATACAGCCCTCATTGCTGGAGGAAAAGCTCTGTTCAATCAGGTTGGCACTTTCATCGTATCCTGAATAACGGACTACCTGACTGGCAGACCACAGTTTGTGTAGCTTCAGAGCTGTGTGTCAGACATGGGTATAAGCAGCTATGGGCTCCACAGGGAACTCTATTGGCTCCCTTCCTTTTCACCCTGTATACTTTGGACTTTAGATACAACACTGAATCATGACATCTGCCGAAATTCTCTGATCACTCAGCACTAGTTGGGTATATAAAGGGAGGATGGGAGGATGAATACAGGGCTCTGGTGGAGGACTTTGTCAAGTAGTGCAAGCAGCTCAACACCAGTAAGACAAAGAAGGTGGTAATGGACTTTAGGAAGACTAAATCTGTATTGCTTCCTGCTACAATTGATGGTGAGGACCTACAAGTACCTGGGGTCCACCTGGATGATAGACTTGAGTAGAGGACTAGCACAGAGGCTGTATAGAAGAAGGGCCAGAGTCACCTTTTCTTCCTGAGGAGACTGAGGTCCTTTGGAGTATGAAGGCCTCTCCTTCACATGTTCTACCATTCTGTTGCTATTAGTACAATCTTCTGTGCAGTGGTCTGCTGGGGCAATGGCATCAACACGGGTGATGACAACCGACTCAATAAACTAATTAGAAAGGCTGGCTCTGTTATAGGAGTCAAACTGGTCACATTGGAGGCTGTGGTAGGAAAAAAGACCCTACGGAAAATCCCGGCAATTCTGGACAATGTTTCTCATCCTCTGCGTGCAACCCTGGCTGAACAGAGGAGCACTTTTAGAAAACTCAGACAACTGCACTGTTCCAAAGAGTGCCATATGAGATCATTCTTACCTTCAGCCATTAGGCTCTATAAAGAGTCAACCTATAGCCGGGGAAGTGATGATCACCTCCTGTTGGCTGTTTGAAGTAATTTATTTTTTATTCTTTATTACTTCTCTTCTAATATTTTTTATATCTGTGCACTTGAAATGCTACTGTGACACTGTAATTTCCTTTGGGATTGATAAAGTATCTATCTATCTAACTTTCTACATAATTATCTGAGAAGCATTCAAACAGTGGCCTGATCATAATAAAATCAGAGCAACTTCTTTCATACTACCTTTGTCCCTTAGCTGGAACAAGTAAAGAAAGGGACTGACACACACAGAATACAGGAGGATCTCTATAGGTCAGGCAGGGCCGATGGAGGGGAATAAACAGACAAATTTTTGGGATGAGACACTCATTAGGACGTCTTAACAAGAAAGCTATCACCTTTCTATGTGTGTGAAGCTGTTGGTACATTATGGCCAGAGAAAATCTCCTTCCATGGATTCTGAACAGTTACATAGCCCTGGTGTAAAAATAACCGAGCAGTACTCCCAAGTATATTAGCCCGCACAATAGCAACATATTGTAACAAGCATCTCCTTTTCACAGCTTGTCAGTATAGTAGATACACTCCATCAGAATCCATCCTAGTCTCGGTTTTGTAATGGTTCGACCAATTTAGCTTCTTGAAGTAGCAGTCATTGGCAAATATGCCAACTTCAGTATTACATGCGATTTTTTCCCCATTCTTTTTCAACCTCACTGATGAAATAGCTGTATTTTCCTTCTGTGGAGAATGCTACATCACAGGGGATAGCTATTCAGCCCAGTTCCAAAAAACGGACGGCAAACATCATGCATGACATCGCCTGCAATATTGATCCACTGTGGAGTGCTGATTTCTGGACCATGTTCTGAAGGCGGAGTGGCACAGCAGCAGTGGCCTTTCAGACCTTGTGTTACTTTAATTTCATTTAATTTTTTAATTTAAGTGTGAATACACTATTTTTGATTACGGCACATGGATAACAGAGCGGCTATCTACCATCGCCAGAGACTATTACAATACAGAGATTGCCCAAAAACAAACCTTCACGAAGATCTGCTGGTCAATTACGTGACCTCGGCTTGCTGAGGGGAACGGGCCTACAGTCCTCGGACTCGCCTGATGCTGGTAACCGGAGATGGAGACGTCGTGAGCGATGTGTGAGGAAGCAGAAGCGAGGCAAACGGGCAGGGATCCGTGCCAGGCAAAAAGCAAACCCTAGCCAGACGGCTCTCCTGTCCATTCTGCTCTCCAACGTCCACTCCCTGGACAATAAATTGGATTACATCTGACTTCAATGAAATACTCGGCAGGAGGACAGAGCATATGTTTTTACAGAGACGTGGCTCACTGATGGGATTCCGGACGCTGCCATTCAGCTAGACGGGTTCGCCTTGTTTCGAGCAGACAGGGACGCAGCTCTCTCCGGTAAGACTCGTGGTGGTGGCTTGTGTGTTTACATCGACACGGAATGGTGTAAGAACTCTGTGCTGGTTTCCAGACACTGCTCATTGCTAGTGGAGTTTGTGGCTGTTAGATGCAGACTATTTTATTTACCACGGGAATTC
This sequence comes from Hypanus sabinus, assembly GCF_030144855.1. NCBI lineage: Eukaryota > Metazoa > Chordata > Chondrichthyes > Myliobatiformes > Dasyatidae > Hypanus > Hypanus sabinus. The sequence continues at coordinate 8,873,354 of NC_082732.1, forward strand.
ACCACTGTCCTTATATTCGGTGTCTACATTCCCCCCAGTGCTAATGCTAAGGAGGTTCTCTGTGAGCTGTACGGGGCTATTAGTGAACTGCAGAACGCACACCCTGATGGACTGTTTATTGTCAACGGTGATTCTAACCATGCAAACATTAAGTCAGTGCTCCCTAAATTCCATCAGTATGTGGACTTTGCAACGAGGGGAGTACGCATTGGACCTGGTTTATACAAACATCCCTGATGCGTACCAAGCAGAGCCCCGCCCCCACCTCAGTTATGCTAAGCTAATCCCAGCATACAGACCGCTCGTCAGGCGCTCCAGACCAGTTCAGAAGCAGGTGAAAACCTGGCCAGCAGGAGACATCTCTGCTCTTCAAGACTGCTTTGAGCACACTGACTGGCACATGTTCAGGGAGGCTGCAACCGATGGCGACTCTACCAACTTAGAGGAGTACACAGTATCAGTGACCAGCTACATCAGCAAGTGCATTAATGATGTTACTCTGTCCAAGACCATCATTATATATGGTAACCAGAAGCCATGGATGACCGCGGAGGTGCGTGCACTGCTGAGGACCCGTGACTCCGCCTTCAGAGCAGGCGACAAGGCAGCCCTAACAACAGCAAGGGCCAAACTGTCCCGAACCATCAGAGGGGCAAAGTGTGCACATGCCCAGCGAATCCACAGCCACTTCCAGGACAGCGGTGACATGCGGCGCATGTGGAAGGGCATCCAGGACATCGCCAATTACAAGACAACATCACCCGACTGTGCGGGCGATGCCTCCCTCCCAGATACGCTGAATAACTTCTACGCCCGTTTTGAGGTGGAAAATGATGTGGCGGCGAGGAAGTCCACCCCTCCCACAAATGACCAGGTGCTGTGTCTCTCCGTGGCCGATGTGAGAAGAACCTTGTGCAGGGTCAACCCACGGAAGGCTGCTGGACCAGACAACATCCCTGGTAGAGTGCTCAGAGGATGTGCAGACCAGCTAGATGTTCTCACTGACATCTTCAACATCTCCCTGAGCAGCGCCACCGTTCCAACGTGCTCAACCCGCCACCATTGTCCCCGTGCCGAAGAAGTCTTCAGTGTCCTGCCTAAATGACTACCGTCCCTTTGCATTCACATCCATCATCAATAAGTGTTTCGAGAGGCTCATCATGAGGCATATTAAGACCCTGCTGCCCCCTCACTGGACCCCCTGCAGTTTGCATACCGAGCCAACTGCTCAACAGATAACGCCATTGCCATCACCCTCCACCTGGACAAAAAAGACACATACATTCGAATGCTGTTCATAGATTTCAGTTCAGCATTCAACACAATCATCCCTCAGAAACGGATTGGAAAGCTGAGCCTACTGGGCCTGAACACTTCCCTCTGCAACTGGATACTAGACTTCCTGACTGGGAGATCTCAGTCAGTCCAGATCGGGAGCAGCATCTCCAACACCATCACACTGAGCACGGGGGCTCCCCATGGTTGTGTGCTCAGTCCACTGCTGTTCACTCTGCTGACCCACGACTGTGCTGCAACACACAGCTCGAACCATATCATCAAGTTCGCCGATGACACGACCGTGGTGGGTCTCATCAGCAAGAACGATGAGTCAGCTTACAGAGCGGAGATGCAGCAGCTAACGGACAGAGCCAACAACCTGTTTCTGAATGTGAACAAAACAAAAGAGATGGTTGTTGACTTCAGGAGGGCACAGAGCGACCACTCCCCGCTGAACATTGATGGCTCCTCGGTAGAGATGGTTAACAGCACCAAATTTCTTGGTGTTCCCTCAACACCAGCTCCATAGCAAAGAAAGCCCAGCAGCATCTCTCCTTTCTGCGAAGGCTGAGGAAAGTCCATCTCCCACACCCCATCCTCATCACATTCAACAGGGGTTGTATTGAGAGTATCCTGAGCAGCTGTATCATGGCCTGGTTCGGAAATTGCACCATCTCAGATCGCAAGACACTGCAGTAGATTGTAAGGTCAGCTGAGAAGATCATCAGGGTCTCTCTTCCCACCATTATGGCCATTTACACTATACGCTTCACCTGCAAAGCAAACAGCATTATGAAGGACCCTACACACCCCTCATACAAACTTTTCTCCCTCCTGCCGCCTGGGAAAAGGCTCCGAAGCATTCGGGCTCTCACGACCAGACTATGTAACAGTTTCTTCCCCTAAGCTATCAGACTCCTCAATACCCACTGCTTGGCCTGACACCTTGCCCTATTGTCCTGTTTATTATTTATTGTAATACCCGCACTGTTTTGTGCACTTTATGCAGTCCTGGGTAGGTCTGTTGTCCACCGTAGTTTTTTCTCTGTGTTTTTTATTTAGTTCAGTCTGGTTTTGTACTGTGTCATGTAACATCACGGTCCTGAAAAAATGTCGCATCGTTTTTACTTAGTACTGTACCAGCAGTTATCGTCGAAATGACAATAAAACTTGACTTGACTTGACTTGAACTGAGGCCTTCCTTCCCTCTCCGGCGGATGTTGGAGAAATTTCTGTGTTACGCTTTATTCTGTATTATTATTGTTCTACCTTCTTCATCTGCAGTGCACTGTGAAATGATTTGATCTGTATGAACAATATGCAAGACAATCTTTTCACTGTGTAAACCATTTCCAATGGTACCATGTCACAGAAGAACACAAGGCCAAGCAAAGTCTTCTCTAGTATTTATCCTTTGAATAATATCACTAAAGTGACAGTTTATCTTCTATTTATGCTACTGTGGTGCTACAGTTTTGCTGAACCAATACTAGCTCCATGTGCTTTTCACAATACAGATCATAAGTAAATCACCGCCAGCAAAATATTTGGTGGATTTTTGTGATCATAAAGGATGCTGCAGGCTTTGGTTCTTTTGGTTGTTGCTTGTGTTTACAAGATACAAGGCAAAGAGGCAGGCCATTCAGTTCAACTATTATGTGCTGCAATTTATGCTTCACCTGAGCCCCTTCCCGTTTCTCCTGATGCACATCTATCAGAGTAATCCTCCAATCCTTTGTCTGGCAGATACTTGTGCAGCCATACACCTTTCTGGTTCATTTCAACCACTCTGACAAAGAGCCACTCATTCACACTAATCTTTGAATAAACAATTTCTTCAAATTCGTTAATAGGCTTCCAGACAACTCTAGTATTGTTCTTTCCCGCAACTGCCCACACTACCAAAACCCATAATGACTATAAAGTCCTATAATGTCACCCCTCAGCCTTTTTTTTCAAAGTAATGAACCCCATGTTTATTTATTATTTACACACAATGTATGCCTTTGCACTTAGTACACAGAACTCTGAATTCCAACTCCACCCTTCACCTACACCAAGAGGAGAAAATCTGCAGATGCTGGGAATCCGCACAACACAAAATGTTGGAGGAACTCAGCATTATGGTCTCGGCCCGTAAAGTTGACTGTACTTTTTTCCTTTTTTTTTTGTGCACCGGTCCCGGAAGCACTGCAATACCGGGTCAATGCATGGAGTGGACGGAGCAAGCCCCTATTCCATCTCCCTGTTCCAAAAATCAATTTAATATATGGTCCCCAGATAGGGGACATATCAGATATTAAACTGATAAGAACTTTTTTCCATTGATGCTGCCTGGCCTGCTGACTTCCTCCAGCATGTTGTGTGTATTGCCACCCTTCACCTTCTCCTTCCCACCATCATCCTTCATCCTTCCTCAGTTCACTAAATAACTTTGGCCCTGTCTCACCATTCTCCCTCTCCTCTTTATACTGGCCTCTTCCACTCTCCACTCGTAATCTTGATGCAGGGTTTTGATCCAAAACATTGATAACTCCTTCCTCTCACCTACAGATTCAGCTTGACTCACTGAATTCCTCTGGCAGATAGTTTGTTTTTCCTTACCTCTACTCCACTTGGATAAGTAATAAGATTTCTTTGTTTTTTCAACAAAATATACAATCTTAAATTTTCTTCTGTGTTGAACATCACCTGTATTCTGCAAGTTTATTAATATTCCCTTGAGTTCTCTTCAGTATTTACTATTGCAGGCTCCTATGCTCTATGTTTTAAGTTACATAATCCTATGTAATCACAGGCAAAACCCACATGAAGAGAGAAAAACTTCAGTAATTAAATTCAACTTAGAATAAATGAAAGTATAGGATAGTTATGAACAAAATACTCATGATCTGATTCACTACGACATTTCATGTGAAGTTCAATGCCACGACTATCTCCAACAAGTACAAGTTCAACAACCCACACTTACCACTCAGTGGCGTTACTGAATTCCTTACTCACTACCAAAGATATGCTTTCCTTTCACCACTGGCCACACATACTGCATCACCTACAAAATGCAAGTAAGTCTAATAGACCTTCCCGTACCCGTGACCTTCACAATTAAGAAGGGAAAGGGAAGCAGGTGCACCACCACTTCCAGGTTCCATTCAAAATACCACTCCATAATCTTCACCAGAACTTTAGAATTTCAAGGTAGTTAATCACAACCTTTCCAAGGGCAACAATGTGTGCTCAATAATTGCTGGCCTTTACAGCTAAGTCCAGACAGCAAAAAATGAATATAGAAAAAAAATTCCTCATTACCTCCTAGTTCAGAGGCAATAATGGAAAGAAAATAAATGCTAGCTTTCCTGTGAATCTATAAAATGAAGAGAGATGATGCAATTTGGAAAACAAACAAGGAAGACAACTGCATGAAGTGCGGAGTTACATGAAAACCTAGAGTGACTTGATGTTCAAGCTCATAAATCTATAAAAATGAGAAGAATGTGTTGATAAAGATGGTTAGAAAAAGCAGAGGAGAACCCAGCAGGAGAGTGGAGAAACAGTGCAATGTCTCAAGTCATTGATTTACTGTAGTCAGAACATTAAAATAAACACTTTACATTTATATAACTTTTAAAATACTTTCAAAGCACTGCACGATCAATGATGTGCTTTGCAAAAGTAGTCACTCATATTACAGAACAATTTAGAACAAAACACTGTATAGCAAACAGTTACCAGATCATTTGTTTCACTATTGGTCAATACTTGCCAAAACAACACTGGAGGTTACTTGGACATTTTGTCTCCCAGAAAGTGCTGGAAGAAGATTCTCTAAAAACAACTGAAGGAGAAATGGTAAAAACATGTGAACAAGGGCAGGAGAATGGAAATAAGTGTCTTGCTCATTTGGGAAATGGAATGGGCATCAGCATCTCTATATTGCAAGGTGTGTCAACAAGACCAATGAGCTAGCTATTGACCTTGGGAGGAGGAAACCAGAGGTACATGAGCCAGTCCTCATCAGAGGATCAGAGGTGGAGAGGGTCCATAACTTTACATTCCTTATTGTTAATAATCTCAGAGGACCAATCCTGAACGCAGCCTGTAAGTACAATTATGAAGAGAGCACGGTAGTGCCTCTACTTTGTTAGGAACTTGTGATGATTCGGCATGACATCTAAAACTTTCACAAACTTCTATAGATGCATGGTGGTGAGCATATTGACTAGCTGCATAACAGCTTGGAATGGAAACACCAATGCCCTTGAATAGAAAATCCTACAAGGATTAGTGGATATGGCCCATTCCATCATCCTCCCCCCATTGTGGATATCTACATGAAGTATTGTCACAGGAAAGCAGCATCCACACCACCCAGGACAAGCTCTCTTCTCACTGCGGCCATCAGGAAGTATTAAGGAACTTCAGGGCTCATACATTAGGTTCAGGAACAGTTATTACCCCTCAACCATCAGGCTCTTCAACCAAAGGGGATAAATTCTCTCAACTACACTTGCCCCATCATTGAAATATTCCCATAGCCTATGGACTCACTTTTAAGGACTCTTTGTGTTCTCAATATTTATTGCTTACTTGCTTGTTTGTTTGTTTATCTATTTATTTATTTATTAATTATTCTTTCTTTCATTTTGTACTTGCGCACTTTGTTGAATTTTACACATTGGTTGAATGCCCAAGTTGGTGCAGTCTTTCCGTGATTCTATTCTGATTATTATTCTATTATGGATTTATTAAGTATGCCCACAAGAAAATGAATCTCCTATATGTACTTTGGTAATAAATTTACTTTGCACTCTGGAATACATTTGATGGATTATAGATTGAGAGATTACTACAGCACAGAAACGGACACTTTTGGTCATCTTGTCCTTGCTGGCCTGGTTTTCTGTCTAGTCCCATCTACGTGCACCCAGATCACAACCCTCCAAACCCCTCCCATCCATGTATCTGTCCAAAGTTCTCTTATGTTTTACTATTGAACTTGTATCTACCACTTCTACCACACTCCCACCTCCCTCTGAGTGAACCCCCTCAGATTCCCTTTAAATATTTCACCTTTCATTCTGAACCTATGACCTCTAGTTCTAGTTTCACCGAACCTAATTGGAAAAACCCGACATGCATTTACCCTATCTACATAATTTTATACACCTCTGTATGATCACCCCCATTCTCTTGTGCTTAAGAGAGATGTGATCTCTGTGATCAAAGTTACATGGGTAACTTTGTGTACTTCACAGGTCATTCTCATGGAAACTAGGAAGGAAGTGCAGACATTACAGATGTTAAACCATAGCCAACCCTCTGGCACAAGACTGTCTGGGAATGTGACTATGAGGAGAATGCAGAATCTCCTTACCTGAGAAAATAAACTTTGCATTTCAATAATTGAGTGAGTGAGTAAATACATGGCAGATGTTCTATGATGTGGATTAATGTGAGGTTGTCCATATTGGTGTCAGAAGCATGAAGGCAGATGACAACAAAATAGGAAAGGGGAAGTGCCATGGGACACGGTGTCCTTGCACATCAGCTGACGAAAATTAGTTTGCAACTGCAACAGAAAAATTAAGAAAGCTAATGATACAGGAAATATGTATAGGAACAGTGCAAATGTATAGGGTGAGAACACAGTGAATATTTTAGAATTCCTTACCTGATATACAGTACTGTGCATAAGTCTTAAGCATATCGATATATAGATAGGGTGTCTAAGACTTTTGAATAGTGCTGTATTTATCAACATGAAGCAGAGAACAATTTTGTAAATCTGGCAGGAGCAACGGATGCTGGGAATGATGAGGGCAGAGTGCTGTGCGAGGGGTGTGGGACCAGTGGGGCAGAAGGTGGCACAGTGCACACACACCCAGCACTGAGATACCAGGCAAGGTCATTTGATTCCAAACAGTGCTTTCCCTGGTGCTTCCTGCTTTCTCCCCTCTCCCTTACCCCTTTCCCAACCATGATTCCCCTCTCCCTTACCCCTTTCCCAACCATGATTCCCCTCTCCCTGCCCCCTTTCCCAACCATGATTCCCCTCTCCCTGCCCCCTTTGCACTTTCAGTCCACAAGAGAGAGCCATATCAGAGTCAGGCTTATCATCGCTCACATGTGTTATGAAATTTGTTTTTTTTTGCGGCAACAGTAAAGTGCAATATATAAAATTACTACAGTACTGTTCAGTACTGTAGGCACCCTAGCTGTACAGTATATACGTGCTTAAGACTTTAGTACTTTTCTATAGAAGGATCATAGATAGAATAGAATAGATAGAACAGTACAGCACAGTACAGGCCCTTCAGCCCACAATGTTGTGCCGATCCTCAAACCCTGCCTCCCATATTACCCCTACCTTAAATTCCGCCATATACCTGTCTAGTAGTCTCTTAAACTTCATTAGTGTATCTGCTTCCTCCATTGATTCAGGCAGTGCATTCCATGCACCAACCACTCTCTGAGTGAAAAACCTTCCTCTAATATCCCCCTTGAACTTCCCTCCCCTTACCTTAAAGCCATGTCCTCTTGTACTGAGCAGTGGGGCCCTGGGGAAGAGGCGCTGGCTGTCCACTCTGTCTATTCCTCTTAATACCTTGTACACCTCTTATCATGTCTCCTCTCATCCTCCTCCTCTCCAAAGAGTAAAGCCCTAGCTCCCTTGATCTCTGATCATAATCCATACTCTCAAAACCAGGCAGCATCCTGGTAAATCTCCTCTGTACGCTTTCCAAAGCTTCCACATCCTTCCTATACTAAAGTGACCAGAACTGGACACAGTACTCCAAATGTGGCCTAACTAGAGTTTTATAGAGCTGCATCATTACATCGTGTCCCTTAAACTCTATCACTCGACTTAAGAAAGCTAACACCCCATAAGCTTTCTTAACTACCCTATCTACATGTGAGGCAACATTCAGGGATCTGTGGACATGTACTTTATACTCTGCCTTGGAGTTTGTCCTTCCAAAGTGTACCACCTCACACTTCTCTGGGTTGAACTCCATCTGCCACTTCTCAGCCCACTTCTGCATCCTATCGATGTCTCTCAGCAAACTTTAACAATCCTCTACACTATCTACAACACCACCAACCTTTGTGTCATCTGCAAACTTGCCAAACCACCCTTCTATCCCCCACATCCAGGTCGTTAATAAAAATCACAAAAAGCAGAGGTCCCAGAACAGATCCTTGTGGGACACCACTAGTCACAACCCTCCAATCTGAATGTACTCCCTCCACCATGACCCTCTGCCTTCTACAGGCAAGCCAATTCTGAATCCACCTGGCCAAACTTCCCTGGATCCCATGCCTTCTGACTTTCTGAATAAGCCTACCCTGTGAAACCTTGTCAAATGCCTTACTAAAATCCATGTAGATCACATCCACTGCATTACCCTCATCTACATGCCTGGTCACCTCCTCAAAGAACTCTATCAGGCTTGTTAGGCACGATCTGCCCTTCACAAAGACATGCTGACTGTCTCTGATCAGACCATGATTCTCTGAATGCCCATAGATCCTATCTCTAAGAATCTTTTCCAACAGCTTTCCCACCACAGACATAAGGCTCACCGTTCTATAATTACCTGGACTATCCCTACTCCCTTTTTTGAACAAGGGGACAACATTCGCCTCCCTCCAATCCTCTGGTACCATTCCCATGGACAACGAGGACATAAAGATCCCAGCCAGATGTTCAGCAATCTCTTCCCTTGCCTTGTGTTGCAGCCTGGGGAATATTCCATCAGGGCCCAGGGACTTATCCGTCCTAATGTATTTCAACAACTCTACCACCTCCTCTCCGGTAATATCAACATGCTCCAGAATATCAACCTCACTCATATTGTCCTCACCGTCATCAAGTTCCCTCTCAGTGGTGAATACCAAACAGAAGTATTCATTGAGGACCTCACTCACTTCCACAGCCTCCAGGCACACCTTCCCACTTTTATCTCCAATCAGTCCTACCTTCACTCCTGTCATCCTTTTGTTCTTCACATAATTGAAGAATGCCTTGGAGTTTTCCTTTACCCTACTCGCCAAGGCCTTCTCATGCCCCCTTCTTGCTCTTCTCAGCCCCTTCTTAAGCTCCTTTCTTGCTACCCTATATTCCTCAATAGACCCATCTGATCCTTGCTTCTTAAACCTCGTGTATGCTGCCTTCTTCTGCCTGACTAGATTTTCCACCTCACTCACCTCACATGGTTCCTTCACCCTACCATTCTTTATCTTCCTCACCGGGACAAATTTATCCCTAACATCCTGCAAGAGATTCTTAAACATCGACCGCATGTCCATAGTATATTTCCCTGCAAAAACATCATCCCAATTCACACCTACAAGTTTTAGCCTTATAGCCTCATAATTTGCCCTTCCCCAATTAAAAATTTTCCAATCCTCTCTGATTCTACCCTTTTCCATGATAATGCTAAAGGTCAGGGAGCAGTGATCACTGTCCCCCAGATGCTCAGCCATTGACAGATCTGTGCCCTGACCCAGTTCATTACCTAATACTGGATCTAGTATGGCATTCCCCCTAGTCGGTCTGTCAATATACTGTGACAGGAATCCATCCTGGACACACTTAACAAACTCTGCCCCATCTAAACCCTTGGAACTAATCAAGTGCCAATCAATATTAGGGAAGTTAAAGTCACCCATGATAACAACTCTGTTATTTTTGCACCTTTCCAAATTCTGCCTCCCAATCTGCTCTTCGGTATCTCTGCTGCTACCAGGGGGCCTATAGAGTAACTGCTCCCTTCCTGTTCCTGACTTCCACTCATACTGACTCAAAAGAGGATCCTGCTACATTACCCACCCTTTCTGCAGCTGTAATAGTACCCCTGACCAGTAATGCCACCCATCCTCCCCCTTTCCCCCCTCTCTATCCCTTTTAAAGCACTGAAATCCAGGAATATTGAGAATCCATTCCTGCCCTGGTGCCAGCCAAGTCTCCGTAATGGCCACTACATCATAATTCCATGTATGTATCCAAGCTCTCAGTTCATCACCTTTGTTCCTGATGCTTCTTGCATTGAAGTACACACACTTTAGCCCTTCTACCTTACTACCTTTATACCCTTTATTCTGCTGCTCTTTCCTCAAAGCCTCTCTATATTTTAGATCTGGCTTTACACTTCTTTCACTGCTCTGTTTGCTCCGGGTCCCATCCCCCTTGCAAGTTAGTTCATCAGACTAGTTCCTGGGTTTGATGTATGAAATGAGATCAGGACGATAAGGTTTTCAACTGAAGGAATTTAAAAGTAACTCATGAAATCCTGACAGGACTGGATAGTCTAGAAATCAGAGGGGTGGCGAAGTCCAGAAGCAGGGGTCTCAGCCAAAGGATACAGGATAGTCCATTTAAAACTGAGATAATAGAAATTTCTTCACCCAGGGTGGTAAGCACAAAAGGTAGTTAAATGAATTAAATTAATTCAAGAAGATGTTATTTTATTTCTTATTTGATTTTATTTAGTGATATGCCACAGTAGAAGGCCCTTTCAGCCCAACAAGTCCACACCACCCAATTACACCAGTGTGATCAATTCACCTACTAACCTGTATGTCTTTGGAATACGGGAGGAAACCGGAGCGCCTGGAGGAAACCCAAGCGGTCATAGGGAGAATGTGCAACCTTGTTACAGATAGCAGTGGGAAATGAACAAGGATTGCATGCACTGTACTAGCATTATGCTAACCACTAGTCTACAGTGCCACCCACAAATTATATTCCAAAGGCTGAAGAGATCAAGGTGAATGGGGAGAGCAAAAACAAGGTCCTGAATTAGGATCACCAGTCGTGATCATATCAAATGGTGGAAAGGTTGAATAGGCTGTATGGCCAGCCCAACTCTATTTTCTTTGCATTTGCCAGTACTTTACCATTACGCTGATAAGGACAGTCAGGAAAAGTCCATGAAAGCAAGCCACTAGTGTGGAATTCTTTGGTTTCACTATTCATTGTAGCATTTAGGTTTTGAACAATTACAGGTAGTCCTTGGGATACGTAAGGGTTCTGATCCTGAGAATTGCTTGTAAGATCATTTTTTCATAAGTCAGAAATGAACAACTTCAATGAGATTCAATTAATATGAACATTTAATGATTGTATTTCCATGCATTTCCAATGGTACAGAATCAGAATCCCTGACTTCCAATGGGACAGATTTGATAGCCTTCAAGTATGACTGGACGTACAGATGACAACAGAAGAGATTGTCCTCAGTTTCCAAAGTGCATTTCTTAAGCATCAAATGTTAGAAACACTGGTGTCTGATTACTGTTGGGAGGTTACATATGAACTTTTTTTCTTGAAGATAGATTCTCTTTTGAATTAACAAGCTCCTGTTGTTCCATAACTCCTGAAGATGCCTGCATTTTGTAACTAACTTCTTATCTAGAAAAACTCTTCAAAACTTTATAGGAGAGTTTGCAGAAAGTTGGGATTTCCATAAGTCATATCTTCCATAACCTGAGGGTTATTGAATTGCGGTTCCTTCTCATGGGGTGGTTCTGACAGATGAAAGCCTGCCTCAGAGACAAGATGCAAGAGTCCTTCAAGAGCTGCTCTGAACTTTACACAGTGTGGTTACAATATGAGCTTCAATTAAGGCAGGGGTTCCCAACTTGAGGGTCCACGGACCCCTTTCTTAATGGTATTGGTCCATGGCATAATAAAGGTTGGGACCCCCTGCTTTAAGTGAGGAAACACATCTGATGTTTGAAGTCAGAAGTCCGTGATTTTATTGTTCATCATTTGTGAAATTCAAATAAATCCACAGTACAGAAACCACAGGCAAGCCCAAGGTGGGAATATTGTGATTAAACTTTTACCAGTCTATTATACATCATTGGTTTTCAAAATGCAATGTCTTACACCCACCTTATAACAATAACACAGTAAAGCATTTATGAGGTTTTACAAAAGAACAAAATTTCATGAAGTGCATAATAAGTACTAAAAGCAACCAGCTGGTTTTAACAGTTCCATTTACTTGTTATTGTGATAGTGGAGGATTGTAATTGTCCTCCTACGTTGAGCAAAACAAAATTAAAAAATTCATTTTAGGGATGTCAGCATCACTAGTATTTATTACCCATTTCTGGCCACCAGCCCGTGCTGGTGGTGATGATCTATCAACAGCTGTAATATAATAGAGCAATTTGCTAGGCCATTTCAGAGGGAGCTAAGGGTCAAATACATTGGTGTGACACTACATCAGGTAACGACTACAGGCTTCCTTCCACAAAAGACACTGCAAACGAAATAGAATCTTACAACAATCTTATCACCTCCTTTATGGAAATCAGCTTTTCATTTCCAGATGTTTTATAAACTAAATTCAAATTCTCAAAATGAAACTTTTAAAGCCATCTGATGATGTATTTGCATATTAATAAAACCAAGTCAAGACTCTGACATGAGCTGAATGTTTCATTTTTTATGCTGAGAGCTGACTCCAGCCCAGATGGAGGGGATAAGCATACTTCAGCAATACCTAATGGTAACAAAAATAGCATTTTAACTTATGGGAGAAAAGATGAGGTGGTGGTGTATTAAATCACGGAATAGCGTGAATGTGTGCTAGACCACAGTGCCCAAGGTGATACAGAGGCTCAGCATGCAAACTGGTGTCTCACAGCTCCATTGACTCAATGTTCAATCTTGGTGTCTATATGGTACTTTCACGTTCTCCCTGTGATCACGCGGGTTTCCTCCAGTTTCCTGTGTGGGTTGGTGTGTGTGGGGGGTGGGGGACTGAGAATGAGGGGAGCATAACGTGGGTTGGAGTAGGATCAGTCTAACTGTGAGTGCTTGATGATCAATGTAATTTGCTGTGCCAAAGGGCTTGTTTCCATGCTGCATCTATGCTCCACAGTGTCCATAGCACATCGTTGCCAGCCATTTGAGAACATTTGAACACTGATTATTCATAACCCCAGTCATAGTTAAACCAGAAAGAGACCATAGATTGCCTTCAAAAAGATCAGACAGATGGTCTGAAAATGGTCTATTCAAGCACATCAACCATGAGAAGACCAGAGTTTCTGTGGAGTTTGCAGACAGTCTACTTATATACAACATAGTACAGACCCTTGAGTCCACAATGTTGTGCTGATCTTTTAACCTACACTAAGCTCAATCTAACCCTTCCGACCTACATAGCCTCCATTTTTTTCTATCATCCATGTGCCTTATCCAAGATTTTCTTAAATGCTCCTAATGTATCTGTTGCCACCACAGGCAAGGCTTACCAGGCACCGAGCACTCTGCGTAAAATACGTACCTCTGCCGTTCTTCTGTACTTTCCTTCAATTACCTTAAAATTATGCCTCTCATATTAGCACCTACCTTGGAAAGTTGACAAGGAGACGACAGGCTGTCCACTTGACCAATCACAATTAATTTTCAAGAATGTAGAGTGCAGACCATCTATCAGATGAACCCAGGTGGTCCTCAGAGGGACACAAGGCAACATTTTGGCTACCAGTGGGTAATTACTCTCAGTCTCCTATCACTTAACAACAGGCCACGATGAGATTTGAGTTATAATTATAATTTGAGTTTTATGGATGATTATTTGAAGACATTGTTACATTTCAAAGCTAATTAGACTCTGTTAGATTTCTTATTGAAAGCTATAATTAATGCAAACATTGAAAGAGTGCAGAGAAAATTTACATGGATGTTGCTGCGACTTGAGGCCCAAAGTTAAAGGGAAAAGTTGAATAGTTTAGGACTTTATTCATTGGGGGTGAAGGAGAATGAAAGGAGATCTTACAGAGGTACAGTGTACAAAAATATGAGTGTATGGACAGGGTAAATACAGGCAGACTTTTTACCCTGAGGGTGGGTGAGACTAAAACTAGAGATCATAGGTTTAAGATGAAAGGTGAAATATTTAAGGGAAATTTGATGGGGAACTTCTTCACTCAGAGGGTGGTGTGAGTGTGGATCAAGCTGCCAGTGGAAATGGTGGATGTGGGTTAAATTGCAATATTTTAAAGAAGTTTGGATAGGTATGTACACGGAGTATGAAAGGCTATGGTCCTGGTGTGTGTAGATGGAGTGAATGATATGCTAGGCTTTAAGGTTATTCATGCTCAGGTAGACATTTCTGTAGCTGCTGCTGGTCCACAGTGTCTCATTGATAGAAATAAGCCATCAGATCTGTCTGAATCTGTCCCATTTGGCATGATCACAGTGCCAAGCCTGATAATGGAGGGTGCCCTTAGCATGAACATAGAACAGTACAGCACATTACAGGCCCTTCAGCCCACAATGTTGTGCCGACCCTCAAACCCTGCCTCCCGGATAACCCCCCATTGATGGAATTATGTCTTGCACTTCTACCAGAGCTCCCATAGACAGATGCATCTGGTAGGCTGGTAAGCATGAGGCTGGCCAGGTTAACCCCTTAGACTCACCACCTGCTGTAGTACAGTCTGGCAGCTCTCTCGTACAGGTTGGGCCATTACAGTCACTGAGTTGCGACACCCATGAAAAGGATGAAACTAGTCCAGTTGAGTGTTGAGATTTAACTAAAGGATCAAAACAGAATCCATTTCTGGCTGGGTCTTCAGGGGATTTTTACCAATGGATTGCAAGGTTCCTGCCAGACAAGCTCAAAACATATATAGAACACGTTTGTGTGAGACCACTGTCCAAGTCTCTGAAGGCTTTTTACAAAGGCATGGAAGGTGATGAACCACAAAACAAGGAAGGAGGAATTTTGAAATTGTAATCTTTAGTTGTGACCAGAGTTTAAACCAGCTCTGACATAAAATGTGGAGAAGGTGGAGGTTTCAGTAGGTAAGTGGTTGTGAGTGCAGTAGTAATATTATACACTTCCTGGGACCCTCAGATATTCCTGGCGCAATTCTGAGCAGCCCACAATATGGCTGTGCATGAACTTATTGCAATCCATGCAAACGCTGGCATGCTGATTGGGATGCAAGGAAGAACTAAAATGCTTTTGTTGATACATCTAACTGGTGTCACATCCAATGACTCAAGGTTTGATTGACTGACGTTTTTTTAATGCCTTGTACTAACTGAGAGAAATGGACAACTTGTCATTACAAAAAAGTAAAAAGCTTATTTCCAGCTCCAGAAATAAGCTGTCAGGACATCATCAAAATGACAAAAGAAATAGAATGGAGAAATGCTGAAACTTGGTGGCATTGCACAGAATAGCTGACAAGAAATCTGATGACTCCTGGGGCCAAGAGACTCCAGTCTACAAACCTACGACTTATATTATGCCAACTGCCTGCATTGTGCCACCCTCTCTGATGCACTGAATCTGTTATCTGTCACTGCTAATTTGCACAATTACTTTGCTGGGACATTACTAGTAGACAGCAAAGTATAAAACTGCACGGCAGGTGATGGATGTTGGCAAATTCCTCTGTGGCATTCCAGACGTGACACCAGAAAAATTATAGCTCAGGGCTACCGCATTAATATCATGGACCAGTTTCTTTCCGAAGCCCCCTTTTTCAACACCAGCAGGGAGCCTTCACATTGCAGCTGTTGAACTTCATAATGTTATTTTGTTTTAAACAGGAACAATAAGAAGTCCAATATATTCTGCTGTGAACAGGAAAATCAGTTTTTATGTGTTTTAACCAAAAGGCAAAACTTGAGCTGGTTCAGTCAATGCGGTTGGAGCAATGGTCCCCAGAGAGATGCTCTGTGACTGAGAAAGATGTGCTTTGATTTGTTTTATTTAGCACATTTTTTATTCTATTTCTTTTGTCTCTCAGGTGCTTTCCAGTGGATATTCCACATGCTGCAAGATGCTTGGACAAAATAATTGAAAAATGTGAGGTGAAATATTATGTTATACTGCTCATTGCTCAGTCTCCATTGTGGTTATATTATGTATAAATTTTGTGTAGCTATGAGTCAGGGAAACAATTCTGTCAAAAAGACTGACTTCAATAGTGGATTGATAAGTACACACACATGAAAACACTTACTTGTATATACACATTAGGTCACACACTGACATATGCATATACGTGCATTCAAAGATTGTTTTAGAAAATCAATCGTATAGCGCAGCTCATGACAATGCCGGACAGAACACGTGTCTCGGTTACAACTGTAATGGGCTGACCTAAGCTTCCCTGCAGTCAGTGCTTTTGTAGCCAGAAGTCAGCCAAGCTGACAACAACTATGATGTTGTTGGGATAACGGAGACATGGCTGCAGGGAGATCAGACCTGGGAAAAGAATGTACAAGGGTATATGTGCTATCGTAGGGACAGAAATGTGGGCAGAGGGGGCAGGGTGGCCCTGTTGGTGAGGAATGAGATTCAGTCCTTTGCAAGGGAGGACATAGGGTCAGTGTGGATAGAACTGAGGAACAGTAAGGGCAAAAGGACCCTAATGGGTGTTGTCTACGGGCCACCAAACAGTAGCATGGATATTGGGTGCAAGTTGAATAGGGAGTTAACATAGGCATGTGGCAAAGGTAATGTCGCAGTAGTTATGGGGGATTTCAACATGCAGGTGAACTGGGAGAATCAGGTTGGTGCTGGACCACAGGATAGGGAGTTTGTAGAGTGCCTACAGGATGCATTCTTGGAACAGCTTGTACGAGAGCCAACCAGGGACAAGGCTATTCTGGATTTAGTGTTATGTAATGAACAGGATTTGATAAGCGATCTCGCAGTAAAGGAGCCATTAGGAGGTAGTGATCACAATATAAGCTTTTATCTGCAATTTGAGAAGGATAAGGGCAGCTCGGAGGTGTCAGTGTTGCAGTTGAACAGGGGAAACTATGGAGCCATGAGGGAGGAGCTGGCCAAAGTTGACTGGACGGATAGCCTAGCAGAAAAGACAGTGGAACAGCAATGGCAGGTATTCTTGGGAATAATGCACAAGGTGCAAAATCAGTTCATCCCCCAGAGAAGGAAAGATTCAAAAGGGGGGAAAGGGCCACAGTGGTTGACAAAGGAAGTCAGAGATTGCATAGCATTAAAAAAAAGGAAATATGACAGAGCTAAGGTGAGTGGGAGGACAGATGATTGGGAAGTTTTTAAGGAACAACAGAACTTAATTAAAAAGACAATACGGGGAGAAAAAATGAGGTATGAACGCAAGTTAGCGAGGAATATAAAGGAAGATAGCAAAAGCTTTTTTAGGTATGTGAAGAGAAAGAAGATAGTTAAGAACAATGCTGGGCCCTTGAAGAATGAATTGGGTGAAATTGTTATGGGAAACAGAGAAATTGCATAAGAATTTAATGAGTACTTTAGATCTGTTTTCACTAAGGAAAACACAAGCAATCTCCCAGATGTATGGATGGGCCAAGGACATAGGGTAACAGAGGAAATGAAACAGATTGACATTTGGAAGGAAACGGTGATGAGAAGACTGATGGGACTGAAGGCTGACAAATCCCCAGGTCCAGATGGTCTGCATCCTAGGGTACTAAAGGAGGTGGCCCTGGAAATTGCGGATGCATTGGTAATCATTTTCCAATGTTCCTTAGATTCAGGATCAGTTCCTGAGGATTGGAGAATGGCTAATGTTATCCCACTTTTTAAGAAAGGAGGGAGGGAGAAAACAGAGAACTATTGACCTGTCAGCCTGACATTGGTGGTGGGGAAGATGCTAGAGTCCATTATTAAGGATGAAACAGTGGCATATCTAGATAGCAGTGATAGGATTGGGCCGAGCCAGCATGGATTTACCAAGGGTAAATCATCCTTGACTAATCTGTTGGGAGTTTTTCGAGGATGTAACCAGGAAGTTAAATGGAGGAGGTCCAGTGGATGTAGTGTACCTCAATTTTCAGAAGGCATTTGATAAGGTCCCACACAGAAGATTGGTGGGTAAAATCAAAGCTCAGGGCATCGGGGGGAAGGCATTGACATGGATAGAAAACTGGTTGGCAGATAGAAAGCAAAGGGTAGCGGTGAATGGGTGTTTCTTGGAATGGCAGGTGGTGACTAGTGGGGTGCCACAGGGCTCGGTATTGGGACCACAGCTGTTTACCATTTACGTTAATGATTTGGATGAAGGCATAGAAAATAACATCAGCAAATTTGCTTATGATACTAAGCTGGGTGGCAGTGTGACATGTGATGAGGATGTTAGGAGAATTCAGGGTGACTTGGATAGGCTGGGTGAGTGGGCAGAAACTTGGCAAATGACGTTTAATGTGAATAAGTGTGAGGTTATCCACTTTGGGAGTAAGAACAGGAAGGCAGATTATTATCTGAATGGTGTAGAGATAGGTAAGGGAGAAATACAAAGAGATCTAGGAGTCCTTGTTCATCAGTCACTGAAGGTGAATGAGCAAGTGCAGCAGGCAATGAAGAAGGCTAATGGAATGTTGGCCTTTATTACAAAGGGAATTGAGTACAAGAGCAAGGAAATCCTCTTGCATTTGTACAGAGCCCTGGTGAGACCACACCTGGAGTATTGAGTACAGTTTTGGTCTCCAGGGTTGAGGAAGGACATCCTGGCTGTAGAGGAAGTGCAGCGTAGATTCACAAGGTTAACTCCTGGGATGTCTGGACTGTCTTACACAGAGAGGTTAGAGAGATTGGGCTTGTACACGTTGGAATTAAGGAGATTGAGAGGGGATCTGATTGAAACATATAAGATTATTAAGGGATTGGACAAGATAGAGGCAGGAAATATGTTCCAGATGCTGGGAGAGTCCAGTACCAGAGAGCATGGTTTGAGAATAAGGAGTAGGTCATTTAGGACAGAGTTAAGGAAAAATTTCTTCTCCCAGAGAGTTGTGGGGGTCTGGAATGCACTGCCTCAGAAGGTAGTAGAGGCCAATTCTCTGGATGCTTTCAAGAAGGAGCTAGATAGGTATCTTATGGATAGGGGAATCAAAGGATATGGGGACAAGGCAGGAACCGGGTATTGATAGCAATTGATCAGCCATGATCTCAAAATGGTGGTGCAGGCTCGAAGGGCCGAATGGTCTACTTCTGCACCTATTGTCTATTGTCTATTACTGGTTCAGGCAGCTGCTCGCTTGGAGTTTTTCCAGAGACGGAGGTCAAGTGAGCAGATGTTCTGCATTTGGGATGGGCTGACCTGCTGACCTTCATGTGTTCATGTTGAAGCAGGGAAGGATGAGCCAAGCTGGAGGACAGATGATGGCACACCTGACCTTCCACTCCACCGCTGGCATCACTCAAGGCAGGACATAGAACAGTACCTTGCAAAACCAGGCCCTTCTTCCCACAATGTTGTTCAAAAAACCCAAAAACTAATAGCTCCAACCTACACAACGTCCATATTCCTCCAACTGCCTCACACTCATGTGCCTATCTAAACATTACTTTAATGTATTTGCCTCTACCACCATACCAGAGGGTGCATTCCAGGCATCCACCCCTCTCTGAGTAAAAAACTTACTCCTCCCATCCACTTTGAACCTACCACCTCACACCCTTTGGAACAATGGTCAGAGGCTCTGAATACACTTAACATCTGTCCTTCGGCTTTAGGGATGCGGAGAGATACAGCAAAGATACTGACCCTTTAGTCAACTAATCTGTGCCAACTATCAAGTACACATTTGCATTAACCATGGTTATTTTTCCCATATTCCCATTAACTACTCCAGGTTCTCTCACTCACCTACACATCAGGGGCAATTTAAATAGCCTGTTAATCCATCAAGCCTAATTTCTTTTGGAAGAAACGGGGAGCAGAGGAAGAAATATGAGTACCCAACGAAAACCCATGCTCTCACAGAAAGAATGTATGAACTTCACAAGGACAACGCTGAGGCCAAGACTGAATCCGGGTTGCTGAAACTGTGTGGGAGCAGCTCCACCAGCTGTGTCATTGTGCAAACCTCAGAACAAAACACAAACTTTGTGGAGAATGGTAAGCAGATCTCAAAATGTTTTCTAGTGAAATTTATCATGTAAATCTTGTACAACATAATAGAATCACGACATCGATGCCTCTAGGTTTTTTAACTGTTCATTTCAACGTTAAAATGTAATGAGAAACAGCATTGCTCTTTACTTGGAGGATTTGGTGGCTCACTCAGATCCAATTTCAGGAAGCCCAGCTGAGTCATTATCCTCTGATGTGAGTTGTACTCATAGATCAACTCAAGGGTGACCAGGTACTGACTACTCCTGGTCAAGCAATGCATTCATAAACACAAGGTAGAAAAAACGCAGAAAGCTCCTGTGGGTAAAACTTTCAACAAGTCTGCTACAATGAATTAGGCGACATATTGGAAAAATAACCCCTGAAGTCCAGAGCACTTGTAGGTGGGAACTCATTCTTCCATTATTACAAGCTCCGTTTCACTGATTTACAACATTTACAGCACAGTACAGGACCTTCAGCCCTCAATGTTATGCTAACCTTTAGATCAGTCTAACCCTCCCCTCTTTCATCAGAACAAGTTGATGCTGTGTAAACAAAGATTGTTCTCTGCATGATCTGTACACAACATGGAATCACTAGACACAAGCATCTGGGAATTGAGCATAATGTTTACAGCCACAATAATAAACACAAGAGATTTTGCAGATGCTGGAAATCTACAGCAACACACACAAAATTCTGGAGTAGCTCAGCAAGTCAGGCAGCATCTATGGAGGGTAATAAACTGTCGACATCTCGGGGCGAGATCTGATGAAGGGTCTTGGCCCAAAATGTCAACAATTAGACAGTGGTTGGTTTCCCAAATTATACATGTACAGATTATACAGATATATTTCAAAGTTCAAAATTTAGAGTAAAACTTATTATCAGAGTACATACATGTCACCACATACAACCCTGAGATTCTTTTTCTGTGGGCATACTTAGCAAATCTATAGAACCACAACTGTAAACAGGATCAGTGAACAACAATCTGTGCAGGTGCAGATATAAATAAAGAATAAAAAACAAGCATCAAATAACAAGATAAATGAATCCTTAAATGAGTGTAGTTATCCCTTTTTGTTCAAGAACCTGATGATAGAGGGGTAGTAACTGTTCTTGAATCTGGTGGTGTGAATCCTGAGGCTCTTGTACCTTCTAACTGATGGCAGCAGAAAGAAGAGAGCGTGGCCTGGGTGGTGAGGATCTTTGATGATGGATGCTGCTTTCCTACAGCAACGATTCATGTAGATGTGCTAAGTGGTTAGAAGCAATTCAAGATGTAGCTTAGGTCTAACCTTGAGAGTTTTCAAATCAATTTGTAACAAATCAGTGAAAATGAGTACTGAATGTAATGTGTGAGGTTATTTCATTTGGCATGTAGTACAAGCATTGTGAAGTGATTGGTATGTGGAGCCATGTCATACACTATTTGCACATCTTCTGCAGGTCTTGCTTAGACTCTGCAGTCACTTCAGAACTCATGGAACTAGAGACAAAGCAAGTCATCTTCAACTCAAAGGATGTGTTTTTAAGACATATCCCAAGGTTACATACCTGTGGCTTACAAGGCTGTGGTTTATATCCATATTTATGGGATTATCAGCAATGTCAGTGCACTTGATGTGAATCAGAGTTGGTCAGACCCACCAATTAGAGACCATTTTGTTCTCTCATTCCCAATTCCCTGATTATATTAATACATTTATAATTATTTGGGTATGTATTAATGTTACTGTAGATGACACAGTTAGTTATGCATTGTCATATATCACCTCTCCCATACAAGTTAAAACTGCAGTTTCTGAATTTCAGGATGAGATCTAATTTCATGGGCGGTCGGCTCTGACTTGTGCCACTTTGGTACAATGATTGCAATTGTGTGCTTGGATTAAAAGATCAATTTGGGGTTAACAGCACAGATTTTGAAAGATTTTAAAATGTGCTTGTCCTTGCAAAACAATCAGAAGCAGCAGATAAACAAGGCCTGTATTTTTCAATTCTATTCCTTCCTTCATTAACCTGCCCTTTGATTTGCGATAAAGGAGGTCAATAGTTAATTCAAGTTGAGCATATTCCTTACAGAAGATCATTTTTGAAACTGCATTGCAAATGAGCAAACATTGCTAGGTTCTTCTTCGGTTTCTCAACCTTTTGTTTCTGTCGTGAGTTAAGCTGATGGCTTAATTACCGGTGGAAATGACTGCAAGGTTCAATCATTTATTATCAAAGTTTACAACACTGAAAATTTGCTCTGGGTAGCCATGAAACCAAGAAAGAAAAGAACGGCAGCACGATTATCAACCCCAAATCCCCCTGTGCGCATTAAAAAAATGAGAAAGATGAGATGAAAAACACAGAATATAAAAACTATAAGACTGAAAAAAATTCGAGTGTCAAGTCCATATTGAAAATGCAGAAAACCTGGGCAACGTTCTCAGCGATCAAAAGACAGGCAGCCAGCGCCCACCCCCTGCACTTGCCTCGATGCTTCAATCTCCCTCATCCCTTTAATTGTCGCACAATGGGAGCTTTAATTGGTGAAATGGAGTCAAACCCTGTCCCGCAGTCTTATCACCATGAGGTTTGCGCATGCTGTCTCTGCTCCCGGAATTCTCTCAGAGACTGCAGGGCGCTGGAACACCCAATCAAACTCCAAGCAGCAAATCACAGGCTCCACACAGTGCCAAAATCACATCCGAGATAAAAACAAACATAAAAGGCATAAAAGAAGTGAACTACATGGTTGCATAATCTATCCAGAAGACACCGACGGAAGAAACATTGTACACAGGCGCTATCTTCACTGGAAGTCACATCCTGTGGCTAAAGTATATGCAGTTCTTAAAACTGTACCACCTTAAAGAGGCCATGCTCCGGTACATAGAGTCTTGTAAATAGTGTTGAACCTGATGGATTTGCTATCCCTTTAGGCAAGGTGTGCTTCTGTGCCAGTTTTGTCATTTTCTACATTAGTTGAGAGATCTGTTGTGGTTCTGCCACCATGTCAATACTTCAAGTAGCCAGCTTACTTCTAATTTCCTGCTGATATCATTGAATTTAACAATACCTTTATTCTGGAGAGCATATTCCACAATTCTGGGAGAATAGATGATTTGAAACAATTTGGAGGATGTGCAGCTCAGGTGGTTGACGGCTGGGTTGAGTTGTTCTCCGATCTTGGCAATTTACTGTACTTAAAAACATTTTGTCACCACACGAGGAGGCATCATCAGCGCACTGTTGATCCTCTGAATGCTTGAGTTTCCGAAATGACATCCAATAAGCTGATTGAAATGTAGATAAAGGTCAAGCATTCGGAGGATACACCACAATCAGCAGTTTGTTAATGATGACTCCTCGCATAGTGATGGAACATTTGCAAGTAAATTGCCAAATCAGAGAACTCAACCCAACCAGAATAGATATGTCTCCAACTTAGAATTCACCCTTCTATTGATCTTCAATTTCACTGAAAACTCAGAAACTTTAACAAGTGTCAGTGGAAGATAAAATAATTTCTTAATTTATTCCATAAATAAATTTTACTGACTCCCACCATAAGTAGTATAGAAGTAAAGCAGACCAGAAAACTGAATTAGCTTCTTGCTGGCAAGCATACAACCTCTGGTAAAGAAAATCGAAAATTTCAGAGCTAGGGTGCAGTATCAGAGGGGCATTAGAACTGCTTGCATCTTTCGTTTCACGGAATCCTGGTTAACCCCTTCCATACCTATTGTAGAGATTCAGATTAACGGGTTCACTATACACCATCAGGATTGGACACTTGTGTCTCCCAAAAGCAGAAGTGGGGTATATGCCTCATGAGCAACTCCTCTTGGTGCACAAATGTATCAGTGTTGTCCCAATTCTGCTCACCAGACCTACAATATTTCGCAATGAGGTGCTATCCATTTTACCTGTCTTGGGAGATTGCAATGATCATTGTGGTAGCCGTGCGCATTCCACCTCAGGCCAATGTCAAACAGGCTCATGATGGTTTGAGCGATGTGATCAACAGGAATGAAACAGCACACCCTAACTCCTCACACATCATTTTGGAGATTTTAACCAGGCCAGATAAAAAAGTCACTAAATAATTATCATCAACAAATCAGTTGAAGTACCAGAGGAAACTACACACTAGATCACTGTTACACAACCATCAAGAGTGCTTACTGTGCTATCCCACGCCACACTTTGGAAAGTCTGATCACCTGGTTGTACTTCTACTCCCTAAGTATAAGCAGAGACTGAAGACTTCAGTACCAGTAGTGAGGACCAAGAAGATATGGACAAGGGAAGCACAGGAGAACCTAGAGGACTGATTTGAATTGGAGGTCTGGATGTTATCCAGGGACTCATCTTTGAGTCAGGATGAGTATGCTGCAGTTGTCAGCAACCTGATTGAGACCTGTATGGATGTTTCTGTGCCCACAAAGCTTATAGTACATTCCCAAGCGAAAAGCTGTGGTTGAATCAGGAGGTTCGTTGCCTGCTGACGGCTAGATCGGCGGCATTTAGGTCTGGCCACCCATGTCTGTACAAGAAAATCAGGTATAACTTGCAGAGGGCTATTTCTAGAATGAAGAAACAATTCCAAGAGAGATTGGAGGTGACAAGGAATGCATGTCAACTCTGGCAGACATTGCAGGCCATTACTTCCTACAATGTGAAACCCAACATCATGAAGGGCAGCAATGCTTCATTACCAGATGAGCTCAACACCTTTAATTCCTGCTTTGAAAGGGAGAATATAATTACAGCTGTGAGGATCCCTACTATACTTGGTGATCCTGTGATCTCTGTCTCAGAAGCTGATGTCAGGCTGTCTTTAAGGAGGGTGAACCCTTGCAAGGTGGCAGGCCCTAATGGAGCACATGGTAAGGCTCTGAAAACTTGTGCTAAACAACTGGTGGGTTTTTCAAGGCCATTTTCAACCTTTCACTGCTACAATCAGAAGTACCCACCTGCTTCAAAAGGACAATAATCATACCATTGCTCAAGAAGAGTAGTGTGAGCTGTCTTAATGACTATCGTTCAGTAGCACTCTTATCCACGGTGCTGAAATGCTTTGGGAGGTTGGTCATGGCTAGAATGAACTCCTGCCTCAGCATGGACCTGGACCCACTGCAATTGCCACAATAGGTCTATGGCAGATGCAATCTCAATGGTTCTTCACGAGGCCTTAGGTCACTTGGGCAATACAAGCACCTATATAAGGATGCTACTCATTGACTCAGTGTTTAACACCATTATTCCTGCAGTTCTGATTGAAGTGCTAAAGAACTTATATCTCTGAACCTCCCTCTGTAACTAGATCTTCAAATTCCTAACTGGAAAACCACAATCTGTGCAGATTGCTAGTAGCATCTCCTCCTTGCTGACGATCAACACTGGCACACTCAAGGATGTATGCTTAGCCCACAACTCTACTCTCTCTATACCCATTACTATGTTGCTGGGCATAGCTCTAATGCTATCTATAAAGTTGCTGAAGATACCAACATTGTAGACAGAATTTCAGATGGAGACGAGAGGGTGCTCAGGAATGAGATATACCAGACAGTTGAGTGGAGTTGTAACAACAACCTTGCACTCAACGTCAGTAAGACCAAAGAGCTGATTGTGGATTTCAGAAAGGGTAAGATGAGGGAACACAAACCAATTCTCAAACAGGGATCAAAAGTGGAGAGAGTGAGCAATTTCAATTCCTGGCTATCAATATCTGAGGATCTAACCTGGGCACAAGATATCAATATAGCCATAAGACAGTAGCTGTATTTCATTAGGAGTTTGAGGAGATTTACCACAGAGAGCATTCTGACAGGCTGCATCACCATCTGGTATGGGGCGGGGGGTTGCTGCGCGGGTTTAAGAGAAGCTACAGAAAGTTGTAAAATTAGTCAGTTCAATCATGCGTACTAGCCTCTGTAGTATCCAAGACATCTTCAAGGAGCAGTGCGTCAGAAAGGCGGTGTCCATTATTATGGACCCTATCACCCAGGACATGCCCTCTTCTTGTTGTTCTATCAGGAAGGAGGTACAGAAACCTGAAGGCACACACTCAGCGATTCAGGATCAGCTTCTTCCTCTCTGCCATCCGATTCCTAAATGGACCTTGATCTCATGAACACTACCTCACTATTTTTAATTACTTCTGCTGTTTTTGCACTCCTTTTTTTAAATTTAACTATTTAATATACATAGATACACTTACTGTAATTCATTTTTTTCTATTTGCCATGTGTACATTGTACTGTTGCCGTAAAGTTAACAAATTTCATGATATATGCGGTTGATATTAAATCTGATTCTAATTCTGACTTAAATATATCATTTCTTTACAAATTCATGAAGTACAGAGATGTCTCTAATTAGATTCCTGGTCTGCACTGCAATATCCTTGATTGATAATTGGTGTAATGGGAGGCCTTACTCATGAATTTCTGGAAAAGGCTGAGTAATGACAATGACCTTATTTGAAAATCTCTGGATAAGATGAGCATAGAACAAAAGCTTAATCAGAGGTCTGTGAAGAGATTTAGCACAGAGGAAGATCTTACTCAATTATATCTAAAGAAGACGAGTAAGAAAAAGGCAGAAAGGCAAGTTTTGGAAAAGCAAGCGACTCTCCCAAATCCATGCTCTTGATGGGCTAGATGTCCAGATGGGGTACAACTGCATGAAATGCATTTCAATATTATCTGAACATTGGTTTTAAAAGGAGTATTAAAACTTCTGTGATCAAAGATGTAAAGAGTGATTTTTCATCCTCTGTTACCTTTACATCATCCATGTAGACACAGAAAAACGACTGAGAGAAATGCCATTATACCAATTAAATAGAGTAACTGTATATGTTTGGATTCAAGACAGTGCTGCTCTAAGCTGGAAAAACTTCAAAACAAATACACTGAAGCATTCATACCAAATGATGCCACTCTCAACAATGATCCAGCAGTCAATCTGTCACTATCCTCTTCTTTGGGAGAAGATGAGGGTCTGGGATAAATTGCATTGTGTTTCCAAACAGCAATTTCAATGGGTTCACTCGCCTTCTTCCTTGCCATATAGTGTCGTGGAGAAGTACATTTATTTATTTCATTTTGATATTGATATACAATGCAGAATCAGTCCTTCTGGTCCTTTGAGCTGTGCTACCCAGCAATCCCTGGATTTAACCCTAGCCTAATCACAGGACAATTTACAACACCCAATTAATCTACCAACCAGTACGTTTTTGTGTGAGGAAGGAAGCCCAGGCACCCAATTGGGGGAGAATGTACAAACTCATCACAGGTAGCAATGGAACTGAACACAGGTTGCTGCTACTGTAAAGCATTGTGCTAACCACTATGCTACTGTGCTGTTCTATGTTCCTGTATGTCATGGAAGCAGGTCCTCCTGCCTGTTGAGTTCTAATGACCTTCAAACACTTACTTTCACATTAATTCTGCCCTAAAGCACTTTATTCTCCCATCAATCTCTCCAGTGGCCCTTAGTACTTACCAACATGCTTGCTCCGTCCAATTTATCTACCAACGCATTTTTGGATGAATAAGAAACTCCAGAAAATCCAGAGAAAACCCTTGCAACCACAGGGAGTTTGTAGAAGCTCCAGACAGACAATAGCCAGAGGTTAGGATGTAACCTGGGTCACTGGAGCTGTGAGAAGCAGCCCGACTAACTGTGCCAGTGTCTTTTAGTCTCTGATTTCAAATTATTTAGAGATTTCAAAGTCTGCATCGTGTGTCCTTATTGTACAAATAGTGCACAAATCAGTAGCTGTCAGAAACATCTTGAATTGCAGAACCAAATACAGGGGTTCCCTGGGTTACGTCATTGAAATCTACCTCTCTACAAATTCTCCTGTATATTTTAAAGCATTTTTCAAGATAGGAATAATAATAAAATGCAACATGGTATTCATTAATGAATGAATGCAGTGTATACTTTATTAGTTTAATTATGGGTAGTGTTAGGGTCATTATTTAATGAAATGAAAGAATCATAGTAAGTATATGCTGAACATTTTGATATGGATTACTATTTCTGACTTACAGAGAAATCAGTTTACAGACAGATCTCCTGTCATGTAAACTGTGGAGCAACTGTACTCGTTGCCAATTCTGCCTCACTTTCCGTTCCCATAAACAGAGTTGTAGCACATATTTGGCTTTATAAAATGATTGCAATATTCCCATCTGCAGGCTGCATTGTTGGGACTGATATTATTCAAGTAGTTGGCATCATGTTCTACTCACTTGATTTTGCTTTGAAATAATCCTGGTGTACTCAAGAGACTCTGCAGTTGTTCCAGTCATCATTACCTAGACTCGGCAAATTAAAATCTGCTTCCAGCTCACCGGCTGAAACAGCAATGTTAATATTCCCCCTGTAAAAGATTGTTAACTGGTGTATGTAAATGTGGATTTTGTATCTCTACAGACATTCTTATAGTGTGTGTGCTCATATCAAGTTAGAAGATGTTTGGTTTTACAAAGATGGGAGAGGTTTTGCAGATATTAGACAGCTATTACTATACATTCAAGGAGGCTTTTGAGGACAGAGGATTTTGTTGCTACATGATAGCTCATTTTTATGGATAATTACAGAATAGCTTCTTCAACTCACATCTGGCATCTCCAGAGAATGACAACCAATATTGAATATTTGACATTTCCCAAAAACCAAGGCAATGACCATATTTTAATTTGACTGGCATTTTTGAAGTATGACAAACAACTGCAGTTCACCATCTCTTTGTTCCCTAAAATGATGTTGCATTTAGAGCTAATGTTTGATTGTTGACTTTCAAAGAATATGTAAGTTACGTGCTTCCCAGCAGAAGGTACCATGAAGAACAAAACTGCCACACCTTAGCTGGTTAGAATCATTGGAAGATTGGGATTGTTTTTCAATGGGCTTCATTCATTGCGAGTAGTCCCTTGTTGGTGAGGCAGCATGAGATTTAAGATGAGTTTGGAGTCTTTCGAGACACATCAATGGGTCTCATTCATAATGATCCATTATGGACTTGGCAAAAGCCAATAAAAAGCAGTTAGGTTTAAGTGGAGTGGCCAGTGTTAGAGTGGTCAAGCTTTGGATCAAGAGCTTTATGGACAAGAGGCAAAGGCTCTAGATGAATTTCTGCTAAGTTTTTAAAAATCATTGTTTGTCTATCAGTACACAGCTAGGGTGGTGAGAATGGCTCCAGGGTCAGTCTCCCTGATGACTGTATCTCTATGAGGCACATCCAGCTTCAGCCTTACAAATAAAGTTAGAGAACTGAGGTGCAGCTGGATGAACTTTGTCTTATATGGGAGAATGAGGAGGAACTACAGGGATGTAGTCTCCCCTCAGTTACAGGAGGCAGGTAGCTGGGTGGTTGTCGGGACAGGCTGACAGCGCTGAGTGCCACTGAATTAGGCTTCTATGTCCTATGGTCTTGGAAGCCTTGGCTATCTTTCTCAAATTCAACTACAATATAGCAGGAAAGAAGATGAAGGGGCCAGCTACGTTAGCATTGTGTTTCCCTGAGGTCCTGCTCCCACCATGGTTGCCAGTGTGGCATGGCTCCATGCTATGAAAACCTACAGGCCACACTGTTGCATGGATCATCACTCTGCAGAGGCTGCAACACGTAGCTCTCACTGTGCAAGGCAGCAATAAGTACTGCGAGGGTAACAATGTGTGTGAGATGTGAGTCATGGTATCATGTAATAGATAACAGCCTCTTTGCCCACCATGTTCATACTGACCCATCTACCATCACGAGACTTCAGACTCAAAACCCCAATGCATTCATTGCAGTATCAGGAGACTTCAACCATGCTTCTCTCTTGACAAACCAACCCACCTTCGATCAGTTTGTCAAGTGTCATTGAAGAGCAAATAAAACACTGGATTTCCTGTATACAAATGTTAAAGATGCCTACAACTCCACAGCTCTCCCCCCACTTGGAGGTTCAGATCACAACCTGGTTCCACTCATGCCCTAGTATAAGCCCAACAGCTAGCTACCACCAGGATAGTAAAGAAATAGTCTTCCAGAGGTCATCAAGGCCTTGAAGGGCTGCTTTGAGGTTACTGACTGGAATGTAGTTTTTGAGCCATATGGGGAGGACATTAATGAACTTATTGATTGCAGTAGTGGCTACATCAACTCAACTTCTGAGTGGACACTTTAATACCATCAAGAACTGTTCGCAGCTTCCTGAACAACAAACCATGGGTCACCTGGGCTCTAAAGGCTCTTCTCAACCACAATCAGGAGACGGAGGAATTGAAACGTGTAGAGGGAGCTAAAGGAGAAGATCAAGGTGGCTAAAGAGAAACACAGGAGGGAGCTGGAGAACAAGCTTGGGCAGAGTAGCATACAGGAGGTGTGGAGAGGCATGAAGAACATCATTGGTTTCAATCAGCCTAGCTGTAGAGCCTCAGAATGCAGCCGTGAATAGGCTAATGAGTTAAACCAATTATTCAATATGTTTGGCTATTGGCCTCCTGTTTACACCCCCCTCAGCACAACAGACCAAGACATCCAATGCTTCCTCAGCACGAATGCCACCCCTCCTCCCTCCTGCCCCCTCCAGTTCCAGATGTGGATGAACGACACAGGCTACCAGTGTCTACATCCCCTCCTTGCCATGTAACTACCATGCACACCTCCACATACCGACTGCTATTGTCCCCCAGCCCCCACCTTCCAGCAACTCCCCAGCCATCATGGACTCACCTTCACTACTGAGTAGCTGAGAAAGGGTCTGGGGAAAACGCAGACATGGCAAAGCATTGGGACTGGATGGTGTGAACCCCAGGGTCCTGAAGGAGTGTGGTGAGCAGCTGTGTGGAGTTCTCCAGTGCACTTTCAACCTGTTTTAGTCTGGAAAGAGTCCTCATTGTGTGGAAAATATCATGTGTTCCAGGTACCCAAGAACAGCCAGCCAAACATCTTAAATGACAACCGTACAATGGCACTGACCTCACACATCATGAAGACCCTAGAGAGGCTGGTCCTGACTCACCTCCGACCTCTGGTCAGACCAGCCCTTGATCCCCTGTAGTTTGCTTACCAGAAACACACTGGAGTTGACGAGGCTACCATCTACCTGCTGAACAGAGCCTACTCCCGTTTGGATAAGCAGGTATCTCTGTATCCTGAAGAATGGACTAGCTGACTGGCAGACCGCAGTTTGTGCGGCTTCAGAGCTGTGTGTCAGACGTGGCTATAAGCAGCTCTGAGGCCCCACAGGGGACTGTAATGACTCCCTTCCTGTTTACCCTGTATACCTCGGACCTTAGATACAACACTGAGTCATGTCATTTGCAGAAATTCTCTGAGGATTCAGCAATAGTTGGGTGTATGAAGGAAGGATGGGAGAATGAATACAGGGCTCTGGTGAAGCTCTGGTGAAGGACGTTGTCAACCGGTGCAAGCTGAATCATCTGCAGCTCAATAACAGTAAGTCAAAGGAGATAGTGATGGCTTTAGGAAGACTAACCCTGCACTGCTCCCTGTTACTATTGATGGCGAGGACGCAGATGTGATGAAGACCTAATAGTATCTGGGGGCACACCTGGATGACAGACTTTGAGCGGAGCACCAACACAAAGGCTGTGTACAAGAAGGGCCAAAGTCACCTCTACTTCCTGGGGAGGCTGAATTCCTTTGGAGTGTGCATGCCCCTCCTTCACATCTTCTACTAGTGTGTTGTTGCCAGTACAATCTTCTAAGCAGCGATGTGCTGGGGCAATGGTCTCAACACGGGTGATGCCAACAGGCTCAATAAACTGATTAGAAAGGCTGGCTCCATTACAGGAGTCAAACTGGACATACTGGAGGCTGAGGTAGAACAAAAGACACTCCAGAAAATCTCTGGATAATGTTTCTCATGATCCGCATGCCAGATTGGCCAAACAGAGTAGCACTTCTTGTAATAGACTAAGACAACTTCAAAGAGCGCTATATGAGGTCATTCTTACCTTCGACCATTAGGCTCTGTAATGATTCAACCTATAGCCGGGGAAATGATGATCCCTCCTGTTAGATTGCTTGAGGTAATTTATATTTTATTCTTTCTTCTCTCCTAATATTTGTATATCTGTGCATTTGTAATCCTACTGTGACACTGTAATTCCCTTTGGGATTAATAAAGTATCAATCTATCTATACTCATTCCATTTATCCCAAAGGGGAATAAGTTCTATGCTAAACCTTTTACCAAATATTGTCCTTCAGTCTTCAACGTATCTGCCAAGGCAAAAATTTCTTACTGCTTATCCTTCTTATAATATTGTACACCTCTAGTAGATCTTCCCTCAATGCACTATTGTCCAAGGAAAGTAACTCCTTCCTATCCAGGATGATACTGGAATATTCTGAACAAGGTTCAAACAGAAAATCAAACTGAAAACATTCAGCAGGTCAGTGAACATCTGTGCAAAGAGTTAACATTTCAGTCAGAGACCCTTGAAGCAATTCCGTATTTCCTTCAGATTGCCAGCTTCTACAGCTTTGATTTTTAAGATATCAAAGGAAGTGTCGCTCAATCAATAAAACATGCATTAAAGATACTTTAGATGCAACTTGTGCAAAAAGCAGGCATAAATTAGTCTAATTTCTAGGTTAGTATTTCATGAGCCTCCAGGACAAACACAGATCACAGTATATTCACTTACATGATGATGTCACCACTTGGTTCTATTTTGATTTCTTAGCTCCTTATACAAATAAAAGTTAATACCACGTAGTACTTTGAGGAACTGAGAAATTTATACAGCCCCACCACTGTGCCCGTTTTCCCAGTGGTAAATGAAAGTTTGTAATGGTTCAATGATCTCACCTGAGCAGGTAACACATGAAATGCCCTCTGCACTGAGGTTATATTTGAGGTCCAGGAGCACCTGAATGTTGGTGTCAGGGCTGAAGAGTAATGGGGCTCGGCTGGCAGGGCGCAGTTGTGTCGTGAATCCAATGGACATCACCAGGGTAATAACATAGAGACCTGGAAAGGGGAAACACAAGCAGATCAATAAAATATGATTCTATCTCATGAAACAGGAACACTTTTTTAAAAAAGAGGGTTAAATGGCTTTCTTTGGAATAGCTTATATCCAAGAGGTCCCAAGTTGGGTTGTGTGAATGGGAGATAAATTAAGATTTACAATAAAGGTCTGTATCTCTAAAACACAAGAGGCCTAGCAAGGTTGTCACCCGTCACTAACAACGGAACTTAATGATAGTATTTGTTAAAAATTCCGACAGGACTCAGCAGCACAGTGGCAAATTAGTGAAGCAGCTGCCACTCATCTCCAGTGTCCCAGGTTCGATACCGACCACTGGTGGTGCCTGGAGTTCGCATATTTTTCCTGTGACCTCTTGGTTTTCCCCCAGGCACTCCTGCTTCCCCGTCCCAAAGATGTGCAGATTGGTAGTTTAACTGGCCACTGTAAATGACCCCTGGTGTATAGGTGAGTGATTGAATCTGGAAGCTTGATGGAAAAAGACTGAAGCACATGTGTGCCTAACAGTCTTCGTGGCAGAAGAGCCAAGCGATTCAGAAATAATGTGGATGCACTCAGGATATGAGGGCAAAATCTAGGTCTGAGACAGTGAGAGATTTCTTCACTCAGAGGGTGGTAAAGTTATTTCATTCTCTACCACGGAGGACAAGGGATATACTTGCAAAGAAAATAAACATATTTCAAAGCACAAGAGGTCTGAGGAGGAAATGGGAGTATTGTAATGAGATAAAGGATCAGCCATGATTGTACTGAATGGCAGATCGGACTTGGGCTGAGGAGTCGACTCCCTCTTTTCTGCTTCCATCAAAGAAAATATTCCCAATAAGAGCAGAAAGCTTGAGGGTTGGAAGCATTTCAGAATTCAGCAGAAAAGGACCAAGAAACTCAAAGGAAATGGGAAGCAGAATACCAAAGTAACCTTGCAAGAAACGAAAGTAGTCTGAAAGTGTTTCTACAAGTAATTGAAAAGAAAAAGATTTGTGAAGGTTGATTTGATTATCATATAACCCGAGATAGGGAAATTATGTTGGTGATTAAGGAAGAGACAGAGAAATTTAAAAACTATTTTTGTCCCTGTCTTCATAAATTAAAATAGAAAATTTCCTGATATAGTTAGGGACAATATGAATTAGTGAGAATGAGAATCTGAAAGAGATTAGTACGGGTGTAGATATGACTAGGGGAATACGTGGGACTTAAGGGAAATAAACACCCAAGGACCTGATGATCTGCATTTTGAACTTCTGGAAAGATGACATAAATTCACTTGTTGTCATCTTCCAAAATTTCATTGATCCTAGCTTTATTCTACCCAACTGCTGAAGAAAGAAAGCAAAGGCAGAACGATTTTCACTAAGCTCTGAATGCCCATTGAGTGTTTCTTGACTAAGAATTCTATTGGTAGATAAGATGAAACAAAACGGGCTGAGATATCAAGCGTGCTTTTGCCCTGTGGGTGATGGAACAGGCTCAAGTGCTCAATGCCTCAGTCACGTTTTTCCTCTTTTTCTGCCAAGAGACCCAATGACAGCAGGGTCAGAGGAAGGGGTACAAGGTTGAAGGAAGAACAAAAGGAGATGTGTGGAGGGGCTTGGCATTATTGACTGGTGCATGGTTTTCTTGCCTGTAGGCCAATTCTTTCAGTTGATTGTTCCTTCTGACAATTGAGCCCAGTTGCAGACCAATATTTCCCAGGTCCTGTGCTGAAACAAATGCAAGAAACTTCCACTTTAACATGTGAGAAAAGATAATGATGAAAATACTTAGGCCAGGCAGCATCTGTGAAGAGAACAACAGAGGTGCCCTTCACAACAAAAATATTGAGAAAATAAGCTTGGATATACTTGGGCTGCATAGAGGGCTGGAAATAACATGATAAAGGTCAATGTGAGGTAAGGACGAAGGCAGTCCAGGTTCTTTGATAGTCACCCAGGAACCCAGGAGAGAGATATATCTGTACATGATAGGTGATGTATCCAGAGGCAGATGCACTGAGATACAAGAAAGAGAAAACATCGAGGCGAGTGTGGAAAGTGAGCGAGTGTTCAGCCCTGTCTATCAGCCTCTCACTCGCTGCTGCCAGAGGAAGGTATCTGCATGTGATGGTTCCTTTCTCTCTTTGCTCGTTGCTCCCAAAGGGAAGTTCCTATGGTCAAATGGTCTCTCTCTCTCCCTCAAGCTGTGGGAGGATGGTACAAATTTCTGGGTCTGTGGTTTGTGGATTGGACTGTAGTTCACGTTATAATGTGTTTTTCTGGTTTCTAGTCCCTCCTTGCTCTGTTGCTGTTTCGGACAACTTTGAATTGGGACAGCTTGCTGGTAGTGAGCACTGAGCTAAGCTGAACTATGCCTGGACTTGTTCTATTTTTGTGATTTATATTCAGTGTTCTTCACTCATTGTTTTTTAGGTTGCCGTTTTGTGGGTCTGATTTCTTTGCTTCATGGCTGTCTGTGGGGATGACAAATCTCATATTTGTATACTGCATAGGTACTTTGATAATAAATGTACTTTGAATCTTTGAATATAGAAGACAGCAGTTGCTGGAAACCTGAAATAAATAAATTCTCAGCAGATCAATAACGTCTATGGTGAGAGATAAAACCAGTAATATTACAGACTGACGACTTTTCACAGAGTTTGCCAGTTCTGACTCAATCAGGAAAGGTTGGTTATTTGACAACGTTGAGTTCAGTATTGAAGCGAGAGCTGCAATACATCTGAATGGAAGATTTGGTGCTGTTGGGCTTAAGATGGAATTTGCTGAAACGGTACAGACACCAAAGACAGTCAGCATGGAAGTGGGGTGGAAAATTAAAGTGACAGGCAAATGAAAGCTCAGAAACACTCTTGAAGATGGCTTGGAGGTTTCTCGTAAAGCAATCTTCCAGTTTATGGTTTCTCCAATTTAGAGGCAACTGTATCAGCAACTCTTAGTGCAATGCACTAATCTGAAACATGTACAAGTGAATTGGAAGGAACATTTAGCTTTGGATTATGAGAAAGAACCGGATAAAAAGGCAGGAGTAATTCTCTTCTTATTGCATGTGGAAATATGTTGAGAAGGGGAACATTGATGGAGATGGAAGAGCATTCCACAGAGGTGTAGAGGGATGCAAACTTGTGTCTTTTGAACTACTGTGGTAAGTGGGCAAATTTATGGACTGTGGTCCATTGAATGCGGAGGTAGTTGGCCTCAAAGATGAGGTCAAGGGGAATACTACCATGGAATGGGCTAGGAGTAGATGCAATGACTACAGAGTTCAGGAAACAAAAGCAATAAGTGTCCTTTCAAACCACTCTTGGATGGGATAGACCCAGACTCACTGATGAATGGGTCATGTATTGTTCAGTGCATTGAAGACTGCAGTAGTGCTAGTTCATTCTCTTATAATACAGGACTCACAATGTCATTAGCTTGGCTATCAATTCCACTATCCTGCCTTAACTAGTCCATATCTGAACTTCTTAACTTCAAGTTCAAGTTTAATTATAGAGTAAGACTCAGATCTAACACACATTTTTAATCAGCTCAAACACAAATGTTCTGATGTAGCAGACAGTATTCAATGACAATTCATTAAACAGATGGATTTTGGCATATGCACTATCAATTGCAATGGCTTAAACATCTCTACTTAACCTGGCAAACTTCATTTTATTCTTGGCCTCATCAACTTTTCAATGACCTGAGGCTTTTTTACCCTGCATACTCTCTTGAAATTAGTCATTAACCTTTGATGTAAAGTGGAGAAGGACTTGAATAATATGAAGAATCAGAGTTAAGAATCATTTCAGAATAACATAGGTCTCCAAAAGATCTCTCAGTGGAGAGTATTTGTATAGCTGAGAGAGCAAAAAGGTGCATATTGGATCAATTCCTGAATGAGTCAAATGAGATTCAAATGATGGCTTTTTCAAGCAATTGTCCAATCGCCAATTAATTGCTTTCAGCCATGTGTAAAATCCATTATAGATGAGAAAAAAAGAGAAACTGTGTTCATTGTATACAAAAAGTTCAAAGAGAAAGATCCACTTCTGATTTACTGTCAGGTTTGGTGTTCGTCTATCTCCAATTTGCACATCCTTCAAATGCTGCTTCAAGAAGGCATGATAAGCGATTTCCCTAAAAGTCAAAAACACTTGAGAAGTCAAAAAATGAAATGAGGTTCACAATAAAAAAAACATCAATCAAATAACTATAGAGAGGTTGATTGAACTGAAGAATACAGAAATAATGGAAGAATCAATTTCTACACATGCTGTGCACAGCTAACATGCATTAAGCTTAACTGTAGTTATTTTCAGATGATCAAACAGAAATAGTAAAAGCCCCAACAAAATGCTATGAACTGAATGCTGTAAAGATGGAATGGAAACTCAGCTGTTGATTGTAATTTCCATTCTCATCATGGAATGTCCCTCTGCTTACATCTCAGGCTGTACTATGCATTACAGCAACAAATTACAACACAACTTGAGAATGCAAAGCCTTGATGATTTTTTTCTGAGAACCTGTTAACTTAAAACTGCATGGAAAACAGGAAAGTGGAGCTATTTACAAATTGGACAGAGGAAACAATAATCATTGTTGATCTTTATTTTCTTTATGATCATTGCTGGACTGTTTTCAATGGTTCATGATTCCCACTGAAAAAATCCTCACTTGTGTCTCTTGGTTAACGTGCTCTCGTTGGAGTGTCAGCTCTGGGTCAATGGTAGCAATCATGCCTTTGATCAATCCCACTCTAGAGACTGAACACAAAATCAAGGCTGACACTCCACTGCAACACATATTGTAAAGGGCAGCACTTTGGCTGCAAAGCCTTTTGAGACATTTTTAGGCTGAGGTAGGCTTTTTAAATGTAAATCTTTTCAGTGTTCACATAATTATATATCTAAAAGAATTATTGCTGATCCATTGGATATAATTTCTCCAACCTATGAGGTGAACATTAAACTTCAAAATCCACTAAAATTATTCTGTCCAGATTTTGCATGTTAAGATTCCTGCTGCAGATCAACAGTAAAGCGTGTACTTCTTACCTAAGATTATCCATTTACACTTTACTGCAGGGCATGCAACACAATAGTAAAGTGCATCCTGTATCCATGTGATCAGCTGTCCCGGATGGTGAATCCCATCTTTGGGTGGCGAAAGCTCAGGTGCCACTGAAACCAAAGGTACATCTCCATTGTCGAAAGAGACTTGAGAAAAGAAAACATCATTTTATACCTCTGTCTTCGTTAGAGACTGTTTTTCAAATTGCCTTTATTTAAACAAACAAAATATTCACAGGTAAACAGTTAAGAAGAATGCAAATAATCTTACTGAAGTGAAAAATCTTTCCTGTGAAAGATATTTGCAATGGGGCTCTTCAGTATGGATACTCAGTATACTGCAAATGTTACAAACATACAGAGCAGGCCTTTTAGTCATGCTGTCTCTCAGAGGTATAATTACCAACAGTCTTGTTCCCCCGTCTTTACTTCCCTCCAGCCCTCAGCATGTTCTCTTTCTCACACACCCATCAATTTCACTTTGATTCTTTTTGCCAGTAATCAGCCAATTACCTTACAAGCATGTATTTGAGACGTGGAAGCAGCACCATACTGCTGCTGCAAAACAAAATTCACATCACATAAGAGTGACAATAAACTTGATTCTGGTTCTGAACTGTGGCGACTGGCAGAAATCCAGACAGTCACTGAGAGAACATATGATATCCATCGAGACAGCACCCGAGGTCGGCACTGAAACGTGGCACTTGAAGCTCTGAGGCAGTAGCACCAATTGCTGCACCAAAGTGCCAACCTGAAATGATGTACGATTTTTCTAACTGAGCAAAATAAACAGGTCTGCCTACTTCCTCTTGAAGTGCCATTTGAAATATATCTAATATCCATTGGCCAGGATGCCGAAAAGAGCTTTGTTGCTGAAATCTTGCCATTAGTCCGGATACAGATGGGAATAAGAGACCCTAACATCTTAACATAGAACATAGAATATAGATCAGTACAGCACAGTACAGGCCCTTCGGCCCACAATGTTGTGCCGATCCTCAAACCCTGCCTCCCATATAATCCCCTATCTTAAATTCCGCCATATACCTGTCTAGTATTCTCTTAAACTTCACTAGTGTATCTGCCTCCACCACTGACTCAGGCAGTGCATTCCACGCACCAACCACTCTCTGACTGAACAACTTTCCTCTAATATCCCCCTTGAACTTCCTTCCCCTTACCTTAAAGCCATGTCCTCTTGTACTGAGCAGTGGGGCCCTGGGGAAGAGGCGCTGGCTGTCCACTCCGTCTATTCCTCTTAATATCTTGTACACCTCTATAATGTCTCCTCTCATCCTCCTTCTCTCCAAAGAGTAAAGCCCTAGTTCCCCTAATCTCTGATCATAATCCATACTCTCTAAACCAGGCAGCATCCTGGTAAATCTCCTCAGTACCCTTTCCAATGCTTCCACATCCTTCCTATAGTGAGGCGACCAGAACTGGACACAGTACTCCAAGTGTGGCCTAATTAGAGTTTTATAGAGCTGCATCATTACATCGCGTCTCTTAAACTCTATCCCTCGACTTATGAAAGCTAACACCCCATAAACTTTCTTAACTACCTACCTACCTGTGAGGCAACATTCAGGGATCTGTGGACATGTACCCCCAGATCCCTCTGCTCCTCCACACTACCAAGTATCCTGCCATTTACTTTATACTCTGCCTTGGAGTTTGTCCTTCCAAAGTGTACCACCTCACACTTCTCCAGGTTGAACGCCATCTGCCACTTCTCAGCCTAATTCTGCATCCTATCAATGTCTCTCAGCAAACTTTAACAATCCTCTACACTATCTACAACACCACCAACCTTTGTGTCATCTGCAAACTTGCCAAACCACCTTTCTACCCCCCACATCCAGGTCGTTAATAAAAATCACAAGAAGTAGCAGTCCCAGAACAGATCCTTGTGGGACACCACTAGTCACAACCCTCCAATCTGAATGTACTCCCTCCACCATGACCCTCTGCCTTCTACAGGCAAGCCAATTCTGAATCCACCTGGCCAAACTTCCCTGGATCCCATGCCTTCTGACTTTCTGAATAAGCCTACCGTGTGGAACCTTGTCAAATGCCTTACTAAAATCCATGTAGATCACATCCACTGCACTATCCTCATCTATATGCCTGGTCACCTCCTCAAAGAACTCTATCAGACTTGTTAGGCACAATCTGCCCTTCACAAAACCATGCTGACTGTCTTTGATCAGACCATGACTCTCTAAATGCCCATAGATCCTATCTCTAAGAATCTTTTCCAACAGCTTTCTCACCACAGACATAAGGCTCACTGGTCTATAATTACCTGGACTATACCTACTACCTTTTTTGAACAAGGGGACAACATTCGCCTCCCTCCAATCCTCCGGTACCATTCCCGTGGACAACGAGGACATAAAGATCCTAGCCAGATGTTCAGCGATCTCTTCCCTTGCCTCGTGGAGCAGCCTGGGGAATATTCCATCAGGGCCCAGGGACTTATCCGTCCGAATGTATTTTAACAACTCTAACACTTCCTCTCCGGTAATATCAACATGCTCCAGAAGATCAACCTCACTCATATTGTCCTCACCGTCATCAAGTTCCCTCTCAGTGGTGAATACCAAACAGAAGTATTCATTGAGGACCTCACTCACTTCCACAGCCTCCAGGCACACCTTCCCACTTTTATCTCCAATCAGTCCTACCTTCACTCCTGTCATCCTTTTGTTCTTCACATAATTGAAGAATGCCTTGGGGTTTTCCTTTACCCTACTCGCCAAGGCCTTCTCATGCCCCCTTCTTGCTCTTCTCAGCCCCTTCTTAAGCTCCTTTCTTGCTACCCTATATTCCTCAATAGGCCCATCTGATCCCTGCTTCCTAAACCTCATGTATGCTGCCTTCTTCCACCTGACTAGATTTTCCACCTCACTTGTCACTCATGGTTCCTTCACCCTACCATTCTTTATCTTCCTCACTGGGACAAATTTATCCCTAACATCCTGCAAGAGATTCTTAAACATCGACCACAGGTCCATAGTACATTTCCAGGCAAAAACATCATCCCAATTCACACCTACAAGTTCTAGCCTTATAGCCTCATAATTTGCCCTTCCCCAATTAAAAATTTTCTAATCCTCTTTGATTCTATCCTTTTCCATGATAATGCTAAAGGTCAGGGAGCGGTGATCACTGCCCCCCAGATGCTCACCCACTGAGAGATCTGTGACCTGACCCGGTTCGTTACCTAATACTAGATCTAGTATGGCATTCCCCCTAGTCGGTCTGTCAACATACTGTGACAGGAATCCATCCTGGATACACAACAAACTCTGCCCCATCTAAACCCTTGGAACTGATCAAGTGCCAATCAATATTAGGGAAGTTAAAGTCACCCATGATAACAACCCTGTTATTTCTGCACCTTTAAAAAATCTGCCTCCCAATCTGCTCCCCATTATCTCTGCTGCTACCAGGGGGCCTACAGAATACCCCCAGTAGAGTAACTGCTCCCTTCCTGTTCCTGACTTCCACTCATACTGACTCAAAAGAGGATCCTGCTACATTACCCACCCTTTCTGCAGCTGTAATAGTATCCCTGACCAGTAATGCCACCCCTCCTCCCCTTTTCCCCCTTCCATTCCTGCCCTGGTGCCAGCCAAGTCTCCGTAATGACTACTAGATCATAATTCCATGTATGTATCCAAGCTCTCAGTTCATCACCTTTATTCCTGATGTTTCTTGCATTGAAGTACACACACTTTAGCCCTTCTACCTTACCACCTTTACACCCTTTATTCTGCTGCACTTTCCTCAAAGCCTCTCTATATGTTAGATCTGGCATTACTCCATGCACTTCTTTCACTGCTCTTTCGCTCCGGGTCCCAACCCCCTTGCAAATTAGTTTAAACCCTCCCGAACCATGCTAGCAAACCTACCAGCAAGGATATTGCTCCCCCTTTAGTTCAGGTGCAACCCATCCAATCTGTACAGGTCCCACCTTCCCTAGAAGAGATCCCAATGGTCCAATAATCTAAAACCCTGCCCCCTGCACCAACTCCTCAGCCACGCATTCAACTGCCATCTCCTCCTATTCTTACCATCACTATCACATAGTACTGGCAGCAATCCTGAGAACGCCACCCTTGAGGTCCTGTTCTTCAGCCTTCTGCCTATTTCCCGAAACCCACACTTCAGGACCTCATCCCTCTTCCTGTCTATGTTGTTGGTCCCAACATTATCATGACTTCTGGTTGCTTTCCCTCTCGTACCAGGATGTCATGCACCTGGTCAGAGAATCCCAGACCCTGGCACCCGGGAGGCAACAAACCATACGGGTTTCCTTCTCACGTCCACAAAATCTCCTGTCTGCTCCCCTGACTTTAGAGTCTCCAATGACAACAGCTCTCCTCTTCTCTGTCCCATCCTTCTGCACCACAGGGTCAGAGTCAGTGCCAGAGGCCCTGCCATCGTAGCTCATACCTGGTCGGTCGTCCTCACCAACAGCATCCAGGACGGTAAACTTATTATTCAGGAGAATGGCTACAGGGGTGCCCTGTACTACCTGTCTACTCTCCTTCGCTTTCCCCCCTCGGACTGTCACCAAACAACTTGCTTCCGGCAGCCTAGGTGCGACTACCTCCCTGTAGCTCTCATCTATGACTGCCTCAGGGTCGAAGATCATCCAGCTGCTGCTCCAGATTCTTCACACGGTCTTTCAGATCACCCAGCTGCAAGCAGTTCTGGCAGATGTGACTCTGCAGGAGAAGGGAGCTCCCCCAAGACTGCCACATCTCACAGGAGAGGCACATCACCGTCTCAGGAGGCATTGTAAAGACTAACTGGGAACAAGCTCGTCCTCCACCTCTTCTCGTCGAAACCTCTCAAGTCAAAACCTCGAATCCCCACTCCTTCACTGGCCCAATCACTCACTGGCCGCTTTCCACAGGCCGCTCTGCTTGAGGTAACCCTTTATTTATTTGTTTGAGCTTTTCAAACTGATTGGTCACCTGACCTCAATTAACAAAGGATGCTGGAAAGTAACAATGGTATTTTCTTAAAATATCTTCAGGAAATTTAAAATGCTGTGTTACAGAAACCACAGAGTTCTACCAAGCTAGGTGGTGGGTATTCTTATCCTGCTAGTTAAAGGTGAAAGTGGTTGTCACACTATCATTAACTAACAGGATCAAAATACTCCCCACCTAGATTAAATGGCTAGTCGTCATCTTGGGAGTCATGGACCATAGGGCCAAAGGATAATTGCTGGATCTGCAGACATGAACCATCACCACATTCAAAATAAAACTTCACTAAATGTACCACTTGAGTAAGGTTTGATGTTGGATGATGCCATATCTTCATCATATTCTTGCACATAGTAACATTTGTTATCTCATTAGAATTTGTAGGAAGGAGTAAAAGAAACATATTGTCAGTTTTTTCACCTGCTTCTTCCTCAACTGAAAGCAGAGGGATGTCATCATCCAGGTACTGCAGGGTCCCACCAGTCAACACTGAGTCTTGCTCTGTGACTAGAAGTGAATCATCACACTCTGCTGAATCTTGTGTCAAGTTGCTGTTCTCCCTTTTACACTTATGCTGGCAGCTGAAACAGAAGTTTAGTGATAAATGTATCCCGCTAAACTCCGAGGCTGTTATATTTATATTCCCACTTAAAATAATACATAAGTTAGCTCAGACCAACAAATGAACACAGATGTCTGTTGCATGGACAGGTCTTCCACCTTCATGATGAGATTTACCTTGAAATTCTCCAGCATCATTCAGAGTTTGGTGCAGATGTGGTGACCCAATGAGCGGTGTGGTTGACGAATGACTGCTGGATTTACCTAAAGAATAGTAGTTGGATCACAGCATTTAAGTCATTATGCCAGGATAGCCCTTGCAGCAAATAGGTTTCAGAGCTGAATTCCTCGTGGTTATGCTGTTTGTAGTGGAGAATTTTGCAGCAATGTAAGGTTACAGGCAGATAATGCCAGGTAGGGGAGGTGAGTGAGGGTGGAGTAGGGAGACTGAGGCGGACAAAGAGAGAGAGGAAAGGAAAAATATCAGATAGAGTAAGGTTGAGGAGATGAGAGATGAGCTGCTGGATGGAGATAAGCAGGAACTGTGAGATTTGGGAACCATTTGAGGAGTAGGGAGAGTGAATGACAGTGAAACTAAATGGGAGATGGGGTGGGTGTAATTTTGTGTGTGAAGTTGGTGGATGCAGGAGAAGGACAGGGACAAAGATGGGAAGGGGAACAAACATGGGAGTGGGTGATCAGAAGAAGGGTGGGGGAAGCGGAGTTTAAAAAAAACAGGTGTGTCCTTAAAATGGGAAACTCAATATTCATGTTATTGGGTTGTATACTACCCAGATGGAATGTAAGTTGCTTCTCTAGTTTGAATTGGGCTTCATCTTGATAGCAGAGAAGGTGAAAAATAGACAGGTCAGTGTGGGAATGAAGACCAGAGTTGAAATGATCTGCAACTGCGAGCTTGGGGTAACCACTGTGGACTGAATGTGGGAGCTCCACAAAATGCTTGATTGGATGTAGAATAAGCCATACTGGGAGCAGCAAATGCAGTGGACAAGGTTGGAGAA
The DNA here is from genome assembly GCF_030144855.1 of Hypanus sabinus. Taxonomy (NCBI): domain Eukaryota; kingdom Metazoa; phylum Chordata; class Chondrichthyes; order Myliobatiformes; family Dasyatidae; genus Hypanus; species Hypanus sabinus. Next base: position 8,918,203 of record NC_082732.1, read on the forward strand.
GGTGCATGTGAAGTTTGCCTCACCCAGAAGGACTGTTCAGGTCATTTGATGGTGGTGTGATTGCAAGGGAAAGTGCCAGGGCTAAGATACTTCTTCCACTAGAAGAATGGGCACAGTTGGCAAATTCTGGTGGAGCAGTATACAATCTATAAGTCCAAACCTTCATGTTAATGGCCCTTGGTCCATCCAGGAGTGTGTCTATGTACTAGTAAATTTCATAACTGTCTAAAATTCAGGAACTAGTTTACCAAATGTGCATTTATTGTTAAAACAGCAATAGTATAGTAAATAATGTTATTGCTGTTAAAACAGACAGAAGAGAAATTGCTTACTAATGCAGACAAAATTGGATTTTTTGGTACTGCACTCCTGTGTGTATCCTGATGAATGGAAAATGGAAAGCTGATGAGTCTTGAAAACCCCTGTCAGATCCCAAAGCCTACCAATCCCATGATTTTCTCTAACTCCTATTTAAAGGAATCAGTAAAAGGTTGCTTCCAATATCAGTATTATATCTAAGATGAACATAAAAGATTGCTGCTATGTTATTAAAAGCTATATTATATTAGTACTTTCCTTAAGAAATGCTAACATTCATGAAGGGAATTTCTAACAATTTTTGAAATCCCAGGATGCAGTAATTATTTACTAAAGGTTACAGCAATGACAGAAAATCAAACCATAAAACTAGAAATAAATGATAATTTGTGATTTTTTAAACAATTAATGGAGGAAAAAATAAAAAGTACTTAAACAATCTTGAGACAATTACATTTTCATCCAATTCTCCTATCTAACAATCATTTGCTTAGTGGGTAAGAACATGAGTTTTCCCTTATCTGATGTCATCACCTATCAGAATGTCCTAATTTCCTAAGAACAATAGAACCATGGGAATAAGGGAAAGAGAACTGACAAAGTTTAAGCTGCTATGCAAGTATTAAACCTGCTTCAAGGAAAAAATCTTACTCCTCTAGATTACTAATTTGCTTTCTGTGAAATAACGCTGCTAGATGATCACTGCACACACACACAAGTCTTATATTGCATGTTGTTGCAACATAAAAATATGCAATACTGTTGCCTAAAAAACTTACAAATTAACTGTAATATTAATTCTCCATTTCTATTTTCCATTTTGGTAAGTTTATAAACTGAACTTTTGAATGTCTGATGCATTCTTTAAAATCTGCTCACTACAACTCCAATTTTTCTTGGAACATGGGAATTAAAAAGGCTTTAAATTGCATTGCAGGGTCTGTGCCTGCAGTGGTAACCTGCCTTTCCCCCTCTTAGATGCCACCATAGTTGCTAGCCTTTTGTGCCAACAGAAATCTTTTCTTATTGAGATAGGTTCGTCCTTGATACAAACAATTTTCTGTCAGGAGGAAGATAATCAGACTGCACAGAAGGACAGGTTAAGATGCAATTTCATCACTGCTGCAGCTGCAATCAATGAGTGACTATTGATTTATAGAGTTCTTTATTGGCAGAGATTGGATTCCCATCTCCATGGGTATTAGACGAGAAAATCTGCAAGGAATTCATCACTGGGGATTTTATGATCTGAGCAACCAGTGGGAATATATAACCCACACCCATGCTGTTCCTCTATTACTGACATCTAAAGCCATTTTTTCAAAGCACAATGAAAAGCGGTATTTCTCAATGAAGAAAAAATGCAGTCAACATGCATATTTTTCTGTTAGAATCTTCCGAAACATTCACCATTTTGATAAGTAGGCAATGTAGATGTATTTCTTTCAGACAGAACTACTGTATTTTGCGCTTTCTACAAATGGATGACAAGATGATCTCCTAAATATTGATTACAAGTAATTTGGAGAATGCCTGTTTTGCTTGCATGCAATCTAGATTAAAGACTTTAAGCAGATACTTCCTATTACAACGTGGTGAAAGGAAACATGCTAAATTCACTTAACTCAAGTTAATGGATTTATTTCTGTACTGGTGTGTATAATGTTATCTTTAGAAAATTTTCACGCCTAAATGACTTGTGGGATACTATGTCTTATATTCTATTGACTCTATTGCATTGTATTGTGCTCAGTTCTAGTCGCCTCATTATAGCATGGATATGAAAGCTGTAGAGAGGGTGCAAAGGAGATTTACCAGGATGCTGCCTGGATTAGAGAACTTGGCTTATGAAGAAACTCTCAGTGAGCTAGGTAGGGCTTTTCTTTCTGAAATAAAGGAGGATGAGAACTGACTTGATGGACATTATAAGATTATAAGAGGCATAGAATAGAAGAGAACTTTATTGTATTTGTTCAAGACTAGGAGATCGTGGTGCGTTGTGCGGCATGTGAGGTACTACATACACCAGATAACAGCACCCTCTTCAGGGATTAGGATCTGCCCATAAGGCCCACAAGTCGCCTGGCATTCCAGGAAACCAGGAGTATGATTTCCCTCCACATACCCAGTAGGTACCCTTGACTGGAGCAGGGGGATCTGCCGTGGTGTAACTAGTACATGATCTATTACTGATAAAGGACCCTTTCCCTTCATTATTGCAATGGTAGGTGGCCTCCACTTGCTGTTCTCTGTGTACTGCCAGGGCTATTTTACTTAAATCACTCATGGCGTTGGGATGCAGGGGCGACGGGTGGCATCACCTCTCAAAAGAGTGACACCCACAGTCAGTGGGATGGGCAGAGGCCCTGGCTACTCTTCTCCCAGTCTTATTAGAGAAGGCCCATACATACAACTGTTCACTCTCATTCAGGGGTGTGGCCCAGAGTGAATCCCTCCGTTGCCATAGTGAAGCGCCGGCGTACAGATCCAGCGGGCAGGCGGGTTTAGGTGGCTGGCGTATTCTTAACAGAGGGAGAGGAAGGAGATTCAGACCGGAGCCTCAATGATGTAGGGAGAGGTATCCGTGCAGTCGACCGCCAGAAATACCAGCTTCATCCTCCCTGTGGAGCAATCACATACACTCACTTTCATTTTGTCAACCGTTGGGTGTTCAAGCGCATTAGCCCCGATTCCCCCTCTACCGCTGCCCATCATGTGTTACCAGGTTCACAGGCCACCACCTCTCCTTTCCATGGCCCTTTATGGGGGAACATTAACTTATATCATCCCTGAGTCCTTTGGGTTGTCGGCAATGGACAGCTGTCTAGACATCGGTGTGCCTCTGTATTTAGAGGGTTGGGCATTTAAATTATTAGCTGCAATACTCCTAACCACCCTGCAATGAGTGGGTCGGCATCAGTAGTCTTAGCTGCTGCCTCCGAGGTCCTGATGCCTGGGGGTAGGAGGGGATATGGAAGACCCATAATATACCGGAATCTGCAGACTTGTGATCTGGAGAAGTGAGATCCATTCTCCGACTGTATCTCCCGAGGTGTTCCACACATTGATGAAAGCTGTTGCATTCATTTTCTGGTGGTTCCTTGTTCTACGCAGCCGCAGGGAAATGCAGTGAGTACCTCTGACTGAGTGTCCACAGCGGTCAAGCAGAGCTTCTTATTATTCTGTGGTGGCAGCAGGTCAATGCAGTCAATCTGCCAAACTTGCCCGGTGCCACTTCAACGTCAGACTGTCACTCTTGGCCTTAAGTGGAAATTACAGGGTTTTACTATCTGGCACTTGTCACTTTGATTTATCACAGTCTTCAACTCATCTTTGGCCCATTTCCTGCGTGCCTCCACCCCTAGATGGCCACTCTTCTGGTGCCCCCAGTCCGCCAACTCGAGCTGTGCAGTAGTGAGACTCACCATCTGCGCAGTGGCAATGTAAGTGGAATCGTCATCCTTCCTGGGAGTGTGGGCATCTAGATGGTAGAAGGGAACGGGCTGCAGCTGAGCCTGTTTCCAGTGGAGCTTGCCTCATAATGGATGGCCATGGATGTTCCAGTGCTGTTGGTGCCATCAGGTCACCCAAATGGCCGTAACCACGTAACAGCCCAGGAGCCTGCGCACAGACGGATGGGGGCTTTCAGAGGCAGTGTGGCAGCCTCAAGTTCCCCATTCTTCCATCTGGACCCGTCTGTAAACCAAGCCTCTTTCTTTTCATCTTCAGTCTGTTCATCATACAGGCATCCCCAAGAGACTGGGAACTGAGGGAGGGCCTCCTGTGCGGGATGGGGAGCAGCTGCGTAGGCAGGACCAGCTCCATTGGTCGTCCCTCCCAGGTCACCTTCCTCACCACTGACTGGCTTCTGGGGGTTGAGCCAAGTGGCAGGGATTTGTCCACACTCCTGCTCACCACCTCAGAGCCGACAGCTGTGGGTCCTGCCTGGGGTCGCAGGGCAACACAGGAGGCGGGGGGGGGGGGAAGCGAAAGGCAAATATGGTGGGGGTGAAGGGAAAGGCGCCTTCTCGCTGGCTTCCCCCGAGATTCGTCTGAATACCATATGTTCCCATCCCAGCTTTCTGGGTCGTCACCCTTTAAGACTGGTCCGCAACTTTGCCGGGTCTGGGGTCTGGGGATCGCTGGGCCACTTACTTCTTCCTAGTCTAGATAATTCACAGGTCATATTCACATTACTCTCCTCTAAAGCCTCAGCCCTCTGTTGAGCGTATAGCACAGATTCACCCATCATGGTGCATCTCTGTTTTAAATTTTCATTCTCCTCCTTCCATTTCCTAAGCTCATCCTGCTGATCCCTTACTGCGGTAGCCCAGAAACCAGAATGCTCCTCTCTGGCTACCCTTTTTCTCTGGGAACCTGCCTGCCTGGATCACTGAGACCTGCGGTGCCCCAGCTCCATGCCTGTCTGACCAGTCCACTGGGGCATCATGTGCCGCCAGTAAATCGGCCAGACTTCCGAAGCCCTTAGAGTTGTATGTCCACCCTGGGACACGGAACTCTTCAGGAGTCGACTCGACTTTTCTACTCTTCTTGAACATTGAGAGTGCAGTTTATTTCAACGGATCCAATTGTTGTATCAAAAGTTAAGAACTTTTTGCAGATCCCATAGAAATAAGCCTTGCACATGTAATGCTGCAGACAGCACACTTTATTGCTAAGTTAGAATAAGTGGTACTTAACTCGGAAGCGTAACCAAGCCCGTTTAACTGCAGTGCACCATTCCAATCAGTCCACAGCGTCAGTCATGAACTAACCTGTGGTGAGCCCAATTCCAAGGGAAGTCATCACCGGTGTTCTGATTGTTTTATACCCTGATCACTTTCTCCAACCCTCCCTGGGCCGATCCTTTGATCAGGTTGGCCCATTACGTGACCACTGCCTCGGGCACTACAGGCTCAGGTCTCCATAAATCAAGAGGACAGCCTTTGCCTTTATCACAGTGCACCCATGGCGATTACCAGAGCAGTTTCCTTTAAGGTGAGTGGAGCAATATTTAGGGGAGATGTCAGAGGTAGTTTTTTTACACAGAGAGTGCTACGTGATTGGAATACACTATCAGGAGTGGTGGTAGAGGCGGATACATTAAGGTCATTTAAAAAACTCTTAGATATGCAGATATGTGGAAAAATTGAAGGGTCAGGAACTACGTGGGAAGGGTTAGATTGATTGTGGAGTAGATTAAAAGGTGGACACACCATTGTGATCTGACCAGACAGTACTGCGCTGTACTGTTCCCACAAGATACATGCCATACAAAAGCTGGACAGACCAATATTAACAATCACTAGCTAATAATTGTTTTTGAAGAAATTAATGGCAGATTCATTCAAGCATTATGAGAAAATAATGTGCATCACTATCTATTAAGAAATTAAATAGCAGTCAGTTCTAGTCATTAATATCACATTTGCCTCTGAATTGGAAGCCTGTAGTATACTAGTACTACAAGGATAAGAATCCATTTAAAGAGAGCACAAAACGGTTCAGTCTGAATTATTCTATCAACACATGGCCTCAGCACAGTCCCACCCTTCCGGAGTTCCTTTGGTCCATTAAATTAAGATTCTTTGACACAATTCTGACTAATATGCATCTATACCATTTCTGGTTGAGCCTTGAAATGGACACCCCTTTTGGACATCTCGAGTAGTTAAGGGCATACTGGTAGGACTCTTCATTTTGAAGTGTCTCTCTCTCTTTCTTTATCAAATACCAGTCCTGCTTTGAGAAATATTTGAGAAAGTAGAGGAATTTGACAATATTGATGCAACATTAAAATCATTTCCTCAGCTCAAAGTATGGCATTTGCAATAGATATACACTCAGTGGCCACTTTATTGGGTACACCCGTACACCTGCTCGTTAATGCAAACAATCAGACAATCACACGGTAGCAAATCAATATGTAAAAGCATGCCAGAAGGTTCGGTTGTTGTTCAGACCAAATATCAGAATGGGGAAGAAATTTGATCTAAGTGACTTTGATCATGATGATTTAAGTATCTTAGAAACTTCTGATCTCCTGTGATTTTTATGCACATCAGTCACTAGAGTTTACAGAGGATAGAAAAGTTAGAGGAGAATCATGCCATATCATGATGGTGCTGGTGAACCACAGCGATGTTCTGTGAGCTGTGGACAATACTTCTAAATATACCTCTTTCAAAATACTCTCCCTGCAATCTGCAGCATGTAGTTTCCCTTTAAGTAATCTACTTTTAAATCATCTTAATGATCTACAGATTTCACGATTGTCTGAAGGTCAAGGTGGACCAGGCAAGTGCAGCAACTTTAAAAGGATGAAGATTCATCATCATGGCCAGAAGCAAGGCAGGAAGCAGGGTGGAGGGGACTCCAAGCCAGGCTGAAACACAGAAGGATGAGGCTCCATCCATCTTGTCAGCAAATGTGCAGTAACTGGAGAACAAAATTGATGACCTGAGGGCAACATTACAGTATCGGACAAAAATGAGGGACAATTGTATTTTATATCTGAGCAAGACTTGGCTTTCTCTCAGCATGTCAGATATTGTGTTCAAACCAGAAGTCTTCTCAATTTTCCGAACTGCTGATTCAGAAAAGGCAAAAGGTAGAATTGTGTGTTTCTTTTTTTTAAAACTTTTTTTATTGCATTTTTAAATGGTTACAAAGTATGAAAAAACAATGTATATAACCCATACCCCCTCCCCTTAACCCCTCCCCCCTAACTACCCTATAGAAAAAAAAGAAAGAAAGAAAGAAAGAATGCCTGGTTGTTGGAAGATCTCCACATGCTCCATGGAATTCGTAATAACTTTAATATGTATATTTATTTCTTTCCCCTAGACAGGATTAAATATATAGATGCTCTGAAGATGAAACAATTGTGTGTTTCTTGATAAACTTTCAGCTGTGCTCTGATGTCGGGGTTCAGTCCATCTCCTGTTCCCCTGAGCTTGAACACAAAACAGTCAAATGCCATCCATTCTATTTACCAAGAGATTTCTCCTCCAGAATCCTGACTGCAGTTTAGTCGGCCACCAGTGACCGACTAGCGACTATAATCAAGTGCATGATACCATCTCTAAACAATGAACACATTTCAAATCATTGTTAGGAACTTCATCCAGGCTTGCTTGAAGAAAACCCTGCCCAATTACCCTCAGCAGATACTCTGTAGCACCAGAGGTTCTAACACACAAGACCACTGTTATATTAAATGAAGGAATGCTTACTATTCCATGCCTAGACCGCATTTCGGTAAGTGGATCACTTGTCTGTCCTTCTCCTACCTGCATATAGGCAGGGGCTACAGGACAAAGCTGCAGAGATTCGGACAACAAAGAGGTGGTCACGGGAGGCAGAGGATCTGCTACGGGATTGTTTTGAGTCAGTGGACAGGGCCACATTCAGGGACTCATCTGTGGAACTGAATGAATACACCATGGTTGTCATAGACTTTATAAAACGGTTGTAGATGAGGGAGTCCCCACAAAATTACTCCGTCTTTCCAATCAGAAGCCCTGAAGGAACAATCTGCCGAGAGCCAGATCAGAGGTATTTAAGTCTGGTGACCAAGAAAGTTACAAGAGGTCCAGGTACAATCTCTGGAAAGCTATCTCACTGGTGAAGTGGTAATTCCAGACTAGACTGGAATCAACAAAGGATGCTTGACAGTTGTGGCAGGGTTTGAATACTAACCCCTCTAATAAAGTTAAATCAAGTGATGGAGGGGACAGCAGGGCTCCGCTTCTAGATGAGCTCAATGGCTTTTATGCTCATTTTGACCATCAAAACATGGAGAGACTATCATGAACTCCCACAGCCCAAAATGATCCTATAATTTTAGTCCCTGAGGCCGACGTGCGAACAGCCTTCATGAAGGAGAACCCAAGAAAGTCATCCGGCATAAATGGGGTATGGGGCCAAGTACAACGACCTTCGCTGAACAACTGGCTGGAGTGTTCACTGAGATCTTTAATCTCTCACTTCGGCAGTCTGAGGCAAACATCTGCTTCAAGCAGGATATAATTGCCCAAGAAGAACATGGTGACTTGCCTCAGTGACTATTGTCCCATAGCACTTACATCCACAGCAGTGACGTGCTCTGAGAGATTGGCGTTGAAACATATCGATGCCTGCCTGAGAAGCAACTTGCTTCAATCTGCCTACCACAGCAACAGGTCCACAGCAGATGCAATCTCATTGGCTCTTCACTCAACCCTGGAACATCTGGACAGCAAAGATGCATACATCAGGATGGATCTTCATTGACTACAGCTCAGCATTCAATACCATCATCCCCTCAGAACTAATCAATAATCTCCTATACCTTTTGTAATACCTCCTTGATTTCCTCACTTGCAGACCCCAGTCAGCACAGGTGCACCGCAAGCTTGTTTGCTCTGACCCCCTCTACTCGCTCTACACGACAGTGTGCATATCACAGATCCAATGCCATATTCAAGTATGCTGATGGCATAGGCCAAAACAAAAGTGGTGATGAGTCAGAATATTGGAGGGAAATTGAAAATCTGGCTGAGTGGTGCCATAACGACGACCTCTCACTGAATATCAACAAGACCAGGGAGCTGTTTATTGACTTCAGCAGGAGAAAACCAGGGATCCATGTGGCAGTCCTCATTGGAGGATCAGTGATGGAGAGGGCCAGCAAATTTAAATTCCTCAGTGTTACAATTTTGGACGACCCGACCTATCCTGGTCCCAACATGTAATTATGAATAAAGCATATTACTCATTGATATGACCTCTTTATTAACATTGAATAAAGAGATATATTCTTGTTTTTAAAGTTTCATTCTTATGTTGAAAGCTTGATTCTGACCCAGTATCTCACAGCTCTTCAAGATTTCTGCCTCTTCCAAATCTTCTCCGCTAGCGACCTTGCATTCTGTTCTCTATGCCTTCAGTTCTGGAATTCCTTTTCCAACATAATCCTTAAAACTTACCTCTTTCACAAACCTAATTTAATGTTGAGCTTAATTATTTTTATGCGGTTTAAATTGTCTTTTAATGACAAATGTTAGAATTAGAGTACTTCATGGAAAAAAGGCTGTTTGGCTCAACTAATACATGCCAAACAAGATTCCCATCTAATCTAATCCTATTTGCCAACATTTGGCTCATATCACTCTGAACCTGATCTGTCTTTATACCTGTACAAATGTCATTTAAATGTCCTAATTGTATCTGTCCATGCCACTTTCACTGGCAGCTCATTTCATATCCGCACCACCATCAGTGTGAAAAAATGCCTCAGGTCCCTCTTAAATCCTGCCTCCCTCACTTTAAACACATGCCCTCTGGTTTTTTACTCCCCTAACCCTGGCTAAAGACCTTGGCTGTTCTCCTTGTTTATGTTCTTCATGATTTTTGTAAACATCTATATTCTACTAGAGCACCTCAAGGCACTTTATTACATTAAAGGTGTTAAATTGATAGGTTATAATGGACACAGCCTGCGGACTCTGTTTTCCTATAGTTTAAGGAAATGCTGGAAGCAAAAAGCATCAACCTCTAAGCATTAAACAGCATGATAGACACACACAGAGAAACAAGGGATTCTACAGATGCTGGAAATCTTGAGCAACAATGTCTCCTGTTCATTTCCCTTCAAAGCAGCCTGACCTGCTGAGCTCCTCCAGCATTTTATATGTAATGATAGATACCCACATGCATAAACACATAGTAACGGTGTTGGCTCAATGGACTAGAGAGGCTGCAAACTTTAGAGAAAACCGAGAAAAGCAACGGTCGAAAACAAGGATAGTTACAAACAGCAATTTCTAACATTGCAAATGTTCAGTTTTAAGGATCTGCTTTTGCATCCATTATTAATGACATTGATGGAACCCAGGAGGCAGGATATCTTAGTCATTTGGGTACAGTTTCACTCTGTGAAGGGCTTTTTGTGTCAGATGAAATAGTACTCATTGATATGACCTCTACTAAGAGAAGGAATGGTACATGGAGATCCATACAACTGATATATGGCATTCTGGATTTTCTACCTATTGACTTCACTGGTTGGAAAATAAAGCTTTGTACTTCATTACTGGACGCATCTCATTAAGGGATGTACAATGCCTATAAAAAGTGTTCACCCCCGTGGAAGTTTTCATGTTTTATTATGTTACAACATTGAATCACATTGGATTTAATTTGGCTTTTTTGATACCGATCAATAGAAAATTTTGTGTCAAAATGAAAACAGATTTCTACAAAGTGATCTAAATTAATTACAAATATGAGACACAAAATAATTGATTCCCTGTATTTACCCTGTTCAAGTCAGTATTTAGTAGATGCACCTTTGGCAGCAATTACAGCCTTGAGTCTGTGTGGATAGGTCTCTATCAGCTTTGTACATCTGGACACTGCAATTTTTCGCCATTCTTCTTTACAAAACTGCTCAAGCTTTGTCAGATTGCATGGGGATTGTGAGTGAACAACCTTTTCAAGTCCAGCCACAAATTCTCAATTGGATTGAGGTCTGGACTCTGACTTGGCCACTGCAGGACATTAACTTTGTTGTTTTTAAGCCATTCCTGTGTAGCTTTGGCTATGTATTTGGGGTCATTGTCTTACTAGAAAACATTTCTTCTCCCAATTCACAGTTCTTTTGCAAACTGCATCAGGTTTTCCTCCAGGATTTTGCTGCATTCATTATACTCTCTACCTTCACAAGCATTCCAGGGCCTACTGCAGTCTGATAGCCAAATATATCATTTAACTTCCAAAGGGGTTGAATACATTTCATCCACACTATATCATTTGCTGGGAGGTAGCAAATTTGCTGGCAATTTGCATATTTCAAATTGCCCTTTATTTTGTCAGTTCTTCTTTTACAGAATAGAAGAAAAATCTCTAGTTATCTGTTAGAGAATAACTTCAAGACCAATTTAGGAACTAGCCACATTTGCACAAATGTCATACAGTCTTAATAAATATGAAGTTATTCACCTCGATGCTAAAAATGTTCATTTAGAGCAAAGAGCATGGAACATTATAACACAGGAACAGGCTCTTTGGCCTACGATGTTGTGCCAAACTAATTAGACTAATGGTGCCTAATTAAACAAATCCCTGCTGCCTGCACATGGTCCACATCACTCCATTCTCTTTGTATTCACATGTCTACCTGAAAGCCTCTTAAAGACCTCTATCATATTTAATTGTCCATTGACAGATACTGAATAATAGCATGTAGAACATAAACAAATTTAATTTATTTGTTAGCTAAATTAATTTGCCTCTTTTGGCATTGTACTGAGGCAACAGAGACTGTCTAGATTGAGTGCCTGAAAGTCTTCTAGCTCAAGCGCTCTCCACTGTTTCAGTGCAGCAGATTATACATAACTTGTAGATTTTTTTTTAGTAGGAAAACAGGGAAAATGACCCAGGACCTAAACTTTGAAGGAAACTCCATCTGTTTTTTTCAGAGATTCGTTTTTTCTGTCATGTGTACTTTGAAACATTGAAGCATATAAAGAAATGCATTGTTCGCACCAGATCAGATCAGTGAAGATTGTGTTGGGGCAGCCCTTAAGTATTACCAATTTCCAGTGCCAACATAGCATGCCCACAACTTACTAATGCTAACCCTAACTGTGTGTCTTTGGAATTTGGGAGGAAACCCACTTGGTCACGAGGAAAATGTACCAATTCCTTACAGACAGTGGCAGGAATCAAATGCCAGATCAGTAATCACTGATGCTATAAAGCAATTGAGCTAACGACTATGCTACCCATAACCTTTGAAGATAATAACACGTTTGTAAAACATTCTTTGTACTGATGCCAGTTTAAAATAATTATTTTTGTATTGGTCAAAGTCTTTGGATAGAAATTATCATTTGAGTCTAATAAATAATCCCATAAATACATTGGAAACTATGATTTGAGTGTCAATTTTAAATTACTGCACGTTGTATGCTACATTTGATTCAGAGTCTTTTATGCTCAGCTGCTGCTGCGGTGACTTGGTGTGCTGGACTTGAGACGGAAATACTGGGCAAGAACATGTCAACAACAGGTGATAGCAGCACCAAACACAGCTGTGAAAGTCTTGGCTCAGCTACGTGCTTCAGGCTGGTAAACTACCGGTCCTGCTGAAGGGTCTCAGCTCAAAACATCGGTGTACTCTTTTCCATAGATGCTGCCTGGCCCGCTGATTCCCAGCATCTACAGATTTTCTCGTTTGTGATAGGAATCTGAAATATCTTGTGCATGTAAGAGCTAGGTATGTATCGCATGAGGAGATGATATACAACAGAACACAATAGTCTGAAAACTACTGTTTGTCACATCATTATTTGCCTTTTCACAGGGAAAAAAAAATAAATGAACTTTAACATGTGGATACAGCAAGCTATTACGAATGCACACAATATGTTGACTTTTACTAAAACTGATTTGAGTATATGCCTTGCTACAGCTATGTAATGTAACTGCACCTGGAACACTGTGTACAGGTCTGGTCTCTCTACCTAAGGAAGGATATGCCTGTGACAGAGGAAAGACAGTGATGTTTCACCAGATTGATTCCTGGACAGAAGGCTTGCCAATGAAGTACAATAAAGCAAGCTGGCAGTTTAATCTCAAAAGTTTAGAAAAATGAGAAATGATCAAATTGAAATTTAAAAAATTCTTATGTGGCTTGACAGAGTAGAAGTGGAATTGATGTTTCCCCAGGCCATGGTGTGGAGAATCAGGCACGGAGTCATTCAGGATTGAGAATACAAGGGTGATGAATCTTTGAAATCATCAGCACAAGAGGATGGTGCAGGCTTAGTGTCAGGAAGTATTGAAGACAGAGATGGATAGATATTTTGATACTGGGGGATTCAGGGGATAAAGGATTAGTGTAGAGGAATTTGTGCTAAGGTGAATGATCAGCTACTGTACAACAAAACTGCAGAGCTGGTACGAAACGCTAACTGCTTGTTTCAGTTCTGTTCTCCATATACTTTGCTTCAACTGGCGACTGTCCTTGTTTTAATTTCAAATCTCCAGCCTCCCCAATATTTGCCATGTATTTTAATTCACTTCATGAGTTTGCTTAGTACACAGCAACATTAATTCAGATCAACTCAGCTGGAATGAGGCATGTGGATTTTGGCTTTAAATATGACATATCTCTGGAAACCACACTTATAAATAAATACACTGAATTTCACAAATCTGATTTAATTTTTGCCAATTGTTTTAACTATTGATGAACCTCTAACATGTCTCTGATGTTGATCAAAAACTGCAGACTAAATGGTGAAGTGAGTTACCAAAATGTTAACTGATTTGCCTTAAGTTCAAAATAAATTCATTATCAAAGTATATGCTGTGCCTATAAAAAGTATTCGAACCCCACCCCCCCAGAAGTTTTCATGTTTTATTGTTTTACAACATTGAATCACAGAGGATTTAATTTGGCTTTTTTGATACTGATGAACAGAAGAAGACTCTTTCTTGTCAAAGTGAAACAGATCTCTACAAAGTGATCTGAATTAATTACAAATATAAAATACAAAATGATTGATTGCATAAGTATTCATCCCCTTCAAGTCCGTGTTTAGTAGATGCACCTTTGGCAGCAGAAACAGTCTGTGTAAATTGATCTCTAACAGATTTGCAGATCTGGACACTGCAATTTTTCCCCATTCCTCTTTACAAAACTGCTCAAACTCTGTCAGATTGCATGGATATCATGAGTGAAGTCCTTTTCAAGTCCAGCCACAAATTCCCAATTGGATTGAGGTCTGGATTCTGTCTTGGCCACTCCAGGACATTCACTTTGTTGATTTTAAGCCATTCCTGTGTAGCTTCAGGTTTATGATTGGGGTCATTGTCTTGCTGGAAAACAAATCTTCCCCCAAGATGCAATTCTCTTGCAGACGACATCAGGTTTTCCTCCAGGATCTCCTCGTGTTTTGCTGCATTCATTTTACCCTCTATCTTCACAAGCCTTCCAGGGCCTCTTCAGTGAAGCATCCCCACAGCATGATGCAGCATCACAGTAGGGATGATGTGCCAAACATAGCGTTTAGTCTGATGGCCAAAAAGCTCAATTTTCATCAGACCACAGAACTTTCCTCCAGTTGACTTCAGAGTCTCACACATGCCTTCTGGCGAACTCTGAGATTTTATACGAGCTTTTTCAACAGAGGCTTTTTCTTTGCCACTCTCCTATAAAGCTGTGACTGGTAAAGCACCCAGGCAACAGTTGTTGTATGTGCAGTTTTTCCCAGCTCAGCCACTGAAGCTAGTAGCTCCTCCAGAATTGCCATAGGTCTCTTAGTGGCCCCCATCATTAGTCCCCTTCTTGTACACTCACTCAGCTTTTGAGGACGGCCTGCTCTAGGCAGATTTACAGCTGGGCCATATTCTTTCCATTTCTTGATGACTGACTGAACTGTATTCCAAGGCACGTTCAGTAACTTGGAAATTTTCTTGTATCCATCTCCAGACTTGTGCTTTTCAGTAACCTTTTGGCAGAGTTGCTTTGTGTGTTCTTTGTCTTCATGGTGTAGTTTTTGCAACAAAACTGGCCCAACAGCAGTTGGGTCTTCCAGATATAACCATATAACAATCACAGCACGGAAACAGGACATCTTGGCCCTCCTAGTCCGTGCCGAACCCTTAATCTCACCTAGTCCCACCTACCCGCACTCAGCCCATAATCCTCCACTCCTTTCCTGTCCATATACCTATCCAATTTTACCTTAAATGACACAACTGAACTGGCCTCTACTACTTCTACAGGAAGCTCATTCCACACAGCTATCACTCTTTGAGTAAAGAAATACCCCCTCGTGTTTCCCTTAAACTTCTGCCCCCTAACTCTCAAATCATGTCCTCTAGTTTGAATCTCCCCTACTCTCAATGGAAACAGCCTGTTCACGTCAACTCTATCTATCCCTCTCAAAATTTTAAATACCTCGATCAAATCCCCCCTCAACCTTCTACGCTCCAATGAATAGAGACCTAACTTGTTCAACCTTTCTCTGTAACTTAATTGCTGAAACCCAGGTAACATCCTAGTAAATCGTCTCTGCACTCTCTCTAATTTATTTATTTATTTTTTTTATATATGGTGTATTTTAACTACAATCAATTGAAACACATTGACTGAACACAGTGATCACCATTTCACTAATTATGTGACTTCAAAACCCAATTGTCTCCACCACTGATGATTTGGTGTGTCATATTAAAGGGGGGGGGGGGAGTAAATACATATGTAATCAATTATTTTGTGTTTCATATTTCTAATTAATTTAGATCACTTTGTACATATCTTATTTCACTTTGACAAACACGAAAGAGGCCTTTTCTGTTGATTGGTGTCAAAAAAGCCAAATTAAATCCACTGTGATTCAATGTTGTAAACCATGTAAACTTCCAAGGCAGGTGAATACTTTTTTTTTGTAATTTATTTTTTTATTGAAGTTCATCAAACAAACATTTCCATAAGATGTATTTCAGACATTGTACATATACATCATATAATCATATATATCACAAATCTCCACAAAGTATTTATCTGAGGTATACACTTATAGAAAAGAGCGGAAAGAAAAAACAAGCAAAAGGAAAGAACTATGTACAAGTAGGGAGTGATCTTTTTCTTTACAACAGATTCATTGATTTGTGAGAATAAAATCAGGCTTATGAGGCATTATGGAGTTAAACCATCTTTCCCAGTATGAATCAAATTGTTTCAGCTTATGATTAACAGATGCTGTTATCTTCTCCATTTTGTAAATGTCCATTGTAATTTCCATCCATGTATTTAAAGTTGGGCTCTCCTGTGATAACCATTTCCTAGTAAGAGTCTTTTTACCAGCTACCAACAGTATATTCATTAAATGTTTATCTCTTTTCAACCATTCTTGAGGCATATATCTAAAATATATTGTCTTACTCTCCAAGGGTATTTCAGATTTAAAGATGTCTTGTAGGGCATTGTGTATCCCCCTCATATAGTTTTTGATAACAGGGCAGTCCCAAAAAATATGATAATGATTTGCATTTTGATTTCCACAATTTCTCCAGCAAACAGGGAGGTTACTATCATAATGGGATTTCTGAGAGGGTGTAATAAAATATCTTATCAAGTTTTTCCATCCAAACTCCCTCCATTTCTGTGAATTGTTACACTTCCATTGATATCTCCATATTGTCACCGTATACAACCCTGAAATTTGCTTTCTTGTGAGAATACTCAGTAAATCAAAGAAACATAATGGACTCAATGAAAGACTGCAGCCGACATGATGGGCAAATAATCAATGTGCAAAAGACAATAGACTGTGCAAATACAAAAGTAAAAATAAGAAATAATAATAAATAAATAATAATAAATAATATCAAGAACATGAGCTGAAGAGTCCTTGAAAGAAGTGTAATTTGTTTGTATAAACAGCTCAGTGATGGTGCGAGTAAAGTTGAGGGATGTTATCCCCAATGGTTCAAGAGCCTGATGGTTGGGGGGTAATAATTGCTCCTGAACCTGGAGGTGTGAGTCCTGAGGCTCCTTCACCTTCTTCTGATGGCAGCAGTGAGAAGAGATCATGGCCTGGGTGGTGGGAGTCTTGAAGATGGATACTGATTTCCTGCAACAGTGCTCCATGTAGATGTGATCAGTGGTGGGAAAGGCCTTATCCACTACTTTATGTAGGATTTTCCATTCAAGGGCATTAATGTTTCCATACCAAATCTTTTACCTCAAATGATAGCATTGCTATTGTTGTCTTGATCTGTATGTTCTACATATTTACTTCCAAAACAACTGCATTCCAGGAGTAATTCACAGTCAGCTGAGATTCATAAGGCAGGAGGAACTCAGATACAAATACAAATTTGTTCCCCAATTCATCTTTATGACATAAATTAAACAGTTGTTTAACATTATGTAAGACTTGAAAGACATTAGTAACCGTAATCACTAATGACTACCAAGGTTAAGTAGGTCATCATAAATTGTCTCATGATTAGGCTGGGGTTAAATCAGGGATGACTGGGTGAAATGGTCTGACGGGCCAGAGGGGCCTATTCTGTGCTATATTTCTGAGTAATAGTAAATAATCGATGCTTGCTGGCACAGACTTCTCTGGACAATGCCAAATTAAATGATGTTGTGTAGACATAGATCAGATTAACCCTGAATACAGCAACTTTAGGCACTGTTCTTCACCAGTCCTTCGGCTCTGATCCCCAAGAGCGTGCTCATACTCCACAGATAAATGCCAGATCAAACCAGCATAGGAGTTATACAATGGTCTCTATTTGACCCCTTGTCCACTTGTCCCCCCCCACTGATCTCCATTCTAGTAATTATCCCTGCAAAAGCCACAAGTGCTGCATGTACCCCTACACCTCTGCCATGACCACTACTCAGGGCCCCAAACAGTCTTTCCAGGTGAGGTGACAATTTACTTATGAGACTGTGAGGATCATCTACTGAATTCAGTGCTCCTGGTGCAGCCTCCTCTACACTGGTAAGACCCAACATAGATTGGGGACAACTTTGTTGAACGCATTAGCTCCATCTGCCACAAAAAGTAGGATTTCTGAGTGGTCACCTATTTTAATTGAACTTTGTACTTCCATTCCAACATGTCAGTCCATGGCCTCCTCTACTGCCATAATGAGGCTACACTCAGGTTGGAGGAACAACACCTCATCTTCCATCTGTGTATCTTCCAAACTGATGCATAATCATTGATTTATAGAACATAAGATATTGAACATTACAGGCCCTTCAGCCCACAATGTTGTGCTGACCTTTTAACTGACTGTAAGCTAAATTTAACACTTTGCTCCTATATATCCCTCGATTTTTCTATCATCCTCATCCATATACAAGAGTTCGTTAAATGCCCCTAATGTATCTGCCTCTAACACTACCCATGGCACAGCATTCTATCCAGCATGCACTCTCTGTATAAAGAACTTATCTTTGAGACCCCCCCCCATAATTTCCTCGAATCACCTTAAATTATGCGCCCTAGTATTAGCTATGTCTGCACTGGGAAAATGCCTCTGGCTATTCACTTAATCTGTGCCCCTTATCATCTTGCACACCTCTAATCCTCCCTCACTCAACCTATCCTCATGAGACATGCTCTCTAATCCAGGCAGCATCTTGGTAAATCTCCTCTGCACTCTCTCTAAAGCATTCTCAATATTCCAAGTGAGGTCTAACCAGGGTTTTACAGAGCTGCAACATTACCTCACAGTTCTTGAATTCAATTCCCGACTAATGAAGACCAACACACTGTACACCTTCTTAGCCATCTCATGAAATTATACGGGGCAACTTTGAGGGATGTCTGGATGTGGATTCCAAGGTCCCCGTTACTCCAATAATCATACCATGAACTCTGTATTCTGCCTTCAAATTCGAGCTTCCAAAGTGAATCACTTCACACTACAAGAGTTTAAAAGCCATCTATCACTTTTCAGCCCAGTTCTGTATCCTGTCAATATTATACTGTATCCTACGATAATCTTCTACACTATTCACAACTCCACCAACTTTGTGTCACGTGTAAGATTTATCTAACTTCTGATAATTTGTTTCTCCTCTCCCTTCTGTCTTTTTCCCATTCCCTGTTCCAGTCCTCTCTTATCCCTTATCCTCTTCTGCCCATCACTTCCCTTTGATGTCCCTCCTCCTTCCCTTTCTCCCATGGTCTACAGTCCACTCCTATCAGATTTCTTCTTCTTCTTCAACCCTTTACCTCTTCCATGTATTGCCTCCGATCTTACTTCATCTTCCTTCCTCACCCACCCACCTTCTCCCTCACCCGGTTTCACCTATCATCTGCCAGCTGGTACTCCTCCTCCACTTACTTCCTTAGTCTGGCTTCCCCCCTCCCCCCTCCCAACACCTCGTCTCCAGTCCTGAAGATGGATCTCAGCCCAAAACATTGCATGCTTATTCCTCCTCATAAAGGCAACCTTCCTCACATACCTTCAGGATATTTAATACATTACATCCAGCAGGGACAAGATGAAGAGTGGAGTTCGACCAGTATTCAGTTGTATTCATGTGTTTCATACAGATTTTGAAACTCATGCACAATTTTCAAATCAATGATATTCATCTACTTCTAACAATGTAACAATGGGTCTTCGAACTGAAATGTTATCTGTTTCACTTTTCACAGATGCCTGAACTGATGAGTATTTTCAACATTTTGTTTTTCAATTGTATCAGACTAAGAGTGTAATAAAAATACTGACAAATGGCTTCATATAATCAAAGAAGCCTGGATCATTTTGGAAGTAGGTGGATAGTTTGCAGAAAGTATTAATAATAGCAAAACATGTATACCACAATGTGTCAGTCATTTGAAAATGTCTTTTATTTTACTTCATTGACAACATCATGAGTTTAATACATCAACAGCTCTTGCTGAACCTCCCTTTAACCTCCCCTCTTATAAGAACAGCAACCTCACCTTTTCCAATCATTACATGTTACCATAGTTCCATTATAATTCCCTGAACTCACCCAAAGCCATAACATTCAAACTGGTACGTTGCAAAGACATGGATTCAACTCTCCAGCTGAGATTTAACTGATGACTTAGCAAAGTTTAGTATACCTTGTTACCTTTTAATTTATGCAGTTAGCATCACAGACTATTAATTGAAATATATAGAAATCAATGAGGCTCACATTTAGATCTTGCACAGAAGATGCCCCTTTGCAACCATAGTTTAGATTCATTTGAATGACCCTCTCTTGCACACCAGTGATGAGACAACTGGTTTTGTGAACAGCAAGAAAAGTATGATACCGATTAGATGGAAAGTTTGATGGAACAGTGGAAATGGAATTTAATGCCTACAAATGCAAGAAGATGCATTTTGGGAAGATAAGTAAGGAGACACACACATGGTTTTTTTTCTCCCCCCATAGAGAATAGAGCAGAAACAAGAGGACAAAGTTTTAAAATCAAATACAAGAGATTTCAAAGGGACATTAGGGGTGGCTTCTTCATGCAAAGTATAGTGCATATTTGGAATGAGCTGCCTCAAATAGTGGTGGAAGTAGGTACATAAACAATGTTTGAAGACCATCTAGATAAGTATGTTGGTAGGAGTGGTGTGTAGAAGGATATGGGCCAAATGTAGGCAGATGGGATTTGCTCACTGGGCAACATTGTCCACGCAGGCGATTTGGACCAAGGCCCTGTTTCCATGTTGTATGACTCAATGATTCTACAACTGTACAAAATAAATTATAAACAAAGAATATTATATCTCTAAAAGATAAAGGAAATAATAGAATATTAGAAGCAATTCCTCTGGTAACACCAATTAAGTGCACAAAAAGATTAAAAAAAACAACTACCACACATTGTCAGGATGTCTAGGGACCTAACGCCTTAACGTGGTTTGGCAACAGCACATGACAAACGTTGAGCTCTATGATGACTTATCTATGCTCATTACTAAAGTTGAGGCGAGAAGACTGCAACTAGCAGGGTACTGTCTACGCCACCCTGAGCTACCTGCCAGCCTAGTCATCGCATGGGAGCCCAAGCATGGGAGGATGAACCTTGGGTGCCCTCCCAAGACTATGGTCAACACGCTCCTAAAAGGTAGAGGTGCGGCTAATGTAGATGAACTGAACAGACTGATGAGGGAGAGGAAGGAGTGGAGAGTCCGTCATCGTGCCTGATGCCAGCCCCCTGGGCCTGAGTTGACATCGTAGTAGTAGTAGGGACCTAAAATTCAATGGACATATTCAATGATGATTTTAATGCAGCAACTAGTCTGGAGAGGATTTTCATTATTGTGTGAATTTTCAGCCAGCTTACATGGCTGTTCAGAGTGTCAGATGGAACAGGATGGAGAGATCAATGGGACCCAACCTTCTTCTATAAGTCTACAACCTTGTGTTCTACAGATCCACCACTCCTGCACCACTGATACCCATGCTTTCTGGCATCCAACTTTCAGCCCCAGCACTCATTCTTGAGATTTCTTGCATGAATGTACAGTAAGACAGACATAATAATCTGAATATACCCACAATGTATTCTTAACCTACCCATTTCTCCTTATTTTCTTTCCTTGATCCCTACCTAAGAAACCTTGCCAAATTGATAGCAATTTGTACTAAATTGAGAGTAGATTCGTACTGCATCTCTACTGGAGGCAACAGGAATAGTTCATGAGCCGAACTTGCAAACAATTTAAGGAAAAGATCATGGTCTCCGTAAGAAGTGAAATGGAGTTTCAAAGATGTTGGCTGCATTTTAATTTTTTTGCATGTCTCGATTCCATTCTATCCCCTGACCCTGCCCTCCTCATTTTCACCATGGAGGTCCAGTTCTTTGCACTTCTCTCCCTCATCAAGAAGGCCTTAAATTTCTCTTCTTACTTCTCAAAAATATCACACTACATACCAGAGCTTTATACCATATAGTCTACCTGCTCAATTATATCAACCAAATGTCATGATTGTGTGTGTGTGTGTATGTGTGATGCACACAGTCCTTTCTCCTGCCGCGCATTAACTCATACTGCTTCAGCTACTGAAGAATTCATGTTTGTGAGCCTATCTTTGTATTCCATCATTACACAACGCATTCTTGGACAGCAAAAGCCAAACCTCAGGAGAAGAAATTGCTAAGCTTAACAGGATGTCTGATTCACTGTCCCTATCCTGAAATACAAACAATAATTAATAGAATCTAACAGCTTTTCATAGAGTCACAGTGTCACATATTGGTTCTGTTTAGCAACCTCATTACCTATATGACTACAGTTCAGTTTACTCTTTTCTCTGGAGCTAGTTTTCATACCTTTCTGAACATTATATTGATTTGCAAGATTCTTTAAGGAAAACCTAATTGTACTATCTTTATAGATTTATCATGCAGAAACTATGCCTGTTTCTATGAGATAGGAACATGAAGTGTAGCTAATCATCAGGTACCCATTTATATTAATCCTATTTTATTACCCTCATATTTCCATCAACATCCCTCCCTTTCTTAATATGCCATCACTCACCTACACACGAGGGGCAATTAACAACGGCCATTGAACCTACCTATTTACATGACTTTAGGACATGGGAGCAAAACGAATCAGCTGGAGGAATCCCACACTGTCACGGAGAACATGCAAAGTCTGCCTATACAGCACCACAGGTCATGATTGAACCTAGGCAGCTCGAGCTGGGGGATCAGTTGTGCCACCGTACTACTGGAGTTTGTTGACTGACTGCCCATCTGTTTTTCTTTCACACTTACACTCTGTTTAGAAACCTCGTTACGCTGTACATCTACAGTTCAATATGCTTTTCTCTGCAGCTAGCTTTCATACCTTTTTGAAATTCATCATATCTTGATTTTCGAGATTCACGAAGGAGAACCTGATTGTGTTATCTTTATAGATTTATCTCACAGAAAATAAATATTCTTGTAAAAATCCCACAGACATGTTTACAAGTTTAATTAAGATTGAATCATTTATAAATCCTTGTCATTAACATTTTACAATTATCTTGTCAATTCCTCAATTCAAGGTGGCATTCTCATTTCAACTTCCCTTCAGCAATGCACAGATAAAATGAAGCACACACATTTCATGGGATATAAGCAAATAAAAGGGAACAGGCTTCATTGAAAAGTTATGAAAAATGTAACATCCTTCTGACAGACACATTGAAAAGAATATAATTCAGATTGTTCTTTGCAGTCACATCAGCAACAGCAGAGTAAGTATCAACACTCTAGGTATCTGGACTCAGATTTCCTTCACACTGGCTTGTTCTCTTTATCGATTGGAGATGTTATTCTTAAAATCACTATCAAAATTAGATTTTGTTAAAACTTAATGCAACAAATAGAAATGTAAAGTCATAGAATGCCAAAGTGAGTTAGGAAAAAAATCTCCAATCATTAACCCTAATGATGGCTGATTGCTGGGGCGTTTTATTCTTGGGCTTTTTCCAACTATATTCTTAAATGTTTGCTTTGATATTTATTCATTTCCTTTTCAATCTAGTTCTACTATTTTGTAGCTGTACATCATGAAAACAAGGCAGAAGGAAGCAAGCTTCTCCTGAATGTCCTGGTCAATCAATATCACTAAAGTAAAGAGCTATATATCTGACAGGGATAGGGTATGAGACAGTGACTGTACCAGACGCATCATGTGTTAGCTCAGCTTCTTTCTTCACAGACGCCGTCTGACCTGCTGAGCATTTCTAACAATTATTAGTTATTACTGATGCTGCAAGAACAGTAGAGTGACAAGAGTACTCTTACGAGTGTAACTTATCAAAACTTTTGATTTTCTAATAAACTCTTCTCAGGCTTCCAGCCAGGTACAGGTATCGATTTTAACCATTATTTCAATTCAAACTTCCATCTTCATCAGGGATGATGCTTGGGCAAGTCGAGTCCAGTGGTATTTATAATCCCATCGTCAGTCCTTCCTGATTGGTTAGTCCTCATCCACCTTGCTTACAACTGAATTCCAGTTCTTGCTCAGAGTAATACCTTTGTTTTTGTTAAAATTCTTTTCCTCTAGTTTTATTTCAGTAGCCACCGAGCATCCCATCTGACCGAAATATGCTGCTCTGCATTCACAGGGAATGTCTCCCTTTGATGGGGGCTGTGAGCATCACATCACAAATTCGACTGTCCTTGTAAAAATGATAATCAACATCCCGAGGACATAACGATCAGTTTTGATGTGGTGTCCCTGTTCACACAAAGATGACCTGGGACACAGGGCCGCTGGCGTTTGCGCTGGACGTGAGCGTGAAGCAGGGTATTTCGGCTAGATGAGATGCACAGTGGAAACGTGCATCTGTTCGGGTTACCCAGAGAAATTGCCAGTAGTAGGACATTGAATTTGCAATGGCCGTAGGATCAACTTCGATGGTACAGAACACAGAATAATGGCTTTTGAGACGGCCTGGTGAAGAAAGCCACTGAAATAAAACTACAGAAAAAGAATGTTAACAAAGACTAAGGTCTTGCTCTAAGTAAGAACTGGAATTTGATTGTAAACAAGGTGGGACCGCAGAAACCCAATTGGATAAGGACTAACCCATCAGAAGGGATGGATGGCGGGGGTACAAATACCACTGGACGAGGCTCATCCAGGCATCATCCCTGATGAAGATGACAGAGTTTGTCACTGAAACACTGGAAAAAAAATCAATACCTGTAGCTGGCTGGAAACATGACAAGAGTTTATTCAACATATGCCCTGGGAAAACACTAGATCCTATATCACTTTTGATTTTCTACTTTCCTTGATAAATATCGCTTCCAAGACAATGTAGCACGTCGAATTCATTCAGGCCAGACAGAAACCAATAATGCACGACTGGCAGTCAGGAAGCACTTGGTTATAGTCCTTCGTCATCCAACACAGGGAACTCTTGAAGCCTTTGTTTTTTGAAAACATGATCTATTTATCTAAATGCACCAAAGGGTAATCTTGCGCTAAGGGCAAAAAGGTGGACTTGACATCACAATCCATCCTAACTTGATTATCTCTCTATGGTACTACCATCATTCTGTTGGAGTTGCCTGCTTAGTGGCATTTCCTGCTCAACAAAACAGTGCAGCTGGTAAGGAATGCGGGTTCTCAGTATCCCCATTGGGAAATTTGGATCCTGGATATGCCTGTATCTCCTGAGTGCTTACAAATAAAAAGGGAAACTAACCCCCTGGAGTGTCACAGTCTGTCATGCTGCTTTGTCATTGTTACAGGTCATCTGAGTGTGCGGTACTGTACAAACCATGAACACACCAACCCGGTAAATCAATATGCCAGGCAAATTCATACATCAAATTTAAGACCTTGGTCAGACCCCACTTGCAGTACTGTGTTCAGTTTTGGTCACCTCACGACAGGAAGGATGTGGATACTACAGTGAGAGTGCAGAGGAAATTTACAAGGATGTTGCCTGGATTGAAGGGTATAGCTTATGAGAATAGGTTGAGTGAACTTGGCCTTTTCTCCTTGGAGCAACAAGGGATGAGAGGGACCTGATAGAAGTGTATACGATGATGAGGGGCACTGATTGTGTGGATAGTCAGAGGCTTTTTCCCACGGCTGAAATGACTAACACAAGGGGGCATAGTTTTAAGGTGCTTTGAAGTAGGTACCAAGAGGATGTTGGGGAGAAGTTTTTCACACAGAGTGCTGGGTGTGTGGAAGGCACTGCCTGCGGCGGTGGTGGAAGCAGATACAATAGCATCTTTAAGAGCCTCATAAATAGGAACATGGAGCTTTGAAAAATAGAGGGCTAAGCTCTAGGGAAATTCTAGGCAGTTTCTAGAGTAGGTTACATGGTCGGCACAACATTGTGGGCCGAAGGGCCTGTAATGTGCTGAATTTCTAAGTTCTATGTTCAGATCAATAACACTGGTGTCATTTTTGTTTGCAATAAAATCTTGTTTTTGTAGTCACTTTTTTTGTTGTCTCTTTACTGTCTTGTATAATTTAAGTATAGTTTATATTCTGTGTGTTGTCTGTATCTATCTGATGGTTTATCATCTTTATGCTTTTTCTTGTTGTCCAAATTTCCATTTGGTTTTGCTTGCCTTACTACTTTAAGCTTTGCAACTGAGCCCCTGGCTCTCTGCTTGTCTTTAGTCGTACAGAGGTTTGGAAAGACATTCTAAAACAGCTCTGAGCCCAGATGACCATCTCAGTACCTGGGCTAGATGGCTAGTTAAATTCCAACTGGCCAGATAGATAGGCTAACAGTGACCCCATAAATTATTTTCCATTAATATGTGCTAATGGATAAAACTGGTTGGCACTGTTTAAACACACTTTGTTCGAGAGGTATTCACAAATTTCAGACAGTAGTGGCAATGGAGTAAAACTGGTACATATTTACCAGCACCATTCTAGTGTTTGAGGCTTGGCTTGTGCAAATTCCAACAATGACTGTACTTTACAAGTATTTATTGGATGTAAAGCAGACTGGGACATTCAAGAGCAATGAAACAAGCCATATCAGTACAAGTCTATAGCATCAAATCTAAAATAATGTGCTACCGGTGAGACCTGGAGGGGAGGAAGAAGTGGAAAAAACTTAATTCTTCTTTCATTGATTGTTGTGAATTCTGCTTTCAGCATGGATTTAAATTTCATATCTAACCCATGAGGCTACAACTGTATTCACTTTAATGAAGCATGCACTCCTGCCTTCAGGCAAGGGTCTTTAAACTGCAATTCATAGCTCTCTGTGATTAGGGCTCTGTGAAAATTAGAAACTTATCTCTATCTGGGTTTGGGAATACTTTGCTGTATGAGTAGAATTCTATACCATGGGAGTCCATTTTCATTTGAAGATTAAAAAATAGGAGCAGAAATAGGCCATGCACTCACTGAAAGCTGTTTTGTAATATCATGGCTTTACATCATGACCAAAGAGTTCATGGGTTTTACAGCAGCGCCACTTTCTTGCAAACCCTACATATCTGTTGATTCCACAAAGTATCAAATATCTCTGCATATTTGCCTTGAATATACTCAATGGCTGATCCTCCCTGGCACCACTTGTAGAGATCCACTATCTTCTATAATAGGTGCCCATGATCCTTTTCACATCAACCCTGAAAGGCTGATTCCTAGTTCTTGTCTCCTGGAGAAACATCATCCATACCTCTGTCTTGTCAAGCTCTAAAAGAATACAATACACATTAAAAGTTGAAAGGTCACTGGTTCAAGCTGAACTTGAGAAATACAGGAATTCTGCCCTGCTCTTTTTTAATATATTAAATTAAAGCTTTGTCACCCTTCTCTTGCATGTAACAAGATCCCCATTACTAGTTAGAGGATTTCACCAATTTCCCTACATTGTGAGAATAACTGTCTTTCAAAGGCATTTTATTAGTTCTGAAGGACTTAAACTTTTTGAAGACGTGCAAGACACTACTTGAATGCAAATAAAATAGGAAATGCTGCAAACACTCAGGAAACTGAGCAGCATTTGTGGAAGAAGAAACAGCTATTGTTGATTGAAGATTTTTCATGATAACTCGCAATCATCAATTAATCCTGAAGAAGGGTCTTGGCTCAAAATGTTAACTGTTTATTTATTTCCATAGAAGTTGACCTGCTGAGTCCCTCCAGCATTTTGTGTGTGTCGCTATCCAAGCTTATGAGAATGGCCATGTTCTAGAATCTTTTACAAGGAAGTTGTTAAATAAGTTCCATGCCTATAACCTTTGAGATATATTCCAAAGTGAGGCAACAGAATTGTAAATTCTAGTCTTACCAAATGATTTTACAAATACATTACTAAATTAATATTCCTTTTTTAAACAAGGTAAGATGAAAT
Source organism: Hypanus sabinus (assembly GCF_030144855.1). Classification (NCBI taxonomy): domain Eukaryota; kingdom Metazoa; phylum Chordata; class Chondrichthyes; order Myliobatiformes; family Dasyatidae; genus Hypanus; species Hypanus sabinus. The sequence goes on from NC_082732.1 coordinate 8,945,885, forward strand.
TAAAACAATTGCATATTTAAATACTGAAGAGAGCATTGTTTTCAGGGCTTTAAAAATAATGCATTTGGATGTTTCTGGGGGCGAGGGAGGTTGATCAACAATTAAACTCAACTCAACAAAAATGAGGAGGAAGATTACAGTGACCGCTGACCTGGTCTGATGATAGGTACTTAAAATGCTAATACCAAATTCCACACAGCTGTTGTTCTATACATAAAATCAGCTTTCTGCAATTACTGGTTTAGTTTTGAATGCCAAGAGAATTGGAGAGGACTGTGCTGGTGGGTTAATTTGTCTCACTGAGGAGTTACAAGGCTTAAAGGGTGTGGAACAAACAGATGGATGGAGCAGGAGTTACAAGTCATGTTCCAGTGATCATGCATACAGGTCATACTTTTAGAAACATAAATAAGTCATGCCAAAGTAACTCAGTAGAGCAGGCAGCATCTATGGAAAAGAGTAAACAGTTGATGTTTTGGGCTAAGACCTTTCATCGATCCTAAAGAAGTGTCTCGGCCCGAAGCATTGACTATTTACCCTTTTCCATAGATGCTGCCTGGCTTGCTGAGTTCTTCCAGCATTTTGTGTTTGTTACTTTGGATTGCCAGCGTCTGCACATTTTCCCATGTTTGGAAGCTTCTCCCTCTACTGGGGCCACCTCAGCACTGTTATTGATGATGCATGGATCTATTATCCTTTCAATGCTGAGCCTGCATTTACTCACACCATTCACATGAGAAGGGACAAACAGAGAAGCCAGGATTATAGAGAATATGTTTTCCTCCTTGAATAGAGATTGCAAAGTGTCATCAACCAGAAGGTTAATAGCGTTTCTCTCTCCATGAATGTGACAGAATTTGCTGAGCAGTGTAAGCATTTTCAGTTCTTTTGAGACATCTCGAAATACAGATCCAGTGGTTCTGTCAGATGCAATACGGAGCTGGAGGCTTACCACAGCAAAATAATCTGTGGTGTTATGAGCGATGCAATTAGACTGAAGACGCCTGTAGCAAGAGTATTTTTCCACAATGAAGTGATTGAAGGGCAACATGAACAGTAAAATTATCTTGTGAATCTTCCAAAAATCTCTTCACAAGAAGAATAATGAAACAAAGTCTCACATTAGGTGATACAATAAGGAAAGGTTGAATAGGTTAGGAGATTGATTCCTTGGAACATAGAATATTGGGGGGAGATTTGGCAGAGGTAAACGCAAGCAGGTTTTTTCCACTGAGATTGGGTGAGGCTACAACTAAAGGTCATGGGTTAAGGGTGAAAGGTGAAAAGTTTAAAGGGGAACACAACAGGATACTTCTTCACTCAGAGAGTGCTGAGAGTGTGGAATCAGCTGCCAGCACAAGTGGTGCATGTGAGCTTGATTTCAAAGATTAAGAGAAGTTTGGACAGGTACATGGTTGGTAGGGGAATGGACGGCTATGGCCCCACTGCAGGTTGATGGGAGAAGGCAGTTTAAATGTTTCAGCATAGACTAGATGGGATGAAGGGCATGTTTCTGTGCTGTACTTTTCTCTGACTCTGTGAATCTAAGTTTTGTTTCGCACCAATTATGCAGCTGATGAAAATGCGGCCCAAGTCATGAGGCATAAAGTAATTACTGTAAAGAGGAGAGCAGAGAGATGTGGAGGCTTATGTACAAAAACCCCAAACCAAGCCAGATGCAAACAAGTCTTTGGTAACCACTGACAGTTCTCTGCGCTGCTTGTCACTGGGAAGCACTAGAGACCTCTCCTCATTGTCTCTCAGGAAGCCAAGAGCTCTTTCCGAGCTTGTGGAGTGGATTCTATCTACCTGAAGGTACAAAGGACGTGCGTAACCTTCACCACATGCAAGGTGCAGCATCATTCTTCGATTGGTTGCCTGCAGAAAATTTCAACTGCATCTTACGGCTTCTATATAAGGCTGCGATTGTGACAGGACCAAAAAGGCCCAATTTCACTGCACATTGGCGTCAACTAAAGCTGTGTCATTGTCTCAACAGTTTTCTCACTGCAACGCCGCTTCTCCGCTCCAACAAACTTGCCAGCGGAACGGAGCTGATCAACTCACCCAAAGGGGAACTGTTCAAACTACATTGTCTCTGCTTCAGAACCATGTTCCCCCCAACCTCAGTCTCTGAACAGCTCACACAGGTGAACCTGGCCAAGTGGTTCACTCAGAGGCTCATCTCAAAGTTGCAGCACAGCACAGAGCAACTGCCTCAGAGCACCCGAAACTCATCCTAGGGTGCTGCATGTGTGGAGTTTCCATGCTTTCCCTGTGACCACAGGGGTTTCCTCCATGTATCTCGATTTTCTCCAGCACTTCAAAGACATGCAGGACAGGTTTACTGGCCACAGGTTAACCAGGTTAACTGGTTAATTCATTCCTGGGACGTGGGTGAATCTGGGGGAATTTGATGGGAATGTGGAGAGAATAAAAAATGAGATTAATGAAGGATTAGTGTAGTTGGGTGGTTGGTGGTTAGTACAGATATGATGTGCCAAAGAGCCCGTTTCTATATTGTATGTCTCTATTTTTTATCATCAATTTATTCTTGATGCCAATGAACAGACATTGGGCTTAATATTCTCAAAACTAAATTCCAACCCCAACCTGGTCACTGCTAGACAACACTGCTCCCAGTGTACAATGTCCTCCAATCGATATCCTGAGGATCAGCATTCCACCTCTCAACAAATGCTGAAATTCACCATCACCTTTAGCCCACCAATACAGCCTCTCGTCATATGTGGAAAAGAACATCTGAAGATCCAGACCTCAATCTTCATAAGTAGGAGCCTACTGGGCAGTAGTGACCTCAGTGATGTGAGAAATTGAACCTGATGTGATTTCTGCAGAACCACAGAATCACAGAATAATTTCAGGAATCTTGTGCACCCAGTGTGGGCATCCTATGTTAAACGTAGCCATGCCTCCTCTTAAAGATGGGTGCTCACCAGTTGCAACCACTACTCAAGAATAGTTGACATCATGAGGAGTAGTATCTATCTATATACTTCTTCCAATAGTTTCTCCAACAATGGCCTTGGAGAAATTTCTTTTGTCTTATCCATATCCTATATTACTTTAAAATTAAATCATTTTATTTTTTTCCCAGTTTTACTGGAGGGGTGTCAACCCAAATCATTAATCTGTTTTATCCTTGCTACAGATGTTGCTAAGTGTCTCTGGCATTTTCTGTTTTCCTTCCTGCCTAATACGGGTCTAACATGAGTCGATGGGCTAGTAATCGGGTTGGTGACGTTCAGAAGTGTGTCGGTCACGGGCACGGTGGTTGCCCTTCACAAAAGGACTGTGTTGGATTTTGAAGGGAGGATGTTTTCAAAAGTCCAAGATTGATGTGATTATTGGACTAGTTTATATAACTCTCCTTCAGTTTTCGGTCTTTTTATTTCTTGTTGCCAATTGGCAGTTTGGGGTTCTGAGTGGGCGATATGTTACTTTTTGTGAGAGGGAGGGGTTGAGGATTTGGGGGCTGATATTCTTGTTGGTTTTTCTGTGTAGATCTGTGAGCTTTTGTTTATGAGAGAGGAGGCTGGGGGTTTGATGTTATTGTCGCTGTTTCTTCTGCAAGGGAGGGGGTTGGGGGATTGATGGTGTAGTTGAGACTTTTTGAGAGGGAAGTTGTTGGGGTTTAGATGTTATTGCTACTGTTTTTTTGAGAGGAAGGAGGTTTGGGGATTGATGTTATTGCTGCTGTCTTTTTGTGAGGGAGGTGTTGGGAATTTGGGGCTTGATGTTCCAGCCTCTGTTTTCTGTGCGCGCGATCTGTAAGCTTTTTTTATGATGGAAGGGGTTTGGGGTTTGCGAGTTTTGTTTCTTTTTCCTTTTCGCATGGGTTGAGGGAGGCTGATGTCTTTTCTTTCAATGACTCCCATGCTTTTTTCTGTATTTCATGGCTCTCTGGAGAAGACAAATAATAGAATTGTATTGTGCATGAATACTTTGACAATAAAACTAACCTTTGAGTCTTTAATATTATAAGTTAGATGCATTTCCTACTGTTCATTTCTGATCTTCCTGATAGGATAGACGAAAGTAAAAGAACCAAGAGGGTGCAGTGTATGTCAGAGGGTCGCTGCTAACTCCGCGACATTATTCGGAATCCAAAATGCATGATTCAGTATTACCAGCATCATAAGATAAGATGTACTATCGAGTTCATGGATTGTGATTAAATGAGACCCAGGTACTTAAAAACATGTTGCTCAAATTTCTAGGCTTATCTCCATTCGCTTATTGTATATGTAGGATAATGTCATAGGTCAATGTGAAGATGAGGCACTGTTTCTGCTTTCCTGCATAGTGCAGCAATAATTATAGCCGGAGACAGACAGAATGACTGATGTGCGAGCCAAATGGGAAAGCCTCAAGCCCCAGCAGAATTGGTGCTTGATTATGGGGGTATAAGATAGTACATGAATGTTCAGTGTTAATACATTCTTGGTGTTGAACTGGGTATTCATGTGCTCGCAAAAGCTCCTTTGAGAATGATCCCACTGAGCCTTGTCAGTGCTATCCTTTGCCTTGGTTGTAGTTGAAAAATTATAACTATGGTATTATATTGCAGCTTGATAATAAAACTTTTATATATTGGAACAAAACTTTGTGTAAGGGACCAAACTGAAGATGGATTGTCCACAGGATTATTAGATGGGATTCCTGAGAAAGAAGGGATCGAATGATATGGTAAAAGAGCTGGTGTTTAATTTGACAACAATTTCTGGTTTTGTGATTGTAGGGAAGGAATTGGTTCTAACTGTGTGGTGAGATGAGTTAGGCGGGGAATCAGAGTCTAGTATTTTTAGAAGGAAGGGGTAAGGTGGGGTAAGTTTGGGAGACCACTTTGCTGAGCACCTACACTCTATCTGCCAGAAAAAGCTGGATCTCCCTGTGGCTACCCATTTTAATTCCACTTCCCATTCCTATTCCGATATGTCAATCCATGGCCTCCTTTACTGTCGCTATGAGGCCACACTCAGGTAGCCTCCAATCTGATGGCATGATATTGATTCTTGAACTTTCGGTAATGGCCCCCCTCCCTTCATCATTCCCTGTCCACTTTTCCCCCTCTCTCTTTATCTCTTTGCCATCAACTCCTTCTGGTGATCCCCACTACCTTTCTTTCTTCCATGGCATCTGTCCTCTCCTACTTCATTCCCCTTCTCAAGACCTGTATCTCTTTCACCAATCAACTTCCCACCTCTTTACTTCATCTCTCCCCCTCCCAGTTTCACCTATCATCTTGTGTTTCTCCCTGCCCTCCCCCCCACCTTTTAAATCTACTCTTCAGCTTTTTTTCCTTCAGTCCTGTACCCTTTCCCACAGATGCTGCCTTGCCCGCTGAGTTCCTCTAGCATTTTGAGTGTGTTTTGTTTGGATTTCCAGCATCTGCAAATTTTCTCTTGATTGGGTAAAGTGGAGATTAGGTCAGAGTCCAGCTTGAAGGTGTTTAGGAATTTGACAAGATTGTGACTTAAGAGCATGGGAAGGGCAGAATGCAGATTCAAGCGAAATGGAGCTTTGGCGATGGCTAGAGATCAAGAAAAGATAACAAGCTTGTTTAAGTGTGTGAAAATGCAATTTACCAAAGAACTTTAAGTTACTGTAAAGATGTAATCCAAGTTCTCCTGCCATGCTTCAAATTAGCTTTGCACAGGGAAGATACCATTGGATGAATACCTTGACATAGAAATTATGCTTTGATCACAAGATTGTCTCAAAGCTGAACCAGCCATTCCAATTTTCTAAATTATGTTCTACACTAGTAGACACACATATACCATACAATTATAAACCTTACACTGCAGTTCAGTATCAGGATAGAGCCATGAGCTGTTTGTGGATTCAATCATATATGACAATAAGTTACAACTGGTAACTGAAAATATTTAGGCTATTTTGGTCATTGCAGAATCTGTCATTCAACAAATTTATTTCATGTTTCAGCAATATCGCAAAGTAATATCTGCATCGAAATGATGGTAACAGCCATCTGGAATGAAAAGTAATCTTTTCTAGTCCAAAATTACTCTTGCCGAGAAATTATTTTACACCTTCCACAACTTTCGTCTCCTCTTCCATGTTCTGGAAATCATTATCATCTTTAGCTCATGGAAAAATCAAATTCTAATTGCATTACATTGAAAATAAATATGATGTAACTGAATTTCCAAGCAAATACTGCATCAAAGGTCAGCATACTTATTACATCAAAATCTGAAGTCCAATGATGCTGTAACAGCTAGAAAGGCAGTACAATAAAACTGTCAATTCAAGTGTACAGATGTCTCTCTCTGCAGACCTAAAATGAATGCTTTATAAAGTTTGTTCAGATATTCACAAGTATCAATGTTAATCAAAGTTCAACTATGCTTTGTTTTAAGGGTTCCACCATCTATAATTTACAATTAAATTATATATTTCCTTGAATTTGTTTTTGTTCACGTAGGAAACAAAATGGACCCTTTTCTCTCAAAAGAGAGAACCCTAGTATCCAGGAGAAAAACACAGGTTTGAATACTATTATCTTATTCCTTTGTTTTCTGGCAATGCTCAGAGAAGTTCAGACGCCCTTGTTTTCTCATGAAAAGCAAGCTCTTAGTTCACTTATGTACTGCCGCATCAACATTACTATTACAATGATCAAACCAATATAAAGAGTAGATTCACCAGAGAAAATGATCCCTTAACAGCTATTTTAACCTTTTATACTCCTGATCACCAGTCCACCTGTTTCCTTTTCCATGTTTTTACCTAAGTTGAGCATTGTTCTAAATACTCAGTTAAATATATTAGACAACACAATGATGCAGCTAATAGAGCCTCAGAGATCTGGATTCACCCCTGACCTCCAGAACTGCCTGTGTGGAATCTGCACTTTCCCTAGGCAGTCTAGTTTTCTCCCACACCCCGAAGATGTGCAAATTGCAAGTTATTGCTTATAATTAATTTTACTATTTAGTGATATTGTGCAGATTAGGCCTAAGAGAAAAGCTGCCCCAGCAACCGCCGACAAACCTGATTAACCCAAACCTATTCATGGGACAATTTACGATGACCAGTCAACCTTCCCTGTAGGTCTTTGGACTGTGGGAGGAAACCAGAGAACCCTGAGAAAGCCCATGCATTCCACAGGGAGGATGTACAGAGACTCTTTTCTGAACGTCTCCGGAATTAAACTCTGAATTCCAGAATGCCTCTAGCTGCAATACCATTGTGCTAACCGCTACGCTACCCTGGTAGATTCACTTGTTAATATACATTGCCCCTAGGATGAAAGTTAGTAAAAGAATTTGGGTGAGTGGGGGGGGAGTTGAACTGATGGGAATTAATAAGAATAAAATGGAATTAAAGCAGCATTCGTGGCTAGATGGCATAGACAGTGGCTGTTGTGTTTTTTCAATGATGCATGCCTTCATTAAAAAGAAAGCTCTCAATAAAGAATGTTTCAGTGAAGAATCAGTAACAATAGATCCAACCACCAATAAATCTTTCTGCGAAAAGCACAGCCTGTTAAATTCTGAATATACAACGATGGTGTCTTGGGGAATAGAATAGTTGAGCGCTGGCACAATTACTGCACATACACAATACTTGATAAATCTTAAATTTCAGTCTCAGGTGGGAAATAAACCATTACCTGTTTGAAGATCCGGTTACATATGAGAATAAATTGCATATGTTACTCAGAAGATTTTGATCACTTTAATTCTGCAGAATTTATTATTCAGCGAAGTTATTTCAAGTTTCAGGAGTATCACAGAGTAACATCCACATTGAAATGACTAATACTCAGAGGAGGCAGTGGCCATCTGGAGTGAAAATACATAAGTAATTTTTTTCTAGCCCTGAATTACTTTTGCTGTGAAATGAAATTTAATTATTTTACTCCCACCTCACCTTTCGTTTCTTCTTTAATGTTCTGCTCAGGTTTTGGTTATTAGAATATGATAATTTTCTTCCAGCTGCTCAGCAATTTAGGTGCTTTTAATGGAAGTATTCAATAGTCAGTATATTGACTTCCAATTGTGACAGCAGCTTTAATCAGGGAAAACATGAATGCGAGCAGCTTAAAAAAAGTACTTATCTTCTCCTCTAATCCTAAAAGTAGCTCAGAAGGCACTAATCCTTTTTTGTTTTATCTTCAATAACCCTCACTTTGGATCAGATACAAGTCTCTTTCAGTCCTCTAATAATAAGTATCTATCCAACTGAGTTAATGGCCAGAATGGGCGGCACGTGATGGCTTGATATTTGTTCCTGATCTACATTTGTTTGACTTGCATTAGCACTGCAGCTCAGATTAACAAGATGTGAGGGATTGAAATGGACCTCTGACTAACATTGCTTAATTCAGTGCATTAGCCAACACTCGCTGAAACTGAAATCTAACTTTCTCAGAGGTGAAGGAATTTAGCCATTTTAGAGTCACATGGTAAAAATGGAAGCCATTTAAATATTGTGCTTCTATGACAACTAGAGATGAATCAGTAGTTACAGTACAGAAGGAGGCCATTCAACCCACAAGAATTTGTCATATACACACACGTATATAGCTTTGTATAGATTATAGATTTGGCAATCTTATTTCTTTAATTATTCATACAATTTTAGAAATTATTATTCAACAACCTGCTGCATTCAAAATGATTCCCTCTGTCTTTTTACAAGCTGTCAAGGGAATGAAGAAGTGCATCAGCCTTGTGTAGATGATGAACACAAGACGGTGTCCAGTTTATTCTAACTCCTGTGGTACAAAACGCAAAGGACATCTGGCTTCTTGCAATCCTCTCTTTTGTGCAGGTTCCCATGTGAATTACAAAATAACAAGAGACTGGCTGCACTTTTGAGTTTAAACCAAATCAAGCACCACTGCATTAATGTATTAATGTGCTCATACTAAAAGATAATTGAAGGGAAGGATTGTAAATAGTTTTGCAATTTAAATGTAGAAAATATTTTGTACAAAGTTAACAGAAAAATCAATGAGCTTCATGATGGTTCATCTACTAATCTTTTCAGAGGTTTGTGTTATACAGGACAGTGAGAGAACATTAATTTATAGTTTACATCAGTACAATGATATATGTTGAAGAATATTTTTACCAATCTACAGTTTAGTGGCTTATCCCTTGTAGTGCAGATTGAAGCATCAATCATGAATTTTACATGTGAGACAGCCAGAATCTCACCGGTGCTTCTGACTGCTCTTTCGCTAACCCTACTTGTCTTATTCAACAAGAACTACAGTCAATAACTGCAAGAATAACTTTAGATGAAACATGTAACATTAAAATGCAGTTCAAGGTTTCTAATTCCACAAATGCTTGGAAATGACTGTTAGTGATGAGCATTTAACAAGCTTCTATCACCTTTTTTACCTATCACACTAATGGAAGCAGTAACCCTTTTTATTTTATGGATTTCTGCCTGTCCTGAAATAATGAATAGAATAGATTAATATTATTCAGGCATGTTGAACATTTATCCACTAATGTCACTAATCCTACGTCCCAAAGCATTCCTTCAATCTGAAATGAAATTCACTAGGCTCCAGTCTTTGATTAACTGAGATTAGCCCTACCCCTGCATATGAAGACCGATCCCCAGAAATGCTGTATTTCAAAACAGATAATATATAATGTCACTTCTGTTACGACGAGATGGCCAAAACTTCTATTGGTCAGCTGACAACCAATCACAGGCTAACTTTCACTGATCGGTCATTGTTCCTATCAATGTCTCAAATGGTCTTGGGCAAACCATTTAAGTAGCTGTGCTTTGGGATGGACTGTTGAGTTTTGAGATTTTTGCAGATGTATGGCTTATATCAAGTTCTGACGCTGATCTATCTCCAAGCTTTGGGTCTCATCAGCAGTTGTAGGTAAGTGAACACAACAAGTTGGCGATGAGGTGCTGTATTATATCGACATGGCAATTTCAGCAGCAGACTTGTGCGCAATGCTGCAACAGCAGTAAGCTCAATTTGAGGTGGCCTAGCTGAAGTTAATTGAAACCTCGACCGGCAGGTTATCAGTGAGTCCAATGAAGTCAGTGTCAAACACTGAACAGAACTCATGCGAGTCAGTTGTTGCGTTCATTACTAACTGCAAGTTTCATGCCTCTTCGGGAGTTATGCTTAAATCATAGTTCAAATATTATGAAGATATATTCCAGGTTGAGTTCACCAGTAAGATGACTGATGGAAGACATACACTTTGCTCTGAAAATTGGGTACTGCTGAACATGAAAATATTTTAACTTCATTTTGCCCAAGAACCCATGTGACCTATTGTTTGACAAAAATGTCCTACAGCTAACAAGCATTTTCGGACAGCAGTCATCTCTCTTCAGCGTTTGCTACCGATGTCTAAAACTTGTTAAGCACGATGCCCATGACTTCATCAATCGTGGATGTAAATAGTTCAATCTGAGTAACCTGACTGAATCACATTTCAACTGTGTGATTTTTATTTGTGGACTTCAGGGACCTGGGGCTGCAGACGTTCGTAAATGTCTCTTGGCCAGACGAGAGCAAGACCTTGGTATGACTCTCCAGGCTGTGACTCAAGAATATTAGTGTTTGATCAGCCTGAAGCATGATTCCAACCTGGTTGAATAGAACCACGTCAATGCAGTTTCCAGACATCATCACTCAGCAGGTCTCCAAGTGGCCAAGCACAGCTTGTGTTTGGCATTATGCAAGAAACACACTTGCAGCAGATGCCAATGCTGTCATCACAAAGAAGGCTTTTGCCATCCTTCACTGGCTTCTAGACCAGTGAAAAACAAGGACCGGAAGCCAAAAACTACAAGGATTTTAATGGTCAAGTTCAAGGTTGACTTTGCTCCTAGGAGACGGAAGGCCAACTTATTTATCAACAATCAGTTGGTCAAGCTACAAGTTGATATCGAGTCAGACATCACCATTATCTCCAAAAGTACACGTAGGAACTTGGATCCCAAACAGCCAAATCTACTCATTGCTCCGCCTGCAGTGCACTGGGTGGAACCCTCCAGCTGATTGACCAATTGCACTGCATGGTGAAGCTGAATGGTAATCAAGTCAATGGTGTGTGTTACCTAACAGACCAGCCAGACCTAAATGTCCTCAACATTGACTGGATGGGCAAGTTTGACCACCTAGAGCAGGGGTGGCCAACCTTTTACATACCATGCATCAATTTTTTCATGCACGAGTTCAGATGCGCCATATAACTCTTGTACCTCCATTCAATTCTTGTAAAGATATGTTAATATGGAACTTGTGCGTGAAAAAATCGCATCTGAACTTGTGTGTGAAAAAATTGACACAGGGAATGTAAAAGGTCGGCCATCCCTGATCTAGAGCATCCCTTTGGATGAAATTTGTAGGAAGACATTGGCCGTTCAAATTATGTCAGTTGACACTGTGCCACTACCATATCAGACCATACAACAACTGCAACAGCGGTTGCTGCAACAACACAAGGCATTAGACTTCTGTCTAGAAGCAAAGTCAGTTTTCTGCCCCAAAAGACCAGTACCATACGTAGCCTCACCACTTGTGGAGGAAAAAGCCAGATTGCTTACAAGCTTGTGTAATCAAAGCTGTCAAGTACTCACATTGGGCAGCTCCAAAAGTCATTATCAAGAAAACCAACACTGCAGTGGTGTTGAGGGCAGACTTCTCAATTGGTCTCAATGGTGCTCTGGAGACATACCAGTACCCATTACTGGTTCTGGCAGATCTTTTGCCAAAATTTAACGGTGGTTGGTATTTGCAAAGTTGGACTGGGCTGAAGCCTACCTCCAGGTAGAAATGATGGAAAATTCACAGATGCTTGTCACCATTACACCATATAAGGGGTTGAGTTCCTCTTTCTAGCTGCCTTTTGGGGTGTAGGTGGTTCCTACAATGTTCCAGCAGCTTATGGACATCATGCTGAGTGGTATTGGTTGTGTTGCCACTTACCTCAGTGACATCCATGGTTCACACAGAACTATCTGGACATCTGGACATCTATTTTGAGCAGCTACAAGACTTTGGATTGTGATTTCAGGCAGAAAAATCCAGCCTCCTAATGTCTTCATTCAAGTATCTGGGATTCATCACAGTTGTCAACCAGATCCAAAAACATCATGGCCATCTTAAAGATGCCTCCACTATTAGATATCAGCATTTTATGACCATTTTTGGGTATGATCAGTCATTATTCAGAATTTCTCCCCACAATGCAACAACTGAGGGAGCCACACAACAAGGGTCCCACATAGAAATGGTCCAAACATTACCAAGAGGCTTTAGATCAGGTGAAGAATATACTGCCATCTGAACTACTCTGGGAGCTGTCATACCCTGTCATACTCCTGCCTAAGGTTTAGAGACAGAATAGTGATTGGATGAACACGATCAAAAGTACTGAAATAATTCCACCAAAGTCACCTGGGCATCAGTCGAATGAAAGCCCTCACAAAAAGTGTTGTGTACTGACTGGGCACAAAGAGATTGCATCCATATGCAAACAGTATACTCAGTGTTCTGTGGCAGCAAAGAATCCAAGTAGAATGATCCACCACCACAGCCTTAGGCTGCCAGAGCTCAGCGTGGAGTGCATATTGACTTTGCTGGCCCAATAACTGGGTCTATCTATCTTGTCCTGAAGTACCATCCATGAAGTCAATGACAACCGACGCTACCATTCAACAGCTGCTGCAGATCTTCAGCCGTTTCATGTGCCAGAAATGCTTGTTTCTGACAATGGCACTCAATTCAGTTCACAGCAGTTTGCTGGATTCTGCCAGAACCGCAGACCATAATTTTCCACATTTGCTCACCCACAGACCAGTGGTCAAGCAGATAGGTTTGCAGATACCTTCAAACTGACACAAGTGTGCGGTCATGGCCCAAGTGCAGAGGGAAAGACACTGAAGTGGATGAACAGTTCACTGGCCTTTTATAAGAACTGTGCAGGACAAAGGAAAAACAATAAACGCTAGGTCAACAGGGCTGTTAACTAAAACTCTCAAACTGAAAGGTAAGCCCAACACCGTGGCTAGGAAGCAGTAACATAACACCAATTGAATACTGCTCCTTTGTTGCATCAATCAAAATGGTAGACTTCTTTCCTGGAACGAGGATAAAAGTAAGAAGGGAGCATAGATGTCATTGTATTTTCGGTCTAGTCTCAACAAGATTGGAATGAGAGGAAGGGAATTAAATACCACCAAATTGAAATGCTAATTGGCTAGAATGCGCATTCTCATGAGCGCGATTGCCGAATCTGTTCTGCGGACTGATTGCGAGGGCAAGCAGTGTCCATGGTTGTGACACTAATGAACAATTCTGAAAACAAGTGGGGAAAGAGCATCGACTGAGGCTCTTAACACAATTCTGCTGACGTATTGAATTACATCGCAATCAGGCCTTGAGGGGAAGTCTCCAGCTGAAGCACTATAGGGAAGAAAACTGCACAGCGTTGGATGCAACGCTGCCCAGTGTCCAATACCTGAGACAGCAGATGGTCAAGTGCTGTCCTGTGGTGGCGGGCCTTATTCTGATTGCCGAAAATTGTTTCCATTGTGATTGGTTAGTTTAGAAGCTGCAGCTGCTTTTCCCATTGGATAGATGCCTAGTGTCCAGTTTCAAATATCCTGAGTATATAAAATAGCACGCAGAAGGGGCTTGCTTTCTTATTCCTTTGTTTAAAACGAGATGATTGGGTAGGAATGCTCTGCACACAGCTATAACCAAGTATGTTTGTTGAATGTATTTATGTTTGCTGTATGTTCAGCTTTATTGTGCCGGTAACTTGGGGAACAAGAATGTTTGAACATTACAGGTACACAAAGGCAGTCGTGTAGACCTTGATTGATGTGTGAAGTCATTCAAGCCCAGAGCTGTAGTGTGGGCTAGACAGTTTTGCAATGGGCAAGAAACCAGGTCAGATTGTCAAACAAATGGGAAAGTGCACAGACTGACATCATTGGCATCACCATATCAACCAGTTGTAGTCACGTGCTCCCACAGCACAGTTAGTTGGGAGATCACCAAACAAAGAGGTGGACCTTCATCTCCTCCTGGAAGGGTTTGGTTTACCCCGAACACTAGCGCCAGCTCAGCCGCAAGGAGATGTTACAGTGAGCCGAACCAAAGAAATGCCTTTTGATCAGCTGGCAACCAATCCCAGGCTGACTTTCACTGATCGGCCATTGTTTCGATATGTTTGTAGTTACGTAGTTTTACTGAATAAAGACTCAATGCAAATTCTGCCTTTGTTCTGTCTCCTGGCTTCAGGTCTCATCAATAGTTACAGGTGAGCAAACAAAACAACTTTAAAATGCTAACACGAGGAAATCTGCAGATGCTGGAAATTCAAACAACACACACAAAATGCTGCTGGAACACAGCAGGCCAGGCAGCATTTATAAGGGTCTCGGCCCGAAACGTCGACAGTGCTTCTCCTTATAGATGCTGCCTGGCCTGCTGTGTTTCACCAGCATTTTGTGTGTGTTGTTTTAACTTTAAAATGCTGTTAATGCAGGAAATATGAAATAGAACAGGTGAAAACTGGACAGCTGATGAAAGGTTATTGACATGAACATTGTTCCCCTCAAATGCTGAATACTTCAATGAGTTTTTGTTGTTAAATCATACCCATTTCTGCCATCAACCTTATCTCTTGCTATTGTTCAAAGAAGAATGGGGGTGTTTTCAATGTCCTGGATTACATCGCTCATACTCAAACATTCAATGCTGTAATATTTCAGAGCTGCTCAACAATGACAACACCATCTCTTGTAACAGATTTTAAGTTTTACTGAGGTCTATATATCTAAACAACAGACACAAAACAGCATACACAAAATCCTGACAAAGGGTCTCGGCCCGAAACGTCGACAGTGCTTCTCCCTATAGATGGTGCCTGGCCTGCTGTGTTCCACCAGCATTTTGTGTGTGTTGTTTGAATTTCCAGCATCTGCAGATTTCCTCATGTTTGTGCTATATATCTGCAAGCTCTTGCTTTATTATTTTCATTTTTTAATTAAATTATTTATAGCTAAATTATTCTCTGATCTGTTGTAGCATCATCCCAACTATGGAGAGTTTGGCATAGAAATTGGCAAGTTAGTCAATCAATAATGGCTCATTATTCACTGGTAACTGAACAACTTCACTTTCTGCTGATGCTGTCAGACTCTGACTGCTTCTAGCCTTTTTAGATTAACAAGCAAGGAATACTATCTTGCCAGATGGATTTTGCACGGAATAGTCCCACATCCATACCATATCATCACAAGAAAAGCATATGCTATTATTAAAATTAGTGCTGAATTAAATACGGAAGTGCTAAAAATGCCTACCCCATTGATCAGCCAGCCACATAATTGAGGGCAGATAATCATTCCCCTAAATTGGAAAACTCATCTTCCCCTTTAAATGCTGATCAATGTCCAGAATGCACCAAATATAATTTTCTTGTTTCTCAGTGTTCATACGATCTTAGACATAAGTGATGAAGAAAAGTACATGATAAATGACTAACAACTGGATTTTAGTCACGTTACTGATAAAGGTTTTCAATTCAGATCTTGGCAGAATGGCAATTTGAACAGACATTTAGCATAGTCCTTCAGAGATTTATAAGTACATAATTGAAAAAGATAACACCGTTTACGAAAGCTGCTGGGAAAAATATGATTCTGCTGTGGAAATTGGTACATCCTCTCAATTACATTTTATAAGGGACAAGAGATAAAGAATCCCCACCACCACTTGATCCCCTAAATTGTCTGTGACTGAAGGATTTGTGGATGACTATACCTATGAGGATAAGGGACATATATTTATGCTAATATTTACAAATACTTGAATACAAGCCTGACACCATTAATTTCAATATAGTGGTTGCAAAGAATTCCCCAAAGCCTTTTCATCATCAGACCGTGAAAGAATTTCAACCCTAAATTTTAACTTTGTTTCTCTTTCATACATGCTGGTGAGAGATGACCTGTTATTACTTCAGATTGTCAGTGTCTGCAGTAGTTTGAGTTTTCTTTTGCCAACCTCCATCAGTGGCTGGCTTCTCAAGTATACTGGGGGCCACAATGTGAGCACTGAAAGCAATCTTCTGAATTGGCAGATGTGCAAGTGAATGGCTGCTTCACCTGGAAGGACTGTTCAGTGCTTGGCTGGTGAGAACTGACAAGATCAAGGAGGCAGTGAGGCATTTGCTGTGACTGTGAAGGGAGTGGATGGTGGAGCGGTGGCGGGCAATCTAAGACTGGAAAATCTGAATCAGTAGGGGAGGGGGAGAAGAGTCCAGTGGTGAAATGTCACTGAAGGTGGTGGAGATGTGGAGGATGGTCTATTGAAAATGGAGGCTAAAAGGGTGGAGGGTGAATGGGAGGAGAAGGGGTGAAAGCAGCAGTGCGGGAAATAGTGCTGTGGTGATAAGCCCTGTGAACTGCGGTAGCACGCTTGTGAAAGTTGACATCTCAAACACATTAACGTGGAAATTGTCATCACAACAGATGATGATAAATGAAATTGAGTCATTAAAGGAAGTAAGATTGGGAGAAGTGAAATCAAAACACTAGGACAAACTTCTTACCAAAAACAGATATTGGTTTACCCCCTGAGATACGATTTATGTATATGGTTTAGATAAGGGATTCCCAACCTAATTAATCCCATTGGACCCCTACCATTAACTGATGGGTCCAGGAACCACAGAGTGGATTCCCCTATTTTGGATGCAGTTAGCAAATACACGGTTGCTTTAATCTGCAGATTATCAAAAGAAAACAGGCTGTGAAGATGATGTAAGGAGAAAGCAAAGAGATGTAGATAGGTTAAGTGAAGGAGCAAAGATCTAAAAACTAGAGTATAATGTGGGGAAATGCAAAATTGCCCTAATAAGACAAATAAATATCCAGATGGTGAGAGGTGCAAAGGATCTGGGTCTTCCAGTGCTTGGATTAGAAAAGGCTGGTAAACAGGCACAGTAAGTAATTTGGAAAGAGAAGAACATGTAATGTTCTTTGGACCAGGAGGGAGATTAGTTATATCAGACATTAGTGTGATCAGTCATGGAAACTGTGGGTCCCCTTCTCTGACGGAGGATATTAATATGCTGGAAATAGTTAAGAGCAGATTTACTGATACATAGATTGGGAAAGTTGTGACCCTAGGAAAGGTTTAGTAGGGTTATCTTGTTGGGTCTTGATTAAAACATACAAAATCCTCAGGGACCTTAAAAGGTTGGTTGCAGAGAGAATTTAAAACTGGTGCTTTAGAACTCTAAAATTATGAGGATCACCCATTTAGTTCGAGTTTAGAAGGAAGTCATCTTCAACAAGGTATTGAATCAATTTTTTCTGTCTCAAAATAGCACATATCTTTGGATGTTTCTTCAAAGCATGGTTAAGTAGAGACATTAAATATCTTTAAATCAGTGGTAAATTAACACTTGATAAGCAAGGTGTTGAAATGCTGCTGTGGGTTTTCCTTTCAGTTTCAGTAACTGTTCCCATCTACATTTCACAGTATTACAGTACATATCCCTTTGCTTGTTAACTCTGTAACTTCCCTCAGTAATATATTCACCACATGGCTCTGTAAACTTTGGAATCACCTTGGCAAGTAGATCCCCATCCTATCAAAAAGATTCCTTTTGCCTCATTTCTTGCCACACTTCCTTCTCCTTTAAATTGTTTCTTCACTTTCACTTCTAATGAACTCTCTTTGACCTGAAATGCTAACTTTTTCAGATGCTGCCTGACCTACTGAGACGTTCAAACATTTTCAGTCCTTATTTCAGATTTACAGCTTCTAAAACATTTTATTCCTTATCTAAAAACAAAAGTTGCTTGGCCCCAACAGTGCTGTTGCATAAAGGTTCCATTTATCTGTCTTTTACGGTATGGCTTCAACCTATTAAGATGCTTCTATTCTAGTATCTATCCGAAATAAAAGGCACATCACAGAGTGTCCTTCCTTCTGATGATGAAACATGTAGATTTTATGACAATACATTAGAAAAGGAAGCTGTTTTCTCAGATTTCTACCATTAATACTTAAAAAAGTAATTGCTCACTCATGTAATTGCTGGTTTTAAAATCCAGCTGTGCACAAAATGGGAAATGAATTTGCCTATTTAACTCTGCAATTAAAAGTGATTAATTCTATGTGGAGCACTTAGAGATGCAGTAAGTCACCTGGGCTATTTAAAAGCTATCTCCGTTATTTAGGAAATTCGTATAAATACCATATACTTCAAATACTAGCTTTACTATTAGTGGATGAAGAGACTGATTTCATGGATTTCCATTACAAATGTTATTTCAGTAAAGAGTTATGCTGAGAGATGGTTAAGCCCATGGGAGACTAGCACACAAAACACATCGATTTTCTACGTGCTAACCAACTCTAAAAGAGTATATCATTCACAAAATGTGAGGTTAGGTAGGAATGGGATAAAGATTTGTGTCAAATGACTCACATTTGATTAGCCCAGAGTAACTTGCTTATTGGACCAAGCACGTCCAGTCTTGATCCGAGCTAATATGTTTGATGTTCTCTGGCACCAGACGTACACCTAAAGACAACATTATTCACACAGTCCTCATTTCCACTCAATTCAGATGGTAGTCAGAATTCTGTGCTGCTCACTAAAACAAGATGCATATTGTGCTTGTGTGTTTCATTTCTCTGGCTGGACAGCTTCAGAAGTAGTTATGGGCTCCTCAGTCACCTCTCAGAATGTGTTGCAGTGAGCAGTGAACCCTTTTCTCCAACATTTTGCAGCTAAAACTTTTACACATATTACATGTACTTAAATGGTTACACGATAGGAGTTCTCGCTAATTAGTGGCATAGTTAAGGCCATGGTTGGTGCGTCTTCTTTGTAATTGCACTGATAAGTTGGGCCCAGGATAGATCTTCAAAGATGTTTACATCCAGGAACTTGAAAGTGCTCACCCTTTCTACTGCCGATGCCTCGATGAGGACTGGTGACTTCCCACTCCTGAAGTTCACAATTAATTCTTTGGTCTTACTGATGTTGAATGCAAGGTTGTTGTTGCAACACCACTCAAGCAGCTGATCTCACACAATCCTGTACACCTCCTCATCACCAACTGTAACTCTGCAAATAACAGCTGTGTCATCGGCAAATTTGTAGATGGTGTTTGAACTGTGCCTAACCAAACAATTGTGGGTGTGGAGAGAGTAGAACAAACATCCTTGAGGTGTGCCAGTGTTGATTATCAGGGAGGAGATGGTATTTCTGATCCACACTGATTGTGGTTGCATCCCATTGCAGAGGGAGGTAGAGAGGCACAGGTTTTGAAGCTTATTGAGGGTATGAAGGTGTTGGACACTGAGCTGTAATCAATAAGCAGCAGTCTGATGTTGGAATTCCTATTATTCAGGTGGTCCAAAGCTGAGTGGAGAGCCAGAGAGATTGTATCCATTGCAGATCTATTGTAGCTTTAGGCAAACTGCAGTGAGCCCAGGTCCTTGCTGAGACAGGAATTGATTCTGGCTATGATCAGCCTCTCAAAGCACTTCCTCACAGTAGATGTGAGAGCAGCTGGGTGATAGTCATTGAAGCAGATCACTCTACTTTTCTTTGGCAGTGGTATGATTGATGCTTTTTTGAAGTAAGTGGGAAGCAGTCAGAGATTGAAGATGTCCTGGAATACTTCTGCCAGTTGGTTGCCAAAGGCTTTCAGTGTCTTAGCAGGTATACCTTCGGAGCTTGATATCTAGTGAGTGTTCAACTTCTTGAAAGATGTTCCGGCGCGAGCCTCTGAGACAGAGATTGCAGGATTTACAGATGCTGAGGGATTCACACAGGTGTAATTTTATTCTGCCTTTCAAAGCTTCCATAAAAGGCATTGAGCTCATCTGGGAATGAAGCATCACAGTCATTCACGATGTTAGGTTTTGCTTTGAAGGTAATAATGGCCTGCAAACCCTGCCAGAGCTGATGTGCATCCAATACCATCTCTAACATCATTCTGAGTTGTTTATTTGCTCTTAAAATAGTTTTCTGTATGTCGTACCTGGACTTTTTGTATAGTTCTGGATATTCGGTCTTGATGCCACAGACCTAGCCCTTGGCAGACTGTGAATCTCCCAGTTCATCTGTGGGAGACTCTCATCCACACAGGTCTTGATGAAGTCGGTGACAATTGTGGCATATTCATTCAGGTTCGAAAATGAATCCCTGAATACTGTCCAGACCACCCATTCAAGGCAGTTCTGTAAATGCTCCTTCATCTCCCTTGACCATACTATAACTTCACGGTCCTCACCACTGGTGCTGCAATCCTCAGTCTCTGCCTGTATGCCAGGAGAAGAAGTACAGCCAGGTGATCGGACTTGCCAAAGTGCCAGCGTGGGATGGCATGTTAAGTGTTCTTTATGGTGGTGTAACTTCAAGATGGACTGGTTAAAATCCTCAACAATCATTGGGATGTCATCAGGGTACGCTATTTCACGACTGCTGATCAGGTTGTTGAGCTCCTCCATTGCCAGTCAGCTACTGACCAGAGGTAGATTGCACACCGTTACCAGGATGACAATGTAAAATTCCTCGGCAGATAAAATGGATGACACTTGACCACTAAATGTCCTAGCTCAGCTGAACAGGACCCAGACAGATCTGCCACGTCAGTGTACCGCAGTCAGTTAGTCTTGAAGCACACTCTGCTCCTCTAGTTTAAGACACTCACCTCCACAGTGCATGCAGTGAATGCTAAATACCTTGGGCAATAATACTGCATTCCAAATGCTGGTGGTGAGCCATGTTTCCATGAAGCAAAGTACACAGCAGTTCCAGACATCGCTCTGGTCCTGCAATTTTGCTCTGTGGTCTGCAATTTTATTTTCCAGAGACTGTACATTCAACAGCAAGACAGTGGAACATTGGGGCTGCTCTCATTTCCATGACTACTCATAAGGGCTAAGGGCTCTGCATTTCATTCTTACTTGAAGCCCAGCATGCCTTCTGCATTTCCTTTTTCTTAAAAGGACTCTGCTGATTTTTTGAGGATTGTTAGATTTTTTAAAAATGTCTTAAAGCCCATGGCTGTGACTGTGGACCTCAGCTGCAGTAGTCCTGTTTGGGGATACTTGATGGTTCCCTTTGGAGCTGCATGCAAAGTGTTCCCACTTTCCGTTGCCATCTTTCTTGGATTTTTGAGTATTAACAGATCCTTACATGGGTGCTTGCAGTCATTGTGCCCATAGTGGGTCCTCCTAAATATCTAGAACAATTACACTGCTTCTTCAGTCTGCAGGGGGTTATAGATCACATTAAGAATTTCCTGAGCATTAACATCTAGAATGCTTCATCCTGAAGGGGGTGATATTTTCAGTGTTGGGCACTGCTTGAATTGATAGAGACAGGGTAACATGGGGCTGCTCCCCATTTCCATGACTACTCATACTAGATGAGTGCAAGTAGAATGAGACCCACCAAAACACTAGGATAGTTGTCTGAAGATGAGATGAAACTGCCTAGCTCCACTTGGGATGCCTTGCGGTGCATGCCCAGAGAGCGTGTTGCCTCAACGTGACAAGAGTTTTTTTCCCTCAGACAGCCTGGCATTGAGTTCCAGGAAAAAGTTCTTTCCTCACATCCTCTCTAGTTCTTCTGTCATTAACTTTAAAACTTTCATTCATTCATTATGTGCCATGTCATATTGACAAAGGCAACCATAGATTTTCCATGACCATGATTGTTCTTGGCAAATTTTCTACAGAAGTGATTCGCCATTGCCTTCTTCTGGGCAGTATCTCCACAAGCCACTATCAATTCTCTTCAGTGATTGTCAGCCCGGTGTCAGGTGGTCACATAACCAGGACGTGTGAAATGCACCAGCTGCTCACACAACCATCCACCACCTGCTTCCATGGCTCCACATGACCCCGATTGGTCTTCCACATTGTTCCAGATATCCAGTGCAAGAAGGAATAGTACCTCAGCTTCCATTCAAGCCAATTACAGACCCCAGCACTCAATGCAATATTTAATAATATCAGATAAGCATACGACCTAGCCACTAGGTATTTCCAGCAGTCTATTTTCCGGCAACTGCACAAAAGAATGCATATTCTTCTCAGTTTTGCTTTCTCTCCAACTGCACTCATTCTTCCGCTTACCTAGACACCAGTAAGTGCATTGTGGTCTCCAATACACCTCAGATATTGATTCTGATATTCCCTTTGTCCCTCTCTTGCTATCCTGGTTCTGATTAAACGTTTCTGAACTGCAGAATTACCTTTGATTCTCTCTCCACAAATGCCACCTTACCTGAATTCTTCCAGCACTTTCTGCTTTTATTTAGATCTTTTCAAATTATTTTTCTTTCTGATTTTCATTTGCTATGACTCACACTTATTTACATGTAAGTACTTGTTTCCATTTCACTTCCCAGTCTGGTATAAAAAAAATTGGCTTCATTCCAAATTAGAACTTTTATTCTTGCTTTATCATGATCTACATCTATAACCATTGCATTATGAGGACAGATTAAGAAGGATTGAGTGTGAAGAATGAAAGGCTATCTCATTTAAATATAAAAGATATGTCTAGAGCTCGAAGGAATACACATAGAATGATACTTCTGATTCGGGTGCCTTGAGCCAAGGGTCAAAGACTCAGTATAAAGGGTCAGCAGTTCATGAAAGGGATGAAAAGAAACTTCTATGTTTCTTTTCTTAACAGGGTGAAGTACTGAGCCAAGGAAGCATGCACCGTCCACATGGGTTGCAAGAGTGCTGCTTCTCAGTATGGAAACTGGAAAATCATTGTCCTTAATGCAAATCAGGGGACTTTTCTCACACTCCAATCATTGCCTATAGCATGTTACACCAATAGCCCAGACAAAGGATTCTAGATTATGCCTAATGATCCCTCACAAGCTGCCAGACAGCTCCAGCTGTGCTAATTATGAAGTTATAGAGCTAGAGCCATGCAACAGAGAAACTAAACCATCAGCCAACTATGTTCATGTCAACTTTTATGTCCGTCTACACTAATCCCATTTGGCCGTATGCTTAAGTGCCTGTCTAAATGCCTGTTAAATATGGTAAATGCATCTGATCCCACAAGCTCCTGTGGCAGCGCATTCTAGGAAATCAGCTACTGTCCGTATGTAAGAGCTTATCCAACATATTCCCTTTGAAAGCTCTTGGTCTGCAACATTCCAAAGGGAGAGGGTGAACAGCCAGAAATAGTGCTACACATTGGTACCAATGACATCGGTAGGAAATGTGAGAAGGTCCTGAAGAGAAAATATACAGAGTTAGGGAGGTATGTCTCTAAATAATTATTACCAACGAATCACCTGTAGTACCAGAGGAACCAACACATTAGGCTTTTGTCAAGAGTGCGTACCGTACTATCCCACACCAACACTCTGGAAAGACAGATCAACTGGCTGTACTTCGACTCACTAAGTATGAGCAGAGACTGAAGACTACAGCACCAGTAGTGAGGACCAAGAAGGTGTGAACAAGGGAGGCACAGGAGCACTTACAGGACTGCTTTGAATCAGTGGACTGGATTCTATCCAGAGATTCATCTTTTGAGTCTGAATGAGTATGCCACAGCTGTCACTGACTTCATTAAAACCTGTGTGGATGAGTGTGTGCCTGCAAAGAACTTAATATACATCTCCAAATCAAAAGCCATGGATGAACCAGGAGGTTCGTAGTCTACTGAGGGCTAGATCTGTGGCGTTCAGGTCTGGCGACTCAGGTCTGTACAAGGAAACCAGGAATGACTTGCAGAGGGCTATTTTGAAATCTAAGGAACAATTTCAAATGAGGTTGGAGGTGAAAGTACCTGCACGTCAGCTCTGGCAGTGTTTGCCGGGCATTTACTTTCTACAAGGTGAAACCTAACGCCACGAATTGCTGTGATACTTCACTCCCAAACGAGTTCAATGTCTTTTATGCATGCTGTGAGAGGGAGAATAAAAGTTGAGCTATGAAGATCCATGCAGCACCCAGCGACCCTGTGATCTGTCTCGGAGACTGATGTCAGGCTGCCTTTCAAGAGTGTAAACCCTCACAAGGCGACAGGCCCAATGGAGTATCTGACAGGGCCCTGGAAACCTGTGCCAACCAACTGGTGTGGGTGTTCAAAGACATTTTCAATCTCTCTTTGCTACAGGTGGAAGTTCCCACCAGCTTCAATAGGGCAACAATTATACCAGAACCCAAGACGAGCTGGGTGAACTGCCTTAATATCATCCAGTAGCACTCACATCTATGGTGATGAAGTGCTTTGAGCAGTTGGTTATGGCTAGAATTAACTCCTGTCTCAGCAAGGACCTGGACCCACTGCAATTTGCCTATTGCCACAAGAGGTCTATGGCAGATGCAATCTCACTGGCTCTTCACACGGCCTTGGATCGCCTGGACGATAGAATTACCTATGTCAGGATGCTATTTATTGGCAACAGCTCAGTGTTTAACACAACCATTCCTACAGCTCTGATTAAAAGCTTCAGAACCTGGGCCTCTTAATTCCCTCTGCAACTGGATCCTTGACTTCCTAACCAGCAGACCACAATCTGTGTGGTAGAAACCAAATCTCCACCATGCTGGCCATCAATACAGGTGAACCTCAGGGATACTCAGCCCATTGCTCTACTCTCTCTACACCCATGACCGTGGGTACACACCGCTCAAATGCTATCTATAAATTTGCTGATGAAATGACCATTGTTGGCAGAACTTCAGACAGTGATGAGAAGTCATATAGGAGTGAGATATACCAGCTGTTGAATAGTGTTGCAGCCACAACCTTGCAGTCAACATCAGTAAAACCAAAGAGCTGATTGTGGACTTAGGAAGGAATGCACAAGGGAATACACACTTGTCCTCATGGATGGGTCAGAAGTGGAAAGAGTGGGTAATTTCTAATTCCTGGGTGTCAATATCTCTGAGGATCCAACCTGGAACCAACATATTGATGCAACCACAAAGAGGGCATGATGGCAGCTTTATTTCATAAGGAGTTTGAAAAAATTTGCTAATTTGGTGCGTATCCAAAAACACTCAATTTCTGCAGCTGTACCCTGGAGAGCATTTTAACTGGCTGTATCACTGTCTGATATGGGTCTACTGCACAGAATGAAAGTAACCTGCAGAGAGTTGTAAACTTAGTCAGTTCCACTGTGAGCACCAGTGTCAATTGTATCAAGGACATCTTCGAGCAGCGATGCCTCAAAAAGGTGGTGTCCATTATGAAGGACCCCCATTACCCAGATCACGCCTTGTTCTCATCACTACCATCAGGAAACAGGTACTGAAGCCTGAAGGCACACACTCAACGATTCAGTGGCAGCTTCTTCCCTTCTGCCATCCAATTTCTGAATGGATATTGAACTGATGAACACTACCTCATGACTTTTTAGATTTCTATTTCTGCACTACTTCTTTAATTTAACTATTAAATATACATATACCTACTGTAATGCAGTATTTGTTCTCTATTATTATGTATTGCATTACATTGCTGCCGAAAAGTCAACCAATTTCAGACATATGCCAATGATATTAAATCTAATTCTGATTCTGAAAAGCAGGACCTCCAGGGTAGTGATCTCTGGATTGCTGCCTGTGTCACATGCCAGTGAGGGTAAGAATAGGATGATTTGGCAGTTGAATGCATGGTTGAGGAATTGGTGCAGGAGGCAGGGTTTAGGATTTCTGGATTACTGCGATCTATTCTGGGGAATGTATGACCTGTACAAAAAAGGACAGGTTACACCTGACCTTGAGGGGGAATAATATCCTTGTAGGCTGGCTTGGTAGAGCTGTGGGGGAGGATGTAAGCTAATTTGGTAGGGAATGGGAACTGGAATGATAGGGCTGAGGCAGTTGGTGTACAAGTAGATGCAGTGTATAGTGAGACTGTGAGAAAGGACAGGCAGAAGATGGGGCAAAGTTGCAATTAGTGGGACGAATTGAAGAGTAATGGGGGGAGAAACCAAAAAGGGTGATGAATACAGGATTGAAGGTGTCATATTTGAATGACTCTGTATACAGAATAAGATAGAAGATTGAGTGGTGGGGTGGAGATAGGTCTCTGCAAAAGGAGGTGTAAAGCGCTTCTTCCCTCCGCTGGCCCGCAGGTCACCCTCGGGCAAGGTGAGCACCTGTTTAGACTTTAGACTTTAGTCATGTGAAGCCACAGGAGCAGGAAGTGGATGGTCATAGGACAAGTCCTGGCTATGTGACCACTGACACCAGGTAGACAATTTCTGAAGAGTATTGATAATAGCTTGTAAAGATACTGCCCAGAAAAAGGTAATAGAAAACCACTTTTGTAAAAAAAATTGCAAAGAACAAGATGGCACATAACAATGATCTTGCAGCACAGTTAACGATGCCAGGTATAACATTGTGGCCATTACTAAGTTATAGCTGAAAGAAGATCATAACAGGGAACTAACCATCCAAGGATACATATTGTATTGAAAGGATATGCATTTAGGCAGAGGGGTTGGCATTGATCTGTTGGTTTGAAATTAAATCAAATCCTTATAAAGGTCTGACACAGAATCAGAAGATGCAGAATCTTATGGGTAGGGTTAAGAAGCTGCAAGGGTAAAAGGGCCCTGATGGGAGTTTTATATTGGCCTCCAATTAGTTGCCAGGATGTGGGATACAAATTTCAATGGGAGATAGAAAAGGCATGCAAAAAGCACCAATGTTCCAATAGTTAGGTAGGTGCTAGATCAAAGAGAGGGAATTTGTAGGATGCCCTTTTAGAGCAGCTTGTGGTTGAGCCCAGTAGGGGAAAGGCAATTCTGGATTGGGTGTTAGGTAATGAACTGAATTTAATTAGGGAGCTTAAGGTAAAAGAACCTTGGGAAGCAGTGATTATTGCATGATAGTATTTTCCCTGCAGCTTGAGAGGGAGAAGATAAAGACAGTGGAGTAAAGGAAAAAACAGAGGCACAAGAGAGGAGCTGGCCAAAGTTGATCGGAAGGGGGCACTAGCAGAGTTGTCGGCAGATCAAAAATGGCTGGAGGTTCTGGGGACAATCTGGAAGCCGTAAGACAGATACATTCCAAAGCTGTAGAAGTATTCTAAAGGGAGGATGAGGCAACTCTGCCTGACAAGGGAAGTCAGGACAGAATAAAAGCAGAGGGCATACAATATAGCAAAAATTAGTAAGAAGTTGGAGGATTGGGAAACGTTTAAAAACCAACAAAAGGCAATTTAAAAAAGCATAAGGACAGAAAAGATGAAATATATAGGTAAGCTGGCCAATAACATCAGAGGAGAGTATAAGTTTTTTTTCAGATATATAGGGGCTAAAAGAGAAGTGATGGTAGATATTGGACTGCTAGAAAATGATGCTGGAGAGGTAGTAATGCAGGACAAAGAAATGGTGAAGGAACCTCATAAATATTTTGCATCAGTCTTCGCTATGGGTGACATTAGTAGCATGCCAGAAATTTGAGAACGTCAGGGAAGAAGTCAGTATTGTTGCTATTACTAAGGAGAAGGTGCTTGTAAAGATGAAAGGTCTGAAGGCATACAAACCACCTGGACCAAATGGATTGCACCCTAGGGTTCTGAAAGAGGTAGCTGAAGTGATTGTTGAGGCACTAGATTCTGGAATGGTTCCAGAGAACTGGAAAATTGCAAATGTCACTCTACTCTTTAAGAAGGGAAGGAAGCAGAAGAAGGGAAATTATAGGCCAGTTAGCCTGACTTCAGTGGTTAAGGAAGATATTGGTGTCCATTATTAAGGATGAGGTTTCAAGGTACTTGGAGGCAAATGACAAATTAGGCCAAAGTCAAGATGGTTTCCTTAAGGGGAAATCTTGTCTGACAGATCTGTTGGAATTCTTTGAGGAAATATCAGGCAGGGTAGACAAAGGAGAGTCAGTGGATATTGTTT
The DNA here is from genome assembly GCF_030144855.1 of Hypanus sabinus. Taxonomy (NCBI): domain Eukaryota; kingdom Metazoa; phylum Chordata; class Chondrichthyes; order Myliobatiformes; family Dasyatidae; genus Hypanus; species Hypanus sabinus. Next base: position 8,973,830 of record NC_082732.1, read on the forward strand.
GCTTGGAAGGCCTTTCATAAGCTGCCGCATGCGAGGCTGCTTAACAAGAGCGTGGCTTTATAGGAAAAATACTAGTGTCAATAAATGGTTAGCTGATTGGCAAGGGGTAGAGATTGTGAATAAAGGGGGCCTTTTCTGGTTGACTGCTGCTGAGTAGTGGTGTTCTGCAGGGGTTGGTGTTGGGACCTCTTCTTTTCATGTTATATGTGACTATGATTTGGATGATGGCCCTTATGGCCAAGTTTGCGGACGATGCAAAGGTAGGTGAAAGGGAAATAGTGTTGGGGAAGCAGGGAGTATGCAGAAGGTCTCAGATAGATTGGGAGAAAAGGCGATGGAATGTGTGTTGGATTTCTGTTGTTTTCGATGATGATGTAACCTGTGCAGGAAGAGTTGTCTAGTGAAAAACTCCTTGCACTTGTACGAAAAATCATCATGACTGGAGGCTTCCGTGGCTGCAGTGGATAGCCACGGCACCTTCTGTACCTTCTCGTGCCCTTCGCTCTCAACAAAGTGTTGCAGCACCACCTTCTTCGCCGTTGGATCGATCTTGTAGTTGATCTCATCCACCCAGTCCACAGGACTGACTTCGCATGCCGGGGTAGGCACATTGCTATCTCACTGGGATTGGAGGTTTCCAGCTACGCTTACCCGGTTTAGCCCGCCTGTCGAAGCAGTGTACCGATGTGTGGCCACTGTCCCATGCAAACAGTTACTTGGAGACGCAGGTGAGAGCTGCGGGGCAGGTGGAGACCAAAGGTGGACGAGCTGCCCCACGACAAGCCTGCCACCAGTGTGCTACCCCTCCCTGGACACCTCAGGTGGAATACTGTGAGAAAGTATATGGTCATCCACTTTGGTAGAAGGATTAAAGGTGTAGACTATTTTCTAAATGAGGTGGAAATTCAAAAAACATAGGTGCAAAATGACTTTGCGCAGGATTCCATAAAGTTAACTTCTAGGTTGAGTTGGTGGTAAGAAAGGCAATGTTAGCATTAATTTCAAGAGGACTAGAATACAAGAGTGGAGATTTAATACTGAGGCTTAATAAGGCAATGGTCAGACCACACTTGGAGTATTGTGAGCAGTTTTGGGCCCTCAGACCCAAAATGTGATGGACCTGCTTTTGAAATCAATGGAGGTGTGCATGAGGTGGGCAGAGGAGTGAATGGAATACAATGTGCTATTGGTGCGCTTGAAAGTAACAGATTCAGATCTATTAACTTATTACAGTTTTGAGAATGAATCTTGAAGTAACTTTGGCCCAGCTGACTGTTCGGCAAATATTATAAATACTACAAAAATATTACAACTAATTGTGATAGATTCAGATGGAAGCAGAGCATAACACTATTATTAATGTTACAATATTTAATGACTTTTGAAAATATGCCCTGTGTTTTTCAGTAAAGCTAATTTTTGCACTGATAAACAAATAGAGGCGAAAGACACTTATTCCTACCTGGAGCAGCAGAATATCTCCAGAGGCGTGATGTACCGACTCCAAATGCAGAGTGCAGCTGGCATAAGAAAGAGGACAGCTACCCAGCAGCAGGCCACTATTAAAGACATGAAGAGCCCAAAGTCATGGACAGCTGGGATCTGGTGGGAGCAAAACAGGATTGTTACCAACTACCTCAACAGTAAATGTCCACTGAGTCAGTCAACAATTAGGCATTGATACGGACAATTGATTTGGTTTAAATCCAGCTGGCCTTGTTCCCCATGCTGTTTGTGATTAATTATGCTTATGGTTATCACTTTGTATTTCTGGAGAATATATACTGATCACAAGTTAGGAGCGTATTCACTGAAGCCAAAGTAAGAGAGTTAATGGGAGAGAGCTACAGCAAACCAGTGAAAATGAAGGGACCAACCTGGGAAAACATGGAAGGAGCTCTTCCCTGTTCTAATAAATGGCCTGCAACCTGAAATTTAAATATGCTTCCTTTGCTACCACAGATGTTGCCTGACTGCTGAGTGTTTCCTGTTTGTTTCTTCCCTGTAGTTAACCATCTTTAAAAATATAACATTGTGCCGTAACATTCATCTAGTTAAGCAGTTTTTATATTCATAATTCTAGAAAAGTTATTTTCATACATTCTAAATATTAAGCAAAAATAAATTTAAGATCATTGCAAAAGGACACTTAAAATGTGGGCCACTAAATGAAGGATGGAGACAGTCTAAGGGGTATCTGAAACAAAAAATTAATTTTTAAATATGCTAAACTTATTTTAAAGTGCTTTTATGGGCCTTTTAAATGTATTTTATCACTATTTCTGCATTGAGTGGTTTTGTACAGACTATTAAAGCAAATATACTGTGCATTATCATAATGACATCAAAACATGATGATCAGATAAGTCAAAATGATGTATACTGCAAGGTACATGCTGAAACAGAATATATTTAAAACTTTCAGACTGTAAAGGTCAGGGCACTAATTTTGACTGTGGGATTAGGCTGGAAGCAGACAGATAAGTACTGGGTAGAAGTGCATTAAATTTACAAAAAGTTCAGGTATGACCTAAGGAAGGCTATCTTAAGAGTGAAGTGAAGTTAGAGATGGAATCGGATGCATGTCAGCTCTGGCAGGGTTTGCAGGCCATTACATTCTACAAGGTGAAACTTATCATCATAAGTGGTTGTGATGCTTCATTCCCAGTTGAATTCAACTTGCTGTGAAAGGGAGAATAAAACTACAACTGTGTGAATACCTGAAGCATCAGCAACCCTGTGATATCGGTCTCAGAGACTGCCATCAGAATACCTCTCCCATGAACCCTCACAAATGTCAGGCCCCAACACTGCACTTGGCAGAGTACTGAAAAGCAATGGCAAACAACTGGCAGGAGTGTTCAAAGACATCTTCAATCTCTCACCGATGCAGTCAGAGGATCCCACCTGCTTCAGATTGGCATCAATCATACCAGTGCCCAAGAAGACCAGAGTAAATGGCCTCAATGACTATCACCCAGTTGCACTCAGCTGTGATGAAGTGCTTTGAGAGGATGATTATGGGTATAGTCAACTCCTGCCTCACCAAGGACCTGGACCCACTGCAATTTACCTATCACCACAATAGTCTACAGTGGATGCAATCTGACTGGCTCTCCACTTGGCTTTGGACTACCTGGACAACAGTGAGAACTGTATCAGGTTGCTATTTATTGATTATATTTCAGCATTCAAACCATCATTCCCTCAGTACTAATCAATAAGCTTCAAAACCTGGGCCTCTGCACTTCCCTCTACATACGAATCCCTGACTTCCACCTCTGGAGAGCAGTCAGTGTGGATCGGAAATAACACCTCTTCCTTGCTGACTGGCAGGAATGTGTGCTTAGTCCATTGCTCTCCACTCTCCACACTCACGTCTGTGAGGTTAGGCACAGTGTAAAAGGTAACTACAGATTCGCTGATGACTGTTGTCAGCAGAATCTCAGGTGGTGAGGAAGGAGCATATCAGAATGAGAAAGGTCAACCCTTCACTCAACCTCTTCAAGACTAAGGAATTGATTATGAACTTCAGGAATGGGAAGTCGAGGGGACACACATCATCAGTCCTCACTAACAGTTCAATGATGGAAAGGGTGATCAGTTTTGTGTTCTGGTGCATCAACATCTTTTAAGATCGCTCCAGATCCAAGATATTGATGCAATTATGAGGAAGGCATGACACCAACTATATTTCAGTAGGAGTTTGTGGTGTAGCGTGACATGAAAGACTAACACATTTCTACAGATGCACCGTGGAGAGCATTCTAACTGGTAGTATGGACAGACCACTGCACAGGACTGGACAAAGCTGCAAAAGGTTGTAAACTCAGCCAGCTCCATCATGGGCACTACATCTTCAAAAATCAATGCTTCAAAAAGGTGGATCCTTCATTAAGGACCGCACCGTTCAGGACAGCTCCTCTTCTCATTAGAGAGGAGGTACAGGAGCTAGAAGACACAGAATCAACATTCTAGGAACAGGTTTTCCCCCTCCACCATCAGATTTTTCAAAGGACAATGAACCCAGGCACACTACCTCATATTTTTGCACTGTTTATTTCTTATTGTAATTTATAGTATATTTTATCTATTGCGCTGTAAGCGGCCACAAAACAACAAATTTCATGACATATGTCAGCGATAATAAACCAGATTCTGATTCTGATTCGATTAGGGGTATGCTGACAAAGTATAGAACTTGAAACATCAGCTGACGCAAAAATAACAGTTGTAACAGAATGCAAGTGTATCCTGGTTAAATCATCCGAAAGAGAGCAAACAAAGATGATAATCTCAGCCTCCAAAATAAGAAGCAGGACTTATAAGGAATAAAACAGAGAATGTATTTTTAAAATGATTAAAGGTAAGATAGTGCAGGAGGCTGTTAACAGGTAAAATCAATGAGTGAGACCAGAAGCAGCACAGTGGTGCAGCTGGTGGAGCCGTTGCCCCGCAGTGTGTGAGAGCCAGCTTTGGCCCTGACCTCCGTTCCTGATTGAGTGGAGTTCATACATTTTCTGTGTTCCCTCTGGTTGCCTCCCACGTTCCAGAGATGACTGGGTTACTGGGTTAATTGGTCAGTGTAAATTGCTCCTAGTTGTGTAGTTAGGTGGTAGAACCTGGGGGAGTTGAATCTGGGAGAATAAAGTATGAGATTAATGCATTATTAGTGTAAATGTTTTCATGGACTCAGACAGCTGAAGAGCCAGTCCCCTTGCCGTATCCTTCTCCACAACTCTAAAGCATGAGATTAGAGAGAGAAGCCAAGAAGAAGGAAACAGAGAAAGAAAAAGATGGCATGACAAGAAAGAAGAGAAAATATAATTAAAAGGGCACAGTAGGGGGCAGAAGCTCATCCACAGTCAGTCAGTGGTGAACCCCTGAAATCCTGAGCAACCTGCTGTGAGACTTTGTAAGCTGCTGCTTCTTTCTCTGGGTTACAAAATGTTCAATAAATCTATTCTGCTTATATCGCGCGGGGAGTACATACAGTATGTACCCACAGTGGCTTGTTGCTGGCACAAATAATCCTCTGAATTAGTTTAAATTAAATTTGAATCCAAGGCAAAATATGAATTGGCAAGTCTTGCCACACTCGCAAGAAATTCAACATGGAAATTTTGGGGGATTTTGCCACTGTTTTATCGTACAGCCATTCTGAATTATCCTTAATGATGTGGTAGTGAATCACCTTCTTTAATCGAGCAGTTCTTCTGATTAAAGGTACTCGCACTGAGCCAGGTTTCAGGGTTTTTAAGACTTGGTGACATCGATGGAACAGAGATATGGAAAGCCTGGTGTGGGGATGGGGGGAAGTTCAGGAGGTGGTATCCCCATGCTGGAGAACCATTGCCCTTTCCTGTTTTTAGAGGCTGTGAGTCAGGCAGGTACCACCAGTGTACCCTGGGTGAGAAATGTTGTGCAGCTCTGGTGATTAATGAGGAGAATAGGGTCACGCAAATGGATGGTGTGTTGCCTTTATGTCAGTTATTCAGCTTATAATATTTTCGCTTTAGTAAGTCACTTTAGCATTTTTTAGTTAAAGTTAGGATTGTTTAAAGTAAATTCGTTGACTGTGATATATCGTGGCTTGCGATGACGTCACATCCGGTTTCGCCGCGTCCTGTGGGAAAATACCTGTTTGGAGAAACGGGAAGGAGGGGGCTCACATCTGCAGGATCAGCGCGAGAAAGTTGTCTTTCTATTCACTAGAAACACAGTGAAGCAACGCCGTAAGTTCATGAGATAGTCGATATGTTGAATTAAAATGGTAACGCTGATTCTGTTAAAAGTAATGACGGTTGATAAGGTTTATGTTTTCGTTAGTTAAAGAGTTGCGGATAGTTTGTGTTGAAGTGTATTTAAAGCAGTCAATGGAGTAGGTAGATTCTGACTGTATGCTGCATTTTAATGTAATGTAGTTGTTGTAGTTTTACTTTTGCAAATATTTACGATGTACATGTGATATCAAGAAGGAAACAAATGCTGAACAAATTTTGTATTGTTTTATCAACAGTTTTCACCATACGTTAATGAGGAAGAGTGAACAGTAAACGGTTAATCTTACTGCGATCCTGTTTTCATTGACTACGGTTTACCTTAGTGTTTAGTTCAGAGTTCTCTTACACCTGAGCGAGAACACTACAGTGAAAAGGCAGCATTATCAGGTGTTTCAAGTGCTGCAATGACAACTCGATCCAGCATCAAGTCGTTGCCATCCAGCGACCAGGGGCAGTAGGGCATCATCAAGTAAGGCTGCCCATGCAAGAGCTAAGGCAGAAGCCGCCAAGGTGCGAGCGTTCTACGCCAAACAAGAAGCAAAATTGAAAATGGAAGCGGCTGCCAGAGAAGCCAAAAACAAGTTGGAAAGGGCAAGGATAGCGTCAGAGTTAGAAGTGCTAACACTACACTGAGAAGCAGAAGCTGCCAGGGTGGAAGCAGAGTTAATAGAAAATGCTGAAGAAATGCAAGATCAGGTTGACGTAAAATCTACTTCAGAAAAGATCAGATTGGAACGCACAAGCGACTATGTCCGATCTCAAACAGACTGGAAGATTCGTTCTTCCTCTCCATACTTATTTGATAACGCCCCACTTCATGAGGAGTCTCAGAGAGGCCCAATTGCATCACATCCATCCGAGGAAGTCAATTTACCCTTGCAACTCCACGATGAATTCAAGAACGAAAGGGCAGATGACAAATACTTCTCGACACCAAACTTACCAGATTTGGTGAGAAGAGAGGCAAAGGCCGAATTCAGAACTGCGAATTCCATAACAGATGTACACCCTCAGTCATATACCCGCCGACATATTCCCCCAGCCTGCATGCCACTTGCAGTTGAACCCATGGCACTGTATTTAGCATGATGAGATCTCGTCACTTCAGGACTATACCAGTTTGACGATAAACCTGAAAATGACCGTGCATGGCACTTCACATTCACTAACGCTATCGACGGAGTCCAGCTCAGAGCAACCCAAGAGTTGGATCTTATGGCAAAATGGCTGGGAAAAGAATCATGCGAACAGGTGAGACGCATACATTCTGTGTACATCAACAACCCCAAGCTAGCCTTACGCAAAGTATGGGAGAGACTTCGGGAGGGCTATGCGGCCCCCGAAATTATTGAAGCGGCTCTATACCAACGTCTGGAAAATTTTCCTAAGGTGTCAGCCGAGGACCACACTAAGTTAAGAGAGCTCGGAGATTTACTCATAGAGATTCAAGGCGCCAAAGAAGATGGCTACTCAACTGGTCTAGTATACCTAGATACTTCATATGGGATTAGACAAATCGCGGACAAACTTCCATTTGGACTGCAGGAAAGGTGGATGTCTGTTGCCTCAGAGTACAAGGAAGAGAACAATGGTCGATTTCCTCCCTTCGAGTATTTCACTAGGTTTGTGTGCAAGGAGGCGAAGAAGCGAAATGACCCTAGTATCATGGGTCCAATAAGCAGTACAATTTACATCAAGCCAGATAAATACTCTTTGAATAATTTCAACATTAATAAACCTGTCTCAGTGCTTAAGACTGAAGCCTTTACAACTAACAACGACCCTGGCAAGAATTGTCCATTGCATAACAAACCCCACCTCCTCAGAAAATGCAGAACGTTTAGGGAAAAACCCCTTGAAGAGAGGCTGGCCCTTCTCAAGGAGAAAAGAATATGTTTTAAATGCTGTTCCTCTACCTCTCACCTTGCTAGAGAGTGTACGATCGCTGTGAAGTGCCTGGAATGTAATAGCACTAACCACGATGGGGCCATGCATCCCGGCCCATTACCGCAAACCAACAATGCTCCTTCACCCCCACAACAGGACGGCAGGGAGGGAGAGGCTCACTCCAGGACAACTGTTGTCAGCTCGAACTGCACAGAAGTTTGCGGTCAAGCTCAGTCAAGCCGTTCTTGTTCAAAGATCTGCCTCACTAAGGTGTACCCTAAGGGAGCCAAAGACAAGGCCATCAAAGCCAATGTAATTCTGGACGATCAGAGCAATCGCTCACTAGTCAGTCCAGAGTTCTTTGTTCAACATTGAGAGTGAGCAGTTCCCATACTACCTTAGAACTTGCTCAGGCAACGTGGAAACTTATGGAAGGAAGGCAGAAGGCTTCCAGCTTGAGTCCCTGGATGGTAAAGTCCTCATCTGTCTCCCTCCACTCTTAGAGTGCAATGAAATTTTGAAGAACCACACTGAGATCCTGATGCCAAGTGCGGTGCTACACCAGCCACATCTCCACCACATCGCCAAACACATCCCCGAACTGGATCCAAAAGCAGAAATACTCCTGCTATTAGGGAGAGAAGTTCTCCGGGTGCACAAGGTTAGGCAGCAGGTCAATGGACCACACGACGCCCCCTTTGCGCAACGCCTGGATCTGGGCTGGGTGGTTATAGGAGAGGTGTGCTCTGGCAATGTACACAAACCGACGGTTAACACATTCAAGACCAATGTGCTAGAGAGTGGCCGCCAGTCAATTTTTCAACCCCGCAGAAGTGTCATGTGTATTAAGGAAGCATGACAAGGCTTTAACAAATGTAAAGTAACTGACGAGATGCTGGGTCAGTCAGTCTTCGCTCAAACTGAGCATGATAATAAACTTGCTCCATCAGCTCAAGACGCCATTTTCTTAAAAACAAAGGACACCAAATTCTTCAGAGATAAAGCAAATAATGGGGTCACCCCACTGCCTTTCAGAGAACCACACCAGTGTTTGCCAGACAACAAAGAGCAGGCAGTCAAGCAGTTCACGTCCTTGCAAAAAACCCTGAAAAGGAAACTTGAGATGCAGCAATGCACCCGATTGACCCACGAGGTAGTATGCACACTAATGGCAGAGGTCACAGCCATTATAAATGCACGACCACTCCTACCCGTGTCTTCTGACCCGGAAAACCCCTTCATACTCTCGCCATCAATGCTCCTTACGCAGAAGGCAGGAGCTCCCCCTCCACCAGGGGACTTCTCTGATAAGAATCTGTACACAAAGCAACGGAGACAGGTCCAGGCTCTGGCAAATTGATTCTGGTCTCATTGGAGACAGGAATATCTACCTTTGTTGCAACACAGACAAAAGTGGACAGAACCCTGCAGGAATCTTCAAGTTGGAGATTTAATCCTGCTCAGGGACAAGCAAATCGCCTGCAACAGCTGGCCAATGGCCAGAATCACTGCCACATTCCCTAGTAGGGATGGACATGTCAGGAAGGTTGAGTTGAAAACTACCGACCAAGGTGATGTGAAAATTTACCAGTTACAGAAGTCATTCTACTTCTACCTAAGGACTGATTTAGAGACTGAAGTTTTGTATTATGTTCATTGTGACCTTACAAAGGTCAAGCGGGAGTGTGTTGCCTTTATGGCAGTTATTTGGTTTATAATATTTTCACTTTCGTAAGTCGTTTGTTAGCATTTTTTAGTTAAAGTTAGGATTGTTTAAAGTAAATTCATTGACTGTGATATATCGCGGCACGCGATGACGTCACATCCGGTTTCGCCGCGTCCTGTGGGAAAATACCGGTTTGGAGAAACGGGAAGGAGGGGGCTCACATGTGCAGGATCAGCACGAGAAAGTTGTCTTTTACGCACTAGAAACATAGTGAAGCAACGCCGAAAGTTCATGAGATGGACGATATGTTGAATTAAAATGTTAACGCTGATTCTGTTAAAAGTAATGACGGTTGATAAGGTTTATGTTTTCGTTAGTTAAAGAGTTGCGGATAGTTTGTGTTGAAGTGTATTTAAAACAGTCAATGGAGTAAGGTAGATTCTGACTGTATGCTGCATTTTAATGTAATGTAGTTGTTGTAGTTTTACTTTTGCAAGTATTTACGATGTACATGTGATATCAAGAAGGAAACAAATGCTGTACAAATGTTGTATTGTTTTATCAACAGTTTTCACCATACGTTAATGAGGAAGAGTGAACAGTAAACGGTTAATCTTACTGCGATCCTGTTTTCATCGACTACAGTTTACCTCGGTGTTTAGTTCGGCATTCTCTTACACCCGAGCGAGAACACTACAGATGGTGTCAGGTTTCATGGTGCCGTTAGATTTTTACCTATTCTGGCAAGCAGGGTATTTCACTACACTCCTGATTTGCATCTTGTAAACTGTGTAAAAGAAGTTGGGGAGTTAGGACTAGAGTCACTCAGCAAAGCGTTTGCAGTTTCTGATATGCTCTGTTGCAATCACATGGGTGCTCCCAATGAGTCTGATCAGTGCTAACTTCCAGAGTGTTAATATCGGGAAGTGCAAGGGTGGTATTGCTGCTGACTTGGAGGCCAGTCGTTCTCATTTCAGTGATGGTCTTTGCCAGCGCTTTGTGGCTTCAATATTACCTACCACCGTCAGCACAGGCCAAAATGTTGTTAATGGATTTTATGTCTTTGACCTAAGATAGGGCCAAAATTCCAAGCTGCATCAGCAAGTTGAATCATTAAAACAAAATGATTTAATTTGTTTGAAAATTTGAAGTGGAAGTTTGGGGATAACCTTCCAACGGCATCATATCGAGCTGACGAGAGTGAGCCTTGCTGAACTTTTGGTAGCTTTTTATAACCAGGTGATTTGCTTGGATACCTTTGAGTGTGGTTTCAAACCAAGTGAGTGGGAACAGTAGATTCTCATCCTAGGGGTCATCAAATTTGGCTTAGTGCCTCTGAAATCAAAACATGCAGACCAGTGTAAAACAAATAGAATGATTCAGTCTCAGCGGGGCATTAATCTGACAATTTCTTAAGGGAACACCAGAGTTCAAATCCACTACTGAAAACTGGACGGTCAAATGGGCTTGCTTAAATAAACATAAGAAATAAAAGGAAGAGTAGCTCACTAGATCCTTCACACCTGCTCTGATTATGGCTGACATGCCACCTCTGCACCATTTACCCTTATCTCATGATACCTAAAATCCGCCCTCCGTATTGAATACATTTAGTGACTGAATTTCCATCATTTTATTAGGCAGAAAGTTCCTAAGTTCCTCTATGTTCCGGGTGAAGGAATTCCTTCCAATTACTGACCTGGGTGGATGACCCTCATTCCAAAAATGTGACTCTGGGTTCTAGATGCGTCAGGCAGGAGAATCATTCCTGCATTACCTGGTCAAAACCCTGTTATATTTTGTATGTTTTAACTAGACCACCTCTCGTTCATTCTTTTAAACTCTCAAGAAATTAGGTACAGACTTCTTATCTTCTCCCTATAGGACTGTTCCCCCATCCCTGCAGTTTATCCATCCTTCTCAACAAATAAGTGCAATGGAGAGCAACTCTTGACAATAATATCATACAGCATCCTAGCATGCCATCTGGCCCTTTCCACCCACGTGTCTGTTGAAGGAGTTGTCCTTTGATTTGTATGACCTGTTGGTTTCCCACTGTCCTGCAATATTTTCATTAGGCATCTTTCCAATTTGCTGTACGTCCCTGTGTGTTCCAAATCATAACAACGCGCTCCATAAAAAATCTCAATCCCTCTGATCTTCCCCTAACAATGTTAAATGTGCTTCCTGTCTACTTGCCTATCAACCCACAGGTACAACATCTTCCTTTCAAGGGCCTTTATTACTTTGCATGCCTGCGTTAAATCTCTCTTGCATGCCTTATACTCTAAACTCCTCCACGATTCTGCATTGATGTTCTCCGTGGCACTTGATATGCACAGAGCATCCTGTGTATTTCCTTCCATCTGCACTGTGGCGCTGAATATGGAGTACAGGCCAGCAGCAGCATTTTGCTTTACGTAATTACCATATTTTACAGAATACTCCACTCTCTGGAGCATGAATCTTCCAGTGAGATGAACCTTATGAAAGAGACAGTATGGTAAAAGAATTCTAACAGAAAATAGGAAAAGATGTCAATCATATAAATGAAGTAAATTAGCATGCTACATAGCATCAGGTCTTTATAATTAACCAACCTGGGAAAATATATTGGCTGCATAGGCAGCAGCTGTGGTGAATGAGGTAAAGAAGGTGGCTTTTCCAGCAGTTTTGATGGTGTGAATCATCCTCTCCTGTGGGCTGATAAGGTGGCTTGCTTGTCGGAAAGTGTTAATGAAAACAAAGACATCATCCACCCCTGAAAATAGAAAGATAATTGCTGAAAAATAGAAATAAATAAACACATTGCATTTTTATCTTGAGAACTGAAGTGTGGAAGTTTCATAGCATGTCTCAGCACTTTGCTAACATTCCCATGCCCAGCACTTAAACCCAAGGTTATTCGAAGTGGTTCAGTGTTCAGTGTTTCATTTTACACTTCAGAAAATGACACTTTGTACAAACGTATTATTTAATAATGGAAAGAAATTTCAGCCCCAGCAGGAAGGCTTAGAAATCCCCAATCCCTACTGTAGAGAAATCCATACAAACTTGACTTGCCTGCTTCATTCAATGAAATGTATATCCAAGCACTTCCAATTATAAAGATACAAGATCGATGATCCAAAATCTTGTTAGAAGTTGTATGGTTGGCCTGATTCCTTTTGTTAATAATACAAACAGCTCCTGCATGATGCTAGGTGGATCCAAATCAGGCTCTGGCTTACTTAAATTGGTACCCATACTGGTATTTAGTGTTAAAAGACTGTTTCAAAGTCAGCTGGAGAGTCAGCAAATGAAACCTCTGGCATTTTCAATGGACATCACACCAAGGTATCAATAGTTGCAGAAGGTAATGAAGGGTTCTTAAACGCTCAAGGTGCACTATATATTGTTTGAATTGCATGATGTAGCCAGCATGCCTAACATATTAATTGAGTTCAATGTTACAGGCAAATGGTTAATTTATTTTCCGAAACAAACATTAAGGTGTCACTTTTTAGGGTCCTTACTTCATCGCCTTGGGTATGACCAAATTTACCACATTCTAGAAGGAGTATGTACTCAACCACTCATCTCCTTCAGCTCTACAACCTGTGTAAATATCTAATTTTGTTCACTGGTGTAGACCATACTCATCCCAGATTCATGAACACTGCTTTTTGCTTGATCTTGTTTTAATTTGAGATCTGGAAGTTTGTGCCCAAGACGGCGGCAGACTTGTGGAATCTACTTTCATACACTCAACAAACTAAGTTCAGGAGATCGAGCTTTAAAGAACAATAAAACAAAATAAACAATCAATTTACATCTCTTCAGAAAATGGAGCAGCCACAGCTTGTATTAAGCCAAAACTAGGCCCCATTCGGGTGTAAGCTGTTAAGTGGCCACAAAAGTGCCAGGCATTGATTACCTCCAACAACAGAGGGTGAAATGAGTATTCAAACAACACACACAAAATGCTGGTGGAACACAGCAGGCCAGGCAGCATCTATAGGGAGAAGCACTGTCGATGTTTTGGGCCGAGACCCTTCGTCAGGTCCCTAAAGATGCTGCCTGGCCTGCTGTGTTCCACCAGCATTTTGTATGTGTTGTTTGAATTTCCAGCATCTGCAAGATTTCCTCGTGTTTGCTCGTGAAATGAGTATTGCTGAGCCCCAACCATCATCATTCTAGGCTCATCTCTAACCAGAAAACTTAATCAGCCAAATAAACAAATAATGGCAAAAACTAGATACCTTTTGGTGAATGACCCACCTCCTCATACTCCAAAGCCCTCCCACCACCTGTCAGGGCTTAACAGCTCTTGCCCGGTTGAGCTTAACTTCAACAACGTTCGTGAAGGTCAACGACACCCAGGAAAAAGCAGCTCATTTTACTTGTACCCCCTCCACCAGTCTGATCGTTAATTTCCTCCATCGACTGGACATGAGAGGGGTTTGGAGGGATATGGCCCAGGTGCAGGTCAGTGGGACTAGGCAGAAAAATGGTTCGGCACAGACAAGAAGGGCCAAAAGGCCTGGTTCTGTGCTGTAGTGTTCTATGGTTCTATGACTGTGAACAGTGGCTGTAGTGTGGACGCTGTGTACAAAATACATTGCATTTGCCCTTCTGGTCACCTCAGGTACCAAGTGCTTGACCACTACTTCCAAGAAGGATAAGAGCAGCAGCGTATGAGAACATCACCACCTGCAAGCTCTTCTCCAAGCAATGCGTCAAGCTGACTGAAAATATATATTATTCTGTCATCACTGCCAGATCTAAACTGTGGAACTCCTTCACCCTTTAGGGTCAGGGTTCAATATCACTCTCTCAAGGGCAATTTGGGAAAAGCAATAAATACTGCTCTTGCCACGCTGCTACAGAGAAAACTGAACAAAACAAAAATCAATGATGCCAAAAGTGCTGTGGTAAGATTTAGTGCTTGAAAGCACTGAGCAAAATATACTTCATTTATCCATGAGAAACAATCACAATATCTACTGATGACTAATCTACACTGTCCCTTGTTACACAGTAAAGTTCAACATTCAAAGTGAATTTATTATCAGAGTACGTAGATATTACTGTATATAACCCTGACATTTATTTTCTTGCAGGCATTTATAGGGGAAAAAAGAAAATACAATAGAATTTTTATGAAAAGCAACATATAAATAGGCAAGGACCTGTGAACATATACTGTGCAAAATAAGACAAACTGTGCAAATAAAAATTGCTAAAATTTTTGGTACTAAAACTTGTTTGCCAAATCAGCTAACTCATTCAGCACTGTGAATGGGAAAATGAAATTCTGAATTGCCTTTTTGAAGCTTCCACAATGCAAGAAAACCAAAGGAGTGAAGGTTACTAACGTGTCCATTATGAACATCTTTTGCTTTACTTTCCACAAAGAGAAAAACAGTTCATGTATCCAACCACTTAATTTTGGCCTTGTGGAATGTGTTGAATATACATAGTTATCGTAGAATAAAGATCCTTCCATGCCAGCTCATCCTGGTCATTTTCTAGTTTCTGAATTAACAAAGATTTTTTTGTATCCCTGAAAGAGCATGAGGCAACAACTTAACCAACAAAGCATCCTGACCACAGCAGCAAATTTTATCTTGAGTTTAGTGCCCGAGCAAGAAAACATCTTAGACAAGCTGTAAAGTAGAACTTGTACCTCCAAGTAGGGTACCATCAACGCATAACCCTTTCCCAGAAACAAACCTTTCCTGCTCTACAGTATAAGCATACTTCAGAGACGTAGAGAGATCCAGCACGTAACAGGTCCTTCAGCCCACCGAGTCCCTGCCAACCATCAAGCACCAATTTACACTAATCCTGTTTTGTTTTGTTCTTCCCATGCTACGAGAAACTGTCATCTAGATTCTAGTAGTCACATAAACATTCAGAGTAATTTATAATTGCTAAGTAACCTACCACCTGGTGCTTTTAGGCTGTGGGAGGGGACATGTGGAGGAAACCCATGTGGTCATAATGAGAATATACAAACTCCATGCGAGTAGGGTGAGGTGAGGATTGAACTTGGGTCCCTGGAGTTGTGGGGTAGTGGGTCTACCAGCTGTACCACTGTGGTGCTCATGGGAATTCTGATTCAGTTAAAACCAGAGTTCTGTCAAATCAGCCACTCATAACAAGTTTGGTTAAGTGATAAGAAAATAAAAGGGAATTTCTTTAGAAGTTGAAAACGCTCCAAAATAATTATTTGGAAGAACTTAAATTTAGCAGGGAATAAAAGTCTTTTTTTTTTTAAATTGATGTTTGTACTCTGAACAGGTTCTCACATTTTCACTCTTAAATTCAATTTGTGAAAGCTGATTAAATAATTATACATCAAACTTTATGTTGCTGTATGAGCTCATTTAATAATTTTAAAATATAAATGCTGGAGATTTATCTCAGGCAGACTAGATCCCCAAATGAGTGACATGACTATCTTTAGAACTAAACTACTCTGGCTAAAATATTGACCCAAAATATAAGCAGATGATAAAGTATGTTTTAACATTTCAGTAGAAACAACTGAGAGAAAGATGCGGAGGGAACAAAATAAGCACATTTTGTTTGACTTTAACTTGAGTGGAAGTACTTGTCTACTGGAAGTTTAATGCTCAGTAAGATGTGCTGTGCAACTAAGCAGGTGATTGATTTTCAAATTCAGTGAAGAACCAGTTGAAGGAACTCACTGAACTGAAAAGCAAAGTCACTGATGTCCTAGTTCATTAGATCATTATAACTGAAGCCATTATTGATATTCAAATACCTTGTGTTATAACAATAATTACATTTTAATGTCTAGAAACAAATTACAAAACAGATGAATCCATACGAGGTGCAAATGTTGCAGAACACTTAATTATCTTGCTATTCAAATAAAAAAAACTAGATTGCAGGTTTATTAATTCTGCTCTATTGTTAACTTTAATGGAAATAGAAGGAAATGTTTAAGACAGACAATCTTTCCTAGGAACAGCTGAATTAATAAATGTGCCCATTTATGTGACCAGGAATAACCTTTCTGACGATAATTGCCCCCATACACCAGTTGCTCTGATCCTTTTGCCTTGCTCCATTTATTCTGCTTCATTTTCACATTTGCTATTTTTATTAGCAGAGATTTATTCTCTTTTTATCCCTCTCCTTCCTTGGCCTGCAACCCTTTAGTGACAAGACAATCGGGTGATAAATGAACCTGCTGCATATCAGCACGGTCGCTTTTGTTGCAACAAACCTTCTCTAGACGTCTTTGAAAAGTCCAGAATTTTGAGCACACTCACTTCTCTGGGCAAAGCCAGTTGGTAAGTATCATTAACTGCTTTCAGTAAGAGCCTTTGAAGTTCTGACCTTACACTCTGGCAAACATTTCCTCTGTGAAATACTAAAAGGTTGATGCTCGATCTTGCTCAACTACATATGTTGCAGCAACATAAGGAGACAGAAGAATCAGCGATTCAAATTTATTGACCAAAATATTCAGCGTACTCTCCTTTTACTGTGAAATAAATGAAATAGCTCCAGCTGACAGTGGTCCTTGTTAAATGGGTTGTGATGTGAATGGACTTAAAGCCTCCAGTTCACAGAGACACTGTGATCTGACAAGCATAGCCTATAAGTTGTGGGCATGATTTTTTTTTAGTTCTGGAAAAGGGTCTCAGCCCAGAACATGGACTGCTTATTAATTTCCACGGATGCTGCCTGACCTGCATTTTGTGTGTGTGGCTTTGGCTTTCCCTTGTGTTTATAGATATTGTATTTCTGGGGCAATGCAGTTGTCACCTTAAGTTGGGCTGCACAGCTGTTCTGCATTTTATCTAACCTGGGCTCAATACGGATGATGAAACAAGGAATGGTAAGTGTGACATGTGTTTGGTATTGTAACCCTCAGGTTCGGCTAGTGGCTTACTCTAGGGAAAAACTGCCTCTGGCCCACCAAATTTGAGAAATCTTGTTTGGATGGATGCTGCATGATATGTTCCCCTGTTACAAGTAAGTCCAAAGAAATAACAAACAATACACAATATGCAATTAAACGATTAAGCTTTATAATTCTTAATTTGGCTATAGGGTTAGTAAAGAAACAAAAACAAAAGAAAAAGGGCTCATTCTCATGAAATAGTCTATTTCACTCATTGGAGCTCACTGTTTTCCTGTCTGTTTGTTCTCTCTCGATTTTCTCCCCGGGCATCGACTCCTGACCTCATTCCCAGTCCACTTCGTCCCGCAGTCCACGACTTCCCCGTTCTGGCATCTTCTCTCTCCATCCTCCACCGAACAAGAGACTGCAAACCCCTTCTCTCAGCCCCACAACATGCCTCTCATTGGATGGCACATATTCCAAAGCCTCTGTAATCTCTAGTCATAACTGAAACATTGCTGCTACAGAGAAACCACTACATTAGCAGTGAAACATTACAGAAAGGCCAATACATTAGCGGCAAAACCCTACAGTGTGTTACACTCTCCCTCCACCAAATTTAGTCATGTCCTCATGACATTGAGATAATCCGCCAACCCATCCTTGATTCTGCTTGGCAGCCGCGACCCCAGCTAATGCATAAACCTTTTTCAGTTCTCTTCTCATGTCAGACACATACTTCACATAAGGCTTCAGTGGTAAGTTGCCCTCATCAGTCCCAAAACAAAGGTCAATGGGCAACTTCGCCTCACGCCTAAACACCAGACAGTATGGCGAATACCCAGTAGCTTCCTTTCCGGTACAGTTGTAACTGTGGACTAGATGTCCAATATGTTGACTTCACCTGCTCTTCTTGCTGATCTCCAGGGTCCTGAGTATGTCTAGCAAGGTATCAAGGTAGCAAGCTGGGGATCATCCTGATAGGGAGTGGTCCTTGACTTCTTGACTCCAAGCATGCCCAGTAACTCATGAATGAGGCTGCCCTCAAAATCTCGTCCCTCATTGCTATGTATCTACCTGGAAAGGCCATAATAAATCAAGTAGTTCTCCCATAACACTGTGGCCACCGTGGATGCCCTTGGAAGGAAAAGCCTGAGCACATCTGGTGTTATGGTCCACGATGACTAGGACATTTGTCGTGTTGCTGGCATCGGGTTCTATGGACAGGAAATCCATACACACCAGGTCCAGGGGCCCCACAACTCTGCAACTGGGACAAGGGAGCTGCCCGCGTAGGCAGTGTCTTCTACCATATGCAGCGAATGCACGACTTGCAGTATTCTTCAACCCCCGACCAGTAAAACCAGTCTCTGAGCAATCCATAGGTCTTTTTAACCCTCAAATGTCCAGAATCATCATGAAGTGATTTCAGCGCAATCCTCCGATATTTCTCGGGCAGAACCAGCTGGCACGGTCGCTCCGGGGTGATGTGACCCGGTATAGGATGTGGTTCCACAACACCAATTGAGGCCATTCTCTCAGTAATGGAGGCACCTCCGCGTGTTTCGTCTTCTCTGTGTGAGCCACGTCTCCCAGGTGACCACTAACCAAATGTTACCACTAAACAGTTGCCACTTCCCCAGAACTCAATTCCGGCAGCTGATTTGTCTTCAGAGCAGTCAGGTTACAGAAAACTTGGGGGATGACGTTATCAGAAGCTCCCAATTGATTCACCGCTCGATCCTGCCCTTTCTTTCCCTCTGCCTTTACGGTGATGGCAAACTGGCACATGGCCTTCATCCCTGGTGCAGGAACATTCTCCCACTGCTCATCCCTGACCAGTCCCTCATGCGCCCGTTAGGACAAAGCATCAGCATCAATATTTCTGCTTCCTGGCCAGTGCTTCAGGCTGAAATCATAGGCAGACAATGCCACAAACCACTGATGGCCTGTGGCATCCAGTTTCACTGAGGTCAGGATATGTTAGAGGGTCGTTGTCTGTCCTTACCTCAAACTTGGCCCCGTAGAGGTAGTCACTCAGCTTATCCACCACCGTCCAGTTCCACGCCAGAAATTCCAACTTGAGTATGGGATAGTTTTTCCTCGGAGGGAGACAGACTCTGGCTTACAAATGGAGCCCCGATGCTGATACAGGATGCCCTCTAAACCCTCTCGGCTGGCATCTGCGTGCAGTACATACGGTAATCGGGGGTCCGCAAAAACCAGCACTGGCATGTAGCTCAGCAGCTCCTTCAGCGACTGAAAGGCCTCCTCACATTTTGCATCCCACCTCCGTCCAAAGGGCTCTGATGGGCTAAAATTCCACCCACTGTCCTTTTCCCCCCTCCCTTTCTTCCCCAAGGGAGGGTAACCACACAGAAGCTGATTCAATGGATGACTCACTTCTGCATTGCCCTTCATAAACCTCCAATACCAACCACAGAACCTGAGGAACGAGCGCAAAGCGCTCACAGTCTGGGGTCTTGGCCAGGTGGTCACCGCCTCGATCTTAGCCAGATCTGTAGCTACTCCAAGCCATGAGACTATGTGCCCAACATTGCTAACAGACATTTTGCAGAACTGGCACTTGTCCAGGGAAAGTTTTAACCCTTCAACTTTCAGGTGGCCTAACACCTTCAGTAGCCTTGCATTACGTTCTTCCAAGGTGGATCCAAATATTATGAGATCATCCAGATACACCAATACCTCAAGCAAGTTCATATCCCCCACTGTCTTCTCCATGACCCGCTGGAACTTTGCAGGGACTCCCAATATGCCCTGGGGCATCCTTTCAATCTGGAAGAATCCCAGGGGAAATATAAATGCCATCTTCTCTTTGTTGGCCTCACTCATGGGGATCTGGTAATATTCACTCCTCAAATCCAGCAGACTAAACCACTTCACACCACTCAGGCAGGCCAGTTCATCTTTGATCCTTGGGACTGTATACTGGTCAGGGATAGTGTGCCTGTTCAGAGTCCTATAGATCATGCACATCCGTACCTTCCCATTCTTCTTTCTGGCTACTACTATTGGGGACACATAGGGGCTTCAGGACTCAGTGATGATCCCAGCTTCCTTCAACTTACACAAATACTGCCGAACGTCTTCCACCTCTGCAGGGGCCAGTCACCGCGACCTCTCTCTCAACGGGGTATCGATGAGTGCTCTTGGAACAACCCACATCAAACTTGTCAGTGGAAAAGACACCTTATGGCTTCAACATCTTCTGTACCAACCTCCTCTTCCAACCTGCAGGAACTGGGGAATCCCTGAGGTTGAATGACTCAGTGGTCAACTTTCCACCTTTTCCCAGTAGTTCTTCACTGCTTGTCTCACAGGGACACTAGATTACCGTCACCAGGAACAAATGTGCCGGGGCATTCTCCACTTGAAGGTGACCTCCCTCTTTGTAGTGTTCCGGACAATCACTGCCATCCTGCTCGCCTGTACAACCGAGGGCTTCTGCAGTTCGGGCCTCACCAGTACCCCAGCAGGGAATCCCGACGCTCTCTCGTGGTCTTCTGGAACTTCCACTAAGAGGGCTTTGCATTCAGGCACTCTGGGAAATTTGGGGTCCCATGACTCTCGCTACCTCCCGGGCCGTACCACCATTGGCTTCGACCGGGTGAACCACACAGTTCCTCATCTAAATTCGGTATCTGGCCCAATGCAGCCATGCACTTCCTCAAAGACAGCTCGAAATACCAGGTGCACAGACAATGTGCCAGAAAGCCCTCACCAGCCTCCTCCTTGAGCCCCATGAGCCTCTTCACATGAGCAGGGTGTAGGTCACCACCAGAATTGAAACACCGCCCTTCTCAATGGGGTCCGGCAAACCAGCACTCATTTATCAAGGACCTCAGACACTCCCACATCGCCTCCGAGAACTCCAAATTCACTGATAAATAACCATCGTATGGATAATCACTAGCACCAAGACCCCAGATCTCCAGTGCCCTGAATGGTGTCAATGATAAATGCTTCAGATACCAGTTGTAAATCGAATGGTACAACAACGTGACCTGCGAACTGGTGTCGAGTATGGCTTTAACATAAGTACCCTCCATCCGTAGCGATACACCAGAGCATGGCCCCACTAAGCCTTTAGGAATTGGGTCTTTCGTTTTCAGGGGTTCCTTGGTATATTGCTGGGAACGTGTTCCCCCAGAGAAACCGGGCTGTTCCCTCTCCGGGTTTCCTCTAAGTTTTCCCAACCACTCCCTGTGCTGACGTACCTGACAGCACACTCTCCTTCTCGCGTGACACCGGCTGCTAGCAGCCTTCCGCATTGTTCGTCCCCTTTGGGGAATCCACCTCCCCCCAATCAGCTCCATCACATGGGGGTGTTACACCCGCTGATAACAGCCAAGATATCTCAGTCCTCAACTCTGCCACAATCTCCTCTACCGCTCCCTGGGGGAGGCTGTCCATGGTCACTTCACCACAGGGGATTACTATCGAGGACTGCACCCTGCTGACTGAGGCCTCTCACACCTCTGATGCATCCACCTCCTCCCGTACCTCTGTGATCAGCTCAACAAAACAGAGTGGGGGCTTGTCTTACGAGACCGTCAGAGACTCCAAGCAAGCAGGTCATGGGACTGAACGCCCTTGGCTATCTGGTCCATTCTTAACTGATTCACCTCAGCTGCTTGAATGACCCCTCTGCACTGCAAGCAATTTAGCTGCCTCCTTAGCCAAAAACTATAATCAGAAAGCTTCTCCCCTTTCTTCTGAAACCCCACCATGAGCTCCATTGGGCTTCCTGTCGGGCCAAAAGAGCTTTTCGGTGCTCATGGTTGCTAGGGGATACTGCAACCTGATGGCTCTCACAACATCAGCAGCCCACCCACTCAAACTCTCAACCATATCTGTCCCCTTACGTCATCAGAACACAGCCACTCATCTATCAACTGAGAGGTCTGCTCCACCCAAGACTCATCCTCCTCTTACCCTTATTCCAGAGAATAGGTGGAGCCTACTACAGCAGGGACTTTGAACCTGGGCATTTTTCCATTTATTCACCAGAGAGGTAAGGGTGGATACTACCTCAAAATTCTCACTCTTCCCTTGGGGGGGGGGATGGTCCAAATCCGACCACTCCTTCCCCTCACTCTTCAGAAATGATAGAACCCTGTCTTTGAAATCTCTGACCCCAGCTATGGGAAAGTCGACTAGTGATTCGGCCCGCTCTGCCACCGCTATGTCAACGCTGGTCTGCAATAAAACGACAGCTGCGACTGCCATTTTATCAACCTCCTCCCACAATCACAACTTTAAAAGTACTTAACAGGCGAATTAACAATTTATCCAGAACTTGAATGCCTACCCCGCTGGTTCAATGCTCAGGGTATCATCACACTGCATCCAACAAAATCAATCCCAGGATGATACCCCCACAATTGTAATCCTCAGGTTCAGCTAATGGCTTAATCTAGGGGAAGACAGCCCCTGGCCCGGCCAAACCTGAGAAACCTTCTTTGGGTGGATGCTGCGTGATGTGTTGCTGTTACAAATCAGTACCTCAAAATAACAACCATGTGCAATTAAATGATTGAGCTTTAATTTGACTATAGGGTTAGTAAAAAAAAAACAAAAACAAAAGAAAAAGGGCCCATTCTCATGCAACAGTCTATTTCACTCATTGGAGCTCACTGTTTTCCTGTCTGTTCATTCTCCCTTGATTTTCTCCCCAGGCGTCAACACCCGACCCCATTCCCAGTCCACTTCGTCCCGCAGTCCACAACTTCCCCGTCCTGGCAACTTTTCTCTCCATCTTTGGCCGATCGAGAGACCGCAAATCCCTTCTCTCAGTCCCACAAGAAAGAAACAACATGCCTCTTATTGGATGGCACACATTCCATAGCCCCCGTTATCTCCAGTCATAACCCAAACACTGCTGCTACAGAGAAACCATTACACTAGCAGTGAAACCTTATAGGGTGCTACCATACAAATAGTCACCATTTTAATAATTATGAAAAAATTATATAATAATTATTGAATAAATAAAATCCTACATTGATTAATATCCTGACACATCAGGTAATGCTGTTGCCTGGCAATTCCATTGACCTAGGTTCAACCCCAACCTCGGGTGCTATCTTTGCAAAGGTTGCATGTTCACCCTGCAACTACATGGGCTTCGTTCTGGTTCTCCACTTTCCTCCCAGATCTCAAAGATGTTGGTAGGTTATGTTGTTACTACAAAAATTACCCCCAATGTAGTTAGATAGTGGGAAAATCACGAGGAAGGGAGAGGGTGCATGGAGGTTTGAGGGGAGAAGTGGGTGCATGGGCAAGTGAGAGAGAACAGGAACAAGTTCCTGTTTTGCTTAGCATACCCCTAATGCAAAAGAGCTGCTGAATGGACAGTTCTCTCACAATTTTATCAAATTTCATCAGAATCTACACCATCACCACCATCCAAAAAACAAGATGTTCTGATGAATTCATTCAAATATAGAAAGGATAGGTCAGATAACAAACAAAGACTTATTTTCATAAACCTGACAGAAATGCTGGATATACTTAATAAGTAAGTTATATTCTGAAAGAGAAAGATAAAATACATCAAAACTCAAAATACTAATCTTTACTTATTTTTTACAGTGATGACTGGGCTACAGATTCGATTAGCTGAATGGGTTCACCCTGAATATACACGTATGCAACAATATTAATATTTTGTGAATTTCACTTACGTTGATTCATATTTACTGATTTAAACCTTTATATGAAACACACATTGCCAGATAGACAGATTTTAAAAGGTTACTCACCAATACCCACAATAACAAAGGCAGCTACTCCATTTAAGATGCCCAGGTACTGGATACCGAACACAACATGGTAGAGAAACAGGGCAACCAGGCAGCTCAAACCAATACTGGCAATCCCAAAAAAGGTCAGAAAAGCTGAAGAAATATAAAATTACAGTAGAGATTAGATTGCTTTTTGTGCCAAAGTGTGGCTGTTAATGAGGAGCATGAAATCTTCAAAGCAGAAAATGTGAGTTTTCATTTTCACAATTTAAAAAGTAGCAAATACATCGAAATAGGGTATGTGATTTAGGTTACGTAGTCAGCCTCATGTCAAATGTCATAAAATTAGCAGACTTTAGGATTAAATTCACTTACATCTACTATTCATATCCAGAAAGGGATGGTACTCATGACCCTCATCATTTTATTCAGTTTAATTAAACATTCTTTCCTGTTATGAGTGTCCAAAGGAACAGGATCTAACGTGTGTACAAAACTGGTATTCTTTCAGAGGTGGCGGACTGGCAATGGTGCCAAGTCCTCAGCTGAATAATGGGAGAGGAGAAACAAAATGGATTTCCCAAGAATGGGAACACCATGGAAACAACAGCATGTTACACACTATTCTTGATACATGTGAAATTAACATTGGGCAATTTTGCTTGGCTTATTCTTAATGCAAAAATGGTGTTGAATGGACAGTTCCCTCATAATGTTAACAAAGCTCATCAGGATTCAAAGTACATTTAGTTAATCAAAGCGTGATGCAGTATATAATCCTGAGATTCATTTTCCTCACACACACCCACAAAACAAAGAAGAACCATGGAACCTATTCAAACAAAAACATTAAACTTCCCCTCCCTCAGGAAATCAGGTGGATAGTGGAAAAAATGAGTGCCGTGGTTAATAAAAACATATTATCAGCAATTCTCCTGTACCATCACCCCAAAACTAACATGTTCTGATGAATACATTCAAATCTAGAAAGGGTAGGTCAGATAAAAAATCAGATCCTAATTTTCCTAAACCTGAGAGAGTTCCTGGTTATACACAACAGGGAGGTTTTATTCTGGAAGAAAAAGATAAAATACATCAAAAATAAAAATATTAATCTCTACTTATTTTTAAAATGATGTTTGGTGTTGAATCAGAGTAACTACAGGTGCAATGCTTCCACTAGGAGAAGATCAGTAGCCAGAATACATGGATTAAAATAAAGAGTGCTATTGACAGCACTGCATTACAGATGGGCTGGAGGGGAAGGTGTTTGGCTTATCACACATAACAAACAGTTTATTTCATAACAAGTAATTTACTTGCAAATCAAAGACTGCAGAGAGAACAGAACCTTCAGCAGCTTCTCACTATAAATACTGGGCAAAAAACGTATCACAGTTAGCCTCAGGATAATTGAGAAAAACAGCTGAGTTAGAGGTGAAGAGCAAGGTTGGAAAAGGGGATGGAACAGAGGTGAAAAACACGTTTACACTGTGGGTGGTTAGCATCCAGAATGCACTGCCTGAATGGGTGGAGAGAAAAATTCAAGAGTAACTTTCACAAGTTAATTGGATAGATGATTGTAGGAGGTATACTGTATTTGTATGGCTGCAGGCAAAATGCAGGGGGGGGGGCACTAATTGAAAAGGTGGCTCTTTCAGCAAGCTGCAACAGGCACAACAGAACAAATTACATACTTCCCTACAGTGTGACTTTAGCTTGCTGTGCTTTTCCTGATTGGTTGCAACGTCTGGGAGAATCATGAATTTTGGTTGATTTTGAGACCCAAAGAATCTGTGAACACTTTTCGTCCTGTGAAGAATAATACAATAGTGTTCCCAAGAGAACAAAACTGATGTAAAATTTTAATAACATGGATTTGGTTTAGCAGGGAATAAATTTAAAACTCAAATTATACTGAACAATAAGGAAGCTGTTAGGAGGAAACTGAACAGTAAAATGAGCAGATGCACAGTGAGTTTGAAATTCATGCGGATTGAAAGATGCAATCAGGTAGATATGCAGCCATAGAAGAATACATCTTCATGAAAAAGGGTCTGAATTCTAATTTTTGAAAATAAAATTTTTCTTTTAAGCTTGAATATTAAAGTATTTACCAGATTTACTTAAGTGTCTGATTCAAAATTCAAGATCATTTCCAGTACACAAATATAAAGAACAAAATAATTGTTACTACAGTATAATGCAGCTCAAAAAATAATGCACAATAAGATGAAGAAGCAATAATAAAAAAAATATAAATAAATTGCTTAGATATATACAATGATTATATTTCCAAAACGTGACGTGAGGCACAAAGGTGTCTGTACAGAAGTCACTGACAGGAACAGATACAACAGTGATGGTGGGAGTTGTGAAGGGATGGGTTAGTATCTGAAAAACTTGGAAGTTGTATTAAGATATTGAGACAATAATTACGTTTGTTCTTCAAGCAGCTTCTGGTTTCTGAATATTTCCTTATTAGTAGGTGGAGAGGGTGTTGAAGTTGCAGCCTGTTTATTTACAACAATGCTGTAGGCATTCTCTTCAGCCAGCTAGGTTCAACCCTGAGCTCTACTGCTTTGTGGAGTTTACATGTTTGCCCTGTAGACTCATACATCTCCCTTGAGTGCCTTGATATCCTCCCACGTCAAGAGTTATTCTGGTCGATACATTAATTATTAGATTAATTGGCCAATGCAAAGTACTGGGTGGTCAGGAGACTCCCACCATGGACAACTGTTATTGAGCAAATGTGAGAGAATTGGTCACAGGGAAGTAAGTGGGGCAATAGGATTTTTCTGACGGCTGGCACCAAGAAGTATACAAAACATGATTATTTGACTAAATATTGAATTGTAACTCATACAGAATATTTGATATTGATATCTGAGTTAGTTTCTTCAACCAAAATCACAGCAATGAATTTTTCTTTACTGAAAGCAAGATAAACAGATGGTGATGACTCACTGCCTACAAACACACTTCAAGCCAGGGGATTATAGTCTCATGCTCCTCAGTGCATGGTGCTTTGCCATAAATCTGCTTTCAAAGCTGAGAAACAATACAGTATTTCCTATGTTTTACAGCATTTATGTTTTGAACACCTAAACACATTCAGTTTAAGAATTGCAGTAAAATTTTGCTGGAAAAATTGAAATAAGTCTTCAAAATTATTCATATTTAGGCTGACAGACCAGGCAGGTAAGTCCCTGCTATTTTAGTGCCCTTACTAAGAACACTTGGCTTGTCATGTGTAAAATAGGAACATCTATTCAACTCTGCCTGTGCAATGTTACTATTCTTGTAATGCACACAGCAGCATGGATACATAGCTTCTTAGTCATGGAATTCACTTCAGAATCTGACATCTATTGAAGGTGGTTGTAACTGCTGCAACCGATGTGTTATCTGAAGGTTTTGATTTCTCACTGTAATTCTCTGCTGTGTTGGTAAATTTTCACAAAATCCTTCATTTCCATCTTCATGTTTAACTGATGTGTGGACAACCCTTCTCCAAGACTGACCACCACAGTGTCAAATTTTGGGGATCAAAGACTGCATGTATTTATATTATAATTGCCTACAGAAGAAACAAAAACTTGGTTTGTACTGACTATCAGCTATAGGCCCCATACCTCGTTGAACTTCTTGTGTTATTAGAATAAGCTACAATATTATCTCAATTTAATTTTCTCATCCGGGAGCAAATAGTTTCATTTTATTATTTGTTTGGAGATACAGCACAGTAACAGACCTTTCCAGCCCAACAATCCTACGCTGCCTATGTGACCAATTACCCCACTAACCTCCATGTCTTTGGGATTTGGGAGGAAGTGGGCGAACCCAGAGGAAATCCACATGGTCACAAGGAAAATGTACCAGCTCCTTACAGGCAGCGAATGGAATTGAATTATGATCTTCCAATCACATGTCCCATCTCTGGCTTTTTCCTTACACCACTGGACCTCTCAATTTCTCTCTTAGGTTATGGACAGCTACAAACTTCACTACCAGCCAACAGACAGCCACTGCTACTTTGACTGTACCCCCTCCCACACTCTCTGGTAAGGACTCCATTCCTAGTTCCTCCCTCTCTGTCAAATATGAGACGTACTGCTCAAGTGTCTCTGAGATGTCTTTCATCTGCTTGAAACATGGCCTCCACTCTACTGCAGTGGACGGGGCTTATCTGTTTATCTAATCTATTTCCTGCTTTCAAACTTTCTTCTGGATGAAACACAAGCTGATCACTGGCCTTCATCTGCTTTGAAATAAAATCCAGAAGTGTTAACATTCAGCAATTGAGCAGTATCTGTAGGGAGACATTTGTCAATTAGTGAAAGGCTACTGCTTAGCCTCTGATCAGGGTCATGTGAAGCCATGGGAGCAGGTGGTGGGTGGACAATGAGCAGCTGGTGCATATCATTCGTCCTGGTAAGGCGACCGCTGACACCAGGCAGACAATCTTTTGAAGAGAAGTGATAATGTCTGGGGTCACCCATCTTGTAAAGACACTGCCCAGAAGAAGGCAATGGAAAACCACTTCTGTAGAGAAAATTGCCAAGAACTATGATGGTCATGGAAAGATCATGATCACTCACATCATATGACACGGCGCTTAATGATGATGCTGACCCATTTCAGGGCTCGAAATGCATTCACCACTTGCACCACCGTCCTCTTCAACTTTAATCAATTTTACTTGTGTGTTCAACGGAAAGGATTAAAAATTCCATAGGTGCTTCAGGCAAAGAGTGAGAGAATTGTAATGAGGAAGAAGAAATCTGCGGACATTTGGAGGAAGAACCATTCACACTCACTAATTAATCTGAGCTGATCTCCCACCCGGAACTTGTGGGACAAAACTGTTCAGCTCATCATTGGTAAGGCCACAAAAGGGCCTCGTTTGCTCAGATGGGGGCCAGAGCAAGTCTTCACTCTCAAATTTCTGAGGACTTTTTGACAACTGATTAGACTCCACTCCCAATGTCTTTGATAATTCAGAGAATTTGGTAACTTAGGTTTTTTTTGTGTATCATGGAGAATAAAGGATAGGGTTAAAGGCCAGTAGGTGGACATGAACCCAGTGCCAAATCAGCCATGATCTTATTGAATCGTGGAACAAGCTTGATGGGCTGGATGGCTTTTTCCTATTCCTGTTTCTTATGTTACGTTCAGAAATATTGAAAAATATTCAAACGTTACTAAAAACCATATTTACTTATGGTAATTAAGGAGGCTATTTGGCTCAAGACATCAATTTTAACTCCTTGGGCAATTAGGTCCCTCTACTCTTTGCATCTGCCCATCAACACCTCTAATCTACAAAAGGGATTATTCATAGTATTCTCACCACCCAGCACACCTTTGGGGATGTGTGTGTGGGGAGGGGGGGAGTTCGGTGCAGCAGGGGGAAACCTGTGTATCACAGAAGAAGTGTGCAAGATCCACACAGATTGCATTGGAGATCATGACTGAATGTGGGTTGTTGAAGATATGAGGCTTCTGCTCTGCCAGCAGCACCACTATGACAATTAAGCTGTCAAAAATTTAAAATTTAAGTAATCTTGTAAATAGACATAAATATTTAACCTAAATTAATTTATTATTAATACATTCCTTATTCCCTCACGGCTGTTTTCCATGTCAGTTCTAATTTGGTGTTTGAGAGGATTCACCAGCTATGGAATAGCTCTCCATCCTCCCTTCAACTTTGTACTTCCTCGCTGGATGACATGAAGAGTCCAACATTGGACCCTCATTCATCATGAAGGGCATTCACCATTTAGGAATATGCCCTTTTCTCAGTACTACCATGGGGAGAAGGTACAGGATCAATAAGACTCTCACTCAATGTTTTAGGGATAGCTTCTTCCACTTTTCCATCCAACTTTTGAACAGTTCATGAACCCATGAACACTGCCTCTCTATTTTGAGTTTATTTTTATTGTAACTATAGCAATTTTTTTATCTTACACTGTAGTGCTGCCACAAAACAACAAATTTAATGACACGCCAGCGATAGTAAATCTGATTGTGATTCTGAGAGCAGCTCTTCAACCACTGGAGAACAACTGTGAGCAAACGTGAGGCTTCCACACCAAAGCAGCAGCATGGATACGGTCTGATCTGCCGTACATTTCACTGCTTTCACATATTCCTGTATTTTCTCACTCCAGTGCTCCTCATTTGCCTGTTAGACAGATGGCTTCATCAACAGCTTACCACCACAGCCTCACACCATTAGAGTTATAATTTTTTTCTCTTCATCCCTTCCCTATTCACTCTGCAACTTACATCTGCTTTCTTGCTTTTGCTGTATTTTTGACCAGGCATTAACTATTTCTCTTTTGCCTAACCTGCTGAGTGTTTGCACCATTTTCTGTTTCAATTTCAGAGTTTTAGCACCTACATTTCTTTTAATTTTGATTTGTGTAAGAACAATTGATATTATAAACTTGTAGTATTGGTACAGGAAAGTGGTACTTCCCCCTGAGCAGAATTTTTAGAATTTCCCCTCAAAATCCTGGTCATAATACATTAGTACAAAGAATAAGAAAGGACAATGGAGGAGAAATACTTTTTAAACTGCTCCTTAGGGTAGGAAAGACTATGCAGAAACTTGAAAGATGTTTTCATGTTCAGGCAGAGTAAGTTGTCCAGTTTATAAAGGCTTGATATGGTCACAAAAAAGTAACATGAGGGAATGCTTTTCTTCTTAATAATTATTCAGTATATGGAAAAAAAATGTTTGACCCTGCGGTTGATACAGATTCACTGGTGGCTTTCAAAAGGGACCTTTAAGGATTGTGGAGAAATGGGAAAAACAGGAAAGTGGATTGAAGCAGATAGTCCATTGTAAGATTTATTGTAGATTTCACAGGCCAAATGACCATCTCTGTACTATAATATCCTATGCTTAATAGGATCTAAACTTCTGGTTCAGCAAGAGACTAAATAACAGCTGCATACAGTCACGTTGGTTAAAAATGTTGGTGTCTAACCTCTAAATAAGGGCACAAATAAATCCACTGTTCATTGTCTATACACACTGGTAAGTGAAATGTCACTTTGCAAAATAAGCCCTGCAATAAGCTGACAATTCAAGAGGGAAGGACAGAAGATGGGTCAAGCAGGAAAAGCAGAGGTGTCAGGAATGGGGGCCGGATGGACCTAGACACAGGGCGCAGGCACTGATGTACTAGGGGGAGGACAGGATGGGGATGCCATGGCATGTAAGGGTTAATGCAGGCGGGGCTGGATCCAAGAGTTCAAGCGAGGCAGGCAGATTCCTCATGGCGGGCCGGAGGGATCCCGGGCAGGGCCGCCTCCCAGGCGGGAACACAGAGGCCTGGGCCAGTCGCGGATAACTGGGCAGGTGCGGGGCACAATCCATGGGAAATGAGGGGAGGAAAGGGTATAAGTCCCTAGGGCGGGGCGCATGGATCCCGGGCAGGAGAAGGGCACAACTCTTAGGGAGCAATAGGTGGAAGGTACAGAACCCCCGCCGGGCAGCGGCAGTCCAGCTGGACCTGCCCGACGGAGGCAACGGGTAGGAAGCTGGGTCTAGGGTAAGCAGCAAAACTACAGTGATCCACCAGGTACATTGGTAAATTGGGAAAGGCAACCGACAGCGTGGCAGCGCAAGCAAGGAGAATAAGGTGGAACAGCGGGACAAGCGCACAGGAGAGAACTAGGGGAACATGACCAACCTGATAGAGCACATACAGAACAGTCCAGCAACCAGGGCAGAGCAGGATTCCAAGCAGGGCGGCAACCAGGACAGAACAAAACGACCACCCGCCCGGTCTCCGTCCCATGGTCCCTTATAAACACCTGCAGCCGAATTGGCCACAGGTGTGCCTCCTTGGTCCAGGCTGATCTTAACAGGCTCAAAGGGGCCGGGAGGGACAGCTGCAAGACCCGGAGTCCAGAACACTCAGACCGGGTTGAGACCCGGAACGCGGATTACAGACTGGACCGGACCCTCACAAGACGAGGCTGTAGGGAAGGAAAAAGTACCAATTTTCTATCAAATTGTTTATGTTTTAAGAAGTAAACACTTCTATCTTATGTAATTTTGAAAATGCCATTCATTGTCAGAAATTCTCTGCAGGTATACAGCATTTTCAGGTGAGGGTTGCTTTGGACCCAGTGGCAAGTGTCCAGTGAATTCTACTGTCTTTGAAAGCTGGTACTCCTGAGAGTCTTTACTTTCTTTCAGATACATAGAGCTTGAAGGAAAGTCATGAGGTGCCTAACATCTGCAGTTCATGATTACCCCTGAGAGAAAGACACAGACCATTCTCCATTAGCTACCCGTGTCCCTGTTACAGTGCAGTCATGGATTCTGCTGTCAGCTTTGCTGGTAATTTGATTAAGAGTTTTCTCTGTAGAAGTGGTGAATGTAAATGAATAATTTGGCCATCCACTTAAATTCAGAGGTTGCCCCAGAAAGCTAGTGGACCATCAAATTTCTGGTATTAATTTTTCTTCACTTTGTCTAATCTATCTCTTCTGCTCACTCCTCATGTGACAGTTAGCAACTCTGAAATCACAACTGGAGTTTGCTTTCAGAAAAGGTGATTGCCACAGAATTATACAGACAAGAAAGTTGTTGCATAGAAGTGGCTTCTTACATCTTTTAATTCTCTTTCTGGTTGTGCCAATTTTCCTGCTGGACACTAGTACTCATTTCTCATCCAGCTGTGAACCTTAATAACCTAGAATTACTATGTTCTTGTTTACTTATCTTAGTTACAGACATGAAAACCAAGTCCTGCTTCATAAAGACATAGCCCTTAGCATCATTATCTCTATAATGCAACTGCACTTCTCTTTATATTTTTCTAAAAATGTGCCTCACTCTAATTTGAGACAAAATTTTCTTTGATTTATGTCCAAGTTTTAAAAAAAAGCAATGAAAATCCTGTGACCCAAAAAGCAAAAAATGACATGGACTCGCAATGTGTTTTACACCCAAAGTAAGCTTTTGAAGTCGGTGATAATGACATGATAATCTTTGTAATGTTAATTGAGTATGAACATTGGCCAGGACATCAGAGATATATCATGTCTCTTTATATGGCAATATTGGATCTTTCACATCCAACTAATATGAAAACAGTAACACTTCTGACGGAGTGACACTTACAGCATTTGTCAACCTAAACGTTAATGCAATGCTTCAGACTGACTGTAACATCGAAATAGTGACTGTTGTCTCCCCCTCACTGTGGAAGGAGCGATATCTGTCTTTCCCTTGTTGGTGAGAGAGAGAGAGAGAGAGAGAGAGAGCCTGTGGGATGTCGAAATGTTGGAGCGAACAATTAATTTTCAATGAACTGTAGACCATGGTCTCTCTTTGGGGGTTTTGCTGTTGCTTCCATGGTGGGTGGTGGGAATGTTGAAGCTTTATGCTAGAATAGCTTGGGGAAGGGAATGGGGGAGGGTTGATGTTGCATGTGCATGGGAGGGGGCAGGGGGCTTTGGTGGTTCTTGCATTCTTTTTCTGACATTCAGTTTTTTGTGGGGGGGGTTCTTCTGTTATCTGCAGAGAGTAAGAATTTCAGGTTGTATATTGTATACATTCTCCGCTATTAAGTAGAACTATTGAACTAGTATCTTTGAGAAGTTAACCCACCACACGTACACAATACACCCAAATGAGCAATACAGAAGTTAATGTCTGAGGAAGTTTAGTTCACATGCTTGGTTCTACTGGAATTACAATGTGTTAACTTGGGTGCTGCAGTAGTGCAGCAGTTAGTGTGATACCATTAGAAACATTCGGATTTCCATTGTGGCACTGCTTCGTGAGGAGTCTCTATGTCCTCCCCATGGAATGTGTAAGTTTTCTCCAGATCTTCCAGTTTCCTCCCGCACCCCAAATACATGCCCAGTAGGTTAATTGGTCATTGTTAATTGAGCTTTTCGGGAGTTGCTGAGGCACCAAAGCTTGAAAGGCCGGAAGGCTCGACTCTGTACTGCATCGCTAAATAAACTCATTCAATGAATTATTCAACAATCCTGAATTAAATTTTCCTCGTAATTTCAAAATGTTATTGTAAGGTAAAACTAGGCCAGTTATATCCACAGGCACAGAGAATGAGCTAACAAATTTCTCTACCTCATCAATATTTTCAAAGCTAATCTTTTACAGCTAGAAAATCAATTAGGAAGTCACATGGCAACAATAAAGATGTCACAATAATCTCTCAAGGAAGATCACAGACAAAAAATTATTTCAGTATTCTTCAAACACATTACGAATAAACTACGAAGAATCCGGACAAAGAGATGGCTTCATTTACAGAAGGACAGAAATAAAAATGAGAGAAATTGTGTAGCCTGTGTTTAAACTGTGAAGGAGGATCATTTGCTTGGCTAATGGGAGATCTGTGTCGTAAGTGCTGTTTGGGTGAGTACTGGTACTAAAGGAACATTAGTAGTCAGAGATTGTTGAGCCAGGGTGAACATAACTCACATGGATATTTGTATTGATATAGTCATGTTTATACATTGAAGCTGCAAGTATTTTAAATTAATTAGGATCTGCGGGTCATTTAGCTAACCTAAGCTAGTTGAGCAAGGTAAGATTCAATAAAATGAATTTAGCAGAAGCTTAATATGACCGCAGATTAAGAGCCATGAGTAGTAATGGAAGGCTGAGGATGGCATGTGCTGCAACCGGTCTCCCAGCTACAGGGGCCAGAGTTTGATCCTGACCTCTGGTGGTGTCAGTGTGGAGTCTGCACACTCTGTGTGACCACTTGGATTTCCCCAGGCACTCCAGTTTCCTCCCACATCCCCAGGTCATTCTGCTGGTTTGCTCACTGGCCACAGTAAATTACAGGTAGGAGAGATAGAAATAGGTGGCAGAAGGGGATTGTGGCAAGGGGCTCTGAGAGCTGCATAGATCTGAAGGAATGAACAGCTTCCTTTTTATGCCACAATGAAATATGAGTAATTACATTTGAGAAATATGATATTGAGGCACGATAAGCTTGGCTAAAAGATTTACTCAGATGACAAAAGTAAGGAATGAAACTGTTTGGAAAATCCAGGCTCAGAGCAGGAAATGTAGAAGAGGCTTGTCACAAGCACAGAGCAGCAGAGAAGATTTAGCAGTTTAATAATAAACTGCAAAATAACAAGCCATAAGGGGCCACAAAACTAGAGCGAACAGATACTTAACACGACACGGTAACTGAAGGCTAGGAGCAACTGCTTGAGGCTGGCTTGTTTGATGGGTGAACAAGGACTGTGGATGAAAGCAAGCTTTAAATAGGCTGCAAGTGATGAGGTGTAAATGAGTGGCAGGTGACTCTGGATAGCTGGGTGGTGCGTGGGAAGGGCCTACCTGTGCAGGCCTAATAGGAATCTCCCCACCACCTCTGCCCACTCCTGCGACCGGCACCCGATTAGCCTGTTTATTCCAGGATAGGTCTGCAATGAGCGATGGATCCAAGATGAAACTGGAAGGCACACAAGACTTCTCCTCCAGGCCATATCCTTCCTATTTGACCAGATACTGCACACCTATCCACAACGATGTGAATCTACTAACCAGTGAACTCTGTACGCTGGAGCAACCACCTTCCACCATGCTTGTTTCTGGTGGGCTAAGTGGTCCATGGACAAAGGGCTTAAGGCAGGACACCTGGAAGGTAGGTGTGATCCTGAGTAACAGTGGTAGCTGGAGACAGGAAGTGACGGTAGATTTGATGGGTGATCTTACAGAGACTAATGAACCGGGGCCAGAATATGTGGGATCAGTGTTCAGGGGTAGATCTAAAGTGGACAGCCAGACAGAGTCTGCAGGCTGGAGTAATTTGGCTGGCTGCCACCAGTTGTTGGCCTTGCAGCATTAGGTGTGGATGGGCGCTGGGAAGGACCTCCGAGCCCTCTTCCAGGCAGTCCAGCATCAGTGAACCAGTGCTCTGGCAGATGGGACCTCCGAATTTGGCTGCTCTGCAGGGAACAATGGGAACAGAAGGCTTGCCAGAAGCAGGAGATGAATTGTGGGCCCCGGTCAGTCCGTGGAGATGAACTACATGTTGGAGAAACAGGTTTGCCATCTCAGCAGCTGACAGAAATTTGGGGAGGGATATGAAGTGCGTTAAATCCATGGCAATGCAGGGCCAGGGCATTGAGGGACCAGTAGGGGCTGCAGGAGCCCTGAATTGGGCTGGGCATATCGAGGGCAGGTAATGACAAATTGATGTACATCTGCAATCATGGTGGGCCATGCAGAAAATCCAGGGTCTGCCATGAGCCGGGATGGCTGGAGAGGGGTGAGGAGTAGGCCCACTGGAATGCCTTAGAATGCACGGCAATTGGTACATACATGCGAGGTGAGGTGCGCTGGCCGGATCAGTTGCATGCTGTGGGGCCTGGCAGATCTGGTTCTCAAAATCACTGATGATTGGGGCAAGGATCTGTGAGGATGGAATGATGGGCTGAGGGTCTACCTCTGTTACAGCTGGTCCAACTCTTGTGACAGGGCATCTGCCTTTGTGATCTTGGAGCTGGGTCGGTAGGAGAAGAAGTTGAATTGCTCAAAGAAGAGGGTTTAGAGAGCTTGAAGTGGGAGGAGTTGGTGGGACTGTTGTATGGATATGAAGTTCTGGTGGTCATTCCAGATCAGGAAGGGCTCTGTGTTCCCCATCAGCCTATGTCTCCATTCCTCTAGAGCCTATTTAATTGTGAGTAGCTCCATAATAGCACTGTGCAGATTTGAACTTGCATGAGAAGGCGGCACAGTGTGTCTCTTCCTGAATAGATCTCACTGGGAGAGGGTGGCCATGGCATCCACGTCAGATATCTTCAATTCTACCACAAAAAGTCTGGAGGGGATTGGATGACGGAGAGTGGGAGCATCCCCTGAGCTTCTCGAAAACATGGACTACGGCAACAAACCAGGCTATCCGTGAGGGAGGTGAGAGGAGCAGCAATTTGTCTGCAGTTCCTGATGAAATGGCCGTGGAAGTTGAAGAAGCGAAAGAAGCCCTGTAGCTGTTTGGGGGTGCGCAGACGGGGCCACTCAACAATGGAGCATCCATTTTCTGGGTCCACGGTTACACCTTGGAGTGAAAGGACGTAACCCAGGAAGGAAATTACTTGCAATACAATTGGCTTTCGAATAGATGCTAAAGGACTGGACATGACAGATGTGGCCTTGGGAGTCCTTGGAGAAGTTGAGGGTTGTCAAAGTAGACAAACACATACCTGTGTAACATGTCCCGAAGGATCTCATGAATGAAGGCTTGGAAAATGGCTGGACTGTTGGAAAGTCTGAAAGGTATCAGAAAGTATTTGTAATGACCATAGGGTGCTTATGAACACTGTCTTCCACTCACCCCCTTGCGAATGCAAATCAGGTTGTGTATGCTCATCGATCCAGGTCGAAGAAGATCTGGGCCCAATGGAGTATTTTGAATGTGCTATCCATATAGGGGAGAGGATAGTGGTTCTGAATAATAATGATTTTCTTTAGTCCACGGTAGTCAATACAGGGACAGAGACCTACGTGTTTCTTTTTAACAAAGACAGGGGACTATAATGGTAGAATTACATCAAACTGTGGTAGTTTAGAGATGTAGTCATTTGTGGCTTGGGTCTCAGGAGGGAAGAGGGAGAGCAGACAACCTCAAGGAAGTGAGGAGCTCAGCAGGAGGTTGACCATGCAGTTTTATGGTCTGTGAGGCAGCAGGATGCTGGTTCCCTTTTACTGAAGGTGATGGCTAAGTTGTGATATACCTGCAGGAGTTTGGTGCATTGGAAGTTTCTTTCATCCTCGCAGAACTACGGGGTGAGGTCAACTGAGGTTGTGGAAAGGTGGGTCCCCAACTCAGCAATGAACTGGATGACAAATGAAATGAGGGTCATGAGTGGAGAGCCAAGGGTAAACCAAGATGAGAGAAGTGTTGTGTGGATGGATCGGAAGGATTTGGATGGACTCTCTGATGTTCATGTGCACAGCTGTGTGCACACTCTGACCATCCCAGATGGCAACGGACGTCCTTCTATGACATTGATGCAGAAGGGTGAGAGATAGACTGAGTAGGGAGTCCAAACTGCACACACACACAGTTTGGTCCAGAAAGTTGTCTGCTCTGCTGGACCCACTAGAGCCTCCTGTGTAGGGTCACGGGGGAGGACAAAGAAAGCAAGTTAGGCTATGGCGCTAGAATGAGAGGCCAGAAAGGGCTTGCCAGATGGAACATCCCTCATGTCTTCCTGGTGGTGCCATTTTTCCAGACGCCATTGGCATTTGATGTGTGGGTGATCGGCTGCTCAGCATTAAGTGCATAGGTTGTTTCTCCACCAGTGCTCATGCTCTTGGAGGGTTAAGGGAGCTCTCCCTCACTGCATGGGCTCTGGAGGCGCTGCTGATGAGGGTCCTGTGGCCTGAAACAGTTCTGGGAATGGAACCGGGCTTTGGATTGATGATCTGGAGGGTCATTCCATAAGGCAATCATCAACATAGAGGGCCAGAGTGATGAAGCTTTTGAGGTCACGTAGCATCTCCTGGTTAGGCAGCTCATCTTTCAAGTGCTCCGAGAGCAAGCTTCTGCATTCCGTTGTGAGGATCCGGAATTCCTTGCTGCAGCCCGACACCAAGCATGAGCCATGATGCGGGTGACGTGTGCCTCCATTTCTCTTCCCAGACGGTTGAATGCCAGGTGCATCTTAACGGTGAATTCCTCATACTCATTGCAGATGGAGGTTCTATTGTCCCAGTTAGTGGCAGCCCAACTCAGAGCTCACCCAGTCAAGAAAGAGATGACAAAGGCTCTTGGCTCTGTTCGTAGAGCAGAAAGGAGGCTGCAGCCTGAAGTGCAAGACGCATTGGAAGAGGAAGCTGTATCATTGGGTTGGGGATCCGTTGATGCTTATGGCTACCAGACTCTGGGCTCTGAGGGGGGAGGATGACTGGCTGCACTGGGACAGGGCGTTGGTTGAGAGTGGCAAGCAGGTGGTCAGCAGTTTTTCACAGCTTCAGGACTGTATACTCGTGTCAGTGGACAACTTCCTTTGGCCACTCAATCTCTACTGGGTCAATTGCTGGCTCACCCATCCTGTCAGGAACTGTAGAAGAGGCTCAACTCAAACGCAAACCAGCAGAGATGATTTAGCAGTGAGCCATCACTGCAATAATAAACAGCAAAATGACCAGCAATGAGGGGACAGAAAATAAGGGAGAACAGATGCTTAACACAGCACAGTAACTGAAGGTTCAGAGCAATTGATTGAGGCTGGCTGGTTTGATGAGAGAAGGAGGAGTTTAAATGAGAGCTGGGTTTAAATACGCCGCAGGTGCTGGATTGGAAATGAGTAGCAGGTGACTCCTATTAGCTGTGTGGAGATAGGGAGGTGCCTGCCTGTGTCAGCCTGACACTGACAGGGTGTTCTGATCGAAAGCTTTAGTTTATTGAAATATTTGAAAGGGTAAACATGGCTGGCACAAAAACTAAGGTTCACAAAGAGATTATATAACAGATGGAAGTTTATTAGGGCATGATTCCAGAAGTCCCATCTCTCTACACTTTTTTTTGTAACCCTGCAATTTACTCCCTCTTTCACATACTATCACCTCTCCTTTGATTTTCTTTGCCACCTTTATATCAAGGGCCAATCTATAGCAGACAATTAACCAACTAGCACAAGTCTGGGTCAAGGGAGGAACCTAAAACACTGGGGGAAATCCATGGCATGACAGGGAGGGTATGAAAAGTCTACACCTTGGGTCAGGATCAATACTGCAAGGGTCTACACCTTGGGTCAGTAAGGTATCAGCAGTAATGACCATACCTTGTCATCCATTCATTAGCAAAACAAATTGATGAAGATAGAGCAGTCAATGTGCTGCTTTTGTTTTTTAGTAAAGCGTTTGATAAGGATCCCCTTGGAAGGCTGATCAAGAAAGTCGGGAGGCATGGGGTCCAAGGGAACCTGGCAGCATGGATTTTGAATATGATTTCCCACAGGGTGGTAGTGGATGGAGTGTAATCTGCCTGGTGGTTTACTATCAGTGGTGTTGTGCGGTGATTTTTTTCTAGAATCCATGCTCTTTGTGATTTTTTAAATATAAATTACTTGGGTGAGGAAGTGGAAGCATGGGTTAGTAAGTTTGCAGATGACACAAAGGTTGTTGGTGTTGTGGATAGTGTGGAAGGTTGTTAGAAGTTTCAATAGGGTATAGACAGGATCAGAACTGTGCTGAGAAGCAGCAGATGGAGTTCAATAGGGAAAAGTGTGAAGGGATGCACTTTGGAATATTGAACTTGATGGCAGAGTACAAGGTTAATGACAGAATTCTTAATGGTGTGGAGGAACAGAGGGATCTTAGGCTCCAAGTCCATAGATTCTTCAAAGTTGCCACATAAACTAATAGGGTGGTTAAGAAGGCAAATGGCGTATTAACCTTCATTAGTAGGGAGATTGAGGGCTAGAGCAGCAAGATTATGTTGCAGCTCTATAAAACCATGGTTAGATCACGCTTGGAATATTGTGTTCAGTTCTGGTTACCTCATTATAGGAAGGATGTGGAAGATTTAAAGAAGATGCAAAGAGATTTACCAGGATGCCATATGGATTAGAAGACATGTCTTATGTGGAGTGTTTGAGCGAGCTAGGACTTTTCTCATTGAAGCAAAGGATGATGAGCGGTGACTTGATCGAGCTGTATAAGATTACAAGAAACATAAATGGAAAGCCAGCACCTTTTTCCTAGGGTGGCAATGGCTAGTACCAAAGGACATGAATTTAAGGTGAGTATATGTAAGTTTAGTGGAGACGTCGGAGGTAATTTTTTTACAGAGAGTGGTAGTGCCTGGAATCCAATGCTGGGGTGCTGTTTGAGGCTGTGGTATTTTAGGAATATTTAAGAATGTTAGATAGGCAGATGGATGAATGAAAAATAGCAGGGTATGGGTTATGAAGGCAGGTGGGTTTAGATTGATTTTGTATAGGTCGATGCAATATTGTGGGCCAAAGGGCTGCCTAATGTGTTATACAGTTCTGTGTTCTATTTCTCGAGAAACTCTGTTCCTCAGAAAGTGGTTAGAAAATGCTAAGGAAGTACAAGCACATGGAATAACTAGAATTATTAAATCTGGTGCATTTAAGGGAAAACTAGATAAATATGTGTTGGACAGAAGTAGATGGATGTGTTGGAGAAGTTATATGGAACAAGGAGGAGAGAACTACTGTGGAAGCAACTTGTGGGTAGTATATTATAGAATCTGTCAGTATTCTGTCTGTGCTATTTATATATTCTAATGGGTTTCACAGTTCTCACACTGTAAGGGCAGAGCATCTCTGATGCGTGTGGTTTGCTAGCCACGTGTGATGAGAAGACTGAGTGTGTTCTGTGTTTTGATTGCTTTGGAAAGAAGGGATTTAAATGGCCTATTCTTGTGTAAACATTAGTTGCTAAGGTAGAGAAGCGATATAAACAACCACTGCCTTTTACAACTGAAACCAGATTTGATAAGGGAACTCGGGGTAAAGGGGCCATTAAGAGGTAATGACCATAATATGATATGTTTTAACCTACAATTTGAGAGGGAGAAGGGAAAATCGGAAGTGTCAGTATTACAGTTGAACAAAGGGGACTATGGAGCCATGAGTGAGGAGCTGGCCAAAGTTAACTAGAAAGATACCCCAGCAGGGATGACAGTGGAACAACAATGGCAGGTATTTCTGGAAATAGTACAGAAGGTGCAGGATCAGTTCATTACAAAGAGGAAGAAAAATTCTAAGGG
The DNA here is from genome assembly GCF_030144855.1 of Hypanus sabinus. Classification (NCBI taxonomy): domain Eukaryota; kingdom Metazoa; phylum Chordata; class Chondrichthyes; order Myliobatiformes; family Dasyatidae; genus Hypanus; species Hypanus sabinus. The sequence goes on from NC_082732.1 coordinate 9,015,571, forward strand.
GAATAAGGGGTGACCATGGCTGACAAGGGAAGTTCAGGACAGTATAAAAATAAAAGAGAAGTATAACATAGCAAGGATGAGTGGGAAGCCAGAGGAATGGAAACTTTTAAAGAGCAACAGAAGATAACTAAAAAGGCAATATGGGGAGAAAAGATGAGGTACGAAGGTAAGCTAGACAAGAATATAAAGGAGGATAGTAAAAGATTCTTCAGGTATGTGAAGACGAAAAAATTAGTTAAGACCCAAGTTGGGCACTTGAAGACAGAAACGGGTGAATTTATTATGGGGAACAAGGAAATGGCAGACGAGTTGAACAGGTTCTTTGGATCTGTCTTCACTAAGGAAGACACAAGCAGTCTCGTAGTTGTAGTAGTGGCCAGAGGACCTAGGGTAACGGAGGATCTGAAGGAAATTCACATTGGGCAGAAAATGGTGTTGGATAGACTGATGAGATTGAAGGCTGATAAATCCCCAGGGACTGACAGTCAACATTCCAGGGTACTTAAGGAGGTGGCTCTAGAAATCATGGACACATTGGTAATCATTTTCCAATGTTCTGTAGATTCCTGTGGATTGGAGGGTAGCTAATGTTATCCCACATTTTAAGAAAGGAGGGAGAGAGAAAACAGGGAATTATAGACCAATTAGCCTGACATCAGTGGTGGGGAAGATGCTGGAGTCAATTATAAAAGATGAAATAGCGGCACATTTGGATAGCAGTAACAGGATCGGTCTGAGTCAGCATGGATTTACAAAGGGGAAATCATGCTTGACTAAACTTCTGGAATTTTTTGAGGATGTAACTATGAAAATGGACAAGGGAGAAGTGTACCTGGACTTTCAGAACACCTTTGATAAGGTCCCACATAGGAGATTAGTGGGCAAAATTAGAGCACATGGTATTGGGGGTAGGGTACTGACATGGATAGAAAATTGGTTGGCAGACAGGAAGCAAAGAGTAGGGATTAACCGGTCCTTTTCAGAATGGCAGGTAGTGACTAGTGGGGTACCACAAGGCTCAGTGCAGGGACCACAGCTGTTTACAATATACATTAATGATTTAGATGAAGGGATTAAAAGGGACATTAGCAAATTTGCAGATGACACAATGCTGGGTGGCAGTGAAAAATGTGAAGAGGATGTTATGAGAATGCAGGATGATTTGGACAGGTTGGGTGAGTGGACAGATGCATGGCAGATGCAGTTTAATGTGGATAAATGCAAGGTTATCCACTTTGGTGGCAAGAACAGGAAGGCAGATTACTACCTGAATGGTGTCAAGCAAGGAAAAGGGGAATACAACGAGATCTAGATGTCCTTGTTCATCAATCACTGAAAGTAAGCATGCAGGTACAGTAGGCAGTGAAGAAAGCTAATGGCATGTTGGCCTTCATAACAAGGGGAGTTGAGTATAGGAGCAAAAAGGTCCTTCTGCAGTTGTACAGGGCCCTGGTGAGGCAATACCTGGAGTATTGTGTGCAGTTTTGGTCTCCAAATTCGAGGAAGCACATTCTTACTATTGAGGAAGTGCTGCGTAGATTCACTAGGTTGATTCCTGGGATGGCGCAGGGCTGTCTTACGCAGAGAGATTGGAGAGATTGGGCTTGTACATGCTGGAATTGAGGAGATTGAGAGGGGATCTGATTGAAACGTTTAAGATAATTAAAGGATTTGATAGGATTGAGGCAGGAAATATGTTCCAGATGTTGGGAGAGTCCAGTACCAGAGGGCATGGATTGAGAATAAGAGGTCAGTTATTTAAAACAGAGTTGAGGAAGAGCTTCTTCTCCCAGAGAGTTGTGGAGGTGTGGAATGCACTGCCTCGGAAGACGGTGGAGGCCAATTCTCTGGATGCTTTCAAGAAGGAGCTAGATAGGTATCTGATGGATAGGGGAATCAAGGGATATGGGGACAAGGCAGGGACTGGGTATTGATAGTGAATGATCAGCCATGATCTCAGAATGGCGGTGCAGACTCGAGGGGCCGAATGGTCTACTTCTGCACCTATTGTCTATTGATTGGAGTGACTGGGCTTGTATACACTGGAATTTAGAAGGATGAGAGGGGATCTGATTGAAACATATAAGATTATTAAGGGATTAGACACGCTAGAGGCAGGAAACATGTCCCCGATGTTGGGCGAGTCCAGAACCAGAGGCCACAGTTTAAGAATAAGGGATAGACCATTTAGAACGGAGTTGAGGAAAAACTCTTTCACCTAGAGAGTTGTGGATCTGTGGAATGCTCTGCCTCAGAAGGCAGTGGAGGCCAATTCTCTGGGTGCTTACAAGAAAGAGTTAGATAGGGCTCTTAAAGATAGTGGAGTCAAGGGATATAGGGAGAAGGCAGGAACGGGGTACTGATTGTAGATGATCAGCCATGATCACAGTGAATGGTGGTGCTGGCTTGAAGGGCCAAATGGCCTACTCCTGCACCTATTGTCTATTGTCCATTGTCTACTGACATAAAATCTGAGGGGTGAGAGTTCAGTTAAGTGGAGATATCTTGCAATATAGCCCCATCACTGAAATGTTCCTTCGACCTATGGACTCACTTTCATGGATTCTTCATCTCATGTTCTCCATACTTATTGCTTATTTATTTATTTTTTCCTCTCAGCTCAAGTTGGTAAAACCTAAGGTATAGGCCTTGCCAAGTTCACTCATTTCTCAATTGTCAGGAAATTTCAGACTATTCTAGTGGTGTTTTAGTATTATAGATTTCTGACGATTTACATAGATACTACTGTGTAGCCCTAATTGTTTAATGCTATTGTGTAGTGACTTTGGGATGATACCAATTGTAGATATTACTGTAGGGACAATGTATGCTCTGTTCCATAGTCTTTCAATTTCCTTTTTTAATTCAACATATTTCTGGTATTTTTCTCTTTTTGATTTCTGTGTTTTATGTGTGGTTGGAATGTATTATTGTTATTATTTCTTCTTGTTTTTGCACAGTTTTTGTCTTTAAGTATGCCCAGTTGCTGCGGTCTTTCATAGATTCTATTAGGTTTATTGGATTTATCAAGTATGCCTGCAAGGAAATAAATCTCATGATTGTATATGGTGAAATATAAGTACTTTGAGAACAAATTTACTTTCAATTTAAAATCATGTGCTGGTTCCTTAAGCAAAGTATTTGAAATAGATGACCTTGTATATAGAAGCTCCAAAATATGAGGAGTGAAGGAACTAATGTGTGCATTTCTTTGCAGGATCTATGACTCCATCCAAGATTTCAACAACAATTGAATTATATAACATGTTCGTATAACTGGATGAAATTCGAGTGTCAATTAGAACAGGGCACAAAGTGATAGGTACAAAGGTCAAAGGAGGCTGTTCCAGTGTTTAAGACAGGAAGAGCACAAAACACAAATGTCAAAGACAGAGCAAAATAGGAGCAGAAGTAGGTCTTCAGGCCCTTCAAGCCTGCCTCATCATTTCATGTGGTCATGGGTGAACTATGCTGGCCTCAACTCTTCTGTGCCATTTCTCCATACACCCCTATTTCACAACCTATTAAGTTTTTTTATCCACCTCCACTTTAAATGCTTCTAATGGTCACATTCCAACCAATTTTCAATCCATTCTAACATACTTCTTCTGATACCACAGGCTTTTAATTTATTCAATGTGGCACACTTTCAAACATATTTTGGAATACACTACACCTACAGGTTCCGTTCTATCATCTCCCTCAGTTACATTCTCATAAAATTTGAGCTGGTATCTCGAACGTATTTACTTTTCATAAAACCATGTTGACCATATTTAATTATATTCGGCTTTCCCAAATGATTAGTTATTTTCTCTTTGATTATTGACTCTAGCATCTTGCCAATAATAGCTGTTAAACTAACTGGCCAGTAGCCTGCCTTCTGTCTTTCTTCTTTTCAAATAAACATTGGCAATTTTTCAATTTTCTGACACTGTCCCAGAGTTTAACAAGCTATGAGAAATTTCAACCAATAAATTGCCTATCTCTGTGGCCATTTGCAATTAAAACTCCATCGGGTCCTGGTGTCCTGTCTGTTTTTAATGTTGTGAGTGTCTCCAACACTTTATTCTCTGAAATAAGGAGCTTTGCAAATTCACCTATTCCACCTGAAAACTGGTGCAATATATATTCAACATATCAGCTCCTTCTTTGCTTTATGTTATTAATTCACCAACCTTATTTTCTAGAAATTGCACATTTTCCTCAGCTGCTGTCTTTTTATATATCCATAGAAATGTTTATGTTTGTTTTTATATTATGCGCAATTTTTTTTTCAAAATTCACTTTCCTCCTTCTTGGGAGCCTTTTAGTCTTGTGTTGCCAGATCTTAAAAACTTCCCAGTCTTCTGGTCTACCATTAACCCAAGTCACTCTGCATATTCGACCTTCTAGTTCAATTTCTTTACTTCATTTGTTACCATGGATTTGCTTCTTTCTCATGGAATCCCTTGTTTTGTTTGGGATAAACTCTTGCTGAGCAGAACCGACCAGCCGTTTCAGTATCTACTAGTGATTCTCTAAACTGAGGATACTTTTTGTGGACCATTGGTGTTTATCCTCATACTGCATTTGTTATTCTATTGTATTATGGTCACTAATCCATTTCTCATTACAGTATATAAGATCAAATCTAAAATAACCTACTCCCAGTTCTGCAGTAAACTGCTTGATGAAATAATCCCAGATGCATGCCATAATTTTCTTATATGATACAATTGCCAGTTGGGTTCATCCAATTAATAAATAGATTAAGATCTCCCATGTTACTTGTAGCCCCCTTCAAACTGGCCCCTGATATTTCCCTATTTATGCTCTAACCTATCAAGAGGTCACTTTTGCAGGTCCATAGACTACTCTCACCCACCTACCCCCTGCCCTGCTATTTACAATTTCAACCCAGACAGGTTCAATACAATTACCCACTGCCTTTATATCATGGTTCAAAACCATTCTGGTACCTTGTTTAACCATATCACACCACCTCCTTTTCCCATTTGGCCTGTTCTCAACATATGTGATTTACCGAAAACTGGTCCCAGCACAATTCAAAAGGGCAGTCATCCAACTGGACCAGTCTTCCTTCCCCACTAGTAAGGGTCCTATGAATTAGAACCCTTAAATCCAATATGGAGTAGGCAACACAGCCTATAGGGCTTTCTACTTTTGTTGCAGAGAAAAGTATCCATTCAACTATGCTGTATCCTATCACCACTATATTTCTCTTTCCTGTCCCACTTGAATGGCTCTCCATACCATGATGCTCTGTGGAGTTTGCACATCCTCCCTGCACTCATTATCTTCATCCACACAAGGATCGAGAACATCATACTGGTTAGACAAGGGTAAGGGCTGAGGATTTTCCAGAACTACCCTCTCGATCCCTCTACCTGCATTTTCTGTAGTCACAACATCCTGTAGTTAAACAGTTTGACTGTCTCCTATAATGTTGTTTCCAAGTCATTCTTCCCCTACCTGACATATTACCGTGTTCAGACTTGGACTTCAGCTTGAACAGCCAACATGTATACTATTGAAAGTCCTTTGAGCAGCCAATTGTCCGCAGTGGGGTTTACAAGTTCCTACATGTTGCAAATACAGCCCTTTTACCCCCCAAATTAATTAGCTGTATTTATTAGTTGAATTTGTTTATATTTGGCTTTGCCACTTAAAGGCTATAGACCTTGCTCACACTTGTGGCCTGGTTTTACAATCTTGACCAATCAAAATACAGTGAAAGTAAGAAAATAAATATTCTACTTAAATTTATATATCTTTTTCAGGTTTTAGCCGTTTTTATTCCAAAATCATTTTTGACTCTCTTGATTCTATTTTATCCTCTTATATATGGAAAAGTAAATGTCCTCATTTAAATAAAGTTCATCTTCAAAAATATAAAAAGTCTGGAGGTTTAGCCTTACCTAATTTTAGGTTTTATTATTGGGCAGTTACTGTACGATATCTTATGTTTTGTCTATATTATATTAATCGTGTAGATTGTCCAGTATGGGTTTCTTTAGAAGCTAACTCTGTTAATAAATTTTCTATTATTTCTCTTCTTGGATCCTCACTTCCTTTATCTGTAAGTAAACTAACTGATAATTTAGTAGTTGTGTGCATACATCTACTGATGCTTCTGGACACATCATCAGTGATGTTCCTGGAATCATCGGGTGTTTCAGGTTTTTCAACATCAAACACCCTTCTGCAGGTGACCCAGCCGGGGCTGATCAGACCCCAGCTTGTGTCCAGGTGGCTAGCTACACATGACTCCATGGCTCCCCTCTCCTGAGCCACAGCCACCTTGAGGCCCTGTCTGCCGCATCTGTGCTGTGGGGCGCTGGCTAAGGAACAGGCTGTGAATCCCCTACAACCAACCTCCACTGGGAGACACCTCGCTCTCCATCCAGCCTGCTGGCAGATGCTGACCAGTCCTGCGTACTTGGAGAGCTTCCTTTCAAAGGCCTCTTCCAAGCGATCTTCCCATGGGACTGTCAGCTCCAGCATCACCACCTGCTTCATAGATGGTTAAACATACTCTGAAGATCTGGATGCAATTTAGAAAACACTTTGGTTTATTGAAATTTTCCCTTTCAAGTTCCATTTATTCTGATTCATTTTAAACCCTCCATGACTGATTCAGTTTTTAAGGAATGGGACAGGTTGGATATTAAATGTTTTTGGGATCTGTTTGTTGAAGGAAACCTTTTTTCATTTGAGCAATTGTCAGATAAATATAGTTTACCCAAAACTCACTTTTTTGGATATTTACAAATCAGAGACTTCTTAAGATCTCAATTACGTTCATTTCCTATAAGCTCAGATAAGAACTTACTAGACGTAATTTTTAGTTTGACACCTTTTCATAATGGTTCAATATCTAATATTTATGGTATGTTACTGGAGACGAGGAATGTTCCTTCAGACAAAATTAAGAATCTCTGGGAACAAGATTTACAGACATCAATATCTGAGGAAACTTGGAATGAAATTTTTAAACTGGTTAATACTTCATTGCTATGTGCTTGTCATTCGCTCATACAATTTTAGGTGGTACATAGAGCTCATATGACTACGGCTAAGCTATCTCATTTTTATTCAGATATATCTCCCTACTGTGACAGATGCAATAATGGAGAAGCTTCATTAATTCTTACGTTTTTGACTTGTCCGAATCTTGAAAAATATTGGAAGTAAGTTTTTCAACGTTTTTCCTTACTTTTTAAAGTCAGTTTTAAGCCTAACCCTCTGATGGCCCTATTGTTGTATTAAGCTGAAGGCATCTGATTTACATATTTTGGCCTTTAGCTCTCATTTAGCGAGGAGGATCCCTTTGTTTAAATGGAAAGATGTTTTTCCTCCTGCTCATGCTCAATGGCTATGTGACGGTATGTCATGCTTAGATTTAGAGAAGATTCGTTGTTGAATTGCTGAATCTTGTCAAGACTTTCAAACAATTTGGGGACCTTTTCTGAATTATTTTCAAAACCTTCAATTCGTCGTTTAAACTCAGATGTTGGCTATAATTAATTTTAATTATATGAGAAGGTAGTTTACCTTCTTTTCTCCTTAATGAACAGCTTCGGTCTCGGTAGGGGTTAGATTCTTTTTTTTGTAATAAATTGGTATATTTCAATATAACTATTGATTAACTTATATGAATACGGGATAATGTGATTGTTGTTATGAACAGATATAATGTAATTGGTAGTTTTTAAAATCTTTTTTGACCTTTTATATAAAAATATTGGAAAAGAAAATACAGAGAAAGAAAAGGAAAATTATGAGCTGGTGAAAACTGTGCAAAGGACAGAAGGTTACCTGGATAAGAAAGGCTAACTTTGCCTGCAAGGGAATAGGGCAAAGTTCAAGACAGAAGAATCCTGTAGTGCTAACTATCAATTAGGAGCCACTGTTTGTACGGCACTGGCAAGGGCAGGGGAATAGTAGCAATGCAGACTGCAAGAAAAAATTGTAACGGTTTAAAGTGGTAGCAGCACTAACCTGAAAATGAGGTAAGAATGTACACCAGGACTGCTATACATCCACTGCTAATAAAAGCCAGCAACATGTCATTCTTAAATGTTCGTCTTACTTCGTAGTCAAACAGGTCGGTTCCACCATAAAGAACTTTCACTTTTCTGCAAAGGAATAAACAAAATTAGTAGCTAGATTTGTAGAAATATTTGGCTCCATATTTTCAGTATTGATCACTGCAAGTATATTTATCCAAGTATTCCCACTACAAACCTCAGCAAAAGATAAATTAGAATATATAACACTGTATCATCGATGGCTTTAGTTGCTGGATAACTATGACACTTTACAGGATATTAGATAAAAATTGAAGAAATACACACTGGAGAAACTCAGCAGATCAAGCAGCATCTATAGAGGGAAATGAACCAAAGTCATTTTGGGCTACGATCTTTCATCAGGACTGGAAAGAGTGTGAGTGTGAGTGTGAGTGTGAGTGTGTGTGTGTGTGTTAGCAATGATGTAAGAAGCTGGGAGGTAAGAGATGGAAGAGGGTGGAATCTGATCGGAAAGGACAGTGGACCATGGAATAAAGGGAAGAAGGTGGTGGACCAGAGGGAGGAAGGTGAAAGTGTTGGTGGAGGGTATGAGGGCAGGGGAGGGAAAGGAGAAGCCGTAAAGGGGCCGAGAGTGATAATGCAAAACAAAAGGGAGTGGGAGTGTCACAGTGGGGAATGGTTAGAGAAATCAATGTGATGCTGTTAGGTTGGAGGATACTAAGACTGAATATGAAGTGTTGTTCCTGTAACCTGTGCCTAATCTCAACTTGGCAATAGTGCAGGCCATGAATAGACATGTAGTATGGGAATGGGAGGTGGAATTAAAATGGCTGTTATGACAGATGACGTGCAGGTTTCAATGTAATGATCTCCCAATGGACACGGGGTCTTAGTGATATAGAGGAGGCCAGACTAGGAGCACCAGGTCCAATAAATGACACTGATGGATTAACATGTGAAGTATTGCTTCACCTGGAATGACTGTTGAGGGCCCTGAATGATGGTGAGGGGGCAAGTGTGACACTTAGCATGGTTGTAGGGATGAGTCCTTGGAGGAGGATCAGAGAGAAGGGATGAACGGAGAAGAGAGTCATGGAGAGATGGATCCCTGTGGAAATGGAGACAGGAGAAGAGGAAAGGAGATGATGTGTCTAGTGATGGGATCCCGTTGGTGACAGGGTAAGTTGCAGAGAGGTAGTTGCTGGACTCTGATCCTTTTCGTTCTAGTCCTGATGAAGGGTCTCAGCCTGAAACACTGACAATTCACCTCCTCCATCGGTGTTATCTGACCTGCTGAGTCCCTTCAGCATTTTGAGAGTGTTGCTCCAGAGTTCCAGCAGCTGCAGTCCCTTTTGTGTAACAGTTGAAGATGAACAGAAAGATTACACAGAGAGAGCAATGAAATTGAATTAAAAGGAAGAGCTCATTCTGCAATAGAATAAGCAAAACAGCCTCCTTCACTTCCATGTAATCTACCAAAATGCCTTAAAATACTCCCTTAATTTGTGCCACATGGCATTTTAAAGCAGATGAATAGTTCACACAATAAAAAAGGCCTTTCCTATAGGCTTGCTTTGATAACTGATGAGATCACAGACCACTAATTTAACAACTTCTCTAAATTCATTGTACATGAATTAATAGTGGAAAGACTTTAACTTTAAACAATTTGAATCAGAAAATTGCATATTCCAAATGTCCAGCAGAGACCTACTAACCAAATACAATTAATACATCAATGTTGGTAACTACATTTAATCTATTGCTCACACAACTGTACCTGCACTTGCAGCATAAACGATTAGCTGTATACCAACTGGGCCAAGCTAGAATCACCATGGATGCCATGTAAATGCAAGCTTTTATCTGAAGCCTTTTGGTGAACCTTTTACCGATTCCACATATCCATCCCTACGAACCTGTGAATCAGCGGCAGGAGTAAATCATTCAATGAAATCATGGCTAATCCCAGCTAGTCTAAACTTTACACTTAGCCTGTATAACTTTTCACCACCTTGCTTGGCAGGAACCTATCACTGCCTTAAAAATATTTAAAGACACTTTGAGTAAGTGAATTCCAAATACTCATGCCCATCTGCGATAATTTTTAATCCCACATGCCTTAAATGGTAGCCCCTTACCTTTAAACTTGATTTCACACCCAGCAGGGTCTTCAAGCAAACCTGTTTACCTTCCAAAGTCCAGTGGATATACAACAAAGCCATCCACTCTTTCCTCAGAAGAGAACCCGTTTATTACAAGTTCAGCCAATATTCTCTGAACTGTTCCTGGGGCATTAATATCTTTCCCTAAATATGAGACAATACTATACACAGTATTCCAGAAGTGCTGTTACTAAAATTCCCAATCATTATAACCATTTCCTTATTCCTAAAAATAAAATCCTCCTTACCATTATCCACCTATCACTTGTCAACTCTTGTCCCTCCCTGCTCTGTCAGATCTTTAAACTGGGTATCTCTCCTCTATCCTTTCAGTCTAGATAAAGGGTCTCAACCTGAAACATCGACTGTCCGTTTCCCTCCATAAATGCTGCCTGGTGTGCTGAGTTCCTCTAGCAGTTCATTTTTTGCTTCAGATCCCAGCATCTGCACTCCCACGTGTCTCCAGCAATGACATTCTGAATGCCTTTCCGATCACTTGCTATGACTGCACAATAGTTTTGGTGAATGATGGATCAGGGACACCCAGTTCCCTTTCCACCTCAGAGCTCAGCAATCTTGCACCATTTAGATAATGTGTGTCTTTGCTTCCCCAAAAAGGACACTTGGACGTTTTCCTGCATTATGTCCCATTTGCCAGATCACTTACCTCAGAATCATAGAGAGATGCAACATGGAGACAGGCCCTTCAACCCACAGATTCCACACTAAAAATTAAACAGCCTCTTAGGCTAATCCTATATTAATTCCATCTTTCATTTGCTCCCTCAGATTCTGTGTTCCATCTTGAGGTAATTAAAGTGGAATCAGAATTGGGTTTATTATCACTGACACATGCCATAACTTTGTTGTTTGCAACAGAGTACAGTGCAAGACATAAAAATTACTGCGAGTTAAAAAAAAAGTGCCAATGGGGTAGTGTCAATGTTAATTGACTGCTCAGAAATCTCTTGGCGGAGGGGAAGAAGCTGTTCTTAAAAGGTTGTGAGCAGGTTTTCTGGCTCCTGTACCTTTCCTTGATGGAGGGCATGTAGAGGGCATGTCCCGGACAGTGAGAGTCTTTAATGATAGGTGTAATCTTCTGGAGGCACCGCCTCTTGAAGATGTCCTCAAAAGAGGGAGATTGTGCCCATGATGGAACTGGCTGAGTCTATGACACTCTGCAACCTCTTATACTGAAACTTTCGTACCAGGCTGTGATGTAACCTCTCAGATTGCTCTCTACTGTATTTTTATGGAAACTTGTATGAGTCTTCTGTGACGTGCCAAATCTCCTCAAATTCCTAATGAAGTAGAGCTGCTGATGCGCCTTCATTGTGATCAGATCAATGTGTTGGGTCTAGGATAGATTCTCTGAAACGCTGAAGCCCAGAAACTTCAAGTTGCTCACCCATTCCACCACTGCTGCCAACTAAGCTGCTAACATGCTGCACACAAGAAACCGGAATGCCCAGAAAAAATCCACACGGTCATTTCTGAACTCCACACAGACAGCACCGGAGGCCAGGATTGAACCCGGGTTTCTGATGCTGTTAGGAAGCTGCTTTAATAGTTGTGCCAGCGTGTTATATTTCTTTGAAACCTCTGTACGTCCTCTTCTTAACATACCTCTCACATTAAAGTTTAATTGTCATTCAAACATACATGAATGCCCACGAATACAGCCGAATAAAACAGTGTTCCTCTGGGGTTATGGTGCAAACCACAGTACCAACAGTCATGCACGGCACAAGTCACATATAAGATAGCAATAAACATAAAATTAAACAAAAAATGTAATAAAGCCCAAGTCCCTGAGTGCATGTAAGTGTCGGCAAGAGCCATTCCACAGCGGTCTGCAGCTGATCTTCCAGCTTATTTTCCAAAGAGCCAACACCAGAGAGCAGCACCAATGCCCAGACGGACACCTCACCACACCACCTCCTGCACCAAATCCAACACCTCTCTCCCGGGCGCTGCAAATGGGCGACAACACGGCAAGAGTTTGAGTCAGCGCTATGACCGTGGCCACACAGCTCCCCTGCCGCCAGTCCTGCCAATGAACCAGCGAGATGGACTTGCAGCTTTGACATTACCAATGTCCAACAGGGTCTTGCAAGTACAGGAAAAGTGATTAAGACAACCACGCGCTGTTAGAATGCACACCACCTTCGCACATTGATTCCAAGCCTCTCTGTATCAGGCACCAATTCCAGCTCCTCCACCAATCAACAACTAGCTGATTGGGTAAACCTGTTTTTTTTTAAGTTCTTATAGTCCAGTAGTATCTTGTGTTTGTAAAAAAGACATTTTTTTAAAAAGGCAGTAACACCTTTGGTTGGTTTCATAGAGGCCAATGCATCCACGTGCACCATGATCTTACAACAAGTTAAGGTTTCTGATCGGCAAATTTAAGAACCAGGTCTTAGATGCTGTCATCCATGTCATTTGTATAAATTATAAAAAAAAATTATAAAAAAACAGAACCTTGGAGTACCTACTGTTATCATCCCAACTCATTTAGTACATCTCTCTTCCTCTTGTTACCCAGTCAGTCTTCTAACCACATCAATCTGTTCCTCTGACCCCACAAGTTTTAATTTTCTGTAATAATCTTTGATACAAAAAAAAAATCAAATGGCTTCTGGATATCTATAGAAAGGACATCAACCAACTCCTATGTTTGAGAGCAGTTAAATGCAGGTTGAAACCCCTTGCACTCCATTTCAACAATCTTCCTTTTTCCTCAGTAGATCACCATTATGCTGATCATGCTGATAGATCCATATCATTATTTAGACATAAATAACTTGCACTTATTTTCCCATTCACATTGAGAGTACCCAATGAAAAATAGCAGAAGTTAGAATCAGGTGATTGTCAGAAGAAAAGATTTCAGAATACTGTCTCCAACACAAACTTTATAACAGTCAAGTGTACATCCTGACTGAATACTCAATGAGACCACAAATGCTAACTGGATGGTTTTTCTCCTGTTGTAAGCCCATATTCTTTTATATCAAGCCACAGATCAATGTTTTGATAGTTGCTTTATGTTAAGCTGGATAGTGTTCTCAATACAGTGGATTCCGATTAACTGGGACGCATTGGGACCAGTACATTTTGGCCCAATTATGTGGCTGCCTCAATTAGCTGAAGTTCACAGAAATAGTTGAAAAGGTATAAAAAAGACAAACTACTATTTAGCTATGCAACAATTATGTATTTAAATGAAATACAGAACCAATTAGAACACTACCAATACTACTACAGTACACTAAAACTGTATTAGTTTCTAATAATTATCAACAAAGTAATTCATCCAATGTATGTCACCAAGTTCTTTTGACTCTAAATAAACGAAATCAGTGCAGATAATGAACTTTCTTCATACAATGCTTTCAAACAAATCTTGCATTTTGCATCCTCTAAATCTTCATTTTGATTGTAACATTCACGATGATTGTCAATATGTTCAAATTCTTCATAGTTCATAACTTGTGAAAGTAGTCAAATTGTTTACTTATTGCTCTCAGCCACTTCTGGCATTTCCAAGCCAGAATGCTTGAACCCACAGTGAGAAAAACTGTTTTGAACAGAATTGTCCTACTGCTTATTTCTTATCAAATATCAGTGACAAAAATCCCTGCTTTTTGAACATAAACACAATTGCACATGATTCACAACAGTTAGAAATCGTTCAGAAACAGTCTCCTGTCCCAATTGAGCAATATAATGTCCCAAATAAGTGAATGGGATCCCAGCTACGTTCTTGATTACTTATAGTTCTTTAAGAGTTATTCCATATAAGCGGCTGCCCTGATTAATCGATAGCCCAATTAACTCGAATCTTCTGTCTCTGGAACTCAAACAATTCTGTTTATTCACCATGTTTCCAGCTTATTCAACTTGTTTGCAGGTAATGAAGATCAGAGCACCATGAAGTCTATTTGGCATCCAGTCTGCTGACTCATGCCCCAAGTAATAGAGGCTTTGTTCATGAATATTTGATACTGTATTCAGAAGTAGTGTTTCCTCTTTTAATTTTTATGTACTTTATAAAAGGTGAAGGCCTCTCATTTACTGTGAGCTGGAGAATCTGGTATCCAATTATTTGAGGCAGTCAAACAGAAGGAAAAAACCTGAAACAAATTCTCCAAATAGCTGGAAATATAGCAGCTTAGGTTGCTAAGAAAGAAGGAAAAAAGGTGACTTGGATTTGTGCAAATTAATCTATTCTAGGCTGTTAACCTATCCTTCCTATTTTCCACATAGTCACAGATTTAATGTTCATTTTCAACAAGTTCTGTATTCCAAAGGAATAGAACATTTAGAGTCTTTGTGCACTGATGCTGTGCAAAATGTACAAAGTTCTCATCTGATGTTTTAACAAAGAAAGCTACACCATTTAAAGTAATAAGGATTATCTCAGTTGAGGAATCAGCCTGAAGATTTTTGTGACTACAGCATTGAACTTTTGCCTCAAGAGTATCAAGGCCAGGACCAAGTGTTGGGTTCCTTCAATAAGCTGAAATTTCCAAGAAATGTTGAAAACCAAATGTAGGACAAAAGGTAACAATATAGGCAGGTAAGGCCTTGATGTGACTTTTACACCATCTGACCCGACCATCATATGCCGACAATTTTAACTTTTGGTATCTGTACAATATTTAAGAAGATAGCTGGAACCATATCATAGTTTCTGCTAAGCTCTGCGAGGGTTGAAGAGAGCTGTTCATGATTCTCACAACGCCATGTCAGGATGCCACAGAAGAGTTTCCTTCAACTGGCACTGACATCCAGGTTTGGAAAAGTAATGTGCAAGTTTTCTCCCAGCTTTCTTATGTGGGATGAAAAGTTACTGGTTAGGAACATCTCCTTGGGCCTGCTCCAGGGTAATGGTGTAAAACAACACAGGAACATGTAAATGTAGGAGGAAAGTGGTAGATTGATCTCAGAGTAAGTTAAAAGGTCGGCATAATGTTGTGGACCATAGGACCTCTACTATGCTGTAGTGTTCTAAGTCCTTAAAGGGGTTCTTTGTTTGAACTGGTCCATATCTACCAAGGTGTCTTCCTGAGCTGGTCCCATTTGTTACCTTTAATAAGATTTTGCTTCTACATCCCTTTAATGTCAACTGCCAATTGATTTCCAGTTTTTAATGTGCTAAAAAGGATATCTTTTGGCATTCATTCATCAGGTATTTGTATGACGTGACCTGACTATTGTAGTTGTGCTTCATAATTTGACAATCTGAAAACAAAAAGCCTTTGGCATTTTTATAAGCAACAGATGGAAATCTTGGCAATGCAATAAGCAGCTTGATTGACCCAGCATTTTCTGTACAGCCATGATTTCTATATCTGATTCTGCTTTTCATCATCTGTACAAAATACTGCTCCCAGGAAGGGGAAACCAAGGGATATACAGATTTTATTTTAACACTAGATGTTGGGCTCTCTATACCCATGACTGTGTGTGGCTTGGCACAGCTCAAATGGCATGTATAAATTCACGGATGACATAATTATTGTTGGCAGAATTTCAGGTGATTATGAGAAGGCATACAGGAGTGAGATATATCAGCTAGTTGGCATGCTGAGGCAAGATCTTTGCACCCTGATTGGACATGGAACCTATGAACACTACATCATAACTTTTTTTGTACTTACTTAATTTAACCATATTTACACACCCACACACAAGCACATATACTTACTGTAATTCAGTTTTTATTATTATTATGCATTGCATTGTATTGCTTACGCAAAGACAACAAGTAAACAAATTTCACGATATAGGCCGATGATATTAAACCTGACTCTGATATTGTGAATGCCTAGCTGTGTCACTCAAGAGCATCCTGATGAACGCATCTTTGCTGTCCAGAATTTCCAGGATTGAGTGAAGAGTCAATGAAATGGCATTTACTGTGGGCCTGTTGTGCCATAGGCAAATTGCAGCATACTGGAACATGAAAGAAAGCAACATTAGCTAGCAAGTGGACAAGATAATACAGGCAAAGGAATCCTGGATGGGACACACCACTTCAGTTGTGGATAAGTCAGTGTTTTAACAAGCTGCCCAGTATGCTCCTTGCTCTCGTACTCCCTATCACTGTTTAGAAAGCTTGGGATTCCGTGTGCTCTTTAACCACTTTCAAACCACCTGCCATTTTCAACAAACTATCAAATACACCCCTAAACCTCTCTGTTCTTGTACCCTTTTCAGAACTGTTTAACTTATAGTGCCCCTTCTTGTACTTCCTTCCAAATTACAAAATGCATTTCTCAGTAGTAACATTCAACTGCCACATATTACTGTTATACCAAATGGTTCATATTGCCTTGAAATCTATTCACTATTCACATCTCTAGGTTTTAGTGTCACTGGAGCACTTGGAAATTGTGCCCTGCGCATTCAAGTCAGATTAGTATAAATATAAACTGAGGCTCCAGAGCAGGGGTTCCCAACCTTTCTCATGCCATGGACCAATGCCATTAAGCAAGGGGTCCGGAGACCCCAGTTTGGGAACCCCTGCTGTATAGAATTCCATGGTACACTTGTTTCCTGTCCTATGAAGAAATCTTTCACTACCACACCATGTCCTGTCAATAAAAGGATACTTAGACTATATGCTGTAATGCAATATTTTAAGTTTCCTTTAATTCAATGTTTGAGGTGATTAATTTTGGTAAATTAGGAGGCATAATAAAGTGCACCTTCAGAAAGCTGCAATAAGAAAGCAGATGCAGAGCAATACACAAAATGCTGGTGGAACACAGCAGGCCAGGCAGCATCTATAGGGAGAAACGTCGACAGCAAGTCCTGATGAAGGGTCTCGGCCCGAAACGTCAACAACGCTTCTCCCTATAGATGCTGCCTGGCCTGTTGTGTTCCACCAGCACTTTGTGTGTGTTGTTTGAATTTCCAGCATCTGCAGATTTCCTCGTGTTTGCAGAGAAATAAATACATTTCATATTTTAAGAAAAGCAAAAATTTACCTGAATGATGGAAGATGGAAAAGACTATAAATATGCAAATAAGATGCTAGCTATAAAAGCATGAAAGTGATGCTGAATTTGTACAAGATGTTAATTAGGTCACAGTTAGAGTTCTGAGCACCAAGAGAGAAAAAAGATTAATGAGATTAGCAGGAAAAGCTGTGGTCACAATGAAAAGATTTGTTTGAAAATGTGCCTTTTTTTTCAATGGGAACAAGCAACTTAATATAAATTGCCAAATTTATGAAAGGAAGGCAAATATTCCACAACCATTTTACATTTACCAATTGGATTATCATAGCAGTTAATGTTCAAGCTAAAGCTATATCTTGCATATAGTGAGCTATTATGGAAGGCTCTGCTATAAATAACAACTGAGCTGTAAATAGAATTTGAAAAGGAAATGGATTAGGATTGGGGAAAACTGGATATGTGGAAAAATAGGGAAATGGTTTTAAATTACACAATTACATTTTAGGAGTTATTTCCCACACAGGGTCTGAATAGACTTCTGTATTTTTTATTGTTCTGTCGCTATAGGCAGCCATTTTGCATACAGAAATATCCGATAAAAAGTTGGAAAATGTATCTGTTTAGGAAGTGATGGTTGAGGGAAAAAATGTTGGCTAGAGTCCCAGCTTATCTTTAAATAAGGTGAATAAAGAGTCCCACTTGCTACGTCAAAGAGCGCTGATATCTTTTAGCACTCTTGATCCTCCAGCTCAACTACTGACAGGTACGTTCTTCACTATTCTCTAACAAAAAAAGGATCTGCTTGTCTTAAACGTTATATTTGAACCTGCATCCAGCACTTCCACTGACAGCTCGTTTCACACCCGCACCACGTGTGGAGTGAAGAAGCTCCCTCTCAGATTTCCCTTAAATGTTTCACCTTTCACCCTAAACTTATGACCCTTTAGTTCTAGTCTCACACGACTGAGGGGGTGAAAAATCTGCAAGCATTCACCCTATCCAGTTCTCTCATAATTTTTGCATACTAGGAAGATAAGTTGGCGAGGGCTGTGTGAGGCTCGGGGCTGACTCTGTTTGTGCCACTGCTGTGGACTGGCAGCACCTGCTCCATTTGTTGGTAGAGCACCTAGACCCTACAGTCTCCCTCATCAACTCCTCTTGCATATATGCTGCTGACACTGCCTCTTCATAGCTCTCCTCATCCCAGAGATGGTAACGTTAAATTGGCAGTGATTCACTACAGGACTCACACCAGGGGCCCTGATATAATCACTGCCAGCAACACACATACATAATGATGCTTCTCTGCACTCTCTAATTCCATTGATGCTCTCATCCCTGGCAACATGTCCTGAATACTAAGTGAGGCACCTTTGCAACATGGAGTGACAAACAAACAAACGGCATTGGTGTGAATTGTTGCAGGATTTTGACTCAATACATCAACAATTCCTCACAGCTCCAACTGAACCCACTGAATTCCTCTGGAAGATTGTCTGTTGCCCCACATTCTGGAATCTGCAGTCTCTGTGTCATCATTGCAATGTATCTTCCACTGCCTGAAAAAGGTTACAGCTTACACATGATTGGTTGATCAGATTTTTACATTATGAGCAGGCCTACAGGTAGATGCAAGAAAGTGAACTGAGTATACTATGCATTCAGCAATACTGCTTAAACCTGGTGTATTTTTTGTCCTGCCACATAAATGAATTACAAACTGGACCCCCTCCAATTCGCCTACCAACACAACCGATTGACTGATGACGCAATAGCCACAGCTCTACATACCGTCCTTACACATCTGGAGAAGAAGGATGCTTATGTGAGAATGCTGTTCTTGGACTACAGTTCAGCATTCAACACCGTAGTTCCATCCAGGCTCGAGAAGAAGCTCGGAGACCTCGGCCTTGTCCCTGCCTTGATCCTGGACTTCCTGTCAGATTGCCAGCAGGTTGTAAGAGTGGGCTCCCTCACATCCAACCCTCTGACTCTCAATACAGGAGCCGCTCAGGGCTGCCTTCTGAGTCCCCTCCTTTACTCCCTGTACACTCATGACTGTATCACCACCCCCAGCTCCAATCTGCTAATTAAATTTGCCGCAACACAACATTGATTGGCCTTATCTCAAACACTAACGAGGTGGCCGACAGGGAAGAAGTCATCTCTCTGACACAGTGGTGTCAAGAAAACAACCTCTCCCTCGATGTTGTAAAAACAAAGGAGCTGGTTGTGGACTACAGGAGGAATGGAGATGAGTGAACCCCTGTTGACATCAATGGATCTGGGGTTGAAAGGATAAATAGCTCTAAGTTCCCTGGCATCCACATCACTGAGGACCTCACGTGGTCTGTACACACCAGCTGTGTGGTGAAAAGGCACAACAGCACCTCTTTCACCTCAATGAAGTTTGGTATGGGCCCCCAAATCCTAAGAACTTTCTACAGGGGCATCCTGAGAGCATCCTGACTGGCTGCATCACTGCCTGGTATGGGAACTGTACCTCCTTCAATTGCAGGACTCTGCAGAGAGTTGTGCAGACAGCCCAGTGTATCTGTAGTTGTGAACTTCCCATGATTCAGGACTTACAAGGACAAGTGTGTAAAAAGGGCCCGTAGGATCTTTGAGGACCCAAGCCATCCCATCCACAATCTATTCCAGCTGCTACCATTTGGGAGGCAGTACTGTAGCATAAAAGCCAGGACCAACAGGCTCTGGGAGAGCTTCTTCCACCAGGTCATCAGACTGCTTAACTCACGCTGATTTGATTGTACTCTATATTACATTGACTGTTCTATATATTATAAATTATTATAAGTTACTATGATTGTACATTGTACATTTAGACGGAGACGTAACATAAAGATTTTTACTCCTCATGCAGGTGAAGGATGTAACAGACAGACAGACATACTTTATCGATCCCAAGGGAAATTGGATTTCATTACAGCCGCACCACCAAGAATAGTGTAGAAATATAGCAATATAAAAACCACAAATAATTAAATAATAATAAGTTAATCATGCCAAGTGGAAAAGTAAGTCCAGGACCAGCCTATTGGCTCAGGGTATCTGACACTCCGAGGGAGGAGTTGTAAAGTTTGATGGCCACAGGTAGGAATGACCTCCTATGATGCTCAGTGTTACATCTCGGTGGAATGAGTCTCTGGCTGAATGTACTCTTGTGCCTAACCAGTACATTATGGAGTGGATGGGAGTCATTGTCCAAGATGACATGCAATTTGGACAGCATCCTCTTTTCAGACATCACCATCAGAGAGTCCATTTCCACCCCCACGACATCACTGGCCTTATGAATGAGTTTGTTGATTCCCTCAGCCTGCTGCCCCAGCACACAACAGCAAACATGATAGCACTGGCCACCACAGACTCATAGAACATCCTCAGCATCGTCCGGCAGATGTTAAAAGACCTCAGTCTCCTCAGGAAATAGAGATTGCCTTGACCCTTCTTGTAGACAGCCTCGTGTTCTTTGACCAGTCCAGTTTATTGTCCATTCGTATCCCCAAGTATTTGCAATTCTCCACTATGTCCACACTGACCCCTTGGATGGAAACAGGGGTCACTGGTGCCTTAGCCCTCCTCAGGTCCACTTCCAGCTCCTTAGTCTTTTTCACATTAAGCTGCAGATGATTCTGCTCGCACCATGTGACAAAGTTTCCCACCGTGAGGAGTAAATCGAGGGGACCGCTTTGTCAAGCATCTCTGCTCCATCCGCCACAACAGACAGGATCTCCCGGTTGCCACCCACTTCAACTCTGCTTCACATTCCCATTTAGATATGTGCATAGATGGCCTCCTCTACTGCCATGATGAGGCCGAACTCAGGTTGGAGGAGCAACACCTCAGATACCGTCTGGGTAGTCTCTAGCCCCTTGGTATGAACATCAAATTCTCCAACTTCCGGTAATTCCCTCCCTCTTCCTTCCCCCATCCCACTTTCTCTTTGTCTCCTCTTCCAGCTGCCTATCACCTCTCTCATGATTCTGCCTTCTTCTACTACCCATAGTGCTTTCCCCTTACATTCCTTCTTCACCTCTCCTGCCTGTCCCCTCCCTGCTTCCCCTCCCCCACCCCTTGATCTTTCCCTTTACTGGTTTTTCACCTGGCACCTTCCAGCCTTCTCCTTCCTACCCTCCTCCCACTTTCTTTATAGGGCCCCTGCACCCTCCCTCTTCAGTGCTGACGAAGGGTCTCAGCCCGAAACATTGACTGCTCGTTTCCACAGATGCTGCCTGACCTGCTGAGTTCCTCCAGCGTGTTGTACGTGTTGATAGGGTAAAGGCTTGCAGTCATTTTCTCCTCAGGTTGGGTGAGACTAGAACTCGAGATCATAGGTTCAGGGAGAAAGGTGAAATATTTAAGGGGAATCTGACTGGGAACTTTTCACTCGGATGATGGTGGGAATGTGGAACAAACTGCCAGCTGAAGTGGTAGATATGACTTCATTTGCAAAATTTAAAATAAGTTTGGATAGGTACATGGATGAGTGAAAAACAGGGAGCTATGGTGCACCTGCAGGTAGATGGGACAAGATAGAAGAACAGGCTGGTATGGACTAGATGGGCCAAAGAACCTGTTTCAGCTCTGTACTGCTTTATGACCATGATTCAATAAGCATCCTAAAGCCACAAGACACAAGCTCTGTACATCCATTATTCAATTTAGCAATGAGAAACCCAAATAAATTAAATGTTAATCGTTTCTTCACTAAGCACCCTCAATGACATAAATAAAGATGGCATCTGACAGATATCCAGCACAGTGCAAAATAAAATCTGGAAGTTGAATGACCATCTTGCAGATATAAAATTGGTGGTTGTAAATTGAATTTTGCTCCCAGTATCTTTTTAAGTGTAGCTGTCTAAAACTAACAATATATAACTATACCCATAACCAAAACTGGATTCCAATGATAAGAAAATCATATTTCAGTTGATTTCTCTTAATGGCAGCCTGATAAATCCAAACACAACTGACAAAATTCAAAATGAGGAAAAGCAAAAATATGCATTATAGTCACTGGTTATGTTCAATAAGGGAAGTGTGTTCATTTCCTGTGTTTTTTTGAGCTGTCTTAGCCACCTACAACAGCAATCCTCTGTCACAACAGCACAAGGACTGTGCATGCAACAAAGATGGTATGCAAGCAGGCAGAATTAGATTTGTAGAACATAAAAGCTAATTTCCAGGAATGTTCTCCTGTTGACAGAGCAAAGGTATCAACAGGGAATTAAAATAAATTAGTTGCACAGTGTTCAAAATTTTATATAAGCTGCCTTGAACTTCATGAAAGATGATCAGGAAGGCAACCTTCAAGAATGGAGAGGCCAAGTGCTCTTAGCAACAAGTAAAAGTGAAATTCTTTCCAGTTATGTGCATTCATTCATTACATTTCCATATTGGTCTTCAGGGAAAGAGTGTGGAAATGTGTTTCCTTCCGTCGCAGCTAAATATTTGCTATTTTAAGAGTGGAATAGTGGCACAGCATCAGTAATCCAGTTTGACCCAAAGTGTTATCTTTGTGGAGTTTGCACATTCTCTCTGTGACCAAGCTGTTTCTCCACATTCTCACATTCTTCCATATCTTAAAGACTTATTGTCTGGTGGGTTAATTGGTCACTCTAAATTGCCCCAAGTAAAATTGTGTGTGTGGGGGGGGGAAATTGATGGGATAACGGGGGTGATTAAAACAAGGTTTGTATGGGATTAAAGTAAATAGATGCTTGATCAGTACAGACTTGATGGGCTGAAGGCCATGTTTCAGGACTGTATGACTCTAAATTTTGGTTATGATTTCACTACCAATAACTAAAAGAAAAAACCTTTCCTCTTCTGCCACAGTTCAGCTATAATGTCAAATAAAACTCAGCCTCATTCTAAGTAGGAAGGCAAAAGTAAACTACTGCAGATGCTGAAAAGATGCAACGGAGAGTCAGAAGTGCTGTAAATGATCAGATCAGAAAGCACTGTGTCCCAAGAATAGGCTGGTGCAGTAAGACAGGGAATTGTACTGTGTGAGATGAAGGAACTGAGCATTTGCTATATCTTCATTTTAGTCTCTCATTGCGAACAGTGGAATTTGAAAGGCAAAAACTTCCACTGTTTTCAGTCTTTTGTAGTCTGTTACTATTTTTCTCCTTGACATCTCCAATCTTGCTGTGAAGCAGTCAGAAACAAGAGTGCTCTGAGGGAAGGAGGAGGAGAATGTATTTAAGCATCATCTTTCACATCTTTGTAATATCTCAAAGTCCTTCACAACAGATTAATTACGTTTAGAAAACTGTCTTCAATGTACAATGTAAAATATGGCAACAATTTGGCAGAAGGAACAGATCAGTTAATTTGCTTTCAGGTGGCGTTAAAATAAGAGATCAGTACACTGCAGAGGGTGATGAGCTGTCAGAGGAAGGCAGGTATAATAGTATAATTTAAGAAGCACTTGAACGGGTACATGGAGAGGCGGGGCTCAGAGTAACATGGAACAATTGCAGGAATTTGTGACTAGTTCAGTGGCTGTCTTCGACCTGGGTGGGCCAAAGGCCCTGTGTCTGTGCTTTGATCTTCTATGAATCAATTAGTACGTACTTCTTTAGATGGGATTGTTCACCGCTGCGCAGTATGGTGGCACAGCCTCACAGGTTCAAGCGCCCTGGTTCAATGCTGATTTCTGAAGCTGGCTGCGTGGAGTCTGTGTGTTCTCCCCATGAGGGTGGGATTCTTCTGGTCTCCGGCTTTCCGCACAGAGAGGATGGCTGCCGTAAAGTACCCCTCCGTGTTGCTTCCTCAGAGTTTTCTTTTTGTTTATGATAAACAGCTTGACGCTGAACACAAATATAATTTCACTCTACTTATATCATGTAGGAATTTGGAAAAAGAAGAAATAAACTTTTACTAAATATAATGTGTTTAATTGCATAATGGAGAGGACGCTTTGCAATCATTCAACTAAGTTAAAAATATCTTTTTTAAATTTTTTTTTACCCCCCGCCCCAAGTTAAAAATATCTTGTTGATAATTTTCATTGGTACTAAGTGTCTGAGACTTTTTGCTTAAGTGTCTAACATAATCAGACAGTATTGATGGATTCCAGTTGACCTGATACTGTTTCTCCGTGACTGAAGTGTCCCGGGGAACCCTTTCACCATGCTCGTCACTGACAGTGGCAAGGTTGGCCAACCTGTTTGATTTAGGGACCAACAAAAATGCCTTCCTGATCTTGGCGTCAGTTAATCTGACTTGAATTAGGAATTCAAATAACAGATATGGGCAATTTCAAAACATGGTGCGTGATAGGGAAATTTTGTGGTGATTTTCATGATCAGCAGCCCAAAATCTATACGATACACCCAAAAATATTCAAGAAGCAACATCTTTGTTGTGCAGTGTAGTTAAATGGGAAGTGAAGAGACTGTGAGAAAATAAGTTGCAGAACTACAAAGAAATGGGGCTGATGGAATAGTGCTGCTGGGAGCTAGCATGCATCTGAAGGGTCAAATGGCCTCCTTCAGTGTTACATTAAGTAATTTGCATCTACTGCACAAAGTGCCGTGGCTTCAGTTTAGTTTAACTTTCCGATGCTTACTTATAATTTATATATACAGGGCCTATAAAAAAACTTCCCCCCCCCCCGGAAGTTTCAGGTTCTACAACATTGAATCACAGTGGATTTAATTTAGTTTTTTGACAGTGATCAGCAGAAGAAGACTCACATCAAAGTGAAAACAGATCTCTACAAAGTGATTTAAGTTAATTACAAATATAAAACAAAGACTAATTGACTAATTAAAAGTACAAGGGATGATTGATAAGTTCGTGGCTTAAGGTAGAAGGAGTCAATTTTAGAAAACCAAACCTAGCACATTTATTTTTCAACTTAGTCCCCTCCTACATGTACACACTTAGTCCAGCAGTCATGGAGCATACGAGAGCATACGAGGTGCTTCGGGCCGAGACCTTTCGACAGGACTCGGCCCAAAACGTCGACAGTGCTTCTCCCTATAGATGCTGCCTGGCCTGCTGTGTTCCACCAGCACTTTGTATGTGTTGTTTAGTAGATGCACCTTTGGCAGCAATTACAGCCTTGAGTCTCTGTGGACAGGTCTCTATCAGCTTTGCACATCTGGACACTGCGTATTTTCCCCATTGCAACCCTTAAGAGTCAGCGCAGGTACTGCGAATCAACATCCTGCATTCTATGGACAATTCATCTGTTTGCAAAGTTGTCCTTTTGACTTCAAAAACAAGAGAAAATCTGCAGATGCTTTTAACTTCATACTGATTATTGCTTGTCATTTATATTAAGAATTGAAGATTGACAAGAATACAGAATATTGGTTGGAAGTTTAACATACTCAACTCAAAAGCAACACTTTGATCACTAGAAGTGTCAGCTGCTGTGTTTAGAAAGCTGAGTGGGGCAAAAAATATGAAGAACCCCTCCACTCCCCTGTCCAGGCAGTGAATATATATCACAATAGAATCCACCTAACAGAGGAGCCCAAGTATTCAGGCCAATTCAGTGATGTTGGTAGATGGGTTTTACATCCATCAAATAAGCAATTTTACCTGACATTTAAAGTAGAGATAATTTAATGCATACACTCCGCGGCCACTTTATTAGGTACCACCAATATCTAATAAAATAAGTGAATGTTTATAGTCTTCTGCTGCTTTAGCCCATCCACCGCTGAGATTCTCTTCCGCACCTGACTGTTGTAACACATGGTTAATTGAGTTACTGCCACCATCCTGTCACCTTGAACCAGCTTGGCCATTCTTCTCTGACCTCTCTCATTAACAATGCACTTTCGCCCACAGAACTGCTGCTGACTAGAAGTTTTTTTTTTGTTTTTCGTACCATTCTCTGTAAATTCTTGAGACTGTTGTGTGTAAAAATCCCAGGAGAACAGCAGCTTCTGAGATACACAAACCACCCCATTTGGCAGCAGCAACCATTTCACAGTCAAAGTCACCTAGATCACATGTTCATCCCAGTCTGATGTTCAGTCTAAAGAATGACTGAACTTTTTGAACTTCATTGAGTTTCTGCCACATCATTGGCTGATGAGATACTTGCATTAATGTGCAGGTGTATCGGTATACCAAATAAAGCGGCCACTGAGTGTTTAGATGTGATGCTACTCTTCCTGCAAGATTCTGGGTGTACTTCAGGTATGCAAGTCTTATGGCATTATTGTTCACATTGACTTGGCTTGTACAACAAGGTTACAAGACTCTGCTGTAGCCAGATAGACAGACAAGATACTGTAGATACTAGAATCTGGTGCACCAAAGAAATTTCCGGAGGGACTCAGCAGGTCAGACAGCATCTGTCAAACACCATCAGCTTACACAAACAAAGTGGCTTGCACTCAAACCAATCCCTCAAACACTTACTGTTTTACTCCTGTTTTAATACTTAAAGATCAAGTGAACTTCTCAACGGTATAATGTCCAATAATATTCTCAATATTCCCAGTTGATTTGAATGCTGAAACTAAGAATTCCATATTCTTAGACATGCCTATAGACATACACTGTCTTTACAGACAGGAGCCACAGCAGATCAGAATTTCTAATAGTTCCCTTTGCAAGACTGGGCTTATTGGTTGAATGGGATTTCTTTTGCACAGTAGATCACTGGGTAGAAAACTGCAATCTGTTACTGGATACTTAACCTGTACTTACCAACCTAACATTAAAATAACATGGAATACATTTTAACATCCTTACGGACAGCTCCAGGTACTGCTCTTTCAAGGTCAAGAACCTAGCAATATGGCACTTAAGGGTTATAAGTTTCCTCTAGTTATAATGCATTAACTTTTAAATTGCTTCAGAGAGATATTTTGATCAGTCAACATTTTAGCAAATTGCAGCACCAGTAACTTTGATTTAGTGCAATATTAATATTTATAGTGCATTTGAAATGTGTTCTCAGTTTTAACAATGTGCCAAATCATCTGACATTCCCACGACTTCTCTATGTCACAAGATAATTCATTACTGGATATTATTTTACTATTACAAGGAACGTTTATTCTCGGCCAAGATCTCCCAAGAAACCTTTCAATATTCCTTCATTGTGCAGACCTGATCCCCCTGGCTTAGAGTTCCATTTAAAAAGCAAATGATGGATGCTAATCTCTCTGCCACTCTACTGTCAGTATTCATGTGAATGCAGTAGAGAAAATGACTACGCACTGAGGGGAAGGAGCGAAACAAAGAGATCAGCACTGTGGAATCACTGCAGAGCATGGCATATGTAACTGAATATAAAGTGGATAAAAGACACTGTGAAGGGTAATCAGATCGCAGGATATGTGTGGAGTGGGCTTCGTTTTCCATCATTAAAATACATTTCCTTCAAATAGATTTTTCCCAATCTATATCATTTTGTAATTCAGCTTGCTTTTCATTCATGCCATGTATCATTAGGGCAGTCATACAGAAATAAGAGCCCCTACAATTGAAGATATATATGTATCAGTGAAAAAATGAACACAAATTCAAAATGCTGGGATATCCAGCAGGTTGGGAACAGATGTTTATCAATCAACAAACCATCTCTACATCTTAACCAATTATTTCTACACAAAATTGATTTTGATGAGGAAGGCCACTTAACTCATCATTGCTCAAGCACATGTAAAGCTTTTATTATGCAGTATCACAAAAGCCAAACACTTTCTGAAAGCGCTTTCAGGAATCTGATCTGTGTCCAGACTAATCAGAATTTAATATGGTTGAAAAACAGAATACTGAAGATGTTAGAAATCAAACAAAAAAAAAAGAAAATGCTGAGGTTCTCAGTAGCTAAGGAAGCATCTGTGGAGAGAGAAACAATGTTTCAAGTTGGCCTTAAACATTATCTCCGTTTCTCCCTCCAGTGGTGCTTCCTGACCTGTTGAGTATACCGAGCATTTTTCTGTTTTTATTTCAGAATTTCATGTCACTCATTGATTCAGAAGAGGAATGAATTTGGCCCATCTGCACCACGAAGCCCCTTATTCTATTGCTGCAGTTAGGTCAGAGGGTTACTTTTTGTATACGGCTTAAAACCTTCAGAATTGGAATCAAAATCAGTTTTATTATCATTGACATATGTCGTGAAATCTGGAGTTTTACGACAACACTACAGTGCAGGACATAAAAAAAAATTATGAGTTGCAGTAAAAGTTAAGCACTGTAAAAGAGGAATAGTGAAGCAGTGTTCATGGGTTCGAGGACCGTTCAAAAATCTGGTGACAGAGAGGAAGAAGCTGTGGATCTTCAAGTTCCTGCACCTCCTTGTAGTAATAAGAAGGCATCTTGCACATTTTTCTCAAGGTGAAAAACCTGAACCTTTGTTCACATTGCTAAGGTCTGTGCAGCATGAGATCTTCGTGATTTGTTTTCTGGCCTGAAAATCCCTACAGTCGCACTTAAAAGATGAACGTATTTATGCTATGTACTTCCCTGGTAATTTATTTTATAATTTTATCATTATTTGGCATGAGAAAATAGTCATCTTCCCTCCTTGATCATAACGTTGCTCTGCTGCCAGAACTTGTTGAACAATTTAACAATAGGCAATCTTTCCGGGATTAGCATGTCATAACCACTGTGATTGTGATTTACTCACTCTGCATAGTTCTGGGAGCATGCTTATTTCTTCCCCCTTGAGAATAGCACAGTTACCACTATGCTGCGTGCCAAACAGCTGCAGGGATACCCAGATCTGGGGAATCGTGGCATGCTGGTTAAATCATCGGACTGGC
This sequence comes from Hypanus sabinus, assembly GCF_030144855.1. NCBI lineage: Eukaryota > Metazoa > Chordata > Chondrichthyes > Myliobatiformes > Dasyatidae > Hypanus > Hypanus sabinus. The sequence continues at coordinate 9,044,529 of NC_082732.1, forward strand.
ATCTAATAGCTTGGAATATTGAAATGGAGAATGAGCTCAAGTCCTTCTGAGGCACGTGAATTTAAATTTAAGTCATTTCAATAAATCTGGAATAATTTCAATAATGGCAATCATAAGGCTATCCAATCACCATTAAGAGAAACAGATCTGTGTGGTTCATTAGATTGTCCTTCCTTACCCAGTCCGGGCTAAACTGGCAGCACACTGGTAGAGTGGGTGGTGCTGCTTCCTCACAGCTTCTGGTGACTTTGGTTTGAGTTTAACCTCCTATGATACCTGTGTAGGGTCTTCACATTCTCTCTCTGAAAGCATGGGTCGCACCTGGTTGCTTTGGTTTTATCCCATGTCCCAGAGAAGTGCTGACTGATCAGTTAATTGATTGCAATAAATTATCCCTGGTAATGGTAAGAGGTAGCAGGGACAGGGTGGGCTTGATATTCATGTGAGGGAAGATACATTAGAACAGGAGGTTCCAACCTTTAAAGCAAGGCATCCATGGACCCCAGGTTGGGAACCCCTGAGTAGAGGAATCAGATTGTTGGGTTGTTGAGCTAGCATTGGCTCCATGAGCCAAGTGACTTGTATAAAGAATTAAAAAGATATGTAATTCCACTGTTTTGATGCTGTTATTGAGGCACCAATGTGCAGGATTGAAAGAGGCTGCAGAGGATATTAGATTCAGCCAGCTTCATCATGGAAATGAGCCTCTCACCTTTGCCATCTGGATATGCCCTCTTTTCATCACTACCAGGATGAGGAGGTAAAGGAGCCTGAACAAGACCAACTGGCAACATCTTAACAACAAGCTTTTTCCCCTTTGCCATCAAGTTTCTGGATGGGCTATCTATCTATCTTTCTATCTAACCAACCAGTATTGGTCTATCTGATACTAATCTATTTATTATAACTCAACACAATTTTTATGCCTGACACAAAACAACAAATTTCATGACTTTCGTCAGTGACAATAAACCTGATTCTGATTCTCATATTGGTTGACAAGAGACGGCTGTAATCTGGAGAAATGGGCAATCTGCTGAAGAACATCTGTAAGAGGAAAGGAATTATCGATGTCCCAGAATGATACTCTGCAGAATGCGGGTCAAGTCAGTGGGAAAAATATTGCATGACAATAAAACAAATCCATCAGAAAAAAAAAGGTATGCACAGTATGAAAGAAGAGGACCAGGTGTATTTGGGAAGAAAAAACTTCCTACTTCTAAATGATGATTGCAACTAAATTAAAAATGCAACAAAACGAGGTTTGTTAACTTTGTGTAAAACAGCTTCCCTTTCACTGTGGAACTGGTCATCTCAGCTGTGATTCGTCTATGTTTGCCTTGGGACAGTGTGTAGGACTGTGGCACTGTTAATGCAAGTAACCTCAGTTCCTAAAGCGAGGGAATGGGAAATGTCAAGCTCTGCCTGCAGCCACCATCTGAAATGTCAAGCAGGGTGGAAGGGCAGATGTGTGAACAATGAGTGATGGGGGCAGACCCAACTACTCAGCCGAGAGCCCACTGAACGAACATCACTTGAGGAGTAATTACTCTGGGGATCGAATGGAAGATTGCCGTGAATGTATTAATCATAACTTTCAGCACAGGGAGAATGCTGGAATAAGACTTAAAAAGAAGCGTGCTAGTCGTAAAGCATGCAAGCTGACCCTTCAGCACATACAGTATGTGTGCGTTGACCAGCAACACTTAGTCATATACTAAATTAGTTCTTCATTTTGCATCTTTTTCAGCTCTCCACACTCCCACTTTTCCTGTTGCCCACCTGCACTGGAGGAATTATACAGCAGTTTCTGAATCCACTAACTAGCACATCTCTGGTAATGAGGGAGGAAACCCACGCAGTCACAAAGGGAAATAGTAAACTGCACACAGACAGTACCCCCAGGCATGACCGAACTCCAGTTCCTGGAGCTGCTAGCTAGCAGCACTACAGGCTGCACAATGTGCAGACATCTTAAAAGATGTTTTCTGGGATGTTATGCCAAAGTTGTATAAGATGTTTGACAGACTAAATTTGGAATCTTGTGTTCAATTCAGGTCACCTGAGTAAACAGTCATTAACAAGAGAAAATCTACAGATGCTGGAAGCAACACACACACACACACACACACACACACACACACACACACACACACACACACACACAACACCACCACCACCACCACCACCACCACCCCGAGAAACTCAGAAGGCTAGGCAGCATCTATGGAAAAGAGTACAGTCAACGTTTGAAATGGAAGAGATGCGGTTGAGGGTAGCATTGGTGGTGGAGGAAGGGAAGCCCCTTTCTTGGAAGATGGAGAACATCTCCTTTGTTCTAGAATGAAAAGCCTTATCCTGAGAGCAAATGTGCTGGAGACAGAGGAATTGCGAGAAGTGGATGGCATTTTTGCAAGTAACATACTGGGAACAGGTATAATCCAGGTAGCTGTGAGAGTCTGTGGGCTTATAACAGACATCAGTAGAAAAGCTATCTGTGAGATAGACACGGAGAGATCGAGAAAAGGGAGGGAGGTGTCGGAAATGGACCAAGTAAATTTAAGGGCAGGGTGGAAGTTGGAAGCAAAGTTGATAAAGTCAATAAGCTCCGCATGGGTGCAGGAAGTAGCACAAATGCAGTCGTCGACGTAGCATAGAAAAAGTTGGGGAGTGATACTATTTTAGGCTTAAAACATAGACTGTTCCACGTAGCCAACAAAAAGGCAGGCATGGCTGGGACCCAAGCAAGTGCCCAGGGCTACACTTTTTGTTTGGAGGAAGTGGGAGAAGCCAAAGGAGAAATTATTGACAGTGAGGACATCCCACCAGATGGGGGACAGCAGTGGTGGAGTGGAACTGGTTGGGTCCAATGTCCGGAAAGAAATCGAAATTGAAAGAAGCAGGGCACGGAGGTGTATAGGGACAGGACATCCATGGTGAAAATGAGATGACTAAGCCTAGGGAACTTGAAATTATTGAAAAGATCAAGAGCATATGAAGTGTCATGGATGTAGGTAGCAAGGGACTGAACCTGGGGGAATAAAACAAAAACAATAAATTGGCCTACAGACAGAGGGTGGAAGATCTTGAGGCCTGATGGCAGGCAAATAACCTCTTCCTCAATTTTTTTCAAGGCAAAGGAGATGGCTATTAACTTCAGGAAAACTAACACCCCTCTTTACATCAGCGGCACAGCAGTGGAAACTGTGATTAGCTTCAAATTCCTGGGACTGCACAATTCGCACAACTTCTCATGATCTCATTACACATTTGCACAACTAGGAAAGCTAACCAACACCCCTACTTTGAGAGGATGTGAAGAGCGGGGCTATGCACATCTATACTCATGTCATTCAACAAATGCACAGTAGAGAGTATCCTCCCAAGTTACATCACTGCATGGTGGCAGACTGAAAGGTTCTACGATGGGTAGGTACCGGAAAAGGGCCACTAACATCATGAATGACCCTACCCACTCTGCTCATGGACTGTTTGTCCCACTCCCATCAGGGAGGAGGCTACATTGCATCCACGCCAGGACCATCAGTCTCCTAATGTTAGTCCTGATGAAGGGTCTCAGCCCAAAATGTCGACAGTGCTTCTCCCTACTGATGCTGCCTGGCCTGTGGTGTTCCACTAGCATTTTGTGTGTGTTGCTTGAGACTCCTAAACAGTTACTTTCCCCAGGCACCTGCTGATCAAACCTTCACCCACTAACTTGCCCGTCCATACCCCCTCCCACCAGTCTTTATTGTCCAACTTTGTATATGCATACAAGGTGCCATGTAAAATCAATACTTCTCTCAAGCAGAATTGCACACTTAATGTACTCACTCGGTGGACTGTGAAGCCAGCAGGTCAACGTAGGAGATTACAAATTGCTGAAATTTTTTGTGTTGCTCTTCCCACCGATCATCCACTGAGTAATAGTTGGGAAGAGGGGCTCCAAACAGAATCTCACTACGAAGCAGCGAACTTTTCATGTTTTCTGCTGTGAGACCTTCATCAACATACCAGTAAAACTCAGGGTGAGTAATAGCCAGCTGGAGAGAGCCTGTCAAATTAAAAGATACATGTATCACACCCAGTTAATAAGCAAAATAATATGCAGGATATGCGAGTCAAATCAAGGATAACAAGTCTTGGAAATTTTTCTTTTCCCTGGAATATCATTAAAACAAATACAGTGACATTCCTTCAGCCTTCAATTTATTCTTTAGCTCTTACATCTTCTTAAAATCTAGGATTTTTCACATAATACAACAGAACCATTTTAAGACAATTTCCCAATTTGTCTGGTCTCCTCTCCTATTCCTTCTAACCAGCTGGTACCTTGTCTAAGATGGGTAGGGGTTCTTCTGTGCAATCAAAGCGATCACATCATGAGAGAAATACTCAAGATTAGAGATGGAAATATTCAGTAGCATCTGTGGAGTGATTTCAAGTCATCGAAACCTAAAATGATCTGAAACAAGATAAAGTTTGCAGATGCTGAAAATAGAAACAGCACACACAAAATGCTGGAGGAACTCAGCAGGCCAGGCAGCATCTACAGAAAAGAGTACAGTCGACGTTTCAAGCTGAGACTCTTTAGCAGGATGAACTTGATGGTCTGAAACGTTGAACTCTTGTGTGTTACACTACGGATGCTGCCTGGACTGCTGAGGAGTCACCATTTTCTAATATATTTCAGATCTCCAGCATTTGTCTTTGAAAGAGCTACTCCTTCAATTTTAAATTAACAATTCGCCATACCAAGATTTGGTCATCCTAAAATATACAGTAAGTTGGGCCAAGGCCTTAAGAAAGCTTTTTTTTAGAAGATGTACTGTTCAGCAATGTTTAAAACAATGCTGTTAAGTCACCTTAAATGTTCTACCATCACCTGGGGTGCACTCTTAGTGTAATGTACCACCCTGTGTGGTGCCCTGTAAATATACAAGACTGTTTTTTTTGCTGGAGGGGTTAGACACAGATGTTGTCAGCGGCAGTCAGTGATTTATGAATTCCTAATGATCATCTAACTTACTTCAAACCCTATACACAATACACACTATTGATTTATGTATGCCTACATAATAAACATTGCTTCATTTTGAAGTAATTCATCTTATGTTGACAATCTTGAGTTGTCTCAGAGATGCGTGGTTAAATGAAAAATCAACACAAGGTTTTCTTGCTTTGTAATACATTAGTGAGCTCGGCCTGTGATGGATCCTTGCACTCATACCTAACAATAAGGCACAAGAGACACAGATTGAAAATCAACTCTAATCTTGCCATCTGCTGTCTCAAATTGAAGGTAAAAAAATTGATCTGAATGACATTTAAACTGGTGTAGTTCCCTATGCAAGGCAGAACTTAAGCCTGCTACTGGGGACTGCTCTATCTACAAAGTGGGGATCCATATGCCAAATGAAAAAACACACATATCATATCCAGATAATGAGCAAAATAATATGCAGGATATTCCTTATGCTTTAAACTGGGTTCAGAAGCTTGCTTAAAATGATGCGTCTTCACACATCAGATTCCCATTTGACCAAAGTCAGAAGAGTCAAATCAGAGCTAAGAAGTCTTGGAGATTTTGTTTTCCCTGAAAATCATTAAGACAAATAACAGTCATTCCTTCAGCCATCAACTTATTTTTAAAATTATTACATTTTCTTAAAAGCTATGGTTTTTCATATAATACAGCAGAACCACTTCCCAATTTGTCTGGTCTTCTCTCCTACTCCTTCTAACCAGCTGGTACCTTGTCTGAGATGGGTAGGGGTTAAATCTGAGAAATAAAAAGTATCTTCTGTGTTATCAGGGAAATCACATCTTGAGAGAATTACTCAAGAGTAGAGATGGAAATATTCAGCAGCATCTGTGGAGAGCAAAACAATTCAAATCATCCAAACAAGAACCAACAGCTGCTTTTGCTATCTGGGTTTTGGAGTACAGAAAATCTCACATCATTTGCCCAAGGGTGAAAACAGTGCTGTATCCTCGAAATTTAATTACCTCAGGAGTGGTGTGTGTGCTTGTGTGTGGAATTGAGTGCATTTCCTTGTAGTGAGATTGCTAAAACATAGGGAAATTCAGTACCTAAATTAACTACATTAAAGCATGTACAATGCGTCAGGATACATGACTTTTTCTTAGAAATAAAAAAATAGTAAATGTTGGAAATACTTGTTTTACCTTTTAAAACTTTCAGAGTCTGTTGTAGATTACTTCAACATTACGACAGTGTTAAAGTTATTAAAGTTCTCTCCCATCTCCCATTTCTCTATACACCAATGACCGTGTCTCCAGTCAGCCATCGGTTAAATTGGTAAAGTTCACAGATGACACATTTTCATTGGACACATCACCAGAGGAGACAAACCTAAGTGATACCAGGAAGTAAATAAGCTAGGGTCCTGGTGCAATCACAACAAATTGGACCTGAATGCCTCAAAACCATGGAGCTGCATACTGAATTGAGGAGAAATGTGTCTGTCTCCTCCCCACCCATTCATCACCAACAAATCGACAATTAGCACCATTTCAATATTCAGGTTCCTGGGCATCATATTTTCCACGGGACTTTAGGGTTCTAACATTTAACTATCATTCATTCTTTGGGGCACTCCTCTGTTTTCATGGATGGTTGTGATGAAAAACCATATCTCTCCTTCATTATCAAAAGGGTTTGTCAGAGGATGTACTTCTTGTAGTAATTGGTACAATTCCATCATCCCCGGAGCCTACTGGTGCAATTCTACACTGCTGTCAAAGACAGGATCCTCATATCAGTCATTATTGTCTGGCTTGGTGTAGCATCCTCTCACACTATGAGAAAACCAAAACGAAATGTCAGGTCAACAGAATAGGTCATTGGCTACAGTTTACCATTACTACAGGACGTGTATGTGTCCAGGACAAAGAAGTGGGCAGGAAAATTATTGTGAACACTACCCACCTTGCAAATTGCTTTTTCGATAAACTCCCTTCTGGAAATTGCTAGAGGGCCATTAAAACAAAAACTGCATGCCATCTTAAAAGTTTCTTCCCCCAAGCAATTAATCTAATCAGCCATGCTATTTAGTCCTCCCCACCTCCCCCTATCTATTACGCCCCCCCGTAACTGCAATGCACCATAAAAATTTTAAATCCCTTTTTATAATATAGTTTACATTGTAAATTCATGATGCTATTTATGTAATTATGCACATTTTAACTTTTATATCATTCTTTTTTCTTGAAAGTTGTTGCTTTTTAATGCATGTTGCACCCTGATCAACACACTACAGTAAACATACAGTCAGTGGCCACCTTATCAGGTACATCCCGTATGGTATAGTCCTGATGAAGGGCCTCAGCCCGAAATGTCAACTGTTTACTCTTTTCCACAGATGCTGCCTGGTCTGCTGAGTTCCTCCAGCAATTTGTGCATGTTGCTAGGATTTCCAGCATCTGCAGATTTTTTTTGTCTCTCACTAACAAGGTGTCTTTGTCCATAGAACTGCCACTCACTGTATGCGTTTTCAGTTTCTCACACCATTCTCTGTAAACTTCAGGAAATCGCAGATCAGCAGCTTCTGTGATACTCAAACCACCTTGCCTGGCACCAACAATCATTTCCCGGTCGAAATCACATAGGCCGTGTCCGCATGCTTTTACGCACTGAGTTGCTGCCACATGATGGCTGATTAGTTATTTACATAAATGAGCAGGTGTACAGATGTACCTAATAAAGCGGCTACTGAGTCTATATGGCGAATAAAGCTATACACACAAAATGCTGGTGGAACGCAGGTCAGGCAGCATCTAGAGGGAGAAGTGCTGTCGACGTTTCGGGCCAAGATCCTTCGTCAGGACTAACTGAGAGGAAAGATACTAAGAGATTTGAAAGTAGTGGGGGGAGGGGAAAATATGAAATGATAGGAGAAGACCGGAGGGGGTGGGGTGAAGCTGAGAGCTGGAAAGGTGATTGGCAAAAGGGATACAGAGCTGGAGAAGGGAAAGGATCATGGGATGGGAGGCCCAGAGAGAAAGAAAGGGGGAGGGGAGCACCAGAAGGAGATGGAGAACAGGCAGAGTGATGGACAGAAAGAGAGAAAAAAAAAGAGGAGGGGGAAAAAGCTAACTGTATCAGGGATGGGGTAAGAAGGGGAGGAGGGGCATTAACGTAAGTTAGAGAAGTCAATGTTCATGCTATCAGGTTAGAGGCTACTCAGCCGGTATATAAGGTGTTGTTCCTCCAACCTGAGTGTGGCTTCATCTTGACAGTAGAGGAGGCCATGGATAGACATATCAGAATGGGAATGGGACGTGGAATTAAAATGTGTGGTCACTGGGAGATTCTGCTTTCTCTGGTGGACAGAGCGTAGGGGTTCAGCGAAATGGTCTCCCAGTCTGCGTCGGGTCTCACCAATATAAAAAAGGCCACACCGGGAGCACTGGACACAGTATACCACACCAGCTGACTCACAGGTGAAGTGTCGCCTCACCTGGAAGGACTGTCTGGGGCATTGAATGGTGGTGAGGGAGAAAATGTAAGGGCAGGTGTAGGACTTGTTCCGCTTGCAAGGATAAGTGCCAGGAGGGAGATCGGTGGGAAGGGATGGGGGGAATGAATGGACAAGGAAGTCTCGTAGGAAGCAATCCCTGTGGAATGCAGAGGGGGGGGGAAGATGTGCTTGGTAGTGGGATCCCGTTGGAGGTGGTGGAAGTTACGGAGAATTATACGTTGGTCCTAGAGGCTGGTAGGGTGGTAGGTGAGGACAAGGGGAACCCTATCCCGAGTGGGGTGGCGGGTGGATGGGGTGAGGGCAGATGTGTGGGAAACGGGAGAGATGCGTTTGAGAGCAGAGTTGATGATGGAAGAAGGGAAGCCCCTTTGTTTAAAAAAGGAAGACATCTCCTTTGTCCTGGAATGAAAAGCCTCATCCTGAGAGCAGATGCGGCGGAGACGGAGGATTTGTGAGAAGGGGATACGAATACTTATCATACTACTCTTCTTAGGCCTGGTATAATTCTTGCCTTTCTGAAGGAGGTGGGAACTTCCGACTGTAGCAGTGAGAGGCTTTCAATGACCTTGAATACTCCCGCTGCTTGGTTGGTACGAGCTTTCAGAGCATTACCAGGAACTCCATTAGGGCCTGCCACCTTGCAAAGGTTCACCCTCCTGAAAGACAGCCTGATATTAGCCTCCAAGACAGAGATCATGGGGTCCCCAGGTGTATCAGGGATCTACACAGATCTAGTCATATACCCCCTTTCAAAGTGGGCATAGAAGGTGTTGAGTTCATCTGGTAGTGAAGCATCACTGCCATTTATGCTATTGGGTTTTGCTTTGTAGGAAGTAATGTTTTGTAAACCCTGCCAGAGTTGTTGCGTATCTGATGTCACTGATAACCTCACTCGGAATTGTCTCTTTACTCTTGAAATAGCCCTCCACAAGTTATACCTAGTTTGCTTATACAGACCTGGGTCACCAGACTTAAATGCCACAGATCTGGGCCTCAGCAGACAACAAAACTCCCAGTTCGTCCACGGCTTTTGGTTTGGGAATGCCCAGCAAGTCACACTCTAGGGAGCACAGAATCAAATATCGCTGTGATGATCGTATGCTCTATTGTTTGGCAACAATAAAGTAATAAAGTAAAGTAAGTTCTCATAGGCACACACTCATCCATATAGGTTTTAAAAATGAAGTCAGTAACAACTGCAGCATACTCATCCAGATTCAAAGATGAATCCCTCAATACAGTCCAGTCCACTGATTCACAGCAGCCCTGTAAGCACTACTGTGCTTCCTGTGATTGTAATTTGCTAGAATTTACCGTGTAGCATGAGAAGAAGAAGCTAATGCCAGATGTATCAGTATTACAGTGCAGTTAAGGGAACTACAGAGGCATGAGGGAGGAGCTAGCCAAAGTTGATTGAAAGGAGACACTAGCAGCGATGATGGCAGAGAAGCAATGGTTGGAGTTTCTGGGAGCAAATCAGAAGGTGACGTATAGATACATCTCAAAGTAATAGTAGTACTCCAAGGGAGAATGAGGCACCTGTGGCTGACAAGAGCAGTCAAATATAGCATAAAAGCAAAAGAAAAGGCATACAATATAGCAAAATTTAGTGGGAAGCTAGATGATTGGAAAGTTTTGAAAACCAACAAAAGGCAATTAAGAAAGCAATAAGGAGAACAAAGATGAAACATGAAGATAAGCTTACACAGGTAACAATATAAAAGAGAATACTGAAGGTTCTTTAAGCTACATGAAGAGTAAAAGAGAGGCAAAAATTATGCTGGAGAGATAGTAATGAAGGGCAAAGAAATGGTGGATCATTTCATCCTAAAGAAGAAGAAGCATTTTAAAGGAAGTATGATGCAACAGTGGCTGACAAAGGAAGTCAATGATAACAAAAAAGTAAAAGAGAGGGCATATAATATTACATAAATTTGTGTGAAACTAAAGGATTGGGAAACCTTAAAAAACAACAGAAGGCAACTAAAAGAGCAATAAGGGAAGAAAAGACTCAATATGAAGGTAAGTTAGCTAATAGTATAATAAAGTCTTTCAGAAACATAAAGAATAAAAGCAAGGCAAGAGTGGATATCAGATCACTGACAAATGATGCTGGAACAGTAGTACTGAATGAAGTGAATAAGTATTTTGCATCAGCCTTCACTGTGGAAGACAGCAGCAACACACCATCAATTTAATAGAAGTGAGTGTAGTCTCCATTACTAAGGAGAAGGTACTTGCCAAGCTGAATGATCTGAAGGTGGATAATCACCTGGGACAAATGGACAATATCCCAGGTCCCCGAATGAGGTAGCTGAAGAAATTGTGGAAGCCTTAGAAGTGATCTTTAAGAACCTCTAGAGTCACGAATGGTTCCTTTCTCTTTAAAGAGAAAGGGAAGCAAAAGACAGGATATTACCAGATGGTTAGCCTGACTTCAGTGGCTGGTAAGATTTTAGAGTCCATTATTAAGGACAACACGAGTGAATCTGCAGATGCTGGAAATAAATAAAAACACAAAATGCTGGCAGAACTCAGCAGGCCAGACAGCATCAATGGGAGGAGGTAGTGACGATGTTTCGGGCTGAAACCCTTCATCAGGAGTCATCTGGATATTGTTTTCTTGGATTTTCAGAAGGTCTTGGGGCTACTAAGCAAGATAGGAGGTCATGGTTTACAGGAAAGATACCAGCACAGAGAGAAGACTGACAGTGAGTAGTGGTGGTCCACAGGAGTTGGTGCTGGGTCCATCATTTTTAGTAATCTGGATGATGGAATTGATGACTCTGTGGCCAGATTTGTGGATGATACAAAGTTAAGTGGAGGGGAAGGTAGTGTTAAGGAAGCAGGGAGTCTGCAGAATAACCTGGACAGGTTTAGAGAAGAAGCAGATGGAACACAGTGTAGGAAAGTGATGGCCATGCACTTTGGTACAAGGAATAAAGATGAAGACAATTTTCTAAATGGGGGGAGAATCCAGAAATAAGAAGAGCAAATGGTCTAGAGAGATCTCAGGCAGGATTTCCAAAAGGATAAACAGCAGGTTGAATCAGTCGTAAGGAAGTCAAATTCAATATAGTCATTTATTTTAAGAGGAGTATAATATGGAAGTAAGAATGAAATGCTAAGGTTTAGAAGATCTTGGTCAGACATTTGGAGTACTGTGCACAGTTTTGGGTCCCATACCAAAGGAAAGATATGCTGGCCCTGGATAGGGTCCGGAAGAGGTTTATGAGACTGATCTTAGGAATGAAAGGGTTAACATATGAGGAGCATTTGATGGCTCTAGTTCAGTGCTCACTGTAGTTTAAAAAGACGATGGGAGATCACATTAAAATCAGAATAAAAAGATGTCGTTTTTCAATAGAGATTAGGAAAATTTCTCTCACCATAGGGTGATAAATTGGTGGAAGCCAGGTCAATGTGTACAGTTAAATGTTGATAGATTCTTGATTATTATTATAAAGCTTAGTGGGAGAATGCAAACCAGGGTTGAGCGGGTAAAATATATCAATCATGTTTGAATTGCAGAGCAGACTGAATGGGCTGAATGGCCTAATTCTGCTCCTATGTTTTATGGTCATAAAGAGCCTTTTCACAATATATTACACCAGGTTTTGCTTGTATTTATGTAGACAGGAGAACATTCCACCTCAGCTGTGCTCAATAGACAGGAAACTCCAAATCCAGAGTGAAAGCTTTTGCGATTAAAATTCAGAATGTCGCGATTCTTGTTCTGATTATTGTCCTTCTGCAATTATTAAATGTGTGGCATCACCTAGAGTTGACAGTAGTGTTTTATTGAAAGTTGAGGCGTACTTCTATGGTAGCTCACTGCAATTGAACTGGCAAATTAAGTTAGTAAGTTGTTTTTTCAGTACTGAGGTATAGCAAAAAACTTTGTTTTGTATGCCATCTGTACAGGTAATTTCATTACAACAGGCCATTGAAGTCATTGACAAGAAAACAGTAATGGAAAGCAGAATAGTGTTACAGTAATGGAGAATATGCAATGCAAGTTGCAAGGTTACAAAGTTTTTTTAATCTTCTAATTGATTGGAGGGGGAAGGGAGACAATATTCAGGGAGAGAGGGGCCTTTGATTATGTTGACCACTTTACCAAGGCACCATGAATTGTAGCCAGAGTTTGTGGAGTGGCAGCTGTACTTTGTGATGTTCTGAGCTGTATCCACAACTCTGCAGTTTCTGATGGTGATGGGCAAAAGCAGTTGTCCTACCAAGCTATTATGCACCAGGATAGGATTCTTTCATTGGTGGATCAATAAAGATTCATGAGGGCCACAGGAAGCATGTCAAATGTCTTTAGCTTCTGAGGAAACAGAGGTGTTAGTGAGCGTTACTAGTCTTGGGGTCAACTGAGCTGAACCAAGACAAGCTATTGGTGATGTTCATTTCCTGGAACTTGAACCTTTCAATCCTCTCAATCCCAGTACCACTGATTGAAATGGAGGCGAGCGCACTAGTCCATCTCTACAGTGAATGCCCTGCTCTTTTGCTGACATTGAGAGAAAGGTTGCTGTCAGGACGCCATGTCACTAAACTCTCTCTCTGTCTCCTCCCTGCACTCTGATGAATTGCTATTTGAAATACGGCCCATAACAGTGGTCTCATCTGCAAACCTGTGGATGGGTTAGAGTAAAACCCAGCCACACAGTTGTGAGTGTATACCTTGGGAGGTTGCACTGGAATTTTGACCATCTTTCCTCTAAAGTGGTGTAACCTACAGATATTGAATTTCAAGATGTGCATTGTGGTCTCCAAGCAATGTTATTTATCACACTTAAAGCCCACGTTACCGAGCGTATCTGAGTAAGTCTTACCCATTAAACCTCATACAAAGACCATTTGTTAACTCATACAGGTCTGAACAGTGTATGAAGAATCCAGCATTTGCAAGTATTATATGTATAGAATCATCTTAATCTTCACCCCTCCCTCCTCCAAATGATTATCTGTCAATCCACCTCCTCTGCCAGTTTTGCCCCATCCTTTCCCCTTATCCCTTTATACTCTCCCCTCTACTCTTTCAGTCTAGGTGAATGATCTTGGCACAAATCATTGACTGTTCACATTTCCCTCCAAAAATACAGCCTCCCCTGATGAGTTCCTACAGCAACTTGTTACCTTGAACAGTTTTGTACAACTGACACCAAATCAATAATGGAATACTGTTAAATGTGTCTGTTTCTCTCAAAGTCTCTCCAGCAGTAATCAGAAATTGTGACCTTAGAATTATCAATATCAAAGAGTTAAAGTGTTGAAATAATTAAGACATGGTCAAAGTACAAAGAGAAACAAGTATGATATTTGGACACTCTCCCGTGTTTCTTTCTCATCCTCTGGAAGCAGCAAGGGTACTAAAATTACATTGCAGAGTATTGGTTTATGAAGTCTGAAAAATAAGACACTGTGGAGAGTTAATGGAGACAATAATTGACTTAAAGTTGATTAGAGTCTCCAATTCATTATTGCAAATGAGTATATTTCAGGCAGGCACTTGAACAAGATTAACTTAAATCTCCGTTTTAGACTTGAGACCTTCTAATACGGTTTGTTTACACAACAGATTGACAGCTTTTGTCATGAAGTGCTTTATGTCTGAGATTTTATTACATATTTTCTGAGCTGTGGCAAGACTTTTGTCGATGAAGTGTGTAGGCATTTTAAATTCACAAAGGCATTTTCTTTAATCCTAGGAGACAACAGTAATTCCCTTAAATTAGATGAGATGCTGCTGTGTACCACACAAAATAATTTCCAATTTCTCACTGAAACTCTGTTGTGACTGAATTTAAATAAAATATTGGAAGATGAGGCTACATTACACAGGAAGAAGGGTTGCTGACTGCTTAATGAGCTTGTGCTTTTATCATAAGATATGGCATCTGAGCCAAAAGACCCCTAGAGTCTAGTTTATTATCAATAATGGCATGGACGATCCTAGAAATCAGCTGTCATTTCTTGACCAATCACCATATTACTTGAAGGAAGCAAAATTTTTCACTCATCTGGTTTTATAGTGATGGTAAAACTTTCTGTCCAGAACCCAATGTGCCATTAAGCTTTCATAGACTGTGACAGAGGGCTCTATCACTGCCCTTTGGCAGCACTTCAATAACTTTACAACCTCGAAGCAACACACAAAACACATACTGGGAATAAATGATAAGTTTATTAATACATAATTTGCTGTTTTACATTTGTATTTATTGAGCACTCTTTTGGTTTGTTCTTTCCTTTGTGGTTTGGGGCTAAAGATATAAAATGGGCCTCAGTGTAACCCCCCCCCGGTTGTGGTTGGAGATAGACCCTAATTGTGGTAGGTGCTTGTGAACTAGGTTGAGGGAGGAGACAAATATTGGTTGCTCTTTATTAATATTACATCTGTGTGAATGCATATCATATTGTTCCTCACTGAACATATATTTTCACATTTTGGGACTGTGTGTGAAAAATTGGGAGCACTTAATAAAACACCTGCACCTGCTCCTGCGGTGGAGCCAGTTAGAACTTTTATGTACTGATTAGGGAAACTTTCCTGAACACATTTGACGAACTCTTTGACAAACCATCCAGCCCTTTTACAGTATCTGCGTGCCAGTCAATGTGTGGAAAGTTAAAATCATCTACTGACAACCTCAAGTTTCTTGCAACAGTCTGTGATCGCTCTACAAATTTGTTCCTTTAAATCTGTTGGACTTCTGGGTGGTCTATGATATAGCCCCATTAACGTGGTCATACCTTTCATATTTCTCAGCTCCACCCATAAATCCTTACTACAGGAGTTCCCCAGTCTGTTCTGACCGAGCACTGCTATGACAATTTTCCTGACCAGTAACACCACCCCTTCTCCCTTCATCCTTCTTGCTGTGTCACGCCCAAAACAACAGAACCCCCGTTTATTAACCTGTCAGTTTTGCCCTTCCTGCAGCCAAGTCTCACTTATGGCTACAAAATCATAATTCCATGTGTTGATCCATTAGCTTTTCTACAATACTTTTTTCATTGTAACATGTGCAGTTCAGGACATCAGTCACATTACGCTCAACCATTTGATTCCTGACATTGTCTGAGTACTTAACAACAACTGTCTCCACAACCATCTCACTATCGTTCTGGCACTCTGTATCCCATCCCCCTGCAACATCACTTTAAATCACAACCACTACCCCCTCCCAACCTGCAGCACTATCAAACCTTCCCGCTAGGATATTAGTCCCCCCCCTCCAGTTCAGGTGCAAACATTTCCTACTGTATAGCCCCCAAATTCCCTGGAAGAGAGCCCAATGGTCCAAAATTCTGAGGCTCTCCCTCCTTCAACAACTTCTTAGCCACTTATTAAACTGTGTGATCTTCCTGTTTCTGGCCTCACGAGTATGTGGTGCAGGTAGCAATCCTGAGATTACAACCCTGGGCATCCTGTTCTTAAAATTAGCACCTAACTCACGGAACCCATTTTGCAGAATCTCGTCACTTTTCCTACCTATGTTATCGGTATCTAAGCGGACCACAAGCTCTGGCTGCTCACCCTCCGACCTAAGAATGCTGAGGACTCACTCGAGATGTCCTGGACCCTACCACCTGGGAGGTGATGTATCATCTTGGAATCTTGTTCTTGTCCACAGAATCTCTTTTCTGTTCCCCTAACAAATCCCATATCACAACAGCTCGCCTCTTCTTCCCCCTTCCCTTCTGAGCCAGATTCCATGCCAAGGACCTGACAGCAGTGACTTTCCTCTGCTAGGTCATTCCCCCAACAGCATCCAAAGTGTTGCACCTGTTATTGAGGGTGATAGCCAGAGGGGTACTCTGCACAGGTCGTTTAACCCCTTTCCCCTTTCTGACTGCCATCCAGTCTCCTGTGTCCCACACCTTGGGTGTAGCCACCACCCTATATGTCCTACCTGTCACCCCCTCAGCCTCCCGAATGATCTGGAGTTCATCCAGTTCTAGCTCCATCTCCCTAATGGGGACTGTTAGATGCTGCAGCTGAATGCACTTCTCGCAGTTGTAGTCGTCAGGGGCACTGGAGATCTCACATCCAGCAAGAGGAGATTTCAATTATGCTGCCTGGCATCCCTCCTGTTCTAAATGTACTTTTTAAAGAAGGAAAGCAATAAGTAAATTGGGGGGAAAATCTACTGTACCTGCAGCTTTTTAGCCTTCTCCGAAGCTTCATAGAGCTAAAGCCTCAAAACTCTACTCCAACACTGTCCTTTTCAGCGATGTCCACTCTGCTTGCCCCTGTCTTATTTTAATTTGCTCCTGCAATCAATCCTAATTGCTGATTGGCCCCTTCTCAAACCAGCAAACTGCCATGACTCAATACCTCAATGCTACATCTTCCCTTTCTTTAGACCGCTGAATGGCCGCTGTGCAAAAACGTTTACATTTGTTGCTTTTGTTGAATAATCTGTTGCACCATTTGTTCTTTTGGCTGTCTGAATATGTCTCGGCAAAATTGAGGTTCTGCCTGCAGGGTGGTATCATTTCTGAGAAACTGTACATGTGCAGTGTGCAGAAGGGACGTACCATGGGCAATGGAGGGGTGTCAGGAGGTGCAAAAGGTATAACATGGGCCTCAGTGTAGCCCCTGGGCTGTGCTTGGAGATAGACCTTAATTGTGGTAGGTGCTTGTGAACTGGATTGAGGAAGGAGATGAATATTAGTTGATTCATGTAAATATTATATTGCATATAATATATATATACAATTGTATCTGTGTAAATATATAATACATATTGTTCCTCATTGTACATATATTTTCATGTTTTGGGAATTTGTGTGAAAAATTGGGAGCACTTAATAAAACACTTGCACCTGCTATTGTGGAAGAGCCAGCTGTTTTTCAAGAGATGCACAGCCTATACAATGCCTCTCCATCACATTGACAAACAGCATCAATTGACGAACAAGCAACAAGACAATGGATGAAGTTCTTGACTGCTCAGATTATGAATAATAATAATTTTGTAGCGCATTTTGTTTAATCAATTCATTTTCAATTTTGACACACTATCAACCATTTCAGTTTCAAAGCATTTTCTGCTGATTAAGAAAGACTCTAAAAATGAACCAGAAAATTATAGGCTGGTGACCCCGACATCAGTATTGGGAAATTAATTGGAAGTTATTCCAAACATGACAAATGGACTAATTAGGGATAGCCAACACAGCTTTGTGCATGGTAGGTCATGTTTAACCAATTTTATAGAGTTTTCAAGGAAGGTTCCAGTAAAGTTGATCAAGGCAGGGCATTGGATGTTGTCAACATGCGCTCTAGCAAGGCATTTGCAAGGCCCTGCATGGGAGGGTAGTCAAGAAGGTTCAGTTGTTTGGCATTCAAGATAAAGTGAAATATTGTATTAGACATTGGCCTTGTTGGAGAAGCCAGAGAGTGGTAGTGGATGGTTGCCTTTCTGACTGGAGGCCTGTGACTAGTGGAATTCTGCAGGAATTAGTGTTGGGTACATTGTTGTTTGTCATTTATATCAATGATCTGGATCTGCAAATTAGCGGATCACACCAAGATTGGGCCTGAAGAAGACAGCGAGAAAGACTATCAGAGCTTGCAGCAGGATCTGGACCAGCTGGAAAAACAGGCTGAAAAATGGCAGATGGAATTTAACATGGACAAATGCGAGGTGCTGTATTTTGGCAAGACCAATCAGGGTAGCTCTTTCACAGTGAAGGGTAGGGCACTGAGGAGTGCTGTAGAACTAAGGGATCCAGTAATACAGGCCCATAATACATTGAGAGTGGAGTCACAGGTCGATAGGGTCTTAAAGAAAGCTTTTGGCACATTGGCCTTCATAAATCAGAGTATTGAGTACAGGAGATGAGATGACATATTGAAGTTGTATGAGATGTTGGTAAGGCCTAACTTGGAGTATTTTATGTAGCTTTGATCACCTACCTACAGAAAAGATGTAAATAAAGTTGAATAAGTTTACAGAAAATTTACAAGTATGTTGCCAGGACTGGAGGAAAAGATAAGTTTGGATTTTATTCCATTGAATGTAGAAGATTGAGAGGAGATTTGATAGAGGTATACAAAATTACCAGGGGTATAGATAAGGTAAATGCATGCAGGCTTTTTCCACTGAAATTGGGTGGGACTACAGCTAGAGGTCATGGGTTAAGGGTGAAAGGTGAAAAGTTTAAGGGGAACATGGGGGGAAACTTCTTCACTTGGAGTGTGTGGAATGAGCTACCAGCACAGGTGGTGCATGTGAGCTCAATTTCAACATTAAAGAGCAGTGAGGATAGGTACATGGATAGTAGGGATATGGAGGGCTGTGGTCCAGCTGTACTTTGATGGGAGTAGGCAATTTAAATGGTTCAGCATTGACTAGATGGGCTACAAGGCCTGTTTCTGCGCTGTTCTCTTCTATGATTCTGCTGTCTGTAAGGAGTTTTCAAGTGTTCTGGTTTCCTCCCACATTCCATAGATGTACGGTTAGGATTAATGAGTTGTAGCATGCTGTATTGATGCTTGAAGCATGCTGACATTTGTGGGCTGCCCAGCACAATCCTCACTGATTTGATTTGACATAAATGACTCATTTCACTGTATGTTTTGATGTACTGTACATGTAGCATATAAAGCTAATCTCTTTTTATCATTTAAATAGAGTGGAACCATAATTTCTCTTATTCTATTGCATAAAACCTCAATTATTCTGTCTTACTTCCTCAGTAAGTTTTCCTTTAATTCAGTGGTTACCAAACTTTTTTATGCCATGGTCCAATATCATTCAGCAAGGGGATCCACTGACCACAAGATGGGAGCCCCTGCTTTAATCATTTACTGGTGCTTTCCTTAGGTGTGGGTTGGATATGCCTTGAGCTTACCAGCATTGTCCCTTGTCTAGGCCTTATTGACCCTTTCACCATTTTTTTTACCAAAATTTGCTGTAGGGTTGTCCATTGTTTGCCTTCATTTTGCATTAACATGTTTCCCATTATCAATTTATGTTTGTATGATAAGCTATTAGAAGAGTGAATTGACAGTTTTCTGCAGTGAGTGAAACCAGGCAGTGGGAATCCCAAAGATTTAGTGCAACAAATAGATTTTAAACTGAGCAACAAAATGATTAAGAAAGAAGCTTAAATTACTGTTGATTAACTCAATATTAAATCAGGTCCAGGAGATGAAATAAAGGGAGAAAGAAATCCTAAGAGAGAGAGATTAAAAAGAGAAAAGATTAAAATATAATTTTTTTAAGTAGCTAGCTTCCATTTTACAGTACATTAGCAAAGTTTCAGAGCCCAAATGTTTGTTTAGTAGCTATTACCAATTACCACATCATTCAAGCAGTACTTAGGGTGAGACTGTTTTAACTTTATGTGCTCGTTTACTTTATTTTGCAATGTAGCGGGGAGTATCTGCCACACTGCCAGAGCAACCCCACAATGCCCATTAACCCTAATTTAATCACAGGACAATTTACAATGGCCAATTAAGCTACCTGGTACACTTTTGGACTGTGAAACCAGAGTACCTGGGGAAAACTCACACCTTCCAACGAGAGGATGTACCAAGACTCCTTGCAGAATGGCAGGAGACTGTGGAACAGAACTCCATACAGGATATGCATTAAATTCAGATGTATTGGGGCAGTTCATTCCATGCAATGCATCTGACAAAAACAGCGAAAACTATTGTCTTGACCCTAACAGCAGAATGTCAAGACTGATAAACCTACATCACGCACAAACTGCTGGAGGAACTCAGCATCTGTAGAAAAGAGTACAGTTCATGTTTCAGGTCGAGACCCTTCATCAGGCCAGAAGTTAAAAAGATGAGGAGTCAGAGGTAGAAGTGGGTGGAGGGGAGGAAGAAACACAAGGTAATAGGTGAAACCGGGAATGGGGTCGTGGGGAAATGATGAAGTAAAGAGCTGGGAAGTTGATTGGTGAAAGAGATACAGGGCTGAAGAAGGGGAAATCTAATAGGAGAGGACAGAAGGCCATGGAAGAAAGAAAAGGGGGGAGCAACACCTGAGGGAGGTGATGGGCTGGTATGGAGATAAGGTGATTGGGAAAAGGAAATGGGGAATGGTGAAGGGGGAAGGAGAGGGGCATTACCAGAAGTTAGAGAAATCGATGTTCATGCCATCAGGTTGGCAGCTGTCCAGACAGAGGTGGATAGGTGTTGCTCCTCCAATCTGAGGAGCATTGCCTCATTGCGACAGTAGAGGAGGCCATGGATTGATAATGTCAGAATGGGAATGGGAAGTGGAATTCAAATGGGTGGCCACTAGGAGATTCTGTTTTTTCTGGCAGATGAAGCATAGGTGCTCAGCAAAGCGAATTCTCAATCTACATTGGGTCTCACTGATATACAGAAGGTCCACACCGGGAGCAACAGACTCACAGGTGAAATGTCACCTCACTTAGAAGGACCGTTTGAGGCCCTTAATGGTAGTGAGGGAGGAGGGGTAGAGGCAGGTGTAGAACTTGTTCTGCTTGCAAGGATAAGTGCCAGGAGGGAGGGAAAAATGGACAAGGGAGACACGTAGTGATCAATCCTTGCAGAAAACTGAAAGTGAGGGGGAGGGAAACATGTTCTTGGTGGTGGGATTCCATTAGAGATGGCAGAAGTTTTGGAGAATTATGTGCTGGATGCAGAGGCTGGTGGGGTGGTAGGTCAGGACAAAAGGTCGACCACATTCATGTGGATATCGTGGGCCCCCTGCCAGTGTCGCGCTCCGCGCGGCACCTCCTGACTATCGTGGATCGTTGTGTTATTTTTCTGCTCTCTCATCCAGCAGCTCACTACCGCTCATCACCCCACTAAACTAGTACTAATTCCGAATGTTTGTTTTCCTGGACCTAAATCCTGATGGTGAAATCTGTGTGCTTCATTTTGGAGGCAGCCAGCCACTATTTGTGAAACACTGTGATTCATAAGTTGTCTCAAGGCAACTCACGGTACCTTGAACCAAAAAAAGTCACTGATGGCTCAGGTGATCAAAGACTTAGGTAAAATGTTGAGGAAGAGAACTTTTGGATAGCTGAATATATGGCCTCCAATGGAAGGGTGAAGAGGGATATGTTGACCAGGAGACCTAAGAATGGGAGGAAGTTGAATTCCAACAAAATCTTTGGGAGGAGGTTATGGTGAAAAGAGTGGGGGGTGTGGGGAGCGTGACCGATGATGTACCGAATAGAATCATACGGGCTTGGAATTAGAGCACAGAAAGAGGCTCTTTGATTCACTAAGCTGGTGCTGATCAAGCAACCACTTACACCAGTCCTATACTTATATAATTTCCCCTACATTCCCACAGTAGTGGAGCAGTTATCACATTGAACTTCTGGGGTATTGGAATTCAATTCCGATGCTATCTGTAGGCAGTTTGTTTGTGTGGGTTTCCTCGAGTTGCTGCAGTTTCCTCCCAAATTCCAAAGCTGTACCAGTTAGTAGGTTAGTTGGTCATTGCAAATTGTCCTGTAATTACACTAGGGTTAAATAGATGGGTGGCTGGGCATTGCACACATTGGGTTGGGAAGGCATGTTCCACACCGCATCTCCGAATGAATGAACAAATAAATAGATAGAAGTTCAACTTATCACTCACCCAAAACTGAGGTGAGGAATTTTCAACTTCTCAGCCTCCCAGCAGTTTACAAAGTAATGGAGATTGTTTGAGGTCGCGACCCTTCAGCAGGACTGAGACAGTGGAGGGGAGATAGCCTCATAATAAAGCAGTCAAGGGAGAGAGAAAAGGATGAAGTTGGCAAGTGGTAGATGAATCCAAGTGAGAAGAGACTGATGGGCAAATTAAACCAGGTAGGGAAAGGGGCTGTGAGATGATCAGTGGAACGAGATACAAGAGGTGTGGGAGACAGATGGGAAAATGAGGGGGAAGGGATAGAGGACCCAATGGTTTGAGTGTGTAGATGATAAACGCACAGATCCAAGTGGGGGAGGAGAAAGAAATCGGAGGCAGCTGGGGATTATGGAAAGAAGCGGATGTGTGAGAAGACCTAGGTGGGTCAGAGGGAAAGGGAAGGAACAGAGAGTTTTAGGGTTACCTGAAACTGGAGAATTAAACGTTCATGTTTATTACACGAGAAACTGCAGCTGCTGGAATCTGCAGCCACAAGCAACTTGCTGGAAGAGTTCAGTGGGCCAAGTAGCATCTGCAGAAGGAAAGGAACTATTGACGTCTTGGGTTGAAATCTAAAATAAGTCTCGATGCTGGGTTTCGACCCGAAACGCTGGCAATTCTTTTCGTGCCACAGAAGCTGCTGAAGTCCCTGAGCTCCTCCAGCAGATTGTTTGTTGTTAGAGAATCTCTTATTCCTGGGAGAATGGTATCATTATCATGCGTGTTATCATGCAAAAATATCGGGCGGACCACAACAAGCATACAAAAATAGTGAGCCTTTAACACTCCCAAAGCAGTTAACAACTACTTCATCAGTATAACACCCTGCTAATTTAGTTACATTCATGCAGAGTGTGAATATTCCTGTTAAGTAGCTCATCAGAGAAACACAGGCACTGATTATGTGCAATATGGCAGAAGAAGAACTGGGCCATAAAACTGCTGTTCAAATTTTCCTCTACAGCACTGTTCCAGAAAAGCATGTTAACAAAATTGCTGTGATATTCCAATCACATAAAGAAGCTTAGAATAATAGCAGAATCATCAACCTGTAGCGGTGTGCTACATGCAGCGCTAAAATTACGACACAGAGTTGGTAACTGCAGTTGAAGGAAAAACTTTATTCAAAATCTTTAGCCTCACTTTTAAGCCTCCCTCAACCTGCCCCCCCCGTGGTGCAGAGGCTCCAAAGCTCTGTGCTCGCAAACCCCCATAGGCTATCTAATTGTGAGCCAGTTCGGATGTGCCAGGAAATGGGTCGCCACATAACCCCCCCCCCCCCAGAACCGGCGATACACCCCCCAATGTCCACAGTCTGGGCCGGAACCTGCTTGGGAGGTCGGCCTCTGCGCCGAGGTGCCGGAAACTCGGCCGGTTGCGCCAGGTCCACATGGGCCGGTTTGAGGCGGTCCACTGTGAAAACCTCCTCTTTCCCCCCAACGTCCAGCACGAACGTGGACCCGTTGTTCCGGAGCACCATAAAAGGCCCCTCGTATGGCCGCTGCAGCGGTGACCGATGCCCACCCCTTCGCACAAACACAAACTTACAGTTCTGCAGGTCTTTGGGTACGCAGGTCGGGTTCCACCCGTGCTGTGAAGTGGGTATGGGGGCCAGGTTACCGAGCTCGCGTAGTCTGCCCAGGACTGCTGCGGGATCTTCCTCTTGCCCCCGTGGGGCTGGTAGGAACTCCCCAGGGACGACCAGGGGCGCGCCGTATACCAACTCGGCCGACGAGGCGTGCAGGTCGTCTTTGGGCGCTGTGCGGATGCCGAGTAGGACCCAGGGAAGCTCCTCCGCCCAGTTGGCTCCTCGCAGGCGGGCCATGAGGGCCGACTTCAGGTGACGGTGGAAACGCTCCACTAGCCCGTTCGACAGTGGGTGGTAGGCAGTTGTGTGGTGCAGCTGAGTCCCCAAAAGGCTGGCCATAGCTGACCACAGGCTGGAGGTGAACTGGGCGCCTCTGTCGGAGGTAATGTGGGCCGGTACACCAAAGCGAGATATCCAGGTGGTGATCAGGGCTCGGGCACAAGATTTGGAGGTGGTGTCGGTGAGCGGGACCGCCTCTGGCCATCTTGTGAACCGGTCCACGATAGTCAGGAGGTGCCGCGCTCCGCGCGACATTGGCAGGGGGCCCACGATATCCACATGAATGTGGTCGAAACGCCGGTGGGCGGGATGGAACTGCTGCGGTGGGGCTTTGGTGTGCCGCTGCACCTTGGCCGTCTGGCAGTGCATGCACTTTTTGGCCCATTCACTGACCTGTTTGCGGAGTCCGTGCCAAACGAACCTGCTGGAAACCATCCGGACAGTCGTCCGGATGGAGGGATGCGCCAAGTTATGAATGGAGTCGAAAACACGGCGCTGCCAGGCTGTCGGGACGACGGGATGGGGCTGGCCGGTGGCGACGTCACAGAGTAGGGTCCTCTCACCCGAGCCCACGGGGAGGTCCTGGAGCTGCAAACTAGAGACTGCGGTTCTGTAACTCGGAATCTCCTCATCCGCCTGCTGTGCCTCTGCCAGTGCCTCAAAGTCTACCCCTTGGGAAAGGGCATGAATGGTAGGGTGAGAGAGCGCATCAGCCACGACATTGCCCTTACCCGAGACATGCCGGACATCCGTCGTGTATTCAGAGATGTAGGACAGGTGGCGTTGCTGGCGGGATGACCAGGGGTCGGACGCTTTTGTAAACGCAAAGGTAAGCGGTTTGTGGTCCGTGAACGCGGTGAAGGGCCGACCTTCTAGGAAGTACCTGAAATGCCGGATTGCCAGGTAGAGCGCCAACAGTTCCCGGTCGAAAGCACTGTACTTGAGCTCGGGTGGCCGCAGGTGCTTGCTGAAAAACGCCAGGGGTTGCCAGCGACCTGCAATGAGTTGCTCCAGCACCCCACCGACTGCCGTGTTAGATGCGTCCACTGTGAGGGCGGTAGGGGCGTCCATTCTGGGATGTACTAGCATTGCGGCGTTCGCCAAAGCTTCCTTCGTTTGAACGAAAGTGGCGGCGGACTCCTCGTCCCAGGTAATGTCCTTGCTCGGACCCGACATCAGGGCGAACAGGGGGCGCATGATCCGGGCAGCTGAAGGGAGGAAGCGGTGGTAGAAATTGACCATACCTACGAATTCCTGAAGGCCTTTGATTGTGGTGGGTCGGGGGAAGTGGCGGACAGCATCTACCTTAGCGGGCAGAGGGGTTGCTCCGTCTTTAGTAATCCTGTGGCCCAGGAAGTCAATGGTATCGAGTCCGAACTGGCATTTGGCGGGGTTGATTGTAAGACCATACTCACTCAGTCGGGCGCAGAGTTGACGGAGGTGGGACAGATGCTCCTGATGACTGCTGCTGGCTATGAGGATGTCGTCCAAATAGATGAACACGAAGTCCAGGTCCCGTCCCACCGCGTCCATTAACTGCTGGAACGTCTGTGCGGCATTCTTCAGGCCGAACGGCATGCGGAGGAACTCGAAAAGGCCAAACGGGGTGATGAGAGCCGTTTTGGGGACATCGTCAGACCGCCGGATGATCCCCAATTCCTCCATCCTCTGGAACTCCTCTTTCGCCAGTTGGAGCTTGTCCGGGGGAAGCCGCCGAGCGCAGGCATGGAGGGGTGGTCCCTGGGTCGGGATGTGGTGCTGTACGCCGTGTCGGGGTATGGCCTCTGTGAACTGCGGTGCCAGAACCGATGGGAAATCCGCCAGGACCCTGGTGAAGTCGTTGTCGGACAGCGTGATGGAGCCGAGGTGAGGGGCTGGCAACTGGGCTACACCCAGGGAGAACGTCTGAAAGGTCTCGGCGTGTACCAGTCTCTTCCTGGGCAGGTCGACCAGTAGGCTGTGAGCCCGCAAAAAATCCGCACCCAGAAGCGGTTGGGCTACGGCGGCCAGTGTAAAGTCCCACGTGAACTGGCTGGAGCTGAACTGTAGCTGCACCTGACGGGTGCCATAGGTCCTTACTGTGCTGCCATTCACGGCCCTCAGGGGGGGACCCGGTGCCCTGCTGCGGGTGTCGTAACTCGTCGGAGGTAAAACACTGATCTCAGCCCCAGTATCGACCAAAAACCGGCATCCCAACCTTCTGTCCCACACATACAGGAGGCTATCCCGATGGGCAGCCGCCGTAGCCATCAGCGGCGGCTGGCCCTGGCGTTTCCCGGGAACTTGCAGGGCGGGCGACAACGGCGGGCTTCTGCGCCCCACCGCTGGTGGTAGAAGCACCAGTGTTCATTGGGCCGGGAGTTGGCGGGCTCTGCGGCCGGGCCAGGACTGGTTTGCTGCTGGGAGCGTGGCTGGGAGATCCATGCGATGGACCTTTTTGGCGTTCCACAGCAAGTCCGCCCGGGCTGCCACCTTCCGGGGGTCACTGAAATCCGCGTCGGACAGCAGCAGGCGTATGTCCTCGGGCAGCTGCTCCAGGAATGCTTGCTCAAACATGAGGGAGGGCTTGTGTCCTCCGGCCAGAGACAACATCTCATTCATTAAAGCCGATGGAGGTCTGTCTCCCAAGCCATCCAGGTGCAGTAAACGGGCAGCCCGCTCGCGCCGTGAGACTCCGAAAGTCCTGAGGAGCAGGGCTTTGAATTCCATGTACTTGCTGTCTACCGGGGGCGACTGTACGAACTCCGCGACCTGGGCCGCTGTGTCCTGGTCGAGGGAGCTCACCACGTAATAGTAGCGGGTGTCTTCTGAGGTGATCTGGCGAACGTGGAATTGGGCTTCGGCTTGCTGGAACCATAGGTTCGGTCGCTGTGTCCAGAAACCCGGCAGTTTCAACGAAACCGCATGAACAGAGGCGGCGTCGGTCATTTCTGGTCCAAAAATCGTTTGGACCGTCGGGGTCAGCAACTGTAGCGGTGTGCTACATGCAGCGCTAAAATTACGACACGGAGTCGGTAACTGCAGTTGAAGGAAAAACTTTATTCGAAATCTTCAGCCTCACTTTTAAGCCTCCCTCAACCTGCCCCCTGTGGCGCAGAGGCTCCAAAGCTCTGTGCTCGCAAACCCCCATAGGCTATCTAATTGTGAGCCGGTTCGGATGTGCCAGGAAATGGGTCGCCACAAACCCACATTAACCACAATTTTTGTATGAAATAAAAACAAGGAATGCTGGACAGGCTAGACAGCATCTGTGGAGCAACAAGGAGAGTGAAGGGGAGAGGACAGTCATCATTATTACATCAGTTTACTCACTAGTCAAACAGTAACATATTCAGGCTGCATCCATACTACGCCGGATAAATCCATAATCAAAGCTTTTTCTCTTTCTTTTTACCCTCCGTCCACACTAAAATGGTGTTTTCGTCCCCTGAAAATTGAGTTTTTCAGAAACGCTTTCCAGGGTGGGTTATTTTTGAAGACACTGCTCGGGCAGATCAGTGTGGACGGGGTAACCGGAGACTTCTGAAAACGCTGTCAGACGGCAGTGCGCTATTTCATTGTTTTCTTGAATGCAACCTAACAATTTCAGAACAGATGGCAAAGAGACTGAAGCCAGAAGAGTTAGAAATGTACTCAGCAATTACTTTGACCCATAACTTACTGAATAAATAAGTATACTCACTTTGCCCTGTTTTCTGTCCTTGCTCGTATGAAGGTGGTTTACCTATTTATGCAAGTACTTCTCTGACAATAGATGTGTAACAGCCTAATGTAACATTGTATGGAAATACAAGATAACACTGACGCAGACATGTTTTATACATTTAACAAGGTGCTTTATTAATGCAACAGAGTTAGTCAGTTTTTCAATGTTCATTATCAGCCGGGTCAATCTGTCATTGAACTCCGTCGGTTGCTGCCGTACGCTCCAGTATTTTTTTTTTAGTTTTAAGTTCTCCTGCCTGAGAGCCAACAGCTGTCTGTCATTTTAAGTTTTTCTAATCTGTAACTACACAAACGCGCACTTTTACGGCGAGATTCAACACCAAACATGTTGCTTGTTTTCGGTAGATGTGTCCTGCGCATGCGCAGGAGGAGGAGATTCACTAAAATCTTCGTTTCAATGTGGATACAGATATTCCCAAAAACGCACAGTGTGGACGCCAATCGTTTTTACGCGAAACCGGCATTTACAAAATTACCTGGTCTAGTGTGGATGTAGCCTCAGTTCAACACCATCATCCCTTCAGTATCAATCAACAAGCTACCTGGCTCTGCAACTGAATGCTTGACTTCCTCAATGGGTGACCACAGTCAGTGTGGATTGGTAATAACATCTTTTCCATGCTGACGATCAACACAGTTGTATCTCAATTATGTGTGCTTAGCTCACTGCTCTGCTGTCCCTACTCTCATGACAATGTGCCTAGGTTTAGCTCAAATACCATCTATAAATTTGGCAATGACCCAGCTGTTGTTGGGACAATCTTAGATGGTGATGAGGAGGCATCAGGAGTGAGATAGATCATCTGGATGAGTGCAACGATGAGTGTTGATTACTCAACATCTGTAAGGCCAAGGAATTTATTGTGGACTTTAGGAAGGGGAAGTCAGGTGAACACCTTCCTCATCGAGGGCTTAGCAATGGAAAGAGTGAGCAACATCAAGTTCTTTTGCATTAACATCTCTATCCTGGGCCTATCACACTGATGCAATCATAAAGGCTTGCCAGGCACTATACTTCATCAGAAGTTTGAGGAAGTTTAGTAGGTCACCAAAGACTAGCAAACTTCTACAGAGTGGATAGCATTCTGACTGCTTGTCTTCCTGCTGATATGGAGGCTCCAACGTGCGGGATTGAAAGAAGTTGCAGAGGGTTGTAGACGCAGCTAGTTCCATCACAGGCACAATTCACCCCATCACTAAGGCCATGTTTAAAATAAAGATCCTCATTAAAGACCTACACTGTCTGGAACATATCCTCTTCTCATTACTACCATCAGGGAGGAGATAAGGGAGCCCGAAGTTCATGAACCCATCAGCATTACCGCACTATTCCCATTTTACACTATTTGTTTGTTTGTTTATCTATTCATTTATAATTTGTAACTTAGAGTAATTTTTACGTCTTGCATTGCACTGTTGCTAGAGTACAACAAATTTCATGACACACGTCAGTGACAACAAACATGAAAAAATAATCTTCAGAATGGTTTTTGCTGTTATTAACAATCTATTAAGTTTCTAATAAAGTGACTTAAAACATTAAATGAACATCAAAAACTGCAAATGTTGGAAACCATTTTAATCCCTATCCTGACATGTTGGTCCATGGCCTCCTCTTTTGCCATGCTCTCAGGGTGGAGGAGGAACATCTCATATTCCATCTAGATAGCTTCCAACATGGCAGCATGAACACAGATTTTTCCTTCTGTTAATTTTTTTTTCTTTTGCCCTCCCTATTCCCTCTTCTCCTATTCCCCAAACTGGCCTCTTACCTCTTCTCCTCACCTGGCTATTACCTCTTCCTGTTTCCCCCTCCTCCTTTTCTTTCTCACATGGTCCAGTCTCCTCTCCTATTTGATTCATTCTTCTCTAGGCCTTTACCTGATTTCACTGATCACCTTCTAGCTTGTCCTCTCCACAATGACTGGTTATTCATTTCCATATTATTGCCTAATCTGCTGGGTTCCTAAGGCATTTTGTGTGTAGCTTTGGATTTCCAGCATTTGCAGAGTCTTTTGTGTTTATAGATTTAAGTAGAGAGTGGAAAGATGTTTAAAAAATGACATGAAAGTAAATTTATTATCAAGGTACATAAATGTTACCATATACAGCCTTGAAGGCAATTTTCTTCCAGGCATTTACAGGAAAATAAAGAAATAAAATAGAATTTATAAAAACCTGCATAAACAAAGACTGACAAACAACCAATGTGTAAAAGACGATGAATTGTGCAAATAAAAAATAAATAATATTGAGAACATGAGCTAAAGAGTCCTTGAAAGTGAGTGCGTAGGTTGTGGAATAAATTCAGAGTTATGGTGAATAAAGTTATCCATGCCAGTTCAGGAGCCTAATGCTTGCAGGGTATTAACTGTTCCTGAATTCTGTTGGGACCAAAGGCTGTTGTACCTTCTGCAAAATGGTAGTAGTGAGAAGACAGCATGGCCTGGATGGTGAGGGGTCTTTGATCATAGATGCTGCTTACTTGTGGCACTGCTCATGGTACCACAATGCCTTAAGGTACAGATGACCTGGGTTCATTTCCCATAGGAGTTTGTACCAGGTGACCAGGTGCGTTTTCTCTGGGTGCTCTGGTTTCCTCCCACAGTCCAAAACCGGCTGGTAGGCTAATTCGTCATTGTAAACTCTCCCATGATGAGGCTGGGATTTCATGGGGAGGGGGGTTGCTGGGGTGCTGTGGCTCAAAGGGCCCCCTCCATGCTTATCTGAAATAAATAAAGGTGCTTGTATGACGGGGAGGGCTTTCCCCATGAAGGACTGGGATGTATCCACCACTTTTGGTAGACTTTTCCATTTCTGGGCATTGGTGTTTCCATACCATGCCACGATGCATCCAATTAAGATCTCTCCACTCTCCACTCTGCATCAATGGAAGTCCATCAGCACTTTAGGCGGCATGCCAAATCTGCGCAAACTTCTGAAAAAGTAGAGATGCTGCCATGCCTTTTTAAAGATACAACATACATGCTAGTCCCAGGACAGATTTTCTGATATGATAATACCAAGGAATTTAGTTACCGACCTTTATTGCCTCCAATGCCCGAATGAGGACTGGCTCATGGCTCTCTGGCTTCTTTCCCCTGTCCTCAATAATTAACTGTTTGATTTTGCTGATGTTTGAGTGAGACGCATTGCTCAGTGACATTTTCAATCTCCTTCCTAAAGGTATTTGACTTCTATCTTCTTCAGACCGAGAGTGGTGTGGAGATGGAATAAGTTGTCAGAGGAAGTAGTTGAAGCAGATACAATAACAAATGTTAAAAGATTTATGGATGGATATGTGGATCAGAAAGATTTACAGGGATATAGGACTGGGGCAAATGGGACTCACTTAGGTGGGCACCTTGGGTGGCATGAGTGAGTTGAGTTACAGAGCCTGCTTCCATGATGTTCCATGTCAGAAAGAAACAACAAGTTATCTAAAGTTGGAGAACTCAATAGTGAGGTTGGAAGCCTGCAACATGTTGAGAAGAAGATAAACTTAAATTTTATCTTGTAGAACTAATGAAACGTTAATGTTGTTTCTTTTTCTGAGGAGATTCTGCCTGACCTTCTGAGTATTTCCTGCATTCCCATGTGTGATTAAAGTAGAATTTATTGTTAACACTAGGGGTTCTCTTTCCGCTGGTCAGGATTGACCATGGATATCGTGCCCTAGCCGTCTACGTGATATGCAAGACAGGGCTAT